>NC_141172.1:47230384-47864615 GCF_055505025.1 Bos grunniens | reverse complement strand
CTTGGTTTTATCACATTTTTTATAACATTTCAACAACTCTCAAGTTCACCTCTACTTCCATTAAATTATTTTTTCCATGATAGTAGTAGAGTGTGAATTGGCATTTTTCTGAAGATTCCCAGCATCAAAATCATCTGGGAGAGTCCAGTTCAAATGTCTATCAGTTCAGTTCAGTCACTCAGTCGTGTCCGACTCTTTGTGACCCCATGGACTGCGGCATGCCAGGCTTCTCTGTCCTTCACCAATTCCCAGAGCTTGCTCAAACTCATGTCCATTGAGTCGGTGATGCCATCCACCCATCTCATCCTTTGTCGTCCCCTTCTCCTCCAACCTTCATTCCTTCCCAGCATCAAGGCCTTTTCCAATGAGTCAGTTCTTTGTATCAGGTGGCCAAAGTATTGGAGTTTCAGCTTCAGCATCAGTCCTTCCAATGAATATTCAAGACTCATTTTCATTAGGATGGACTGGTTGGATTTCCTTGCAGTCCAAGGGACTCTCAAGAGTCTTCTCCAACACTGTTGTTCAAAAGCATCAATTCTTCAGCACTCAGCTTTCTTTATGGTTCAACTCTCACATCCATATATGATTACTGGGAAAACCATAGCTTTCACTAGACAAACCTTTGTTGGCTAAGTAATGTCTCTGCTTTTTAATATGATATCTATACCTGTCTTATTTGATAGGAAAGAAAAATAAGACCCACTTAAACAGCTTTTGAACTGTGGTGTTGGAGAAGATTCTTGAGAGTCCCTTGGGCTGCAAAGAGATCCAACCAGTTCATCCTAAAGGAAATCAGTCCTGAATATTCATCAGAAGGACTTAGGCTGAAGCTGAAACTCCAATACTTTGGCCACCTGATACAAAGAACTGACTCATTGGAAATGGCCCTGATGCTGGGGAAGATTAAAGGCAGGAGGAGAAGGGGACGACAGAGGATGAGATGGTTGGAAGGCATCACCAACTCAATGGACATGAGTTTGAGTAAACTCTGGGAATTGGTGATGGACAGGGAGGCTTGGCGTGCTGCAGTCCATGGGGTTGCAAAGAGTAGGACATGACTGAGAGACTGAACTGAACTGACTGAAACTTGTTAAAATCAAATGGAAATGGGGGAAGATTATTGACTTGAGAAATTGAAAAGAGCAAGTGATAATGGTTTCGGATACGGTTTGTTCCATACATTCAAATAATAGCTTTAGAACCTACTATGTTTCCATCTCTAGACTCTATTTTCCTTACTATTGAGTTGATTCCCAAGTTCCTCATGACAAGATGTTTTTCATTTTGAGCATCTCCTCCCAGCAGCTCCTGAAAAAGTCCCAAAATTAATTCTGATTGGACACTTTATGAGACTCTACAACTTTTTCTCTGTCCTAACAATAATGTTTGACATTAAAGTAGAAAAAATATAGATTTATAATAGAGATAAAACAATAGAATTCTTAGACCTAAATCTAGCAAGAATGGTTTAAGACATAAAAATTAAAATTTGGAGTCCAAATGAAGGACATAAACTGGAATAATAACTAATATAGAAATGTTGGTGCTTCTAAAATTAACACATAAATGTTTATCCATTTCAAATTACCATCTCAATGAACTTTTCTATGGAACTATATAAAATAATTCTGAAATGTGTACTGCAAGAATAAATCTCTAAAAGAAGCCAAGAGATTTCTGAATACTGAATAAGAACAATTAATAAAAAGTGAGAGAATTTTAGATACTAAGATAATTATAAAGTCACTGTAATCAAAATATATAATATTTATATATAAATATATTAGTCAGATATGATGGAGCATCCACAGAAAGATAAGTTTATATGTGGTTTTTATCTAACTTAGTGAGAAAGAGTGTTTAATTTAACAAATGGTGCTGATACACTATATCAGAAGGAAAGATATATTATATTCAGAAGAAAACAGAACTGGACACTGATCTTTTTCTTTTTAAAAGAAAAATATTTGAAGGAACTGTAGGAGGCTATTGGTATAAATCTGAGATGGAAAAGACTTTCCTAAGTATGACAGACATCTCAAAAACCATAAAGAAAAAACTAGATATATGTGGCTATTTTAAAATCACTTATGTTTTCATGGCAAAAGTTACCATAAACAAAATGAAGAGGCAAATTTAAAGATAGGTTTGTAAATTAAGTATGGAAAAGTCTCTATTCTTCTTAGAGACTAGTTACTGAAAGATCATTGTGAGTAAAATTCATGTAGAATTCAAGGGATCACCTAACTCTATATACAACAAAAAGATATTTCAAACTTTCTCAGATTATTGACAGGATTTCACAGTTAAAATTTTTATTGCCCAGAAATACCTTTCTCATTAAGGGAGTCTTCTCAAAAAATATGAAAAACTATTCTAAGTCTTTATTTTAAAGTAAATAATAGGCAGGATAGTATTAATTGGATAATAGTATGAAACAGAGCAAAACAAACACAAAGGCAATGGAAAATAATTAATAAGATCTTAAAATGTTCTCTTCTAGATTTTCTTTTCTTGTCAGAAAGACAAAATTTGGAAAAGTCAGCAGATTTACACTGCTGACTAAAAAAGAATTCTAGAAATGTGAGTTGAGGGAGAGAGCATAATATTTTTTCCCAGCTGTTTCAGTGAAAAGTAGAATTCTGAAAAATAAAAAAAGCATATGCCACAACATAGGCATATAAAGAACCACTTCTAGACTACTCTGAAATTATAAATAAAACATAGATGTTATAACAACCGAGATACGTTTTAAAGGCAGAGATAGTTTTGATTAATGAGTGAAATCCTGTAGAATCTCTTCCTAAGAAAACTAGAAAAAGACAGTCTTGGCAAAAACTGCTTTCTCAAGAGCCCTGGTAACTGTGAGCTCAGATCATTTGTGTTTAGAGGAAGGTGGCAGAGGGTTGGGTGATCATTCACTTTTGAAGGACTTCAGAGGCTGAATGTGCTCAGTCTGTCCTAGATTCATTTCATTAAGAGAGAATAAACTAGTTAACATTGCCAAAATGAAGTTCATGTAAGGTAACAGGCCCAGGGATTTTTCTGACCAGCTGTCTCTTTAATAAGGATATGTTTTCCATCACTGTGGCTAAAACAAAAATACAGAAAATAAGACAGGAATTATCACCAGTTGAAAAGGATGTGAAACAACCAGAAAACTCTTTTACCTTGCTGGTGGGAGAATAAATTGGTACAATCATGGGGAAAAATTAAGTGGGAAGTTCTTAGTTAAACAAACAAATGTTTTGACTCAGCAATTCCGGTCCTACGTTTCAGTTCAGTTCAGTTCAGTTCAGTCACTCAGTCGTGTCCGACTCTTTGCGACCCCATGAATCGCAGCACGCCAGGCCTCCCTGTCCATCACCAACTCCCAGAGATCAACCAAACTCATGTGCATCAAGTCGGTGATGCCATCCAGCCATCTCATCCTCTGTCGTCCCCTTCTCCTCCTGCCCCCAATCCCTCCCAGCATCGGGGTCTTTTCCAATGAGTCAATTCTTCACATGAGGTGGCCAAAGTATTGGAATTTCAGCCTCAGCATCAGTCCTTCCAATACATGGGCCAAAAAAAAGTGAACATATATTTACCAAAAAATGTGCCCAATAATGTTCATAGCAGCACTTTCCAAAAAGACCCAAACTAGAAATTACCCAAGTAGCTTCTATCTACAGAATACATTCATAAATTGTGGTAGAGTCATCTAATGGGTGGAGAAGGCAATGGCACCCCACTCCAGTACTCACCGGGAAAATCCCATGGATGGAGGATCATGGTGGGCTGCAGTCCATGGGGTTGCTAAGAGTCAGACACGACTGAGCGACTTCACTTTCACTTTTCACTTTCATGCATTGGAGAAGGAAATGGCAACCCACTCCAGTACTCTTGCCTGGCAAACCCCATGGATGGAGGAGCCTGGAAGGCTGCAGTCCATGGGGTCGCTGAGGGTTGGACACGACTGAGCGACTTCACTTTCACTTTTCACTTTCATGCATTGGAGAAGGAAATGGCAACCCACTCCAATGTTCTTGCCTGGGGAATCCCTGGGAAGGGGGACCCTGGTGGGCTGCCGTCTATGGGGTCGCACAGAGTCGGACACAACTGAAGTGACTTAGAAGAAGCAGCAGCAGTATCTAATGGGACACTATAGCAATGAACAATGAGGATGAATGAAATACCACTACACACAACTTGATTATTCTTTCAAATAGAACATGGATAAGTCTTGAGAGTATGATATGCTACAAAAGTAGTCAAGCACAAAAGGGCACATGTTGTTTGATTCCCTTAATGTTCAAGCCCAAAACAGACAAAGCAAATGATGGCACCGGAAGTTAGGATAAACGTTGCTTTTGGGACATAGAGATTGGAGACTGTAAGGGGGCACGAAAGGCTGAGGGGCTCTGGAATGCTGACGGTGTTCAGTTTGGAAAAATTCACCGTGTTAAACTTATATTTTGTGCACTTTTCTGTATGGATGTTACATCTTAATAAAAATTCCTCATTAGATTTGCATTTGTTGTATAGAGCAAGAAGCTGTGGGGAAGAGAAGTGAGTAACTTAACTTTCTTTAAGTAGAGTAAATAGTTTATGCAAATCTTAACTAAAAAACAAGCAATGACTTTCTATACATAGACTAATTTGGGTTCATATCTATCTTGCCCATTAGTCTGGGGAAAACACCGCCTTTGATTCTTATTTCAAAACCCAAAGCAATTATTGCTTCTACTGCAAAGAACAGTTTTCATATCACTTGGCTTCATTTCCCAATTTTGAGAAATATGTAGAGTAAGAATGTTGCTAACCAAAGAGATATCATCTTGTAAATCACTTCACTGCCTGCAGCAATTTTAACTTTGGACACTCCTTTCACATGATGCTATTCCCTGGCCCATAGAGGCTCAATGAAGTGCCTTGCCAATAAATATTTGAATGGGAGTGACTCTTCTGAGTATGTGTTGAAGGCTTTTGAAAACATTCCAGACACTAAGCTAAGCAAGTACTGCTAAGATGACAGGTTAAGTTTTGCCCTCCAGCACTGTTAAACTCACTTCTCAAGGTGCTGAATTTTAAAACTTGGTGAACTTTTACAAACTGCACACCACCAGCATTCCAGAGCCCCTCAGCTTTTCATGCTCCCTTGCAGTCTTTACTTTGCTCCTATTTTTCTAGTTTTCTAAGGTAAATACCACTTCAGTATTCTTGCCTTGAGAATCCCATGAACAGTATGAAAAGGCAAAAAGATAGGACATTGAAAGATGAACTCCCCAGGTCATTAAGCACCCAATATGCTACTGGAGAACAGTGGAGTAATAACTCCAGAAAGAATGACAACATGGAGCCAAGGCAAAAACAACACCCAGTTGTGGATGTAACTGGTGATGGAAGTACAGTCTGATGAGGTAAAAACAATATTGCATAGGAACCTGGAATGCTAGGTCCATGAATCAAGGTAAATTGGAAGTGGTCAACAGTGATGGCAAGAGTGAACATAGATATTTTAGAAAACAGTGAACTAAAATGGACTGGAACGGGTGAATTTAAATCAGATGACCATTATATCTACTACTGTAGGCAAGAATCCCTTAGAAGAAATGGATTAGTCCTCATAGTTAATGAAAGAGTCTGAAATGTAGTACTTGGGTCCAGTCTCAAAAACGACACAATGATCTCTGTTCGTTTCCAAGGCAAATCATTCAATATCACGGTGATCCAAGCCTATGCCCCAACCTGTAATGCTGAAGAAGCTGAAGCTGAATGGTTCTATGAAGACCTGCAAGACCTTCTAGAACTAACACCCAAAAAAGATGTCCTTTCATTATAGGGGACTGGATTAAAAAATAGGAAGTCAAGAGCTACCTGGAGTAACAGGCAAATTTGGCCTTGGAGTACAAAATGAAGCAGGTCAAAGAGTAACAGAGTTTTGCCAAGAGAATGCACTGGTCATAGCAAACATCCTCTTCCAACAACACAAGAAAGACTCTACACATGGACATCACCAGATGGTCAACACTGATATCAGATTGATTATATTCTTTGCAGTCAAAGATGGAGAAGCTCTATACATCAGCATAAACAAGACTGGGAGCTGACTGTGGCTCAGATCATGAACTCCTTATTGCCAAATTCAGACTTAAATTGAAGAAAGTAGGGAAAACCACTAGACCATTCAGGTATGACCTAAATCAAATCCCTTACAATTATATAGTGGAAATGACAAAGAGATTCAAGGGATTAGATCTGATAACAGTGCCTGAAGAACCATGGATGGAGGTTCATGACACTGTACAGGAAGCAGTGATCAAGACCATCTCCAAGAAAAAGAAAGGCAAAAAGGAAAACTGGTTGTCTGAGAGGCCTTACAAATAGCTGAGAAAAGAAGAGAAGTGAAAGGCAAAGGAGAAAAGGAAAGATATACCCATTTGAAGGCAGAGTTCCAAAAAATAGCAAGGAGAGATAAGAAAGCCTTCCTCAGTGATTAATGCAAAGAAACAGAGAAAAACAATAGAATGGGAAAGACCAGAGATCTCTTCAAGAAAATTAGAGACACCAAGGGAACATTTCGTGCAATGATGGGGCACAATAAAGGACAGAAATGGTATGGACCTAACAGAAGCAGAAGATATTAAGAAGAGGTGGCAAGAATGCACAGAAGAACTATATCAAAAAAGATCTTCATGACCCAGATAACCACGATGGTCTGATCACTCACCTAGAGCCAGACATCCTGGAATGTGAAGTCAAGTGGGCCTTAGGAAGCATCACTATGAACAATTTAGTGGAGGTGATGGAATTTCAGTTGAGCTATTTCAAATCCTAAAAGATGATGCTGTGAAAGTGCTGCACTCAAATATCAGCAAATTTGGAAAATTCAGCAGAGGCCACAGGACTGGAAAAGGTCAGTTTTCATTCCAATCCCAAAGAAAGGTAATGCCAACGAATGCTCAAACTACTGCACAATTGCACTCATCTCACACATTGGCAAAATAATGCTCAAAACCCTCCAAGCCAGGCTTCAACAATACATGAACAATGAACTTCCAGATGTGCAAGCTGGTTTTAGAAAAGGCAGAGGAACCAGAGATCAAATTGCCAACATCCATTGGATGATCGAAAAGCATGAGAGTTCCAGAAAAACATCTACTTCTGCTTTATTGACTATACCAAAGCCTTTGACTGTGTGGATCACAACAAAGTATGGAAAATTCTTAAAGACATGGAAATACCAGACCACCTGACCTGCCTCCTTAGAAATCTGTATGCAGGTCAGGAAACAACAGTTAGAACCGGACATGGAACAATGGACTAGTTCCAAATAGGGAAAGGAGTATGTCAAGGCTGTATATTTTCACCCTGCTTGTTTAAGTTATATGCAGAGTATATCATGCAAAATGCCAGGGTGGATAAACCATGAGCTGGAATCAAGATTGCCAGGAGAAATATCAATAACCTCAGATATGCAGATGACACCACCCTTATGGCAGAAAACATCCTTATGGCAGAAAGCAAGGAACTAAAGAGACTCTTGATGAAAGTGAAAGAGGAGAGTTAAAAAGTTGGCTTAAACTCAACATTCAGAAAACTAAGATCATGACATCTGTTCACATCACTTCAGGGCAAATAGATGGGGAAACACTGGAAACAGTGCAAGACTTTATTTTTCTGGGCTCCAAAATCACTGCAGATGGTGACTGTAGCCATGAAATTAAAAGACACTTGCTCCTTGGAAGAAAAGCTATGACCAACCTAGACAGCATATTAAAAAGCAGAGACATTACTTTGCCAACAAAGTTCTATCTCGTCAAAGCTATGGTTTTTCCAGTAGTCATGTATGGATGTGAGAGTGGACTATAAAGACAGCTGAGCACCAAAGAACTGATGCTTTCTAACTGTGGTGTTGAGAAGATGCTTGAGAGTCTCTTAGACTGTAAGGAGATCAAACCAGTCAATCCTAAAAGAAATCAGTCCTGAATATTCATTGGAAGTGCTGAGGCAGAAGCTGAAGCTCCAATACTTTGGTCACCTGATGCAAAGAACTGACTCATTTGAAACGACCTTGATGCTGGGAAAGATTGAAGGCTGGAGAAGGGGATGACAGAAGATGAGACGGTTGTATGGCATCACCGACTTGATGGACATGAGTTTGAGTAAGCTTCGAGAGTTGACGATGGACAGGGAAGCCTGGTGTGCTGCAATCCTTGGGGTCGAAAAGAGTCAGACACAACTGAGTGAATGAACTGAACTGAAGGTAAATCCAAAGTAAGCAGAAGAAAAGAAATAAAAATTAGAGCAGAAACCAATGAAATCAAATAAAAGACTTTACTAGAGAGAAAATAAATGGCACCAAAATCATTTTTATTGAAAAGATCAATAAAAATGATAAATATCTAGCTGCTGCTGCTGCTGCTGCTGCTAAGTTGCTTCAGTCGTGTCCGACTCTGAGTGACCCCATGGACTGCAGCCTACCAGGCTCCTCCGTCCATGGGAGTTTCCAGGCAAGAGTACTGGAGTGGGGTGCCATTGCCGTCTCCAAATATCTAGCTAGGTTAACTTAAAAAAAAAAAAGAGAGAGAGAGAGAAAGCACAAGTTACAGATCCTATAGGAATTGTGGTTAGGGGTAGGAAGTAGATAGTCAGAAAATTGCTCTTGACCACAGGGAGAAAAGAGAGTAAGGAATTGGTTCAAGATGAGGTCCTAGGGACAATCTAGTTTTAGGTTGAAGCAGTAGAGGACAGGACATCATTTTTTAGTGTTCAAGGAGCAGGGTGTGAAAAGCTCACGGACAGTTCTTGGATTTGTTGGCACCAAGGTGAGGTTTCGAGCATCATCAACTTTCTGGCTTCAACCAGTCTAGGGTCTATATTCTCACGGTCAGCAGTTTTCATCTGGTGGAGGGGTCTGCTTCCTGTAAAAACAACGAAGGAATGTGTGTCAAGCCTTTATCTCTATCTTTCAGGGAACTAGGAGTTCAGCGATTCTGCTATGTGGCAGAATCATAGTCTAAGTTGTTACGAGTTCCCTAGCCCAACAGCTATTCTTTATTTCTACATCTTCATATTTCCCAATCATTAACTCTTGAATCAGCATTTTACTTTAAAAGACAAGGACACATGGCCTTGTACACAGTTTCATGGTGAAGTTAGTGACATGGTCAGCTGCCTATTTTTATTTATGCGTGTTGGCAAGATGAAGAGGTCAGAGTGGGAGAAATACTGACTTTTTGGAGCACATTTGAGATGTTACTTTTGAAAGTTTCTTAAGTGCTTGGATACACTTTGACAGTGGTCTTGCAGAGAGAAGGGCGGGGTGGCTAATAATATCCAGCTGGGGTCTGATGCTATAAAAATGTGAGTTTAAAAAAAAAAGAACTAAGGGTATATTTGATGAAATCTGGATATTATAGCTTAAAAAAGAGTAAGAGAACTGAACAGATTTTCAGACTGAGGAGATGTAGGCAACAAGACTGAAATCAAATCAGAAGCAGAAATGCAAGAAATATTATGCATACTAGAAAAGTTCAGATACTTCCTTTGCTAAAGCATTTCTGGCTCCTCTACTAGATTCATTATTTAATCATTAATTCAGTCCTATATTCACTGAACAACCATTTATCGATTGTCTGCTATGTGCCTCAAACAGTGCTAGACACTAGGGCTATGATGGAAGCCAAGCAGACTTTGGGTCCTGCATTTGTAGAGCTTGCACAGAGTTGGGAAGATCACTGATAAGACAATGAATAAAATTGGTATTGAGGCAGGGATGGAGGACTGATCAAGAGTGTATCAAATGAATATAGACCAGTGCAGGATCCTTAGAAGTGTCAGTATCAAGTCTGGAAAAGATAAAATTATATTTATTTATTTAAATGCATTTTAAAACATCAGAAAGACTTTAAGTAAAATGAGCATTTTAGAACTTGATTATCACACTTAGGTGGAAAATTCATTCATGCAACATGCTTTCACTCACAGGGGTAGAGATAAAGGCAACAGTATTGTGTGTATGTGTGCAGTTTATGGTTGATGGGGCTTGATATAATGTTTGGATTAAGGCAAACTATTCTCTGTAAATAACCTGAAGGATAGAAAAAGACCTATAAACTTCATGATTTTTGTTTTGACTTTCCCACTATTAAACATATGTATCATAAAGAATCAGTTGTCTATACCCTGCTTTTTATCCTTATCTGAAGTGGAAGTCAATGATGCCCTCACAGGGCTTTTATTTTTATAGCGTGTTAAGCTGTAAAGCAATACCCTTTAGCTATTTCTGATTTAAGGTGTACACTGTACCATGCATTTTTGCTTGTTTAGAGTATGAAGTTTGGAATTTATGGGGATGTCCTGTGTGAATCTGAAACATCAAATTGTGTATCCACATATATAGAGACCTGGAAGTATCTATAGATTTTAGAGTCTAATTAATAATTATTTAAATAGTAAATTCCTCAAAGACCCCTGCTGCCTCTCAAAATGGTTCTGATTTCTTACCCTGTCATGTAGGTTGATATCAAGGCAAATTGGAAGTGGTCAAACAGGAGCTGGCAAGAGTGAACATCAACATTCTAGGAATCAGTGAAATAAAATGGACTGGAACAGGTGAATTTAACTCAGATGACCATTATATCTACTACTGTGGGCAGGAATCCCTTAGAAGAAGGAGTAGCTATCATGGTCAACCAAAGAGTATGAAATGCAGTACTTGGATGCAATCTCAAAAACGGCAGAATGATTTATGTTTGTTTCCAAGGCAAACCATTCAATATCAAGGTGATCCAAGCCTATGCCCCAACCAGTAACGCTGAAGAAGCTGAAGTTGAACAGTTCTATGAAGACCTACAAGACCTTCTAGAACTAGCACCCAAAAAAGATGTCCTTTTCATTATAGGGGACTGGAATGCAAAAGTAGGAAGTCAAGACCTGGCTGCTGCTGCTGCTGCTGCTGCTGCTGCTGCTAAGTCACTTCAGTCATGTCCGGCTCTGTGCAACCCCATAGACGGCAACCCACCAGGCTCCCCCGTCCCTGGGATTCTCCAGGCAAGAACACTGGAGTGGGTTGCCATTGCCTTCTCCAAGACACCTGGAGTAACAGGCAAATTTGGCCTTGGAGTATGGAATGAAGCAGGGCAAAGGCTAATAGAGTTTTGCCAAGAGAATGCACTGGTCATAGCAAACACCCTCTTCCAACAACACAAGAGAAGACTCTACACATGGACATCACCAGATGGTCAACACTGAAATCAGACTGAATATATTCTTTGCAGCCAAATATGGAGAAGGTCTATTCAGTCAGCAAAAACAAGAGTGGGAGCTGACTGTGGCTCAGATCATGAACTCCTTATTGTCAAATTTAGACTTAAACTGAAGAAAGTAGGGAAAACCACTAGACCATTCAGGTATGACCTAAATCAAATCGCTTATGATTATACAGTGGGAGTGAGAAATAGATTTAAGGGACTAGATCTGATAGACAGAGTGCCTGATGATCTATGGACAGAGGTTCGTGACATTGTATAGGAGACAGGGATCAAGATCATCCCCATGGAAAAGAAATGCAAAAAAGCAAAATGGCTGCCTGAAGAGGCCTTACAAATAGCTGTGAAAGGAAGAGAAGTGAAAAGCAAACAAGAAAAGGACAGATATAAACATCTGAATGCAGAGTTCCAAAGAATAGCAAGGAGAGATAAGAAAGCCTTGGAAAACTCAGCAGTGGCCACAGGACTGGAAAAGGTCAGTTTTCATTCCAATCCTAAAGAAAGGCAATGCCAAAGAATGCTCAAACTACCACACAGTTGCACTCATCTCACACACTAGTAAAGTAATGCTCAAAATTCTCCAAGCCAGGCTTCAGCAATATGTGAACCGTGAACTTCCAGATGTGCAAGCTGGTTTTAGAAAAGGCAGAGGAACCAGAGATCAAATTGCCAACATCCATTGGATTATAGAAAAAGCAAGAGAGTTCCAGAAAAACATCTACTTCTGCTTTATTGACTATGCCAAAGCCTTTAACTGTGTGGATCACAATAAACTGTGGAAAATTCTGAAAGGAGATGGGCATACCAGACCACCTGACCTGCCTCTTGAGAAACCTATATGCAGGTCAGGAAGCAACAGTTAGAACTGGACATGGAACAGACTGATTCCAAATAGGAAAAGGAGTATGTCAAAGCTGTATATTGTCACCCTGCTTATTTAACTTATATGCAGAGTACATCATGAGAAATGCTGGGCTGGAAGAAGCACAAGCTGGAATCAAGATTCCCGGGAGAAATATCAATAACCTCAGATATGCAGATGACACCACACTTATGGAAGAAAGTGAAGAGAAACTAAAGAGCCTCTTGATCAAAGTGAAAGAGGAGAGTGAAAAAGTTGGCCTAAAGGTCCACATTCAGAAAACGAAGGTAAGGGCATCTGGTCCCATCACTTCATGGGAAATAGATGAGGAACCAGTGGAAACAGTGTCAGACTTTATTTTTCTGGGCTCCAAAATCACTGTAGATGGTGATTGTAGCCATGAAATTAAAAGACGCTTACTCCTTAGAAAGAAAGTTATGACCAACCTAGACAGCATATTCAAAAGCAGAGGCATTACTTTGTCAGCAAAGGTCCATCTAGTCAAGGCTATGATTTTTCCAGGGGTCATGTATGGATGTGAGAGTTGGCCTGTGAAGAAAGCTGAGCACCAAAGACTTGATGCTTTTGAACTGTGGTGTTGGAGAAGACTCTTGAGAGTCCCTTGGACTGCAAGGAGATCCAACCAGTCCATTCTAAAGGAGATCAGTCCTGGGTGTTCATTGGAAGGACTGATGCTAAAGCTGAAACTCCAGTACTTTGGCTACCTCATGCGAAGAGTTGGCTCATTGGAAAAGACTCTGATGCTGGGAGGGATTGGGGGCAGGAGGAGAAGGGGACGACAGAGGATGAGATGGCTGGATGGCATCACCGACTCGATGGACATGAGTTTGTGTAAACTTCGGGAGTTGGTGATGGACAGGGAGGCCTGGCATGCTGCGATTCATGGGGTCACAAAGAGTTGGACACAACTGAGCGACTGAACTGAACTGAACTGGGGAGAAATTAGAGAATTTAAATGTAGGAATATATAAATGTTTTTATAAATTTTGGTGCAAGTTTTCTTTCTTGAAAAACACTTGGGACCATACACATTCTCTTTCACTCACATCATGCAGTGGATGGTTTCTAGTCTGACCTGATCATATTCATGGTGTTACCAAAAGCCCCAAGGGGCTGTAGCTATTAATACAAGAAAGGCACAGAGTTATAAGTATCCATATGTACTTGCGTGCAGTGGCAAAAAATTTGCCTGCCAATACAGGAGACATAGGTTCAATCCCCAGGTTGGGAAGGTCCCCAGGAGAAGGAGATGGCAACCCTCTCTGGTATTCTTGCCTGGGAAAATTCCATGGCCAGAGGAGCTTGGCAGGCTACAGTCCATGGGGTTGCAAAGAGTTGTGCACAAGTGAGTAACTGAGCATGCACATGCATGTAGCAGGATATCTAATTTCTTTACTCTTTTTTACTTCATATATAATGACTTTAAAGATCTTACTCATCTTGGATTGCCACTGATATCCATGTGTTATCAATTGCTGGCTCTCATAATGAATTCTGCATGTAGGTTTCCAGATGATTAAAGAGGTTTATGTTAATTTTGTTGCTGTTCAGTCGCTATGTCATTTCCAATACTTTACAATCCCATGGACTGAAGCATTCCAGGCTCCTCTGTCCTTCACTATCTCCCAGAATTTGCTCAAATTCATGTCCATTGAGTCAGTGATGCTATCTAACCATCTCATCCTCTGCCACCCGCTTCTCCTTTTGCCTTCAGATTTCCCAGCATCAGGATCTTTTTCAATGAGTCTGTTCTTTGCATCAAGTAGCCAAAGTATTGGAGCTTCAGCTTCAGCTTCAGTGTCAGTCCTTCCAATGAATATCAGGGTTGATTTTCTTTAGGATTTCTGGTTTGATCTCCTTGAAATCCAAGAGACTCTCAAGAGTCTTCTCCAGCACCAAAATTTGAAAGCATAAATTTAAGTTATTCAATTAATTTATTTCAATATAAGATTGTGGTACAGTGTTGCTTCTAATTATATTTTTATAAAATAAATGACTTTTCCCAGATAAACATATATAGTTAAAAATAGCTCATTGTTACATATTAAATGACAAAGAAAAGCTATTTCCATTTTGCTTTTAAACTTTCTTTCCCCCATTTTAGTCCTATCCATGTGTCTAAAATTGCATAAAATGCAAACACAAATTTTCCAAAAGTGCAATAGTACACTAATTATGCCTTAGGAGCAGACTCAAAGTGGAAATTAGCATTTTACAATACAATGTGTTAAAATAAATGAATCATTTGCTAACTGTTGAAAAAAACAACAAAACAAGAGGCTCGATAAACACAATTCCTTAAAGAAAATACCAGATAAACAGATAGCAAGATTCCTATTGTGTTCCTGTCATCCCCACTATTATTGCATACACAGAAGATTTGATAGTTTCTTACAGAAAAAAATGTAAGAATAGTTTCAATTTGACACACTGTCACGTGGATAATACAAACAATTTAAAAAGCTTTTACAAACAAGGACAGGCCATCCAATTTGTTTATTCGAAGAATAATGCTGAATTTATGTGTACTTGGAAAAGAAAGATGAAGTCCTAATTTTAATCCTCCAGGTCTGTGAGTTGTTTACTTTCTCCATTTCCATTGCGACATCCTGGTCAAGATGGCCATTATCTAGATGGCCTTAGGTTGTTATCCCTAAGTGCTCTCTGCATTTCAAGTAGACCCCGGATAATGCTCTCATTTCCTGCTTGTATTTCAAGCCCTTTATAATGCAATTCCCCTTAAACCTTCAGTCTAAAGTAGCTTTTCACTGTCTATTTTATGTCCCTTATATGCCTTAGCTCATTAACAAATTCAATTAAAGAAGCACACAGTGCTGGGTACTATACTGAAAAAGTTTTAGTTGCTATCTTTTTTTCCTCCTAACATTTTATTAAGGTCTGAACTGTATCTCCTCCCTAAATTCTTATGTTGAAGTCTCAATCCCTAGTACCTCAGAATGTAACTGCATTTGGAGTTAAGATCTTTAAAGTTATAATTAAGCTAAAATGAGGCTATTAGGATGAGGCTTTAATCGAAGATAACTGTTGTCCTTAACAAGGAAAAGCAGAGACACAGGGATGTGTGGGCATAGACCGAAGCAACATGAGGACAGCCCATCTACAGACTCAAGAAACAGCCTTCAGGAGGAACCAATCCTGCCAGCGCCTTGTTCTTAGACCTCCAGCCTCCAGAACTGTGAGAAAACAAATGTCTGTTGTTAAAGCCATTCAGACTGTGGTATTAATATTTTATTTTGGCAGCAGCCCTTGCAAACTAATACACATGTATATTTAGTAGGTTATCAAAAGGAAGTGATAACATTGCAAAAATACCAATTTGCCCTGAAGTTAAATTCATAATCCAGAAAACATAGAGCCAATATAAAAATGGATTTTGAAGACATCCCCTCTTTACATGCTTTCCCCCGTCCCTCCAAATCTAGCACAGCTCATCTATTATCCCATGAAATGTTCTCCTCTGCTCTGGGCAACTTTAACTCCCTTCTCTGGACCTCTTGAGTACCTAGTTCCAAGTCCAATGGAAAGAAATATATTCAACATCAGAACTTTGTTCTTATTCTGACCCCGATGTTGAAAACTAATATCAGTATATTTGTCTATTGAAGCTGGCACAGAGGGAAGGAAGACAGAAGCCCCTTGCCTGCTTGCTCCATCTACCAGTGCTCATTCATTCCCTTCTCCATTGCTCACAGTGACACTTGGGACACCAGCTCATGAGACATGGGTTTAAAACCCTTGCATCGCATTACACTTCATTATCTTAAAATATCCTCATAAGATAAGAGCTCTCATACGAGGAGGCAGGCTACACCATACACTTAAAAAACCACAACACTAGGATGACATACAACAAACTGAACTGAGCTTAGAGGAATGAATTTTATTAATAAACTGCTTGCTAAGTGAATTTGAAGCCCCACATTTTTCTAAATTAAACAACAAAACTTCCATCTGGTCTGAGAATCTAAGAACAGGAACTACCCATGGAACGGGGCTCTGCTCGAAGTTGGTATGGTTTTGGCTTCATGACTAATCCATACGTGGGTGTCAGGTCAAGCTTGACCACGGGGCATTTCTTCAGTGTGAGCTGCTGCAGAACTGTGGTGATGAAAACGAATACTTCATTTCGTGCAACCTTTTATCTGAGACACTTCTGGATTCCCATTCCAAAAATGAAGATTTTCTCAATAAGATTTTTATTCAGTTCCCTGTTTTCATTCAGAAATCTCTCAGGTCTAAGTAAATTGGGATTATCCCAAATAGTTCTGTATAAAATAGACAAAAATAAAAATTTTTTAAGAATTTGTTTTATCACTTTTGCTTTTGTTGCCAACTTCTCCATAATAATTTTGCTTTGGATAAAGTCTTTCATACAAGTTCAGAACAACGTATATAAAGTTACGTATGCATATCTGTGTGTGTGTGTGTGCACACGTGGGTATGCTGCTTCCCAGCTGGTGCAGCAGTAAAGAATCTGCTGGCCAGTGCAGGAGATGTGGATTCAACCCTTGGGTCAGGAAGATCCCCCTGGAAAAGAAAATGGCAGCCCATTCCAATATTCTTACCTGGAAAATTCCATGGACAGAGAACCTGGCAGGCTACAGTCCAGGGGTTGAAAAGAGTTAGACATAACTGAGTATGCAACTGTATATGTATATAGTTATGGAGGTATGTAATTAGATAATTATTGTGGATATATATGTCATTATTCCCTTTAATATGTTGACAGATTTAGTTATAAAACTTAGTACAATTATACCTGTTTTTCACAAAAATGGTTTCTGGTTCATTAAATAGTGAATAAAATACATGAAACGTATTTTAATTTTTTATTATTTTAAATGAATAATTCCACAAAAGTCTCAATAGAATATTACAAAATTGTGGTTAAGTAAAAGGTAATAAATATTTTAATCTCCTTGGCTTTAAGCAAGAGGGACAGGAAGGATTAGACTATTGAGGCCACACCCCTCACCCTGGTGTTCTTTCACTGTGTTTAGGAAATAACCTTCACACATCATCACAGAGAGGAGCCAGGTCTCCTGAAAGCAACTCTGATTGAGGGGGTTGCCCACATTTGGTTCTCTCTCCTCCTTCCACCTTTTGTTACAAGCACTGCATCAGGCTCATCCACAACTGAGAGTGTGTTACCTCCATCCTTAGCCATACATCAGAGACTCACCTGACTTCATGAAGAACTGGGTCTCTTTGTCTATAGATGTCACCCTCTTCCTAGGAGAAAAATTTGTTTTCTCTGCACCGGAGGTCATAGACCTGGAGGATTACAAATGATATTCAGTCCTCCAACAAACTTCGTTTTGCTCTCATAATATTTTAAAAGTAATTCATTGCTGCTAACATTTAAAAATCAGAAGATTCCACAAGAAAATCTCCATTTCCAAGTTTTTGTTTATAACTAAAAGAGCTGATAACACTGCGACAGTGTCCTGCTCACCAATAGTTTACTGGGTTGGATAGATACAACAGATGACCTCTCCCCACTGCTTCAACATACAATCACTTTTCATATTTTCCATTGTTCAGTGCGTGCTTGAACTTGTGACCTTTTGAATAATTTCCCCATAATATCAAGTCTTGAATTACATACTCATTTAACTTAAACAAGTGCCTTCTTACAAAGAGTATTTCTTTATTAGCACCTGTGTTAACTGAGCTTGTTTGCTCATTACCCAATAGTCAATATAATCACAAGTTCTTAGGATACTAGAACACTTGAGATACTTAGGGTTGTACTAACAGAAAATAAATACCATTCAGTTTACACTGACTGTATTTCTTTTTACAGTAGGTTTAAAAATGTTTAGGTTTATCCAGCGTAATCACTAGGTGGAGAAGAGATGTATCAATCTCTCTGACAATAAGCTTTCCAGTGGGACAGACTATACAGTGTATCCCACCATTTTGCTGGTTACAGAGATCGTGAAGGTGCTGTTAGGAGCACAGGATAATAATTTCCCTCCCTAAAAGCCTAGCATCTAAGCCATCAGTCAGATGAGGTCTTGGATAAAGAGGGAGAAGCTATACAGAGTACTGCACATATGGCTAGCTGAGTGTATAAGAATCAGTCTTGGGAATTCCCTGTTGGTCCAATGGTTAGGACTAGGTGCTTTTGCTGCTGGGGCCCAGGTTGGACCCTCAGTAGGGGAACTAAGATCTGGCAAGCCATGTGGTATAGCCAAGGAAACCAAAAAAAGAGAAAAGAATGCAGTCTTTATCAGTTTGCTGGAAACATCAAGCCCTCGCTACATGGAGCATATAATTTCCATCAAACCAGATTTGCATATTAAATAGGATTAGCACTGGATGTGAATCCTGCTTCTGTTACCTGCTGAAAATGTGATCTTAAGTAATTTGCTCGATTGGGCTGAAAGTTTCTTCATCAGTAAAACTAGGATATGATAGCACCACTATGTAGGATTACTCTTGAGGTCAGAGTAGATATGTCTGAGCTTTTTGTACCCAGTACACAGTTGTTGTTTTAGCTGCTAAGTCATGTCTGATTCCCTGCAACCCCATGGACTGTAGCCTGTCAGGCTCCTCTGTCCATGAGGTTCTCAGGCAAGAATACTGGAGTGGAATGGCTGCCATTTCTTTCTCCAGGGGATCTTCCAGACCCAGGGATCAAACCCCTGTCTCCCAGGTTGGCAGGGGGATTCTTTACCACTGAGCCACTAGAGAAGCCCCCAGAACACAGCAGGGGTCTCTAAATATTAGTTGTACTCTTCCACCACGGCCATCACCACCCATCAGTCTCATTTTTCACTGCCTGAGGTACTTTCAGCTCAGCCTGCCCTTCTGTAATTGATACAGGCAAGCCTCTAGCTGCATTTTCTTCACAAATATTTAGAGTGCCTACTATGTGCCAGGCACTGACCTAGGTGCTTAGGTTGAGGAAAAAGCAAATAAACAAAGACAGAGACAGAGAGAGAGAAAAAACAAACCCCTGCTTAGTGGCTTATACTCCAATGGGGAATTTCAGGCTGCTTTTCAAATATGGGCTGTTCTTACCCATGTAGAGGGTGAGCCCATGAAGCCCTTGGCTCACATCTCTCCCTGTAAGCCCACTTTTGAAATTCAATTTACTCTGAATGAATTTGTATTAAGATTTCATCCTTCCCATTATCTGTGAGGAAAGAAAACTGAATTTCTTTTCAACTTCTTTCAAGGGAAACAGAGGGGATGAAGTTTGGTTAAGAAGAATGAAAACTTTTCCCAAATTAATAAAGAGCAAACAAAGAACTAAGCAAATTTTATCTCAAGAAATAAATGGTGACTTCAGTTCAATTCAGTTCAGTCGCTCAGTCATGTCCAACTCTTTGTGACGCCATGAACCACAGCACGCCAGGCATCCCTGTCCATCACCAACTCCCGGAGTCCACCCAAACCCATGTCCATTGAGTCAGTGATGCTATCCAACCATCTCATCCTCTGTCGTCCCCTTCTCCTCCTGTCCACAATCTTTCCCAGCATCAGGGTCTTTTCCAATGAGTCAGCTCTTCACATGAGATGGCCAAAGTAATGGAGTTTCAGCTTCAACATCAGTTCTTCCAATGAACAACCAGGACTGATCTCCTTTAGGATGGACTGGTTGGATCTCCTTTAGGATGGACTGGTTGTATCTCCTTGCAGTCCAAGGGACTCTCAAGAGTCTTCTCCAACACCACAGTTCAAAAGCAAATGGTGACTTACTCCTCATGATTTACTTGATACATATTAATAAAGGTGCATGTTTTCCTGGGAATGAAACAGCCATTCAGAGTAGTGTCTGCTGTAGTACTATAAGAAAGAGAAATACAGCATTATAACACATCCTGCAAACTCAAATAACCCATCACTAAGCTGCTTCCTGCACTGCATGGACTATTTTTATTAATGCTATTTTTTACTGTAATAATGATATGACATCTTTGTAAATCTCTATTCATTCATAAATTGATATATTTTTTCTGAGCTCCGTGCTTAGTCGCTCAATTGTGTCTGACTCTTTGTGACCCTTTGGACTGTAGCCCACCAGGCTCCTCTGTCCATGGTATTTCCCAGGCAGGATTACTGGAGTGGGTTGCCATTTCCTTCCCCAGGGGATCTTCCCAACCTAGGGACTGAACTTGTGTCTCCTGTGTCTCCAGCGTTGCAGGTGGATACTTTACCACTGAGCCATTATTTTTTACTGTAATAATGATATGACATCTCTATAAATCTCCATTCATTCCTTAATTGATGTATCTTCTACCTATTGTCAAATTACTAATTTATTCTTTATTTTGTATTTGTTAGACATATTGAGCATTTAATACACTGAGGGCATTGCTATGAGCTAAAATTTCCAGAAAATCATCACAGTATTTCTATGACAGAGTTGGTCATAAGTAGACATGCAATTACAACCAGAAACTTTTAAGGAAATTATAAAGAATTTTCTTTGTATACAGCATGTTTTTGTCTTTTACTAATAGATTAAAAAAAATACATCAGTTAGTACTTGATAGAAGTATCTAGGAACTGGAATGGAATTGGAACTAGGAATATCTGAATTCTAGATATTTTTCTAAGTGAGATGTTGGGCAAATCTCATATCTACTCTATGATTTCATTTCCTAGCTGTGAAATGATACTAGTTGTACCTGGAGGATCTAAGTTGCACCTGGAGGATCTAAGTTGCTTCTAGAACAAGTATTTTATTTTTCTAGTCCTATACTCAGACTTCTTTATGCATACTGTACACCTTTTCCCTTTATACTTCTGTGATTATGCATGGCTTAGATTGTCATGTTATGTTTCCATATGGTACTCCCTAACTTCCAAAATGGCCCTCACTCTCAGTGACATTTCAATGTGATAAGTTTGAGAACGGTCACTGGACACAATTGTCTTAGCCACATCTGGGTTCTCTCTTCTGATTACCCAACCTGTAGAGAAGGTATATCTCATCTATAGTTATTAATGGACTAAGCTGAGGAGCCAGTTTCATACTTCCCAGGAAGACTGCAGTCGTCCAACTTCACCAGAGTATGAGTGGAGAAGTATGTCTAATCCAGGTGAAAACTATGACTAAGCCTCCTTAGTTTAGATCTCAGCCAAACTGTGCAAACTAGTTCTGTTAATTTAGAAAGTTAATATTTGAAAGTCTCTTTGACCTTTCATCTTGTAGTTGGTATTGAACTTTGGCAAATAATATGGATATTACTCATTGGGTGTCCTCAAAACCCAACAAAGGATAAGACCAAAAAAAGGGATGGACCTATTTGTTGGAAGGATTACCTGTTCCTATGTAGCCACTTGCCTTTCTCAGTACATTCCTGTCACTCCCTCTGTGGATTCAGCTGCTCAAATTCTAATCCATATAAAAAAGCACATGTTCCTACTCTTTGGAAACCTAGCATGTAAAATTTGATTTCACTAACATGAAAATATGAATGATTATATATTCTAAAGGAGGACTTAATATATTAATGCATTCATTGTAGAGTTTCTCTTTCTGTATATATGTTTCCAAAATTTCCCATATAAAAGTGCCTTTCTATACAACTTTTAAAAGAGTGTATATCCAATAAATACTTATTAAGGTACTGTTTAACCTTCATGTGTGTGTACATATGGTACAAGTAATAGCAAAAATTTCATCCCCTTTACCTAAGATTGTTTTGCTTCAATCTATTTCATTTTAACTTATTTTCTGCTTTTTGATCTCTGGTCCTTTTAGTTGGAAAATTGTAAATATCCAAGTATAGAATGGATTAGTCCCAAATGATATATATAAAATGCCTTTTATTAATATGTTTGTGCTAAAATTCTTGGGTCATATCACACTACTCTCATTGGCCAATGCATCTGATCTTTTTGGTTTATATATTACTTCATTTTTTCACTTTTAATAATATAATGAATACCTATTTTCTAAAATATGTTTCTCCTTATTAGTGAGGTCCTCAGATGTGTTTTCAGAATCCCAAAGTATATGATCACTTTCATTTCACCCCAAATGCCTCCGGTAAATTTGTTGTCTGTTCCTTATTCCTTAGTAAAGCTTGTAGATTGTATTCTTTTATGTAGTACCCAAAGTCACCCTACAGAAGCCTTTGAGACAGAAGAGCTGCATCTTTAAATGTAGGACCTTTTTGAGGGGCTTCCCTGATGGCTCAGATGGTAAAGAATATGCCTGTAATGCAGGAGACTTGGATTTGATCCCTTAGTCAGGAAGATCTCCTGGAGAAGGAAATGGCAACCCACACCCGTATTCTTGCCTGAAGAATTCCATGAACAGAGGAGCCTGGTGGGCTATAGTCCATAGGGTCGCAAAGAGTCAGACATGGCTCAGTAGCTAACACTTCACTTTTTTATTAACTTAAGTTAAAGATGAAATCTGCTTCAACCAGAAAGGGGATCTGAAGGAAAGAGATCACTGTGAATAGGTAGCATCACGTGAAATATGGAGAGCAAACTGGAGAGGCAAAATTCAGGGGACTGAGCGGCTAACTGTCTGGGTTTGACTGCTCAGCTAGTGGTCTTCCCCTTTGAGGTCCCTGGGCTGAGGCCACTGCATTCTGCTGTGCCAATTACCACACGCGGTGAGAGACATTCCCATACTTTCACTATTTAAAGATGGGAAGAGAAAAAACACTGAGAGTTTAATTTTTTTTATCTTAACTATATGGAATGGAAACAGTTTGAACTACTAGAACTTGAGTTGTTTACATACATATTTAATAAAGCCTATCTACTTAGCCTATACTGGCATGCCTTTGGGAGCTGGAGAGTCTGGCATAAAGTTTAGTAAATTTTCAAATACCTATAAATGTATACTCTGTTCAGTCTATTTGTGGCAACACTAGATTCCTCCATCTATTGTCTAGCAAAATTCTTAGCTATTGAAAATGAAGCCATATCACATTAACAGGTGGCTAAGGCTGCTCATGGGGGTAAGTTAAGTGAGCCTGTATAATACTTAATAGCCAAATATAAATTATGGTTAGATTATCCATTGCTCCAAATTTCAATATTCTTCCCTCCCCTTAATTAGTAAATATATGATGAAAGTTAATGGCATCATAATTTAGTTATGGGAAACATTCACATAATTTCCCTTGCTCTAGTTTAAATTTCATTAAAGAGTTTCAAAATAAAATAAAATATTAAAATAATATTAACATAATATAGATTTTGAAGAACTTCCTTCATTCATTCTAATGCTTTAGATTCCACACTCCTCCCACACCGCTTTGGGACCAGTTGTTGTCCCAAAGGAGAAGCATATCCTTACCAATGAGGAATAGTAAAAGGGAGAAAGGAGGTATGCCTGAATATTTCATTTATAAAAGCTTCTGTGTAGGGTAAAATTTTCCTGTCTTCAAACCTCGGTGATTTCATCCCAGTGTTTCCATCTGAGGGGGAAAAAAAAGATTTTTAAAATTTTAATTTAAAATGAAAATATACTCATAAAAATTATATTTTTCATCTGAAAGCATGTTACTGCTCATTAACAATTATTAGTAGTTGCCAATTATTAATAATTGTTAATGAGCAGTCATATGTAGATTATTTTCCTTGGATTCTTAGTATTCAAATACAAAGTAAATTGAAGATCTGATTTTGCTATAATTATTATTTACAAATACAATTGTATTTGTAATTTGTATTTATAAATGTAATTATAAGTTGTATTTGCAAATACAATTATACATTAAGGTTTATTTCAAAATATAGGCTTAATATCTTGCCCATTAAAATAGCCACTATCAATAAAACAGAAAACAGCATATGTTGGTGAGAATATAGAAAAAATGGAACTCTAATGTATTGATGGTAGAAATGTAAAATGATGAAATCGCTATGGAAAACAATATGAAGAGCTCTCAAAATACTTAAAAAAGAATTACGATGTGACTGATCAACCTCACTTCTCAAAATACACTCAACACAGTTGAAAATATGGACTTAAAAAGATCTGTAAAACTATGTTCATGGTAGCATTATTCACAATAGTCAAGAGATGGAAACAATCCACACATCGATTGATAGACAAATGGATAAATAAAGTGTGGTATATACATGCAATAGAACATTTTGCAGCCTTAAAAAGAAGGAGATGGTGCCACTTGCTATGATACGGATGAACCTCAAGGACATTATGCTAAATGAAACAACTTAGTCACAAAAGGAAAATACTGTGTGATTCTTCATATGAGGTACTGTCATCAAAATCATAAAAACAGATTAGAAAAGTAGTTGCCTAGGGTTGGCAGGAGAGGGGAGGGTAAATTGGGGTTTAATGGGCATAGAATTTTAGTTTTAAAAGATGAAAAAGTTCTACAAATCTGTTGCACAACAATGTGAATGTACATGACGCTACTGAATTGTACACATAACAATATTTAGGATAGTAAATTTCATCTAAGGGGCTTGCAACCACAGTAAAAGATAAAATTAAAACTTTTAATGTACAGATATTACTATAAGGCCAATTAAAACATTGGAAATAGCTCACTACAAAATAAACCATTGTTATAATGGCTATGATCTAGATATACTAATAATGTCTTAAATCATAAATAGCTATTGAATGCTTATTCTGCTCTATGCTCATTTCACTGAGGACAGAACTGTGCCTCGAGGACCTTATGGACCTTGCTTAAGGTGACTCAGCTCAGAAGAGACAGGTGGGATGTAAACTAGGACTTACCTGGCTTCAAGGCCATAAGTTTGTATAAGTGCATAATGGAAGGTTGAGTACATTCAATTTTTTGAAATACTAACTTTTAGTGTAGTTATTTTATTTTAAAAATTCATTCTTTAAACACGGTGTCTTCACTTTTGATATCATCTATACATTGGTAAGATGCTTTTCATTTATTATGAAAATTAAAGCTAAAAGGTCTATATAAAACTTCATCTTTTCTCAAGGATGACTTCACATCAAAGAATGCGATCAGTTTTCTTGAAAACCTACAGTCAGAAATATCACATTAAACAGTTTTTCTAGACTGTTCTAATTGTAAATTCAATTCAGTGATGACCTAACGTTTCAGATTGCAAAGACTTAGCCTGCAGTGTACAAGACCAGGGTTCGATTCCTGGGTTGGGAAGATCCCCTGGAGAAAAGAAATGGCTATCTCCTCCAGTATTCTCGCCTGGAAAATTCCATGGACAGAGGGGCTTGGCAGGCTACAGTTCATGGGGTCGCAAAAAGTTGGACATGACTGAGTGACTAACACTATTGCCAACATTAAAAATGTTATTTGCATTTTCTACTAAATCTTACAAAATCTAGTAGCAAAAATGAATGGTTAAATTAATATAACATTTAAGGTTTTCATGATGATGATGACAACAATAACAGTGATAATTCCAAATAGTGATCACTTGATTGCCCTGTCATTGGAAATGGGGGCTGTAATTAGTCTCACTCTAGAGATGAGAAACATGCAGCACAGAGATGGTTAAATATTTTACCAGGACCACACAAGAGACAAAGTGAGTCTCTAATTCAAATTTGTGGTTTCACTGCACTGGGACTTCAGAATTTGTTTGTTCTCTAAACAACCTTGCATCACAACATGTGCAAGAAATATGCCCAAATTTAGCATCAGAGCAAAGAGAACTCCTTCCCAAACATCTTTTCTCAAGACCTGGTTTTATATCTTTTGAACAGGGCAATCTCTTGCAGTGAGCCAGTAGATTTCAACAGTTCTTATGCCATAAAATTTCTAACATGACTTCATAGTGCAAGGAATTATCCTGAAAATAAATTGCCCAAATGGATTTGCCAACAATGGTGTCTATAGTATCGTACAGCATGGTACGAGAACATGGAATTCTATTCAGAATATATTGTCTCTATTTGCTATTAAAAGAAAACAAAACAAGTCATGAATGCTGCATAAAAGACACTGATTTTGCACACTGTAGAGCCATGAACATTATATCCAAGACCTAGGACTATTTGGATAAATATCAGGATTCAGATTTTGATCATCATGAACTTTTTTTTTTTGTATCAAGGCTTAAGCAACCTATTATTTATTTTGGCATGAGGAAAAATAATAGAAACAAACAAATGCCTCTGTTTGCAAAGGAAATTCAGGAACACAAATATGTAGATCCTAGGAAAAAAGTGAATTAAATTGCCAATAACTACAGCATAAAGAAGAAAGGAGAATACAAATCTGAAGAATATTCCACCTAAAATGAAACTGTTAAAACATCTTTAGAATTTTGCTGTTGTTTCTGGTATACTAAGGGAATTTGCTTTCTACAGTCTAGTATCTTACAAGAACTATAAGAAATTTGATAGTGTCAGCACAAATAATAAACAATCTATAATAGGGATAGAAGAGAGCTTTTTTAAAAAAAGATTTTTTGATGTGGACCATATTAAAGCCTTTACTGAATCTGTTACAATATTATATCACAAGGCATGTGGGATCTTAGTTCTTCAACCAGACAACCGGACTACCAGGGAAGTCCCTAGAACAGAGTTTCATTTGAGCTAAACTGAGGACTGTAGCCCAGGAGACAGATTCAAGAAGCACTTGAATTGTGTTTCCCCAGAATTAAAATGGGGAAAGTTTGTATAGGAAAAAACTGCAAAGTTACATAAGGTGTCTGTCAAGAATTATGGCTGGAGTTGGCAAGAAGTAAGTGTGGTTGTTAAGCAAGGATTGCCTAAGGTCCGAAATAGTTGCTTAGTTACAAGGAGAAACCTTCAAACCATAAGTTTGTAGCTGGCAGCTACTAGCAGATATTGTTTTGAAAATGGCTGGTGTTGTCCTTGAGTTTGATATATCACAGAAAATTCAAGTTCTCAGTGATGCAGAAAGGTGTCTGAAACTATGTCCACAATGACCGTCCAGCTCCATTACAGATTCCTGAACCACAGTTTTATATTTTGTCAGAACAAAGAACAAGCATCAAACATGAGAGGGGTACATCCTTCAAGGTTTCAGTGAGTCAGCATGACATGGTGTCTGAGAAGGAAATTTCATCTTCGAAGGAGTGCTAGAATTGGTATCATAGGAAGAGGATGATATATTATCCCTATCTTCAAAGTGAATAAGTCTTTTCAGTCATGTTTAAATCTTTGCAACTCTATGGACTGTATGTAGCCCACCAGGCTCCTTTGTCATGGGATTCCCCAGGCAAAAATACTTGAATGGGTCGCTATGCCTCCTCCCAAGGGATCTTCCCAACCCAGGGATGGAACCTGCGTCTCTTAGGTCTCCTGCATTCAAAGGTGGATTGTTTACTGTTGAGTCACCTGGGAAGCCCTGTCCAAATTTGAGCACAAAGCTGAAGCCAAATCATGTGCCCACCATGATAACTTCCCCAGACCTCAATACCTGAAAATTGCTTTCATCAATAGATAAAAATGGTTTAAGAAGAAGAAGAAAAAAAAAAACTGAAGTGTTAAGAATGATAGTGGTGTGATAGTGATATAAATTATCTTCCTGAAAAGGATATTGACAATCTGTATGAAAAACTCAAGAATCCTTTTATTATGTGACCCAGAAATTCTGTTCATAACATAAGAGTACTATGAAAAAGGAGACAAAATTGATACACAAAGATGGTCATCTTAGCATTGGCAAGATATTCAATATCTGCATTACTGAGACACTGACTTGTAAAATGTGGGGAGGGTACAGACCATGGCATACTATGCAGTTGTTAGAAGCAGCGAATTAGAAATACACCTAACAACCATGATTGGATCTTAAAAATATAGGGTTTCATGAAAAAGGTTAGAAAGGAGATGCAAATAACAATGTAATTTACATATATTAAAGTTCATGATAAATATAAGAAGATACACTAGTACATGAAAATATCAAGCCCATTTTATAAGAATACATAAGACAAAAAAACAGTACTTAAACAGATTAAGAATAAATGTCAATGGGTTGGGAAAGGGACTGGGAGTGGGATGTAGTTAATGTAAGAGTAGTAAATGGCCAATATCAAAAGAGGGAAATACTTTATAGCAGAAAACAGAAAATTGTGATTAACTGTCATTCACCTTAAATACTGATAAATAGTCATACATACCAGCTCCAATGAGGTCACTCACAGTGCTTATAATTTCATCATCATTTAAGATGGTTATTTTGGCGACAGCATATTTGTTGTGGCATGCACTAATCAGAGCATCAGTGATATCTTGGATATGGTCCTGAGGACACAAACCTTAACATGATTATTCATCGCTTCTTACATTTTACAGCACATACGACTCTCATGCAGGAAGAGCCATATTACCATGTAACTTGAAATGAACCCAATTAACTTAGGAATGTAAAGAATATAAGTAGATCATTTTAAATCTTGCAACTAATTTTGCTTGTCAGTGGTAATGATCAATCATAAAAGAGTGTAGTGAAGAAAACCAAGTTACCAAACTCAATTTTCTTCTTAAAAGTTTTTTTTTTCAATCAATAAAGAGTATGCCTATGTCTAGAAGCACACTTAGAAAAATTAGAGGTTAACTTATAGAGAAAATGCTAAGCAATAAATATAAAGGTTTTCAAACCTATTGTAAGAATTTTACTATAATCACCAGGCAGAAGGAGGTGGTATTGGGATAGGTTAGGGAGTAGGAAAAAAATTTTATGAATTTCACAAACTGTTTTATTTACAGTATCTGATCTAGAATTCCAGGCTGGTACCTTGATACAGATTGTTTTCTGCCCATTCCTTTTAATCAGATGGGACTTAAGTCCACACTCTCTTCATTTGTTCAATTATCTACTTTTTCATGTTTCCCCCCAATGCTTTACTCTCAGGAAATAGTTCCCTAACAACTAGGATTTTTTCTAGTGTTTACATAATTCGAGAGAGAAATTTTCTTTTTTGTGGACCATCAAATTGGGCCAAAACATTTCAATGGCCTCACAAAAAGGTTTGCTTCTGTCATCTGGAAAACATTTCTACATGTGTTATGATCTCAAAGTTCATTTCTCCATCGGAAAGAAACTCAAGAAGAATATGAGACTAAACTGGAAGCTTCCTATAGGACATTCCTTATAATTATTCAAAGAACTTTCTGAAAAAGCTATGCTGATTCTTTTAAGACCTCATAGTTTCAGAGATAAAATTAGAGAAACAAAATTATTGGGTCATTTCTTCAGGAAACCCATTTACATGTTGATCATCATTCATCAGCCAAGGACAGATTCATATTTCAAGTATGAGCCTTATCTCCACAGTAAGGAAATTCTGAGATTTCAAAAAGTTCCAAGTTCTTTTTTGGGTCCCCACATGAGAACTAAGTAATACTGCCCTATAATCTCTCTGACTGGACTTCACATATATTAATGGTTTGGGTGAGGTTCATTATGGAAAAACTACATCACATCGAAAAAGCAAGAGAGTTTCAGAAAAACATCGATTTCTGCTTTATTGACTATGTCAAAACCTTTGACTGTGTGGATCACAATAAACTGTGGAAAATTCTGAAAGAGATGGGAATACCAAACCACCTGACCTGCCTCTTGAGAAACCTCTATGCAGGTCAGGAAGCAACAGTTAGAACTGGACATGGAACAACAGACTGGTTCCAAATAAGAAAAGGAGTACGTCAAGGCTGTATATTGTCACCCTGCTTATTTAACTTCTATGCAGAGTACATCATAAGAAACGCTGGGCTGGAAGAAGCACAAACTGGAATCAAGATTGCCGGGAGAAATATCAATAACCTCAGATATGCAGATGACACCACCCTTATGGCAGAAAGTGAAGACCTAAAAAGCCTCTTGATGAAAGTGAAAGTGAAGAGTGAAAAAGTTGGCTTAAAGCTCAACATTCAGAAAACGAAGATCATGGCATCCAGTCCCACCACTTCATGGGAATTAGATGGGGAAACAGTGGAAACAGTGTCAGACTTTTTTTGGGGGGCTCCAAAATCACTGCAGATGGTGACTGCAGTCATGAAATTAAAAGATGCTTACTCCTTGGAAGAAAAGTTATGACCAACCTAGATAGCATATTGAAGAGCAGAGACATTACTTTGCCAACAAAGGTCCGTCTAGTCAAGGCTATGGTTTTTCCAGTGGTCATGTATGGATGTGAGAGTTGGACTGTGAAGAAAGCTGAGCACCGAGGAATTGATGCTTTTAAACTGTGGTGTTGGAGAAGACTCTTGAGAGTCCCTTGGACTGCAAGGACATCCAACCAGTCCATTCTAAAGGAGATCAGTCCTGGGTGTTCCTTGGAAGGAATGATGCTAAAGCTGAAACTCCAGTATTTTGGCCACCTCATGCGAAGAGTTGGCTCATTGGAAAAGACTCTGATGCTGGGAGGGATTGGGGGTAGGAGGAGAAGGGGATGACAGAGGATGAGATGGCTGGATGGCATCACTGACTCGATAGACGAGAGTCTGAGTGAACTCCGGGAGTTGGTGATGGACAGGGAGGCCTGGCGTGCTGCGATTCACGGGGTCACAAAGGGTTGGACACGACTGAGTGACTGACCTGAACTGAACTGAACAGTAAAAGAACCAGGGTAGTACATACAACTGTCTGAGTTCTCAATGCATTCACCACTTATTTTTCTCCTCACCAAATCCCTTGTCCCGTCATGCATTTAAACCCTTACCTTATCATGTTGTAAGATGATCTCGTATATGTAGAGCAATAAACATGCCTGATAGAGAATAAATAGAGAGAATAGTAATAAATAGTAGAGAATAAATGCCTGATTCCGGGCATGATAAAACTCCTGGGGAGCATTTATAATTCGCAAAGGAAGGTATCGGAAATATGGTATGAAATCAGCAGGATTTGCAGCACTGGAGGCTTTGAGTAAGTCATGATCTGTTTTAACAATTCTAAGAAACTCCTCATCACTGTGGTCATACATCTTGCCAAAGCAAAGGGTATAGACAACATTGGCCATAGCACAGGTAATAGCACCTCTAGGTTCAAAGCTGCCACTCCTGGAAGTCAATTCTGTAAAACTTTTACCAGCTCAGAGACTTCCTCGATGACATGTTTCTCAAGTAAGCAAGACCAGGTGGAGGATTTTGTTTCTGCTTTAGGAAATGTTCGTAAAGCATTGGAAGCAATTTTCTTATGAAGTGTCCAATTCTCCCCATAATTGAAAACGTAAGACTCTTTCATTGTGCCAGGAAAGAAAATGTTAAACGTTAGGTCAGGCTGCAAAATGCTCTCCATTTCTGAGTAGCACTTCTTTCACCATTTCCATCCCATTCACCACGAGGACAGGCACCATGCCAAGTTTGATGAGAAAGACATCTCCATATTTCTTCCTCATTTCCATGAATGTAAGGTAAAGATGGTCTCCAAGCTGAAGAAGATTTTCCACGATGGGGAGGGACCATGGGCCAGGAGGAAACACCTCCTTCCTTCCTTTGTTTCCTAGTTCTCTTACAAAAACAAAAACCATCACCAAAATTATGCGAGAAGTGGTCACCTCTCCAGAAGTGACTGCCATGCCGAATATCATTTTCAGGTATAAAACACCTAAAATAGAAAAATTTAACCATCATTTTTGCTATTCTAAGCACAGACTAAGTAGTCTTTCTCCATGTAAACATTTAGGAGAAAAGTACAGACTCTTTATATTTAGATGAAAACTATTATTAAACAATGCACCAACAGGGTAAAATTAAATTCTTGTAAAATTCACTGTATGTCTATCTCAATTCTATTATTTGCGTGATCTAACCATCAGACTAAATCCTTTCATGTCAGTTGTTGACATCATAGACAGAAGAGGATAACTCACTGTAGGAAGCAGCCTGGTGGGTGGCAAATGGATTGAGGCTACAGAACCTGATTTCATACTCATTAGCTGGGGGAATCTTCATCCTGTCACTTAATCTAAGTGCATCCCAGTTGTCTCACCTGTGTTCTACTTAACAAAAATTAGTCATACATTTTCTCAACAAATATTTATTAAACACCCCAATGTCAGGCACTGAAAAATACAAAACAAAATTTCACAGATTAATGAGGAAACTAGAAGAACAAAAATGAGATTACAAAGTAATAAGTGCTATTAAAAAACTGTGTATAGTGTCATCTGTCATTGTGTGAGGATGAAATGCAATCATCATTAAAAAGTACTTGGTTAGGGCTTCCCAACTGGCTCAGGAGTAAGAGTCTATTGGCCAATGCAGGAGACATGGGTTTGATCTCTGATCTGGGAAGATCCCACGTGCAGCAAAGCAACTAAACACGAATGCTACAACTATTGAGCCTGGGCTCTAGAGGCTGGGAGCCACGCTCAGCCTACATGCCAAAACTCCTGAAGCCTGGGTGCCTAGAGTCCATGCTCCGCAACAAAAGAAGCTACCACAGTGAGCAGCCAGAGCACTGCAAGGAAGGGTAGCCCTCACTCCCTGCAGCTAGAGAAAAGCCCATGCAGCAACAAAGACCCAGCATGGCCAAAAATAAATAAACAAATAAAATTATTATTATTTTTAAAAGTACTTGGTGAATTACAAGCCATTTAGTAGAAATCTAATTGGCTGTCTGCCTAGTCTATTCTTAAACTTCTCAGCCTGCTTGTAAAAGTGACTTTCTGAAGCAATTCTGCTGGTTTGAAACCTGTCCGTACAGTCACAGATGGTTGATCCAAGGATAAGCCTTCAGTCCAAGATGAACCTTAGGAATATGGAACTGGGACTATGAAGGTTCATCTTCTCATTGGGCAGCTAGGTCTATAAGACATAAATCTGAAAGTAAAACCTGGGGACATTTTACCTGCCAGGAGGACCTAAGAAACCGTGAGAAAAATAAATGAAGTAAAAAGGAAAAGAAATAAAAGATAGAGAGTGGTCTCATGACTTTGTATTCACTGTTTTAGCATCTTCATGAGATTTTGTCCTCAGACTGAATTCTTTTCCGTTTAAACTAGCTAAAACTGGTTTCTGTTACCAAGAGGGTCATACCTCTCTCCCCTGCAAAATAAAGTTTAATAGACATGAAGAATATTTTTGTTAGTTATTGCATTTTTAAGATTGTATCTATTTATCTGCCTGCACTGGGCCCTCACTGCAGGACCCAGCTTTCTCTAGCTGCTGCGAATGGGGGCTACTCTTCCTTGCAGTGCTCAGGCTTCTCACTGTGGAGGCTTCTCTTGTTGCAGAGCACCGACTCCAGACACCTGGGCTTTGGTAGCTGCAGCACGCAGGCTCGCTGGTTGCAGTGGGTGGCTCTAGGCTGTGAGTGCTTCAGGACTTGTGGTCATGGGCTTTGTTCCTTCACGGCATACGCAATCTTCCCAGACAAGGGTTCAAATTGAACCCATGTCCTCTGCATTGGCAGGCAGAGTTCTATCCACTCTGCCACAAGGGAAGTCCAGCTATTGTGTTTTATAGTAACTACAGAGAGAATACAAAACTTTCTCTCCCTTGAAAGAATATAACTGAATTTCACACTTGGCAAATTAGTTCTTGAGACAAATAACATTGGTGGGCAGTATACTCATTGGCCAGTGTAAATATTCAGTTCTTTTTGGGTTTTTGAGTACACCAGCACTCGATTTCATGTATATATATATGTAATACATAGATACATATACACACTGAGAGGCATCCTTGCTAGCAGCAATGAATTTGTTTTCCAGTTCAGAAGAAAATGATAGCGTGGTAAAAAGCACTACACTTACATTCCACTTAAAAAAAAGGCACCAAGGACCAAAGAAATGTGTATCTTAACTCTCCCACGCTGAATATGCAAGAAAAACCTTGTTACCTATCTTATTTGATTGTTTCACCTTCCCAAGTTCACAGATAAAATGTGGCTGATTACACTCACTTGGTTGGCATTGTTTCCTAAGGAATAAACTTTGGGGTTGAAAGTTAAAGATCAACTTCTTTTCATGGGGAAAAAAAAATGTGCAGTTAAACTAACAAGAAAAACTTGAGTCCCTAATCAACGCAACAGCTGCAATTTGCAAACCTTTCTTTTTCTCTCAGTTCAGGAAGAAAACAGTGAGAATGTCACCATGCTGCGGCTTTGCAGCGTGCTGATTTTGTGAAAATTCTCCTGCTTCTGTGACCATTTATCCCCTTACTAGGTGCCAGATCCAGAACTAAGCACTAATCCACACTGTCTTTCAAAACTCATACCTCTGTGAGGTAATGTATCATCCTGTTACAGAAAGGCTTCACAAGATAAAAAAAATCATTTTCTTCATTTATTTCCCATTAAAAAATACATTTACTTATTTATTTGGCTGTGCCAGGTCTTAATTGTGATGGGAAACCTTTAACTGTGGCCTGGTGATCTTTTTTTCTATTATTGTTTTCAGTTGAAGAGTCCAAACTCTTAGCTGCGGCATATGGGATCTAGTTCCCCAACTGAGGACCTTGTAGAGTCTTAGCCACTGGACGACCAGCGAAGTCCCTATTTCCCATGTTTTTTAAGCTTAATATCAAATCACCAATTACTTGGAGCACTTGCTTTTTCACAAAAGTCAAAAAAGTCCATTTCTCTTTGTATATTGACAACAGTCCTTTTATCGGTGTTTTCAAAGCAGACTAAGTAGATGAGAATGGGTGTGGTTAGAATTAAGTGTGATTTGACTCCCACAGAGATGACTGGGTTGCCCTGCCTCCCTCGCTCGCTATTTAGCTGTGGGAACTCCGTTAAATTATAGTCTATTTTGGTCTCAGTTTTCTCATCTGTAAAATGGTCCCTTCAGACTAGAGGACCTTGAAGGCCAGCTGCAGCCTTCAGTAATCAAAGTTAGAAGGAAACGCTGGACAGAAGCCTGAGTGTGATGTCCAGGGTTAATTGCCAGAGTTCCCAGAGCAGTCAACGGTTCATCAACAAATGTCAGTAACTGTGTGACTGTCTTGGATTCTTTTTCAACTTGGGCCCTTCTAGTCTTTAAGAAATTCTCCTTGGCAGTTTACCAGACCCAGACACATTGCCAACTTTCCCAGCAACTTTCTTGGAAAGCTCTGAAGGCACATTCTGTTCCTGTTGTTTTGGGGTGAAGTGGGGCTGAGAACAGAGGGTGTTCATCTCACTAAGGGTGGGCTGCTGCATCGTCAAAAATTCAAGGTGAACTCTAACCCTTTTGCTTCCCATTTGCATGGAATTAAGGTGAACTCTAACCCTTTAAGAGAACTAGGTGAAAAGAGCACGAGGAAGTTGAAGGCTTTTGCACTGATTCTCAAAACTAAACACACACACACACATCAGGCCTCCTCCAGAAGCTGTGAAACCATTACAGGGTGTGATCCCAAACGGATTAATTAAATCCAAATCTCTAGGGGCGGAGGCATGTTAAAAAGTTCCTCAATATGACTAAGCGGCATTCCAAGTTGCTGTCCTTTCTGGGGAGAAAACAACTGGCTGTGAGATCAACAAATCCATTCAGTTAAGTTACAATGAAGCTTGGAAGGCCCACCTGTGTCCAGAAATCTTGCAGTCAAACATGAGGAATCTGGCGGAAGGATCGAACGACAGACAAGGTTTTGAAGAAAGCTGAGGTTATCCTAGGAAACAGGAACAGTGTGGTTACAGAAGCAGAAGGCCTGAGGAACGGCTGGGAGAGAACATTCTGGTTCTAGAAAGTGAGGGGTGGACCCTGGACCCGTGTAGGGAGGAGTCTGGAGCTGGATTAGGGCGTTTCAGAGTCAGACAGAAGACTGGAGAGGTCTCTGCAGCCAGAATTAGATCCTGGAAATTGGGAAATTCCAGCAGAGTGGAGGGAGAGGGACAACCTGGAGCAAGGCGTCTCAAAAAGGGTGTCGGATGGAAACTTATTTTGGAAAGGAGGATGGAAAAACTTAACTGTTTTTCAATTGCCACTGATAAGCAGAATTGCGGTGGAAAGGTATGTAGCAAGGAAGCAAAGAGCAGGAAGAAAAAAGACAATGGTGCAGAGGTACTGCTTTACCGTGAATTTCAGGAAACCTGGGGCATGCTCTCAGCGCTCTGCGCACCAAGCGCAGGAGCAAGAAGGTGGACAAGACGAAAAAGCTAGGAAACTCAGGTTCCCTTTTGCGGGCATGTTGGTAGCATCCCCGGAGTCTTCATCAAGTGGACAGATTCATTTTTCCACAACTAGAACAGTTAACTTCTGAGTATGACATTCATAGCTTTGATTTAAGAAAAAATTACCCTCATCAAGTTTTTGTTTGACCAGGATAAACATTAATTTTTCTACCTCTCAAGCATGTACAGTCTAGTTTTTCTATGTGTTATTAGGGAAATGGTGTGTGGCTCGTTGACATTTTCCTGCCAAGATGTCTATAAGTTATTACATAATAGACTTTTCTTTAAAGCTTTGGCATTTTTGGTCCCATAATTATTTACGATTTCAAGTCAGCTTTTAATGAGAGTGTCCAAGAAGGATTATTGATAGCAAGTACTTTCTCACATGATGAAGAAAGCAAGCCCACAGAGAGAGGGATAAACCTCAAAGAGTAACCTTCAGGCCCTGAGCTATGGTATCCTATTCACAAAACATCATGTATCTCTAAATATTGAAATTCTCAAAATAATACGATCAAAAAAAAAAAAAAAATCTGACAAGGACTTACAAACCATAGGGACTTTCTGACACAGGGGCAGAACTTTTCCTAACCAGCATTTAGTCATGTCATACTTAGTTACCAAAAAAACCCACTTTTTTTTAGTACTAAAGTTTTTCTTTAAGTATTACCTTCTTAGTACAATTAACCCCACATTGGATTAATGTATAGACATTACATAGTTATATAAAATTCCTCCTTCCAGTACTCACGTTACAGACAATTGGTAATAATTGCTTGGCAATGTGTCATTTGAAAGCTTTGTTAGCGGACGATAGTGAGAATTGCCCTGCATTCCCATTGATTAAGAGGAAAATCCTTTCTGTAATAATAATTGTGGCAGCTAATGTTTATTGTGCGCTTACAAGGAATAAGCATTGAAAGTACTTTACATATTATATCAATTATTTCTTATACCCAACTTCTAAAAGAACTGCTATTTTTTTCTCTGTTTGGCAGATAAGTTTTGAGCCAAAGAGAAATTAGAAAATAGGCTAACAATGGACATGGATTTGAGCAAACTCCAGGAGATAGTGAAGGACAGGGAAGCCTGGTGTGCTGCTGTTCATGGGGTCACATTCAGACATGACTGAGTGACTAAACAACAACAGCTGTGCTCTTAGCCTCTGATGATACTGCCTTCTACTGGAGAATTCATGGGTTTAAACTTTGAAACTTCTGCTGCTTACAAGAGCAATCCTTACTGATGTGACTTCATAATACAGGAGGTGTATTAGGTTGTCAGGTGTGGCTTCTACCCATGGTCGGGGATGGAATACTAATTTCCAAGGAATGTTGTAACAAATCATCACAAACTTGGTGGCTTACAACAACAGAAGTATATTAACTTACAATCTGGAGGTCAGAAGTCTGAAATCAAGGTGTTATTAGGACCCTTCTCTTTCTTAAGGGCTATAGGGGTAATTTTGCTTTGTCTCTTTCAGGTTCTGGTGGCTTCAGGTGTTCCTGGGTTGTAGATGTGTCACTCCAATCTCTGTCTCAGTCTTCTCCCAGTCTCTCCTCTGTGTGACATTTATTAAGGCACTTGTTATTAAATTTAGGGCTCAATCAAGAACCCTCTTAGAAGGATGTGATTGGATATTAGTCATGCAGATGTCCTCTGTCTAAGTCTGGAATCAGGAACTCAGGAGTGAATGATTTCATTGGCCTGCTATCCTGTTGGTGAAATAGACCACACTTGGTCTATGGCATATTCTGCATTGTGCTAAAGCCTTATACAGTCTCAATTTTTATAAATCACAAGTATTTTCTTTCAAATACCATTTAATGTTTTTCATTCTGATAAGTTTCACACATGGAATCTCAACAGACTCTAAACACCAAAAACAATATTGAAAAATAAGAGCAAAGTTGAAGGTCTCATATTTTCTGATTTCAAAACTTACTATAAAGCAATAATAATCAAAAGAGTTTGGTACTGCCATAAACACAGACACATTGATAAATGGAATTGAGTAAAGAACCCAGAAATAAATCCTTACATATATGAAAATGAAATCTGTTAGTTGCTCAGTCGTGTCCGACTCATTGTGACCCCATGGACTGTAGCCCACCAGGCTCCTCTGTCCACAGAATTTTCTAGGCAAGAATACTGGAATGGGTTGCCATTCTCTTCTCCAGGGGATCTTCCCCACTCAGGAATTGAACCTGGGGCTCCTGCATTGCAGGCAGATTCTTTACCATCTGAGCCACTGGGGAAGCCCAGAAAAATATTTACATATATGGTCAAATATTTTTCTATGAGTCCCAAGATCATTAATGATGAAAGGACAGTCTTTTCAGCAAATGGTGTGAAAACTGGATTTCCAGATCCAAAAGAATGGAGTTGGACCCTTTCATTATGCCATATACAAAATTAACTCAAAATGATAAATATATCAGAGTAAAAATTAGTTTTATAATAAAACTATGAACGTATCAGAAGAAAACTTGAGGAAAACGTCCATGACATTGGATTTTGCAATAATTTTTTGGACACGATACTAAAACATTGTGGGGAAAACAACAACAAAATAGATCATTTGTACTCAATCAAAATTAAAACTTTTGTGCATTAAAGGGCACCATTAACATAGTGAAAAGGCAATATATAAAATGAGAGAAAATATTTGCAAATCATATATCTGAAAAAGGATTAACATCTAGACAATATAAAGAACTCTTAGAATTCAACAATGACAATCGAAGAGAAAAACATGGACAAAGGACTTGAATAGACATTTCTTAAAAAACGACCCAATCAAAAAATGGGCCAAAGAACTAAATAGACATTTCTCCAAAAACATACAGATGGCTAACAAACACATGAAAAGATGCTCAACATCACTCATTATCAGAGAAATGCAAATCAAAACCACAATGAGGTACCATTTCACACCAGTCAGAATGGCTGTGATCCAAAAGTCTACAAGCAATAAATGCTGGAGAGGGTGTGGAGAAAAGGGAATCTTCTTACACTGTTGGTGGGAATGCAAACTAGTACAGTCACTATGGAGAACAGTGTGGAGATTCCTTAAAAAAACTGGAAATAGAACTGCCTTATGATCCAGCAATCCCACTGCTGGGCATACACACTGAGGAAACCAGAATTGAAAGAGACATGTGTACCCCAATGTTCATCGCAGCACTGTTTATAATAGTTAGGACATGGAAGCAACCTAGATGTCCATCAGCAGACGAATGGATAAAAAAGCTGTGGTACATATACACAATGGAGTACTACTCAGCCATTAAAAAGAATACATTTGAATCAGTTCTAATGAGGTGGATGAAACTGGAGCCTATTATACAGAGTGAAGTAAGCCAGAAAGAAAAACACCAATACAGTATACTAACGCATATATATGGAATTTAGAAAGATGGTAACAATAACCCTGTATGAGAGACAGCAAAAGAGACACAGATGTATAGAACAGTCTTTTGGACTCTGTGGGAAAGGGAGAGGGTGGGATGATTTGGGAGAAAGGCATTGAAACATGTATAATATCATATAAGAAACTAATTGCCAGTCCAGGTTCGATGCAGGATACAGGATGCTCAGGGCTGGTGCACTGGGATGACCCAGAGGGATGGTACGGGGAGGGAGGAGAGAGGGGGGTTCAGGATGGGGAACACGTGTACACCTGTGGCGGACTTATATTGACGTACAGCAAAACCAATACAATATTGTAAAGTAAAAAAAAAAAAAAAAAAGATATGCAATGGTCAAAAAAAAAAAAAACAAAACACACATGAAAATGCTCAACAACACTAATAATCAGGGAATTGAAAGTCAGATCACAATGAGATACTGCTTCCTACCCATTAGCATGGCTATTATAGAAACAAAATGAAGTGAAACAAAAAGCCTCAAGAAATAACAAGTGTGATCAAGGTTGTGGAAAACTGGAACCTTTATGCATTTCTGATGGGAACAAAATAGTGCTAGTGGAAAACAGTATGGTGCCCCTCTTCTAAAATTAACATTTAATTATCACATTATTGGAAAAGATTCTATCTTTGAACAAATTTAACTAGGCTTCTCTGAGTCCTCTTTTTGACTAGGCATTATCCTGGGGTCTGCAGTCCAATTGTAGCAAGAATCCTGCTAAGTCACTTTAGAGGAAATCTCTCACCCTTGTTCAAATTCCTCTTCTGCATCCACAATAGCTGATTCTTTGGTCAGCCAGCCTTAGCAAGAATACTATTAGGTCAGTTTAGCATGAATGCCCTGACTTGTGATGTTCTCTCATATTTATTTTCCAGCCACTGATCCCCTCAATCTGCTCATTGGTTACAAATCCCTAGCTTTCCTCACTGTATTCAGAGTTGAGCCCAATCTCTCTCCCTTGTGGTGATGGTCTTGACAACTATCACCATAGTTCTGAATAAAGTCTCCCTCACTGGCTTAATATGTATCAGAATAATTTTTCCTTTATCATGATCCAGAAATTCACATCTGGGTATATACTAAAAATAACCAAAACTGGGAATTCAAATAGATATCTGTACACTCATGTTTAATGCAGCATTATTCACTATTACTAAAATTTGGAAGTACTCAGTTGTCCACTGATGGAAAAATGAACAAACAAAGTATGGTATGTACATGCAATGAAACATTATTCAGCCTTAAACAGAAAAAAATTCTAACACATGTTACAATATGGATAAACCTTGAAGATATTATGCAAAGTGGGAAAAAAAAAAACAGCCACAAGAGGATAAGTATTGTGTGATTCCATTCATATGAGGCACTTAGAATAGTCAAATTCACAGAGTCTAAAAGTATGATTGGTGTTTGACAGGGGCTGGGGTAAGGAAGGAATGGAGGAGGCATTGCTTAGTGGGTACAGAGTTCCGGCTGCAGAAAATGAAAGAGTTCTGGACAAGACTGTGGTAACAATTGGATAACCATGTAAATGTACTTAATACCACTGAACTGTATGCTTATAAATGGATAAAGTTTTATTACATGTACATGGAAGAACTATACAAAGAAGATCTCATGAGCCAGATAACCACAATGGTTATAACCACTCACCTAGAGCCAGACATCCAGGAATGTGAAGTCAAGTGAGCCTTAGGAAGCATCACTGTGAACAAGGCTAGTGGAGATGATGGAATCCCAGTTGAACTATTTCAAATGCTAAAAGATGATGCTGAGAAAGTGCTGCACTCAATATGCCAGCAAATTTGGAAAACTCAGCAGTGGCCACAGGACTGGAAAAGGTCAGTTTTCATTCCAATCCCAAACAAAGGCAATGCCAAAGAATGTTCAAACTACTGCACAATTGCACTCATCTCACACGCTAGTAAAGTAATGCTCAAAATCCTCCAAGCCAGACTTCAACGGTATGTGAACCAGGAACTTCCAGATGTTCAAGCTGGATTTAGAAAAGACAGAGGAACCAGAGATCAAATTGCCTACATCATTGGATCATCAAAAAAAGCACAAGAGTTCCAGAAAAACATCTACTTCTGCTTTATTGACTACGCCAAAGCCTTTGACTGTGTGGATCACAATAAACTGTGGAAAATTCTTAAGAGATGGGAATACCAAACCACCTTACCTGCCTCCTCAGAAATCTGTATGCAGGTAAAGAAGGAACAGTTAGAACTGGACATGGAACAACAGACTGGTTCCAAATAGGAAAAGGAGTACATCAAGGCTGTATATTTTCACCCTGCTTATTTAACTTATATGCGGAGTACATCATGAGAAACGCTAGGCTGTATAAAGCACAAGCTGGAATCAAGATTGCTGGCAGAAATATCGATAACCTCAGATATGCAGATGACACCACCCTTATGGCAGAAAGTGAAGAAGAACTAAAGAGCCTCTTGATGAAAGTAAAAGAGGAGAGTGAAAAAGCTGGCTTAAAGCTCAACATTCAGAAAACTAAGATCATGGCATCTGGTCCCATCACTTCATGGGGAATAGATGGGGAAATACTGGAAACAGTGAGAGACTTTATTTTGAGGGGGCTCCAAAATCACTGCAGACGGTGTCTGCAGCCATGAATTTAAAAGACACTTGCTCCTTGGAAGAAAAGCTATGACCAACGTAGACAGCATATTAAAAAGCAGAGACATTACTTTGCCAGCAAAGGTCCATCTAGTCAAAGCTATGGTTTTTCTAGTAGTCATTTATGGATGTGAGAGTTGGACTATAAAGAAAGCTGAGTGCTGAAGAATTGATGCTTTTGAACTGTGGTGATGGAAAAGGCTCTTGAGAGTCCCTTGGACTGCAAGGAGATCCAACCAGTCAATCCTAAAGGAAATCAGTCCTGAATATTCATTGGAAGGACTGATGTTGAAGCTGAAACTCCAATACTTGGCCACCTGATGCAAAGAACTGACTCTTTTGAAAAGACCCTGATACTGGGAAAGATTGAAGGTGGGAGGAGAAGGGGACAATAGATGTTGAGATGGTTGGATGGCATCACTGACTCGATAGACATGAATTTGAGCAAGCTCCTGGTGTTGGTGATTGACAGGGAAGCCTGGCATGCTGCAGTCCATGGGGTTGCAAAGAGTCGGACATGACTGAGCAACTGAACTGAACTGAACTGAACTGATAAATATATATATTTATATATATATATATATATATTGAGCTTCGCTGGTGGCTCAGTGGTAAAGAACCCGCCTGTCAATGCAGGAGATCTAAGAGATGTCAGTTCAATCACTAGGTGGATAAGATCCCCTGGAGGAGGGCATGGCAACCCACTCCAGTATTCTTGCCTGGAGATTTCCATAGACAGAGGAGACTAGTGGGCTACAGTCCATAGGGTCGCAAAGAGACAGACATGACTGAAGTGACTTAGCATTATATAATATATTGTATTGTATAATACATTATATAATATATTATATTGTAAATATATATATATATGTATATATATTTACCAGGGGCTTTCCAGGTGGTACAGTGGTAAAGAATCCACCTACCAATAAAGGAGACTCAAGAGGCACAGTTTCTGTCTCTGGCTTGTGAAGACCTTCTGGAGAATGAAATAGCAACTGGCTCCAGTATTCTTGCCTGGAAAATTCCATAACAGTGGAACCTGGTGGCCACAGTCCATGGGGTCACAAAGAGTTGGACATGACTGAGTGACTGAGCACACATACACACACACATATATACCATAATTCAAAAAAAAATGAGAAATTCTCAAGTGAACAAACTACAATTCTCAACATAGTATTATAATACTGTTCCAACTTATTATGTGTTCCTCATTCAGCTAATGTCATGGTATAACTTAAAAAAAAAAAGAACATGTGATCAAACTTTTTTCCCAAGCATTTCCTCCAAGCATTTTAAATTTTTAAAAAACTTTAATTAATTTTAATTAATCAATGTGATTAATGTTTAATCCTTTATTCATATATCACTACTAAAAATTTTTGAGCTGAATAAGCTGGGAGTTTTTTTTAGTTTTATTTTAAAATTGTACTGTTTGAATATTTGACATTTTCTTAAATGTAAAAGCCACTCCTTCTTGAAAAAAAATAATTCTAAAGACAGCTTGACCTCCAGGAATAATTATTATGATTGTATTAATAGGTTTGGATTTGGCTGGAAGTACATGCAAGAAGATAACCAGTTCATCAATTCTAAGGACTCAGCCACTCCAGGAAAATGGCCCTTTATTATTTTATTCACTTTTCTATAACTGTTATTAGAAAGAATCTGTTTCTTGGGGCTTCCCAGGTGGCTCAGTGGTAAAGAATCCACCTGTCAATGCAGGAGCTGCAAGAGACCCTGATTCAATCCCTGGGTCAAGAAGATATCGAGAAGGAAATGGCAAACTACTCCAATATTCTTGCCTAGAGAATCCCGTGGACAGAGAAGCCTGGAGGGCTACAGTCTATGGGGTTGCAAATGAGCTGGGCAAAACTTAGGGACTCAGCAACACATTCAATTTTTGAATAATACTATTTCTGAATCAAATAATACTTATGCTTTTTATAAAATTCATTCCCTCTTATTCTTTCTATTTAGGAAATAATAAGTCTATTCTTATAATGCAAGTTTCTAGTAAAGAAATGTGCTCATATCTGTTAGGAAAATAGTGTTATTTTAAAGAAGAATAAAAAGTGAAAGTGTTAGTCGTTCAGTTGTACCTGACGCTATGCAACGCTATGCAATCTGTCCATGGGATTCTCCAGGCAAGTATACTAAAGTGGGTAGTCATTTCCCTCTCCAGGGGATCTTCCTGACGCAAGGATTGAATCCAGGTCTCCCACATTGCTGGCAAATTCTTTACTGTCAGAGCCACCAGGGACTCAAAAAGGAAGTCTGGTTATTTAATTTGTGATTTCTCCCAGCATATTAATGTTTAAGCAGCAGCGAACTATCTCTCAGTTAAAGAGAATCATTATAAATATTTGAAGACTTAAGCAGAACTGGGGGACCTTAAATCCTGAAAGAGTCTTCTCAGTGGCTGGTTTTGTGGCTATGATTCCTACATATTTAGCTATTTGGTAAAACTAAGAGTGCAGATAAAGAATCTCCAAAAATATTTTCTTTGTGGTTTAAAAACCAAAAAGTGATTAAGAAATCTATATCTTAGACCATTAAAAAAAATTCTGATGAAACTGATTTCTTTAAAAAATCAAGACTCTCTTCAATCCACTTGCCTGGGGAGAAGTCCTCACCTGAGACTAAAGGTTGCAAAGGGTAGAACTGTCAATGGATATTCAACTGTTGAAATTTTATTAGGATTTTAATTATTTATGTTTGTGCTCTGGTTACAAATAGGAATAATTTTTGAGTTATCCACTCTAAACCCTGTTTTTCCAATAAGTCCTTTCGGGGTACGTTTTTGCAGAAATCAAGGTATTTCTGGAACAGATACATGGTGTTGTAGCAAAAACATCTAACTCCTATCATTTTTTGAGGATTATTTGGAGTTTTATACAAATTGTCTTATTTAATCCTTCAGATCAGATCAGATCAGTCACTCAGTCGTGTCCGACTCTTTGCGACCCCATAAATTGCAGCACGCCAGGCCTCCCTGTCCATCACCAACTCCTGGAGTTTACTCAAACTCATGTCCATCAAGTTGGTGATGCCATCCAGCCATCTCATCCTCTGTTGTCCCCTTCTCCTCCTGCCCCCAATCCCTCCCAACATCAGAGTCTTTTCCAATGAGTCAACTCTTCGCATGAGGTGGCCAAAATACTGGAGTTTCAGCTTTAGCATCATTCCTTCCAAAGAAATCCCAGGGCTGATCTCCTTCAGAATGGATTGGTTGGATCTCCTCGCAGTCCAAGGGACTCTCAAGAGTCTTCTCCAACACCACAGTTCAAAAGCATCAATTCTTCGGCGCTCAGCCTTCTTCACAGTCCAACACTCACATCCACACATGACCACAGGAAAAACCATAGCCTTGACTAGACAAATCTTTGTTGGCAAAGTAATGTCTCTGCTTTTGAATATGCTATCTAGGTTGGTCATAACTTTCCTTCCGAGGAGTAAGCGTCTTTTAATTTCATGGCTGCAGTCACCATCTGCAGTGATTTTGGAGCCCAGAAAAATAAAGTCTGACACTGTTTCCACTGTTTCCCCATCTATTTCCCATGAAGTGATGGGACTGGATGCCATGATCTTTGTTTTCTGAATGTTGAGCTTTAAGCCAACTTTTTCACTCTCCACTTTCACTTTCATCAAGAGGCTTTTGAGTTCCTCTTCACTTTCTGCCATAAGGGTGGTGTCATCAGTATATCTGAGGTTATTGATATTTCTGCCAGCAATCTTGATTCCAGCTTGTGTTTCTTCCAGTCCAGCATTTCTCATGATGTACTCTGCATAGAAGTTAAATAAGCAGGGTGACAATATACAGCCTTGATGTACTCCTTTTCCTATTTGGAACCAGTCTGTTGTTCCATGTCCAGTTCTAACTGTTGCTTCCTGACCTGCATACAAATTTCTCAAGAGGCAGATCAGGTGGTCTGGTATTCCCATCTCTTTCAGAATTTTCCACAGTTGATTGTGATCCACACAGTCAAAGGCTTTGGCATAGTCAATAAAGCAGAAATAGATGTTTTTCTGCAACTCTCTTAATTTTTCGATGATCGCGCGGGTGTTGGCAATTTGATCTCTGGTTCCTCTGCCTTTTCTAAAACCAGCTTGAACATCAGGAAGTTCACGGTTCACATATTGCTGAAGCCTGGCTTGGAGAATTTTGAGCATTACTTTACTAGCGTGTGAGATGAGTGCAATTGTGCAGTAGTTTGAGCATTCTTTGGCATTGCCTTTCTTAATAAGAGCTTTTTGAGTTTGATGTAATTGTGCGCATTTAACTGTGGTTCAATGGTATTTTTTTCAAGAATAGTTTAAAAAATTCCCATATCCTCTTCAAACAATCTCCCGAAACGATAACGTTTATCACATTACCTTTATCATTCTCTTTGTCTCTGCTTATAATAACTACAGTATGACTCAAACCAGGAAATTAGCATTGGTACACTAATAGTATAAAATTCAAATTGCCTGATAATGTTCTTTATAGCAGAAGAAAACATATTGCCTGTAGTTGCCATGTTGTTACAGGCTCCTTCAGTATAGAATCACTCCACAGTTTTCCTTTGTCTTTCATGACTTTAACACTTTAAAAGAGTACAGCATAGGTCTTTGCTAGAATATTGTTAAATGTAAGTTTGTCTCATGTTTCTTTATGATTATGTTCAAATTATGCATTTTTGCCTGAAGGGTCCAATGGTCGTTGTAGCACAATTATAGTTACACAGCTAATTAAGTTTGAGGCCAGGATTTGAATCTGATTGAGAATCCAAAAACTACATTATCAACCTCCATTCATTACATCATGAATAATTACAGGATTTCTCATATAATCTCTCAAAAAAGGATAATGACTTCTGTGAATATCACAAAGATTTCCTTTTGCATCTGCCACATTATAAAATGTGAAGGCAGGAAAATCAAATGGTATCATGGAATTGATCTGATACAATTCCTGTATTAATACATGTTTATTATGTATTACTTGGGAAATGTAGTCCAAAAATTTGGATTAATGTAAAACTTTATTGTATTGGTGTGTCTTGGTTTATCACTTCTCTGTTTCCTTACTTTATTTACTTAGGGCTTCCCCAGTGACTCAGTGGTTAAGAATCTGCCTGCAATGCCGGAGTCTTAGAAGACTAGGGTTTGATCCTTGGATTGATAAGATCCCCTGGAAGAGGAAATGGCAGCACACTCCAGTATTCTTGCCCGGAAAAGCCCATGGACAGGGGAGCGTGGCGGGCTACAGTCCATATGGTTTCAAAGAGTTGGATACAATTGAAGCAACTTAGCACACACATGCATGTACTTTTCTTTCTTATTTGGCATCTGTCTTCTTTTCTTGCCCTAAAATGTGTTACCTGATAGAAAAGTTTCAGTGTAATTCTATAGCACTTCATTTTATACTAGTCATTTTCTGAAGAACATAATATAAGCATTATAATTAAACTACACCCCATCCAGAATTTCAACTTCTAGAAACTTTATACACATATAGTGATTTCTGTGTAATATTCTGCTCTTTTAATTTCAATATCCATCAAATTAGCAAAGTCAATGGACAAAATAGTAGCATGAGTCAATATTAATAAATAAACTTCCATATTTCTGAAACTTCAACATCTTGGGGTATTTTTTCTAATGTCATTACTATGTTGTACTTTTAAGCAATACTCAATTAATTCTCAATTATCACTAATGTTTTAATCATGAATATCTTTAAGAGCAAACTTAAGTTCTACAAATAAAAATTTCCTGGATAGCCTTTATTTTAAAATTTCAGTTTGTAGACTTTCAAAATCATGATTAACCAGATTTCCAGTTAAACTGAAAAGTCTCTTTAAATAAACATGGTGTATTTGGTTCTGGAAATAACAATAGAAAACATCTCAAGGTGTCATATAGTAAATATAAATATTAATATGTTAAACTTTTGTTTTAGTATGCATGCATGTGTGTGTCTTTTGTATAATGTGTGGAAAGGAGAAATAGTTTATTTACTGTGACACAATCAAAGAAGGCTTGAAAGTCACTGCTTTAATCAAATTCAAATCAAACTCATTCTTTTCCATTTTTGCCTATGGGTAACAAATGGGACATTTGTTTATTAATTTTCTTTTCTCCTGCCTACACTAGACATTTCTAGGGACCTTTCACAGCCACTCCTCACCCTCCCTCAAAAATTCACAGAGATAAACTTGTCATCTAGAAATAATTCCTTCTCTTCTACTCTAGCTTTCTTGTAAAATTAAAGCAGTTTCAGCCAGCACATCAGATAGATATTTATTGTAGCTATAAGAGTTCTCGTCTTCCTGTTGGTAATAATCTTTAGTCTCTTCTTACCTGATGAAATTTACCTAAACAAAATGTCAGTTTGTCTAATTTGCTTACCCTTGTATTTTGAGTTCCTACCCCATTGTATGGACATGTTTATTAAATAAATAATTGAATGAGTACAAAGTTCAGTCGCTCAGTTGTGTCCGACTCCTTGCGACCCCATGAATCACAGCACACCAGGCCTCCCTGTCCATCACCAACTCCCGGAATTTACATGTCCATCGAGTTGGTGATGCCATCCAGCCATCTCATCCTCTGTTGTCCCCTCTCCTCCTGCCCCCAATCCCTCCCAGCATCAGAGTCTTTTCCAATGAGTCAACTCTTCGCATGAGGTGGCCAAAGTACTGGAGTTTCAGCTTTAGCATCAGTCCTTCCAATGAACACCCAGGACTGATCTCCTTTAGAATGGACTGGTTGGATCTCCTTGCAGTCCAAGGGACTCTCAAGAGTCTTCTCCAACACCACAGTTCAAAAGCATCAATTCTTCAGCGCTCAGCTTTCTTCACAGTCCAACACTCACATCCATACATGACCACAGGAAAAACCATAGCCTTGACTAGATAGACCTTTGCTGGCAAAGTAATGTCTCTGCTTTTGAATATGCTGTCTAGGTTGGTCATAACTTTCCTTCCAAGGAATAAGCGTCTTTTAATTTCATGGCTGCAGTCACCATCTGCAGTGATTTTGGAGCCCCCCAAAATAGTCTGACACTGCTTCCACTGTTTCCCCATCTACTTCCCATGAAGTGATGGGACTAGATGCCATGATCTTCATTTTCTGAATGTTGAGCTTTAAGCCAAGCTTTTCACTCTCCTCTTTCACTTTCATCAAGGGGCTCTTTAATTCTTCACTTTCTGCCATAAGGGTGGTGTCATCTGCATATCTGAGGTTATTGATATTTCTCCCGGCAATCTTGATTCCAGCTTGTGCTTCTTCCAGCCCAGCGTTTCTCATGATGTACAACCTATGTACAAAGGAGATCCTGTCTACCAGTACACAATGACCTTTCTAAAACACTCCTCCATACCAAACTGTTTAATTTGATTCTTATGGGACTAAAGCATTTTTCCCTGAGATTGCACAATTTAAGGGGTAAGGGGGAAAGAGGACACTTCTTTATTGAGATTACAATAGGACTGGCTGCAAATTAAATCCAACCAGTTTGGGATTTTGGAATTAGCAGATGTAAATGCATATAGAATGGATAAACAACAAGGGAACTCTGCTTAATGTTATGTGACAACCTGGATGGGAGGGGAGTTTGGGGGAGAATGGATACATGTATACGTATGGCTGAGTTCCTTTGCTATCCACCTGAAACTATCACAGCATTGCTAATCCACTATACTTCCATACAGGGGCTTGCCTGGTGGTTCAGTGGTAAAGAATCTGCCTGTCAAAGCAGGAGACGTGGGTGCCGGGAGCAGGAGCTCCGCCGTGGCAAAGGTCATGAGGAAGGAGGCTCGGCATACGCAAAGGCGGGATCGAGCCTCAGGAGTCCCCCTGGAAATTCTCGAGCATCTACCCCAAAACCAGAGTCTGCCTACTCTCTGCTTTGTGCTCTCACCTACACCTCTGACTTTACAGGGGCTGTCCCCCACTACCTCTCTCTGAAAGAAGAGTTAACTTACAGCTCCAGTTAATAATTCCTGGGTGTGACAGTGTTTCAACCTACAAACTCCTTTGGAAGTCCTCTAGCCTGCCTGAATAGGTTTTTTCGGCCACATGTGATTGCTCAGAGCCTCCCAACTGTGAGAGGCATGAGATGTTCTAAACTGTCTAAATACAGATTCCTTTGAGCAGTTAAAAGATTGATTAGAAATTGTATTGGTGAAGGGTTTTTCACTTGTTGGGCCAATGTTTGCTGCTAAGTCTCCATATCCCTTACCTACTGTGTCCCTGGCAGTGTATTGATTGATATAATTGGTGTATAGAAATGTAAGTAGTAGCTTTAATGTTTGTAACCTTGGACCCTTGAGTTAATTCTTTTTCTTGTTATAGCCCACCACACCTTTGCCCTGTAGGAATGCACCTTTATCTAATGCTTTTGGAGGGTGGCGCCTGACTAATCACCTTTAGAGAAAAATAAATTTTCTGAAGAAAGGGTCTTAAAATGTTAACAGGCCTCCGGGCCAGAAGATGATGCAAATCACCTAAACTTTTGCATATGATAAGTTTGCAGAAAGAAAGCCTGGCTTACTGCATGACTCTACCCCTTCCCCCATTATCCTCTATGCATAACTTAAGGTATAAAAACTACTTTGGAAAATAAAGTTGGGGCCTTGTTCACCGAAGCTTGGTCTCCCCATGTCGTTCTTTCTTTCACCTTCTGGCTGAATTATTCAGCCTCTTTTCTCCACTAAATTTTCTCACTGAGCTATCCTTATTTAACCACTCTTTAAATCTTTAATTAACATTTAAATAAGCTGTTGTTTCCTGATCTCCGATGCCGTCTCCCCTTCGAATTCCCTGGATCCACCAGGGCTGGACCCCGGCCCATGGGTTTGGTCCCTGGGTTGGGAAGATCCCCTGGAGAAGGAAATGGCAACCTGCTCTAATATTCTTAACCTCGGAAGTCCCACAGACAGAGGAGCCTGGCAAGCTATAGTTCCTGGGGGTAGCAAGAGTCAGACACAACTCAGTGACCAACCACTAACAACAAATACTCCAATATGAAATTAAAAGTTTTGTTTTTTCTTTTAAAATTAAAAGTATATATATAGTATAGATTAACAAGCTCTTACTGTATAGCCCAGGGAACTAAATTCAGTTTGCTGTGATAAACTATAATGGAAAAGAATAATATATATATGTATAACTGAATCACTTTGTTCTACAGCAGAAATTAACACAACATTGTAAATCAAGTATACTTCAATAAAGTAATTTTTTTTAAATACAGCCAGCAAAAATGTTTTGTTTGGCCCACACATTTTAATTAATGTCCTATATTTAGGTATTAGAAATTCTCACATAAAAACTCATCTTGTCTTGAAAGATGGTAAGACTTGGCAACACCAGGTCTATGTTTGGCTGGACCTGGGGTAGCTAATTCATTTCAATGAGTCTTGAGTATAAATCTTTTCTTCTGGTTTGTCTCCCTTACTAGACTGTGAGTTCCCCCAGAATCCTCCTATCATGAGTTTTTTAGTTAAGCTCAACAGACATAGGGCTTCCCTGGTGTTTCAGTGGTAAAGAATCTGCCTGCAATGCAGGAGACATGGGTTCAGCGTTTAGGTCGGGAAGATCCCCTAGAGAAGGAAATGGTAACTGACTCTAGTATTCTTGCCTGGGAAATCCCATGGACAGAGGCGTCCATGGTGTCACAAAAGTCAGACACGACTTACCAACCAAACCATCACCACGACTACCAGACATATGTAGGGTGAAGGCACAAATTATGAATGGGTCACAGTGCTGAAGGTCAACTCTGAAGACAACTTATATAACTTTGAGTTCAGTTCTCTCTTCTCTTCCTCACTATCTCTAGTGTTCATCCCACAGAAATTTTATCTAAGCTCATGTTTCAGCTATCCTCTCTACCATAAGGCAAAATCTGTAAGCCTGCTTCCTGAGTTCTAATCAGAAATCACTAACTGCCCCTCAACAGTTTGGACTATGTCACGAGCTTATTCTGTTATCTAGCCAACACATACTTTCTAACCGATGACCCTAATTTTCTTTTACAGTTACCATTATCTTCCCATGCACATAACCTGGAAACCTCAGCAATTGTAGATTCCTCTTCTGCCCTCCCCAGCCTCATTCAGTGAGTTATCAAGTCTAGTTTATTCGTTCTTTACAATAGTGAATGTCTCTTTTCCTCTCTTTTCCTTCCTCTATTCAAGGTTGAGTTTTACTTTTTGATAAACACTTAATTGCTCTCCTTGTCTCAAACCTTTTGCCTTTCAATATAAATGTATCTATTTTGTTGTTGTTCAGTCACTCAGCCATGTCTGACTCTTTGCAACCCCATGGATTGCAGCACTCCAGGCTTCCCTGCCCATCACCATCTCCTGGAGCTTGGTTGGTGATGCCATCCAACCATCTTATCCTCTGTTGTCCCCTTCTCCCCCTGCCTTCAACCTTTCCCAGCATCAGGGTCTTTCCTAATGAGTCAGCTCTTTGCATCAGGGGCCAAAGTATTGGAGCTTCAGCCTCAGTCCTTCCAATAAATATTCAGGACTGATTTCCTTTAGGATTGACTGGTTTGAGATCCCTTGCAGTCCAAGGGACTTGCAAGAGTCTTCTCCAACACCACAGTGTTCAGCCTTCTTTATGGTCCAACTCTCACATCCATACATGACTACTGGAAAAACCATAGCTGTTACTATACAGATCTTTGTTGGCAAAGTAATTTCTCTACTTTTTAATATGCTGTCTAGGTTTGTTTATCTCTAATGCCAACAAATATTTAGCCAGTGTCCACTGCTGTTTTAGAAATTAGGGATACAGCAGTGAACAAAAGTGACACAGAGTCCTTGCTTTCATGGATTTGTAACCAGTGAGGGATACAGCAAACAAACACATGTATAATCATATAATGTCACATAGTAATAAATTATATGAAAAAATAAATTATATGGGGATAGGCAATAATGGATTGGGCTTCCCTGTTGGCCTAGTGGTAAAGAATCCACCTGTCAGTGCAAGAATTTCAAATTCGATCTCTGAGTTAGGAAAATTCCCTGGAGAAGGAAGTGGCAGCCCACTCCAGTATTCTTGCCTCAGAAATCCCATGGACAGAGGAGACTGGCGGGCTATAGTCTATGGGGTTGCGAAGAGTCAGACACGACTTAGCTACTAAACAACAACAACAATAATGGATTAGAGAGGTATGACTTTTGAAAAAATAATAGTAAGTCTTTCAACATTTAAATTCATATGCAATTCAAGGACACATTACATAGAGTTTCCCAGATTAACTTTCCTGAAACATGTCACATAATGTCTCTTCTCTATTGAAACACATTTAACAGATATTCATCCATAAAACAAGTGGAATAGAGTCCAAGTCTGGGCCCAGGTATTCTTTTTTGCCTTTAGTGTATAAACACAAAACTTGGTTAATTTCCTGGCCTTATAATTTGCTATTTAATTGGCGTATTACTATCTTAAGCCTTTCTGAAGCGCCCTTACTCTCTCCTTCCTTCTTCCTGCTCTAGGTCACCCAGTGTGACATAGAATCCACCACCTCGTAATCCACCACCTGTCTCTTTGTGGTTATTTTTTATATTCCCAGGTGGATGGCATATTTTTGAAAGATAATTGTCTCTATTACTTTATATTCTTCTTAGTACTTTATAAAGTGGTTGGCATACAAATCCATGTTTGTTAAGTGTTGACCAACCAGCTACATGAATTGACTACAGGCAGTCTCTTGGCTCCAAGTGGCACACTCTTGCATCATCTGCTCTTTTCTCTTGGTGACACTAAGCCTATATCTGAGACAGAATCATCACTTGAATTTTCCATTTGAATATGCCTTTTATTTTCCCCTTAAAAGCAGTATGTCACTGTAATCCATATAGAGCTTACATCATTTTGTTCTAGGGTGAAATGCTTTGCTTCATCAGGGTGTTAGCGTTCTACACTTGCCACAAGGGGGAGCAGCAGTTCTTTTTCAGGAACCAGAATGACTCCACACTTTTCATTCTTCTACAGTTTCCACCCCAACATTCTGCTCTTCCCCACACGTGGTCCCATAAATTTTTCTGTTTTTGCTTTTTCTCCTGCATGCATTTTCCACAGGTGAAAGGAAACTTCTTCACCTTAAAAAATTTAATTAAGATTCCATTTCTCTAGGCATTAATAGTTTAATTTCCATTCAGATTCTTAATTCCTTATTGTTATTGAACTCTTCAACACTTCTGGAAAATAATTATTGTTGGGAACAATTCAAGGGCAAATGAGAAATTATCTTTCAATTGCTATCCAATGTGGACAACAAGTAGCATATATTTTTGTCCCTCAGTTTACCTAAAGTAGGGAGTGTAAATAGGTACTTAGTACTTGCCAAATAGGAAAAGCTCTTAAAACATCTTAAAACTGGATATTTCAGCACTCTACATATATGCAGTTCTAGAGTTAGCAGGAATATTAGAAATAATCTGGACCCAAATCCCATTATAAATAAGGACTTTGAATCACAGGAAAATCAGATAATGAGCTGAACTAGTTCAAGGGCTCATTCAGGTCCAAGACTTTTCCCATGAAGCTCTATTGTCTCTCTTTTGTACCGGCTTGAGGCTCAGATTGACTGAAAGAAATATGATAAATAATAACAAAGAAATTATATCTATGATAATATTATATAGTATGATTTTACATTAAATCTGACCTATAGTTTAAACAGAGAAAAGAAATAGTTCTTTTACAAATCCAACAATATTATGCTAAGGATCATTATAAAAATGTTGCTTCTGGTTCTGAATACTACAAAATACCTTACATACATGCATAGTCCAAATGTTACCTTGCAGTTGTTAAAATTATTCAAGTAGATCTATTTGTACTGGCTTGAGGCTCTGATTGAGTGAAAGAAGCATGATAAATAATAACAACAGTAGAAATTATAGCAAAATAATATTATATAGTATGATTTCTATTTATATAGATAAAACTATGTATGTATCAGTATATGCATCAGTAAAGTTCTGTAAGTGTATACAGTCAAAATTGTTAACCTTGACACTTACTCTAGGGAGAAAGAGAGAAGAGAGCAGGTAAATGCCTTTCCGGGAGGCTTTCATTTTGCACTGCATTTATTTCCATAAAATTAGAGATTCTGCAACAAACATGCATAACTTCTGAGTTTATGAGCACTTAAAAGGCAAAAATTAAAAGTATAAAAAGAAACACCACATTATTATAAGAAGAAAATGTCACTTTTATGAAAGGCCATTGAATTTGATTTAAAAAAAAAACCAAAAAACAAAGACTTCCTTTATTTTCTCACTGGAAACATAGTCAGTGATTAGCCAGCGTAATAATAAGAGCTCAAAATTCAGTCTTAATGGCGACTCCATACTGAGTTACAACTAACAAAGAATGGACTTGTTTTGCAGGAGTGATTAAAAAATTCTTACGGGTTACTTCCTAGAACATCAGCTACATTAAGTCTACTATGCACCACAGTGAATATCTTGAAGCAGTGAAGACATCTAGGCTTTATTATTGCTCAAAGTTCAGAGTCAGATGTTTTTCACCCTCCGCTAATGCTTGGCCTTTGAGAATGGCCAAGCCCTGGAAAGTTACTTCCAGGTAGCCCTCCATAGACTTCTGGCTAGTGTCTCCTGAGGTTCACTAATCCTCTATCAGCTTTGCTTATTATGTTCATGAGTTTCTTTTATTTAAATTTAGCTCCATGGTTTCTCCTTCCCTAAAATTAGAACATAACATAAATTTTGAGTCTTTTATGTGTTTCTTGCCTTTATATGATTTTGGAATCTTTTACTAAAAGGAAACATGTAGCCATAGCCCTCCCCCCTCTTCAACATTGCATAAAGGAAATGGTACTCAGTCTCAACTCTCTGACTTAGAACTGCATGTTAGAACAAACACTCCTAGTTCTTCTCTCTACGTGGCCATTTCTCTTTTGGATGAAGTAGCAGCTTATTAGAGTGATGAGTTCACTGAGACTCTGAATTTTATCTGTGCCACATTTCCCTATTGGCTGCGGTAGTTGATATTTTGAGGCCTTGTCCATGAATGGCCCCATCTCTTCTCTATTGTTGTTTTCCTCTTGGAATGTTCTGTTCTCAAGTAACACAAACTTTCCTCCTCCACTTCTTTTGTATCCATTTAGTACCTTTCTATAGGGCAAGTCTGAACTCTCTAGATTTAGGAAATAGAATCCCAGGCAAAGGAAGTCCTACAATATATTCAATTCCACTATTTTCAGAATCTGCTCTGGACTTTGACCCCCACTTATCACCTTGGGTTAGTTCCAAATTGTTTATAAACCTTGAGGCAGATTTGTAGGCAATCTGTATTCTCTGAGCTCCAGAACTGTATATCCAAATGTATCTTCTCTTGGGCATCTCAAACTGACCTCAAAATTGACACAGCTAAACTGAGCTCATAATCTTCTTCTTTATGTAAAAATAAATTAACAAAATGCTGGTCTTTTTTTAAGCATCCTATAGCTCAGCAAATGCCATCTTCTCTCTAGTTGTACAAGCCAGAAGTCTTCCCTGGTTTCTCTTCTCCATTTCATATGTTTCACATATCCAATTCATCACATTTCTCTCCATCTCTACTTGGAGAAGGACATGGCAACCCACTCCAGTATTCTTGCCTGGAAAATTCCATGGACAGAGGAGCCTCGCAGGCTATGGTCCATGGGGTCTCAAAGAGTCAGACACGACTGAGCGCATACACACACTACCTCTTCTTCCTTGTTCTTAAACAACTTCGTCTCTAACTGAACACCTGAACTACTGCCATTGCCTTGTAACTGGTCTACCCACTTATCCCCTGGACTCTGTTCATGAGCTTACCAAGTTAGAGCCTGAGGCATTGTTTTCCATGCCGTTGATGGCATTCTATTTTGCTTTCAGTAAAGACAAAAGAACTCTCAGCATAACCTATAATGTGAAAGTTGCTCAGTCGTGTTCAACTCTTTGCAACCCCATGGACTATACAGTCCATGGAATTCTCCAGTCCAGAATACTGGAGTGGGTAGGCTTTCCCTTCTGCAGGGATAACCTATAATAGGGGTTAACAAATTTATTCCTCTAAGGGACTAGATAATAAATATTTTAGGTTTTCCAAGCCACACAGTCTCTGTTGCAACTTTCCAACACTGTTATTAAAATAAAAAAGCAGCCACAAACAATATGCAAAGAAACAGAACTCTGTGTTCCAGTAAGACTTCACATTATAAACAAACAACAGGGTTTGACTGACATGCTCTGCTTTGCAAATCCCTGTCCTAAAATATTCTGCGTATGGCACCCCTATTCATCTCTCTACTCTCTTGCAGAATATCCTCCTGCCATTGCTATTCCAGTACTTGCTTCATGCTTTTACACTTAGTCCACCACATGGCCCTCACAAATGTCCTTCTCTCTGCCTGGTTTGTTCTTCCATCTCTTCGCCTGGTTAGCTCTTACTTTTCTTCAGATTTTGACCCAAAGCCGTTTATGGCCTCCCCATCTTTTTACAGTCTCTCAGAGCCACCTAGATCCTTCCTCCAGAGACTTGTTATGGGCAATTCTTATCTCTGCAATTATCCAAGTAATGTCTGCTATCTAAACCTCAGATAACCTCTACTCTCTACCATCCAAGTGTGAGATCCAGAAAGATAAGGATAGTATCTTTCTCTCATTGCATCTCCTGGCCCTGGGGCTAAGCACATAGTTGGCACTCAGGAAATTCTTGTTGGCTGACCAAGTAAATGAAGACATGGATGAATTATTCCTACTCTCATCTTCATCCCACAGTGGGTCTCCTACATCCCACAGTGACCCATGTCTATTTTCTCAAGTTCTTTCTTCATAAATTGTGTCTAGCAATGTTCTTCTCTCTCTCTTTCCATATCAATTTCCCATTTTTCTTCGTGCTTAGAAGAATTTTTATTGCTGTTGTTTTCACCTTTCTGTCCTTTGCATAGATCTGTCTTCTTTGGTAAGTGTTCTTCTAGCTTTTCTTTGGCCCCCAAATGCTCATGCCACAGATTTGTCAAATCTCTGCAGCCAAAACTCTCCCTGAGCACATTTGTAGTATGACAAAGTTGCTTTTATTCACTTGCTATAATGAGAGAGAACATGCACGATGAGAATCCTTAGGGGCATCTCAGTGAAAGGGTGTGAGAAGGAACTTAGAAGATTTGGACACTATATTTGGTGATTTTAGGGAGAGTTCAAGGAAGCAGAGTTTTGCTCTGAAATAATTGCTGCTATCAGAAATTGAGGATAATTCCTTAAATTCTTTGGGCAACTTAATAATTATTTTCTAGGAGGTAAAGAGGAATGCATACAGCTAAGCCTGTAACTGATCAAAAGGCAGTAGTTACTCACATTAGCTAGATTAGGGTAACATCTGGTCTTTTCTACCATTTGGGTAATGTCCTTGTTTTTGTCTGACAACATATGACTACAGGAAGTTCTTATCTCTGTCTTGATCCAACAAAGTCAGTGTGGCCTTGCCTGGTTTGGGCATTCTCTGAAATTATTTCTGTTTAGTAGGAGAATGACATAGCCTAGCTATGAGTGTGGCAGGCCAGCTCCTAGCAGCACAAGGACTTTTAGAGTGCCAGGGAGCTCCCAGCTTTTGGAAACTGCTAATCTTTCTCTCAGAGTGAGTCCTCTGAGAGAGGAGTGAATATACACAAAGGGTGTCCACACACAGCAAGGATCTCTGTGCCCTGTTCTGTGCCTGGTAATCTGCCCAGAAGGCTGACCTTGGCTAGCATGGAGTAGAAGTTCAAGAGTAAATACTTTTGTTTATCACTTTTCACTGTGTTCTAGTTGAAGAGTCACATTAAGTTATGAAGTTAGATAAATAAAATTCCTCACTTAATGAAAAATGTGTGGAATCCTTTGGCCTGTGTTCACTATTATAATCACAGATAAGAATTTGAAAGCACAACAGTCCTCAGTAATCTCCCCCAATACATCATTTTTTAAAAATCTCTTGTGTAATTTTGCAAAGACTCTCCATATGATGTCAACTAAGAAGACAACTGAATTTTAGAAAACAACCAATTCACTAGCACTGATTATTGGCTGTAGCCACTGAATCTTGGTATGACATGTAAAAAGGATTTATGAAAAGAAGCCAAGTGTAAGGTGCAGCCAGGGGAATGTGATAAGGAACAGTCTGCATCTAGAATGTAGAGTTTGAGGTTTCATATTAAAATTAGTTTGTTCAGTGAAATAAGAGTTGCATAAGCTTGCATTGGCTGATCAGAGTAGAAAACACCTGATACACCCAAATCCTTTTGAGATCAGTGAGATACAAATTATGAAAGTTTCTGGAAGTCTCTGTTCAGTACTTATTTCTGGGAGAAGAGCTTTGATGATATCTGAGGCTATGTGAAAGCAGTTATCAAGGCTGAACAGAAGCAAAACACTAAGTCATTGGTTGGACATATAACTTCTTGGCTGGGGGAGGTGGTGTTGAATTTGAAATAAGTTTGAAAATTTTATGAACCACACATATATCATAAATTCATATTATCACATTATTTATCATTCAATAATCTACAGATGTATCACATTATTTATCATTCAATAATCTACAGATATATCACACTATTTATCATTTAATAATCTACAGATGTAGATATTGGCATATGTGTGATTACCTTGGAAATGTGGGTCCTGAGGGAAAACTAATCCATAAAGTCTGGAAAACTCAAAGGCTGGGGACTGGAATCATCTGAGATCTTGTTCATGCAGAGGTCAATGATGGCTGCAAACTGAGACTTAAGCCAAGGTTCTGGACTGGAGCACTTATGTATGGCCTCTCCATGTGGTCTGGGCTTCTTCACAATAGGGCTTCTGGGCTCTGAAGGCAAGCATCCTGAGAGAGAGCCAAGTGGAAACCTTTTGTGATCTAGCCTTAAATGTCACATAGCATCACTTCTGTTATATTCCATTGATTGGACAGTCACAGGTTCCCTCTTAGACTGACTTACATCAGCCTGCTTTTTGTCACAAAGAAAACTGGTGAGTCAAACTTTTGGGAAACCCAGTGTATTTTTTTCACTGAAGTATTGACAGAATCCTCTGAAAAAGTTAGAATTGAAACCTAACTTGATGTTATAAGGTGTCATGGGTACCATGAGAGGGAAATGCCATAAAAGCAGTCAGAGCAGGAGAAGGAGAACCCTGAATTCTATATATAAACGTTGCCCAAGTCTCTGGGTGATCCCTGGACTGTGCATGTATGCAGTGGACTGACAGGAGAAGTGAGACCTGAGCTGCTGCCCAGCACAAGTAGAGTTCTCAGTGTGAGTCTAATCAAGTTAATATCCTGATAGCCCATGAGACGCCTTGTTCCTCAGGGGGGTTAGGATAGAATAGAACAGAGTAAAATAGAATAGAATAAGACAGTATAACATAATACAATATAACACAGTATAATACAATACAAATCTGCAATGTTCTCTTTTTTTTCCTTTAAACTATTGAGCTCAAGATCTTCGTTTTTCAAGTCATATATATTTTCAAAATGGAAATCCAGTTTTAGGGTATCAGATTAATGTACAATTTACTATCCAAATTGCTTTGTTAAGAGATGTCTGAAGTTTAAGGAAATCTTTTTTCTAAGATTAAGCTTTTGTCAACACTCTTATCTTTGAGGTAGAAAGTTGTATTTTGCCAAGAAAAACCAGAACTCCAATGTTGGCTTTATTTACATGATCTATAAAGCTGCCATGCTGTGTTCTGCCTTTCGAGTTACACTTCTTTAAAGAAAATCTAAGTTAACAATTGTGTTGTGACATCCTTTACTGTCTAGTAAAATCTTAGTTAGCAAAGCAATTCTCTATAATTAAACAGTACAGTATATTTTATTCTCAAAGAACTGATAAACCTAAAAAACATGCTCTAATATTTTTTAACCACTTTTAATTTCAAGTAAGGTATTTCATTGGTTTGATAGATTCAAGTCATAATTTATCTTTAGTCCAAAACACGTATGTTTTGGTTTGTGTTTTTACTTTGGAAACCTTTACGCCGTTTAAGAAAACAAAGCATTATTGAGTTTAAAAATGTAATGACATTTACACTGAATATTTTGTGGCAGGCATGGCTGATAAACTAGGATTTCTGATTTCCAGCCATGGGCTAGTTCTATGCTTTTCTGGCATCTCCTCTCACTCACTGGCAACCCTGGTTGCTCTGGTTTCCCTACCCTTGTTAAAGGGAATTGGATAACATGACATACCAATTGTGAATTAAGAAGCATTAATATTTTTTAAAGCATGGTTGCGAAAATAAACTTCCCAAACCAGGAAGGACTACTTATCAAAAATTATGATGATTCCTCCTCAGACATGTTATTTTTTAAACCATATACTTTTGTTTTATTTTCTGGGCTTTCCTCATGGCTCAGCTGGTAAAGAATTCATAGGTTTTATTTCCTACAGGGTATTAATTTGATATTTCAGAAGAAAAGAAGGGATGATTAACTGCAAATTTCAAATGCAAAACTTGAAACTTTGCCTATATTCTTAACTACAACTGTATCATGAAACAAAAATAATATTTTCCAAAGAAAATTAAATGAGAGTTTAAAAGTAATAACTACAATGGCAACCTTTCATTGCATCACATAAGTACATGCCTCACTAAGAGCTATTTTAGATCCTTTTTTTCCATCCACGAGACAAAAATATTTAATAACTATGAGAATACGTACTTCATTGTTTAAGACTTACTGAATCATCACAAGCAGATGTATTAATAAGGCACTGGAATCACACAAGGACCTGAATCACTTTGTCTTTAAATTTAAGAAAAGATTAGTTTCTTATCCAAAGAAATAAATATTTATAGTTTTTATATACAAGACATATTGTGTATATATATATATATATTTGAATTTCTGTATAGCATAGAAATATGCTATATATATATATATATATATATATATCCTGCATGGAAACATATAGTAATCATAGAGTATAAAATAGAATATAAAAACTGTTACCAGAAACAAAGAACATTTTATCATGGCAGAAAGAGCTAAAAACTGGAAGGAAATAAACTATTTACATTTTTGAATGCTAAAAATGCAGAAAGAATTTTTCCTCTTCTTAAGTGTTTCCCATGTTTCCATATTTTCTAGACTCAGCTGGGTATTACTTTTAAATCTTAAAAAATTCTGCCACAAAAAAAGGCAAGTAATTATTTGACAGGATTCACAGGTAAAAATAGGAAATGTAACTCCTGTATGATCTAAAAATCGTAACCTTTGTAATTTCAAGTTTAGTAATTAGTTTAGCATTAAAATGACTTTAGTCATTTTAGCATCTTAGTATCATAAATAATAAAGTTGCAGAGCCTTTAGTGAAATATTTCTATCAAATTCAAAAATGTATCAAATGATGTCTCAAATGACACACTAATGAATCACTGACGTATTGCACCATTTATATATTTGATGTAACAATAACAAGTAATAACATGTTAATAAAATTTACCTAATCTATGTAAACAATGCACAGACTTGTAATAACATTTAGACCAAATAACTTAACTTATTGACATAAACAATTACAGATATCTTTAGAAAAAAATTGCAGATATTTTAACAAGAATAATTAAAATTAGAGAAGCTAACTTCTGCAAGACTAAAACCCCAAAGTATTTTCCACTTTCACTAAAAATTTTGCTAGGTAACAGAACTTCACTTCTGGGTCAAAATCATATTGCAAATTTTCAGGCCAACAGATTCTGTCACCTTCACTCAAAAACAGCTAGAAAAGGTACGTGCATTCTGGAATAAAAAAGATTATAACTTGATATGTAGATGTGAATATCATTATATCATTACCCATGCATGCTAAGCTTCTCATTCTTGCCTGAGTCTTATGTCAGAGAAGAAAACTTTCTTCTGGGTCACTTACTTCCACCAATCTTCCTTCTTTACCCCATAGGAAATCAAGGCTTAAATTTCTTCAACTTTTAAGAAAATGTAGATCTTCAGAGATGGGGAAGACATCTAACAATTTTAAATCATTTTCTTAGAATTCCCAGAAGTTCCATGTGGCCAGACACATTAAAAAAAAAAAAAGTGACAAATACTCGTCTTCAACAAATTCCATTTCAAAAAAGGATTTTGGGAGAAACCAACAAACAAAAAACCACAGGTAGAATCAATGAGTGGGTTAAAAAAAAAAGAGCTATCTGAATTTACATGGAACATTTCCAGGAATAATAACACAGGCATGCATTCTCATCCTCTTCTTGATCTTCATTCTGATGTGGAGATCTAGATGGAACTTCGACTTTCCAGTTCATCGACTCTAGCCATGGGCTTCTGCCCTCTGAGTAAGGGTATAGGCTCCTAGTGTCTGCATATTGAGGTGATCCTCTCACTTCACTGAGAGCAACTTCATGGGATGGAACAGGATACATTTGATCTCCTTGCCTGTATCTGATTTGGGAAACAGTGAGTTGAGGTACAAGGATTTGCATTGCAAAAGAAAGGCAAAATGGCTTGAAGACGATTTTACCCTCATTGGGGTCTTTTTCTGGGCTCCCTGCAAACTCCTCCTGAAATAGCTCATGCTGACTCACTGGCTTTGGGGACACACTTACTGTAGTCAACATTTTTTATGGCACTTGATTGTGAGATCTTAGATTTAGCCATGTTGCTTGGCAACACATGAACATTTTCACTTTGACTTACCTAAATTCAAATTTTAAACTTTCAGAAAGAGCGCAGATGGTTTTAAGATTTAGCATTTTATATTTATAAGGAAAAAATATACTCTCTTCTAATGTATTCGCCTACCAGAAGAAATTCTAAGTTTTGTGCTAAACAACTCCATTTATATCTATTTAAATGTCCCTGCCATTTCCTTCAATTTCCATCCCAGCTGTTCCCATCACTATCCACAGTCCCCAAAAAAGAAATCTATCCTTATACATTTTTAGTCATACTGTCTGCTCTAGAAAGGAATGTGCAGTAATTCAAATAATGCCTCAGTCTATCATCAAACATAATTGGCAAAAGAGAGCATGAAGAAGGTGAGGAAGAAACAAAGAGGGAGAAAGAAGTGGGAGGAGGACGAGCCAGGGATGGAGAGGAGAAGAAAAAAGAAAAAGAAAGAAAGAGGGATGGAGGGAGGAGGAAGGAAGGAAAAAGAAGGAATTTACATATGAACTGCCATTCAAGAAATTACCTTTCTGTATGTGACAAACTATTTTCAAAGGGACTTATATACACAGTAATTATCATTAAGATTCAAACAATGTAATAAGAACAGAATGGACATTTCTTCAAAATTTAGCATATCAACAAATGTTTGTAATGACTCTGAAACACAGATACTCATCACAGCATAATTTAATACAAATTATTTAACACATCCAAAAATGAGGGAATGATGATTTATGATATATTAGCATATCTATGCACTATGGACTTCCCTGGTGGCTCAGATGGTAAACGCCTCTGCCTACAATGTGGGAGACCGGATTCGATCCCTGGGTCGGGAAGATCCCCTGGAAAAGAGAATGGCAGCCCACTCCAGTACTCTTGCCTGGAAAATCCCATCGACGGAGGAGCCTGGTAGGCTATAGTCCATGGGCTCGCAAAGAGTCAGACACGACTGAACGACCTCACTTTCTGTCTATGGAGATATGCTAATACCCTATGTGGACAACAACATTGTGATTATGGGTTATTTAACAATAAGTAAAGATGCTAACAGTATATTAGATTATTAAGCATAAGAGTAGGTTTCAAAACTTTCATGCAGAATATGATTCTAGTTTCTGCAAAAATAAAATGTGTATGTGGACATAGAAAACAAACTTATGGTTACCAAAGGGGAAGGTGTGAGGGAGAGATAAATTATGAGTATGGAATCAACGGATATGTAAAATAGATTAACGACAAGGACTTATATATAATACAGGTAACTATGTTTAATATCTTGAGAAGAATCGAAAAAAATAATATATATGTATAAGCAAATAACTTTGCTGTACTCCCAATAACACAATATTGTAGATCAACTATACTTCATTAAAAATTGTGTGTGTTTGCTGCTGCTAAGTTGCTTCCATCGTGTCTGACTCTGTGCGACCCCATAGACGGCAGTCCACCAGGCTCCCCCGTCCCTGGGATTCTCCAGGTGAGAACACTGGAGTGGGTTGCGATTTCCCTCTCCAATGCATGAAAGTGAAAAGTGAAAGGGAAGTCGCTCAGTCGTGTCCGACTCTAGCGACCCCATGGACTGCAGCCTACCAGGCTCCTCCGTCCATGGGATTTTCCAGGCAAGAGTACTGGAGTGGGGTGCCATTGCCTTCTCTGTGTGTGTGTTTATGTGTGTGTAATAAGGGCAAAAGATATACCAATTTTTTAAATTGTAGGATTATAAGAGACATATTATTTTACCAAGTTTTACTCAATGAGTATGTACTGCTTTTATAATATGGAAAGTAAGCCAATTTAAGTTGCTTTTATACATGTTGTGCAGTAGACAAAATTAACGATCAGTTCTGTGCTGAGCTGAATATTAACATAATGTATATCATCTCCAAACCCATCCTTCTATGCTCCACTCTGTGATACCTAGGTTTCAACTTTGCAAATAATCTGCCTCCTTTCCAGCAAGTTTCCTGTTAGATTCTACCAATGGGGGCACTACAGAGACTATTTGCTCATTTATGTGGGTGTCATCCCAGCAGTGGCCTGTCACATCATGATTTGTTTCACTCGGAAGCTTATGTCAGCACTCCCAGAACAAGGCTCACTGCACCCCCTTGATTCAGTTCAGTTCAGTTCAGTTCAGACGCTCAGTCATGTCTGACTCTCTGCGACCCCATGAATCACAGCACACCAGGCCTCCCTGTCCATCACCAACTCCTGGAGTTCACTCAGACTCACATCCATCGAGTCAGTGATGCCATCCAGCCATCTCATCCTCTGTCTTCCCCTTTTCCTCCTGCCCCCAATCCCTCCCAGCATCAGGGGCTTTTCCAATGAGTCAACTCTTCGCATGAGGTGGCCAAAGTACTGGAGTTTCAGCTTTAACATCATTCCTTCCAAAGAAATCCCAGGGCTGATCTCCTTCAGAATGGACTGGTTGGATGTCCTTGGTAGTACTAGCATAAACCGGGCAGTGTCCTCTCCCAATTACTAACCCCCCTAACTCAGTCACCCCTAAAACTAATCATGTGTGAGGGGAAGCAAAGCAAGAGAAGGCTCCCCTTCCACATATCAATGCTGAGCTCACACACTCGGCTGCATCCTGAGTGGGCAGTGTGTACCCCAATGGTGGGGCAGGTGGCAGAGGTACAGGGTGGCTGGCAGGCCGATCAGATTGGCAGGCAGTAAATCATCTTATTCAGCAATTCTCTTTAAAAACTGTTATGATACAGCAGACTTCAAGTCCAGGAGTAGAAATGTATAGTAACTGAGGACAAAGGTTGGGACCTCACCCATGGCCTGTTGGAACAGACCCTGTTTGAGCTCTGACTTGATTCTGTCACCTGAATCTAGGAGATTCACTTGATTTTGTCACCTGAATCTGCCAGCTGGGGAGTCACAGGCCAGGGCCAGGAGTTTCATAACTGAGTACACTGGCCTTTTGTGTTGGCCAGGCAAGATAAAAGATCATGATGTCCCAGAGGGAATCACTACTATCCCATGCAACAGAACTGAAATCAGGGAGCAATAAGAACATTCACATTCCTCTGGCTACAGTGACCCTGGACCATTCTGTTTGTTTTCATGAAGACCATACACAGTCTTGGAAGTTGCACAAGACCTGGCAGCCACTTTTAGACTTCTTAGGGCTCCTGGGACACTTACAGTGGTAATTAAAATGCTGTACAATTAGCGAAATCTTTATGCGTTGATTCTCAAATAAAAAAAGTATGCATGGGAATATGAACCAGCTAAAATAAGTGAATGCTATAGACTTATTATAAATTTGCTAGACTAATGTTTTTTATTCCTCTTACATTTTTATATGAGTGATTACAGATGATGAAAAGAATGCTGTGGACTAAGTAAAATTTCAGATCTTGTAAAGTAGTTGTTGTTTAGTAGCTCAGTCAGTCAGTTCAGGTCAGTCGCTCAGTCGTGTCCAACTCTTTGAGACTCCATGAATCGCAGCATGCCAGGCCTCCTTGTCCATCACCATCTCCTGGAGTTCACTCAAACTCACGTCCATTGAGTCGGTGATGCCATCCAGCCATCTCATCCTCTGTCGTCCCTTTTCCCTCCTGCCCCCAATCCCTTCCAGCATCAGAGTCTTTTCCAGTGAGTCAACTCTTCGCATGAGGTGGCCAAAGTACTGGAGTTTCAGCTTTAGCATCAGTCCTTCCAAAGAAATCCCAGGGCTGATCTCCTTCAGAATTGACTGGTTGGATCTCCTTGCAGTCCAAGGGACTCTCAACAGTCTTCCCCAACACCACAGTTCAAAAGCATCAATTCTTCAGCTTTCTTCACAGTTCAACTCTCGCATCCATACACGACCACAGGAAAAACCATAGCCTTGACTATACGGACTTTTGTTGGCAAAGTAATGTCTCTGCTTTTCAATATACTATCTAGGTTGGTCATAACTTTTCTTCCAAGGAGTAAGCATCTTTTAATTTCATGGCTTCAGTCACCATCTGCAGTGATTTTGGAGCCCCCAAAAATAAAGTCTGACACTGTTTCCACTGTTTCCCCATCTATTTCCCATGAAGTAGTTCAGTCATGTCCAATTCTGTGACCCCATGGGTTGCAGCACACCAGGCTTCCCTGTCCTTTACTATCTCCTGGAATTTGCTCAAACTCATGTCCATTGAATCTATGATACTATCCAACCATTTCATATACTGTCACCCCCTTCTCTTCCTGCCTTCAATCTTTCCCAGCATTAGGGTCTTTTCCAATGGATCAGCTCTTCGCATCTGGTGGCCAAAGTACTGGAGCTTCCACTTCAGCACCAAGTCCTTCCAATGAATAGTCAGGGTTGATTTCCTTTAGGATTGACTGATTTGTTCTTTAGGATTGACTGTAAAGGAGGGGGAAGGGAAAACAAAGGAGAAATAAAATTTTGCACTGATGAACTATGAAATTTACCTGCGTAATGTGGGAAGGTTTTTAAGAGTTTAGAAATAAATTAAGAATGAGCTATGACCAAGAAAAAAGATATAGAGAGAAAAAAGAAGAGTAATAGAAATGATTAATTTTAAAAAAAGCAAAAGAAGTTTCTGCAGCAAGTCCAGTGGTCCTGCCTGGCCACTTGCAGCCTCACAGTGGCATATTCTAAGATCCTAAGCATTGCGGTAAACAAGGCTGCTGCAGGGAGCCTCTGGAAAACCCCAAGAGGAGGACCACAGTGCAGACCTGTAGGATATGGGAGCAAATGGATGCTCTCTTCGATACATTTTTTTCTTCTTTTGAGAAACAGTTCCTGGAGTGCTTTTGATCCTTAAGAGACTGAACTCCTGACCATGGGACTGTTGACTGAGGAAAAAAAAAAACAAAAAGCACAACCTTAAAACTGAGAGTTAAGCTTTATTTGGCAGACAAACTCAGGACTTCATCCCAGGATGCAGCCTCTCAGATTGCTCTGAAGAGATAGAGGGAGAGCCAGGATATACAGGAGTTTTTGCAACAAAGACCAGGTAGTCAGAACTTCCAAAGACTACCTGTAATTAATCAGAAAAGTAGACATAGCAAGTTAATGAATTTGGTGCTTTTCTATGTATGGGAAGGTGCAAAAGTCTGGGTTCATTGAAATCATTCCCTTGATGTGAACTTCAGCTATCTGAGGGCAGCATCCTGTGCTTTTCAGTCCTGAGAGTCCTTAAAGTGGCGTCCTTAGGGTGCACCATTGAGGTTGGCTGTAGCAGCTGATGGCTTGATGGCTGCAATGATCTTTGTTCACTGATATGGCAGGCAACATTTTTTCACTCACAAGACATGAAAATGACCATCCAACCTGTAGTACCCATCATGAATGGGGTATTACATGGTCCACCAAACCAAGAGTTTGGGCAAGTAATTAATCATCAAGTGGATATGTTTTTAGGAGCTCAGGGTAGCTGCAGCCTTCCCTTGTATTTCAGTGTCCCTCTTTGAAACCCATCCTACTTTGGTGTCTATTCTTCTCTGATCCAAGGAATTTTCTTATGACAGAGGAAAACAGCTTGAGCTGTTTACACATGGATAGATCCTAAGGCAGGTGGCTCTCACACAATTTAGACTTCAATGCACACCAAAAGTTTCAATAAACTGGAAATTAAAACTATTTTCCTGGTCACTTCAGGCTCCTAATGGGATTGAACTAACACTCAAAAAAAGGAGGTGGCTGCACAGGCTGGGGAAGTTAGTGTCGGTTCTCAAAGAAGACTTGAGTTGCTTCTAAACAGGCATGAGGATGGAGAGCACACTGACTGGATCCTCTGAGCACCTATTAATACTTTCACATCCAATAATAAAAGTTAATAGAAAACTATGGAAACCATAAAAAGGCAGGTTATTGAGGATTCAGATCCTTCAGAAACAGAAATTGAGATGAGTCCCCTAGCAAAGAAACATAGTTAGCTGAGTTTTAATGGAACACACAAAAAAGAAAGCTACAAATATTGACCATCTAATGATTAGTTTTATAAATAAGGACTATAGAAAGTAGACATGCTTTCTTCCTTGCTTATTATATGTATTTAATTTGTATTATTGTGTATTCATTCATTTTTATCTTTTCACCTTTTCTTATTATTTTACTTAAAATTTATTGGGTGGTAGATCTATTGCAATTTAGAGTACAAATGAGTCTCCAGGTGAGACTGTAACAGAATTTTAGAAGGTAGTAACATCACCCAGCAATGGATACCGACTCCAGAAATGATTACTGCTGTTAGGACTTTGTGTCTCCCTTTTCTCAGAAAGAGAGGAGAGCAAAGGATGGTCTTTCTAGGCAAAAGAACAGTGTTTGATTTTTGGCAGTTGAAAAATGAATAGACATATGGGTATAATGCAGAGTAGTCCAGGAGTAAATTATGCCAGTCCATTAAGCTATTTCCTTTCACCTCCAGACTTCACTCTGTACTCAGAGCTGAAACTGCAATCAGCATTTCCCCTTGACTTCATTGTGTCTTTCTAGATGAGCAGTAGGAAGCACTAGAGGGAGAAGGGCAGGCATAATGGAGGAAAGACAAGCTCATGCTATGTCTTACTCTTCCTTCATCATTTCCCTACCAATAGTCTTTTTCCCAGGGTAGTAGCAGGAACAGCCCCTTAAGAGCACACGACAAGCTGAATTCTTCCCCCAGCAGGCTGGGTCTCAGCTCTGCAGATCCTGCTCCCAGTGTTTGGATAACTTACGCTAACACCTTCCCGTTTTCTCCCGCCCTATGGTTATCTGAGGAGACTTTACAAATAGCAGAAGAATGAAGAGAAATGAAAAGCAAGGGAGAGAGGGAAAAGTACATCCAATTAAACACAGAGTTCCAAAAAATAGCTAGAAGAGACAAGAAGGACTTCATCAATGAACAGTGCTTAATAATATAAGAAAACAGCAAAGGGGGAAAGACTAAAGATCTCTTCAGGAAAATTGGAAACATCAAGGGAGCATTCCACCCAAAGATGGGCACAATAAAGGATAAAAATGTTAGAGACCTAGCAGATGCTGAAGAGATCAAGAAGAGATGGAAAGAATGCATGAAAGAATTGTATAAAAAAGATCTTAATGAACCAGACTACTATGATGGTGTGATTAGTCACCCAGAACTAGACATTCTAGAGTGCAAAGTCAAGTGGGCCTTAAGAAGCACTGCTGTTAATAAAGCTAGTGAATGCAATGAAATTCCCGAAGAATTATTCAAATCCCTAAAGGATAATGCAATCAATGTTTTGCACTCATTATGTCAGCAAATCTAGAAGACACAGCAGTGGCCCCAGGACTGGAAAAGGTCAATTCTCATCCCAATCCCCAAGAAGAGTAGTACCAAAGAATGTGCTAATCATCGGACAATTGCATTCATCTCCCATGCTAGTAAGGTCATGCTTAAAATCTTGCATGCTAGGCTTCAGCATTATGGGAACCAAGAAATTTCAGATGTTCAAGCTGGGTTTAGAAAAGGAAGAGGAACTAGAGATCAAATTGCCAACATTCACTGGATTATAGAGAAAGCAAGGGAATTTCAGAAAAACATCTGTCTCTATTGCATCAACTATGGTAAAGCCTTTGACGATGTGGATCATGACAAACTGTGGAAAGCTCTTAGAGAGACGAGAATACCAGACCATTGTACCCGTCTCCTGAGAAACCTGTATGTGGATCAAGAAGTAACAGTTAGAACCCTGTATGGAACAACTGATTGGTTCAAGGGTGAGAAAGGAGTATGACATGGCTGTCTGCTGTCACCCTGTTTGTTTAACCTGTATACCGAGCACATCATGAGAAATGCCGGCTGGATGAGTTACAAGCTGGAATCAAGATAGATGTGAGAAACATCAACAATCTCAGATACGCTAATGCAGGTAGTCACCACGTATTGTACAGGGAAACCTGAAGTGCTACAGTCCATGGGGTAACAAAGAGTTGGACACAACTTAGCTACTGAACAACAATGAACAACTGTCCAGAATATACTAGAATTCAGTGTACTGGGGCTAAGGAAAACTAAAAGCTTAATTTAAGCTTTGTTTCTCTTTCCATAGTCCCAAAGGAAATGACTGTCAAAACTTGGATATGAACCCAGATGAGACTAACCCAAATATAGGCCAACTGTTGAACAAATAAAATTTGACCATACAATGGAATATTACTTAGCAATAAAAAAGAATGAAGTATTTATACACAGTACCAACATGAATGAACATTCAAATCATTATGTGAAAAAAGTCAAGCAAAAAGGACAACATATTTTATGAATCTATTTATACAAAATGTCCCCAATAGACAAATCTGTAGAGACAGAAAATGGACTAGTGCTTGCCAGGGGCTGTGGAGAGATGGAATTAGAAATGGCTGCTAATGAGTATGGGATTTCTTTTTGGAATGATGAAAATTCTCCAATATTAGATCGTGATGATGAATGTATCCCAAAGCGCTGAATCATACACTTGAAAAGTATGCATAGATTTTATGGCATGTAATTTTCATCTCAAGAAAACTGTTCCAAAAATTGTAATTAAAACCAAATAATAAAACATGGGGATGAATAGCTTCATTAGTATTTACTCCAGGAAAGTAATTACTTTATTTTTGTTAATCAGCCTAAAATGTTTTCAAAGAATGGCATTTTGTGTGTAAACAGCTGTTTTGCATGTGTGTGTATGCAGAGGTGGTGGGAACTGTTGGTGCATTTTCCATGAAAGGCTCTCACAAAGAGAGGTCTTAATTGTTCATGGTGTTGCCATGTTGATTTCTGAGACTCTGCAAAGTATTTGTAATCCTGGACTAAAAAAAGAAAACAGGACACCTGAAATGATCACATCATTGTTAACCAGCTATACTCCATATAAAATAAAAAGTTAAACATAGATAAGGACACCATTTCACAGAAAAGGAAGTATGATGGCTAATACTATAAAAAGAGATGCTCAACTTCACCTAGAGAATGCAAATGAATTTAACAGGAAGCTATCACCTCACACCATCAGACTGGCAACACTGGAGTGGTAACAAGTGAGGAAGCGAACTCTCCTACATTACTGGTGGAAATATAAACAGTGATGGCCATTAAGGAAAGCATTCTAGCATTCACATATTAAAATGAATAATCCATATATCCTTTTATTCAGCATTCCTTGTATTCTAATCTATAGAAATGAAAGTACTAGTACATAAGGAATAGTAACAAAGATGTATGTTACAACTTCAGAAACAATTGGGTACCAATTTAATATGCTGCAATAGTTTCATATGATATTAGCCTCAAAAAATGAATTATATATATATATATATATATGTCCCTGGTCTATATATATTTCCCTGGAAATATGTTCTTTATGTTCTTGATATACAGATAAACAAAAACAAAATTCAGAGAAATTTATCACCATTCTATTTACGTAAAGCAATGTTGCAAAATGTGTTATATATGTGCCCTGTGTTTCAGTATGTATGTGTGTATGGTTCCATATATGTGGGAAAGGTATAGAAAGGTGTAGAAATTACCTACACCAGATAAGTAATTTTTAACTATATGGATATGGGATAAGATGGAGAGGGGAATGTGGAATAGAGGGAGAGGAGATGTCAGTTCATAAAAACAACTGAGCCAGCATGTATTATATTGCCCCATTTATGTCATTTTATATACAGTATAAATATATGTGGGTGCATGAAGCTGCATAAATGAATTTAACCAACGTGCTACAAATGGATATGTGAAAGTAGCAAGATTTCATAGGATATTTTCATTCTTCTCTATAAATTTATGGTACACTTTAAAGTTTTACAAAGGTTATGAGCCATTTACATAATCAGAAAATTTTATAGGACTGTTTTTGATGGGGAAAATAGATAACATAAGCAATATTTTGTTATTGTTATTTTTAAAGTCATTGAACTTGTAATATCTTTGTTAATTTGTAGGTTCAGAAATTAAAATACTTTGGAGAAAAGGTGAAATTGAAGATTACCTTTGCTAGACTGGAAATAAAATATCCAGCTAATCAATATCATAAATCTTACATGAGGAAGAGGTATGTGTAATTAATAGACAGTGGTTTTCAAAATCCCTAACCCTAGTTCCCCTACCCAAGTTGAGGGTGAGGCATTATGAAAATGGGACCACTGAAATCCACTGTGTTCCTTGCTCTAACATTCATGTCTTATGTGGTCTCAGTGCCTTCTCATTTCTGGGCCCAGAGTTTCTGATCTGTTAAGTGGCCCAGACTAGATTAAATGTTATCCAACCTGATGATCAACAGACTCCCCTACCATGAGGCCAGTACCAAGCATAATGAATCTGAATCTCTGATGCTGGAGGTTAGAAGTTTAGAAAGCGCTAGTGGTAAAGAATCTGCCTGCCAATGCAGGAAACACAAGAGACATGGATTCGATCCCTGGGTCGGGAAGATCCCCTGGAACAGGAAATGGCAACCTGTTCCAATATTCTTGCCTGGAAAATTCCATGGATAGAGGAGCCTGGTGGGCTACAGCCCATGAGGCTGCAGGGTCAGACACAACTGAGAGACTGAACACACACACACATACACACATATATATATTTTTAATTCACACACTAAAACACCATCCTTTACCAGGAAGATTGTGTGCATAAAGAAAGAGCATGGTAGATGTCTGTATTTTTAAAAGTCCCTCAAATCTGGAAGAATTAAAATCACATTCAAAACCATGTCATATTCAGCCATGATTGTCTTAAATCTCTGCTGCATTTCTTTGCTGCCACACCCTCAAACTGTGGAAAACAACTTATCTCCAATGATCTATTGCTGCTTTGGTGACCGATGCCCATGACTGATTTGCTGCTCCTGATATGCACTGGTTGCAGTGGTTTCACAAGGTCTGGGAAAGGGAGGACAATTAGCTTTTCTTCCTATATTATCTGCAGGTGAGGCTGTTGAGGCTGAGCAGGTACCACCTGGAAATAAGTGAATCCTTTACTTGCCATTATTTCTTTATCTTTGTGGTGAAAACTATGTCTTTCCTTCCAAAGTGATGAACTGGATTTTCTGGATATGCGTAGTATTAGTCGATCTAACTATTATTGAGATTTTTCAATGTACAAATAAAAAGAAAATGGAGTGAAAAATTTTGTTACATAAATTACATTCTGGAACATTTTGTCAAACTAAACCACTTGTGTTAAGAATCTAAAGGATCTAGAAAACTGTGTGTTTCAAAAAGGAAAAATGTGTTTTCTTCTTATTGCTCCATGTATTCTAAATTCCAAATAAGGCATAGGTTCGTTATGTATTTCAAATTGGGTGCTTTCTGCTCTTCAATTAGTGGAGAATGCTCACATAATAAATATCTTCTTTGGTTACTTTCTAATTTTCATAGAGTTTAAAATATAATGTAATCAGTTAAATATTCATTACCAGTGATGAACTCATTAGAAAATTTATCTTTTCGTATATTTTACACTTCTATGACATGTTTCAGTGTGTGAAAATGAGGAGTATGTTGTGTGTTAAAAAATTAATTGCTATTATTTCAAAATTACTTTGTTAAAACAAGTGTGATATATGTGAGGTCTTAGTTCTTTCATTTTTTACTTATTAAATATCTTTAATTAAGAGCCTATTATGTCCCAAGCATTTTGCTAGGTGCTGAAAATTCAATGATGAACAAAATATAGTTACCATTTCCCTGTTTCCTAGATGTGGTTGGTACACTGTCATATAAAACAAATAACTGTGATAAAATGTAATGAAATGGCCACAATAAAGGCATAAAACTTTCACTTTATTTATAACTTCTAATTTTCCCCATTTCCCCTTAATACAATAAAGTATAATGATATATTTAAATGCCCTGATATGTTTATATGCCTTTAGCCATCAAATGATGGCTAAAGATATTTTAATATCTCTATTGATCTTGCTTCCCATTTAAAGGAAAGGTAGCTTATAAAAATGGCATGAGTTGAATGAACTGCCTGTTAATTTTGAAATATTAGTGTTTTTAAATGAAGAATAGCATCTATAGGATCATATGTATATATTATATTTAATAATATGATCAAGGAATCATATTTAATAATATATTATACTTAATAATATAATTATAAATGTCAAATTCCATTGTTTTCTATTGAAAAGACTTTTTAAAAAATGCTGTCTGTGGAATTTTCTCCTTTTTCCTCACTCCTTTCTTTCTCTCCTCAGTGTCAAGAGTCATAGTGTTAAAGCAAGTGAGGTGTTAAATTAAAAAAAATAGATATAATAACAACAATAACAAAAACGGAAAGAAAAGAAAGTCAGAAACACAACATTTAGAAAATGCATATTTAACCAAATCTGGGAGATCAAGCCAGACAGCACTTGGTAAATACTCTTTGAAGACAGTAATGCTCAAAGGTTGTGTTTGCTGTTGTGCTTGAAGTTTGCTTTATGTGGGATCAAAGACACCAGATGACCAGTAATCTCACTTGCCCTTTCTTTTTCTACTCTCTGTGGGCTCCGTACATACCTCCTTTCCCCCGCAACCTTGCCTGCCCCTGGCCATCTCCCAGCTCACTTGTTCTTCTAAAGATGTCTGGGATGGTTAGGATTCAGCAGGTCACACCTTAGCCTGTCAGGACCTGGCGCCTTCTATGCCCAGCATTAGTTCATCGCTTCATTTACCTTCCAAAGGGCCCACTGACAAGTCTGCCTTGTTAGACATAAATCTCAGTGAGCCCAAGGCAGCCAGCAGTCTCCCGTTTGGTTACCTGTCATATCGCCTTATGTTTTGGCAATCTGAGACACCCGTAGTTCTCAAACTCGGCCGGGGCCATGCCAGGGAGGGTGAATGTAGGATAAATGACTCCACTCAAGGGCTTTTAGATTTAATCTGCACAAAGTCACGATTTACAACTGCATAGGGTTAGACACGAATTCATGGTGAATTTTCTAAAGTTTTAGTTTAGTTTAATTCAACTCCTCAATTATTTATTAAAATTATGTAAGCTGAGGGAAACTATACATGGTACTTAAGGTTTAAAAAATTAACTTATCACTCAATACCAGTTTAGATCTTTACAGCAACCTTGCAAGATAGGTAGCTAACTATTTCTTCCATTGCACTGAATTCCATTCATTAATTCATCAATTCATTCACTTAACAATTTTTTTTTAAGAATCTACTCTATCTGGTAGTGCTCTAAAAAGACTTGATGAAATATTGTCCTTACTCTATAAAGACTACCTGTCTTTCAGGAGAGACACAGAATTAGGCACACACTACATAGAGTAAATGCAGTGACAGAGGTAAGCAAAGGACAGTATATCCAATGACATGAGGTAAGAGGTTATACACAAGGAGAGTGTATCCAATGAGGTGATGTAAGAGGGTATATACAAGGAGAGTATATCCAATGAGGTGATGTAAGGAGGGTATATACAAGGAGAGTATATCCAATGAGGTGATGTAAGATGTTATATACAAGGAGAGTATATCCAATGAGGTGATGTAAGAGGGTATATACAAGGAGAGTATATCCAATGAGGTGATGTAAGGAGGGTATATACAAGGAGAGTATATCCAATGAGGTGATGTAAGAGGTTATATACAAGGAGAGTATATCCAATGAGGTGATGTAAGAGGGTATATACAAGGAGAGTATATCCAATGAGGTGATGTAAGAGGGTATATACAAGGAGAGTATATCCAATGAGGTGAGGTAAGAGGCTATATACAAGGGCTGGATGCACCAAGGAGGTGGTGCCTGAGGTGAAGCATGAAGAGAAGTACGAGTTTTCCAGGAAAAGAAAAAATGCTGACATGTTTTGCCCCTATTTTGTAATTTCATGAACTCCTCTGAGGTTCATATTCATATTATTTGCCTCTCTTCAGATGTTTTAATTCAGACTTAATGTAGTTATGGGAACTAGGCAAAGTCACTTAGCAAATAATTGGCAGAAATGGGACAAAACAAACTCGTTCTGTCTGATTCACATTTAGTGCTCTTTTCATGAAGCAATGTTATTTCCTTGGAGGAGCTAATTCTATTTTGAAGAAACTATTGATAGTGGATAAGAAGTGAATTATGAGATCACTTTAATCTAATTATAAGCCAGAGAGCCAAAATAAGTTAAAGAATTTTGCCTGAAATACTCCAGTTTTCTAACTCCTCTGTACAAAATAAGTGGACAAAAATTTCCATTTATATTTTAAATTAGGCTTATTATGTGGTATTTTGTATTTTTTGTGAAGCACAGATTACCATTTAAACTTTGCTAAATAAGAACAGAGTTTGAGTTACAGTTTAATTCCACATTGAAGAAGCTTTTTTTTTTTAAGAATCATCAGAGAACTCAAAAGCATGCTCTTACTCAGTCAAAGAGAATGTTTAAAATCACTTTCCTGAATAATTAGAGGAAGTGAGTTCAGGTAAAAGAATATAAGTGCATTCCTCTTATAGACTTTTCTGGCAAAACAGCAGGAGGAACTTTACAAAAGGTCACTAAGAATACACAATGGAAAACCACTAGACAAGAAATGTCAGCTCTGCCAAGGTTTGCTGTGTGGCTCTGAGTACATCACTTTACCAAGGTTAGCCCTTTAGCTTTCTTTTGTGTAATGGAGACAATGCTCCTATTTTATTCCAATTTATAAGGTTCCAGTGCATAAATTAACTGATAAACATATATATGTATGCATATATCATTATATATGTACATATATGATTTATATGATACATTATAAATGATACATATATCATTCGTATATATGCATATGTATTATATATATTATATGTCATATGTATCATTATAAATGATACATATATCATTTAATAATTTGAAACATAAAACACTATACTTAAAGGACTGAAAAGAAGAATGATTGTATTTGTTATTATAAATTAAATATTTTGTGTGTATTAAGAAGAAGGTTTGAATTAATATGTCTTCAAGGGAAAAAAGTTAAATAGACATCTTAGGAAAATCATAAGTCCACTCATGAGTAGATTGTAACAACTCTCATGTTGTTGCTTACAGCTTATTTTAAATCTCAGCATAGATAGGATGATAAACAGGGTATAACTTAACTATAATCTACACAATTAGAATGGATTATTAACATTTAAAGTTTTCTAATCAGGATAATTAGGTAGCTTTTGAAAGATCCTAATCAGTGTTGTATGTCTTTCTGTATCAGTGACTTCTAATGATGACATCCCCAGCTGCAATAGAAAAGAAGAGATATTTACAATACTTTCCCCCATTGGAAAGGTGATTTGAGAACTTGGTGAGCCAGGCCCTGCTATCTATCCTTCAAAGCAGCGCCTTAGTCCTAGGACTCCTATTCTTTCCCAGAGCCCAACAGCAAAATCAAAAGTCTCAGTTTCAACCAGATAATTAACTGATCCGCAAAACTACTGTCACACTGCCTCCAAAGAACTTTTCATGCAAAGTCAGTGACTGAAGGTGCTCTGTCACTCAGCGACTCTGAGACCCCATGGACTGTAGCCCTCCAGGCTCCTCTGTCCATGGCATTTTCCAGCAAGAATAGTAGAATGGGTTGCCATTTCCTCCTCCAGGGGATCTTTCTGACCCAGGGATCCAACTCTAGTCTCCTGCAGCTCCTGCAGTGCAGGCGGATTCTTTACCACTGAGCCACCTGGGAAGTCAATGACTGGAGAAGAGAGAGCTAAAATTTCACCTAAAGAAAATGTTGCTAGAATGCCTTTGTACCTTTTTGGTAATACATTCGTTTATGCTGCTTTGTGTCTGTGACTTGATTTTGTTGTAATGTACCACTGGGCAGATTGCAAACTTGTTGAGGAGATTACTTGAAGAACTATAATATGAGTTCTTATTCGAAAGATTCAAAAGAGCTTATTTTTTGAGAACGTTGCTTCCTCTGAAGAATTAATGTGATTCCATCTATTTTAATAAGAGAATCATGCAGCCTACTTTATCTCTTTGTTTCCTTTGGTTTGAAGAAAACTCTAAGTTAGGTTTGATATTTGATTGTGTGTCCTCTGGGCTGATCCAAACAGCCTTTATTTTTGTTTTGTTCCTTTATGTAGTTTTGATTTTTTTGAATTTTGGTCAAATTGCTCTATATTTTATTATTCTAATGGATTTTTATTTTATGTTTTGTTATCTGAAGTCCTATATGTATAAAGGATTAAAATTATGGACATACTTACAAATAAATGCATCATATAATATGAATTTATGATATTATAAATCCATAATTTATCATGCAATTATGGACTACTGTAGGAAAATCTTGCAACAGTAAAAAGACTATTTGTTCTCTACAAGCTTATTTTCATAGTAAATAATTGAGAATAGAGAAATTAGTGAACATTGGAAGCAACAGTATAAAAATCAAATTCTTAATGAGCTGTAAATTATGGGAAAATAGAATGCTGTGCACATTTTCAATAAGGAATTTTATTAAGTGCATCTATAATAATGCACTTATTTGAAATGGCTTTTTCAAACAGTAGAATTAGAATAAAAGTTCTCATTATACATCTTTTAAAATGTCTTTAATAGTATGTTGTAATACTCAGTCTTTATAAATTTTCTAAACTGAGAAAAGTTGCTAAGCAAGTTTTTAAATCAATAAATTATTTTGAAATTGATAAAATACTTTCCTATTGCCATCCTTCTCAGCCCCAAGCTAATGACAAATGCAGAATCAAGTGGAGGAAGTGCAAGAAAAGGCTTAATATCACTTTGAAACGGCTGTTCTTTAGGTGTTAAAATTTTTTTTGTAGGAAGTCAGGAACTTGCATTCAAACGGGCTAAAGCGACTGACTGATTAGCACTAACTTCCAGTATCCGTGAAGAAGTTAGTGCCCAGTTTTTCCCTTGAACATTTACTTCCTTTGTACCCAACATCTTTGAGGTTTAAAATTAGGATTAATTTCTTAACTTTCATGTTGTGGTCCTTATCATCTCTCTCATTAGTCTAATCTGAGTTAATTAGAATCTGTAGTTACTTCTCAATCTGTGTTATACTAGAACAATTGAAAAGAGAGGCACAGACACAATTATGTTGTTTTATTGTCTAGAGGAGACAGAAAGCCAGTGGGGCTTCTCTTATTAGGTTAATATCTACCTGACTTCAAAATGTTCCAATGATACAAATAGCAATGGGAGCCATTGCACTTCCAAATTCCATCCCTTTTCCCCTCGCCCTACCCTTTGCAATCCAATTAATTCAAAGGTGATGGAAGAAGAGAAATGTTCTACATGTCAAAATGACAATGCCCATTACATGATTTGCAGAATGAGTAGTATGTGTGATAGTCTGGGGTGAATTCATGTTTTGGCTTTTAAAATAAATTCCCATTTTTGTCATGTTTTGTTAAATCCATTCCTTTCAAATCAATATGGATGAAGTATGTGTCTAAATAATCTCTTTTGATGACCACAATGGTTTGATAAATAAGAGATTGAAATAAATATGAAACTTTGTGAATCCGTTACCTCCAATTCCTAGATAACCTTACAGTTGTGGTGTGGCTTGATACTCCAAAATAAAACTTCGCTTTTGAGTATAGCTTATGAGGCCAACTTTTATTCTAAAGGTTAGATACCCAGTTCTTCAAAATCTATGTGGCTTAAATCTAATCTGAATGTCAATGAACAAACATGTTATTTTCAAAAACATCAAAAGAAAGGCATACTATTTGATATAATTAAATATACATGCCAGTTACTGTAATCAAGTAACCTATAAGCCTCCAATCCAATGACTGAAAATTAGTATGAAGAATATAATCAATATGAATGATTCATTAATGTTTAACAAATAAAGGTTTTATTTTTAAAATACATAGGTACAAACAATATTCATTGTAAATGTAGAAAGATCTTAAATTTCACTCCTTAAGAAAATTCTAGTTGAAAATCACCAGGAGCCATTAGAACATGAATAAATGCAAAACAAATGAAAAACAGATTTTAAGGTACCAAGATCAGGTGGTAGGAAACAAAATAAATGTCAGCTACTTAAGAAATCTACATTGAATAAGAAACTACTAATACTCTTCCAAAAGGGATATTAAGGAATTATCTTAAAGATATTCTCCTCAGAGCCCTCTAGATTCATAAAAGCACTAGCTAAGTTGTTTTTTCCTTATGTTTAAACAACATATATAGAGTGAAAACAGTGTTTATTATTAACTAAAAATAGATTTTAATTGATTATAATGTAAAGTTGTTTCTCAAAGGAAGCTGTTATTTTCTGGAATATTTTCAAAGGAGAATTTTTTCCATAGGCCCATTTAGGTAAATTGTACAGAACAAAAATCCTAACAAATATATTAGATATTGGAAACTACATAGCCACTAGTTTTCCTACTCTTTTAAAACATATAAATTATATAACAAAACATGATTAAATATTTTTATTAAAAACCAAAATTTGCATTGGTTTTTAGAAGCTGAAAACATGGTCAAATTATTTCCTTTTATTATAATCTGTTTTTAGCTGATATATGTTACATTAACTTTCAGTTGCAATGTTTCTGTCTATTGGGTTGCTTCACAAATTATGAGTTATAATTTTACTTGCAAAGCAAAAATATGGTAATTCTGTTCTCTATTCCAGTCCAAAGAGGAAATTCAATCCCATTTTCTTGATCATCAAATGAGGGCAATACTTGCTTAACTTATCTCCTAGTATTATTGTAAGAATACTGATAAAATATATGTGAAAGTTGGAAGACAAATAAAACCTTTGGAAAATGAAAAGTGATACCAGAATTTTTACTATCTATCATGTAGAAAGATCAATGCACTCTATCTGGATGATTTGAGCAGAAAATAATGTTCCAAGCATGCTTTTTATAATATTGCAATATTACACCTTGATGCAAATATGCAGAATTAGCTAGCCCGTATGCTGTTTTTGTGCCAGTTAGAAAAAAAGAACCTCATCCTCCAGATAAAAGAATACCCTTGCCAGGACAATGACTGGTAAGTGGAGTACAGGTTGGGTTAACTTAGGCACACTTGTGTTGTACACAACCTTTATAACTATACACTGTGACTCAGCAAATATGCTTTAATTTAAAAACTCAGGTTTTCACTAAAATATCAATTGAATATGCTAACAACTCACACGGTCTCACAACCAAGTAAAAACTTATGTCCCATGTGGTTAGATTAACTGTGGCTATATGGGATGAATATGCTCTAAAATAGGTGTAGTAATAATGGCCACAAATTTCCTGAAGTGCAAAACTTAAGCTTTAATGTCTATTGCTATTACAGTGAAAATATATTCAAGCTCTATTTGTCACTTACAATTGCCTAGAAGTCACATTAAAAATACTAAAACAAGTAAATCTAAAAATTTTCAGTATTATATTTTATATAACCCAATATATCCAAAATATTATTAATCTAACATGTAAAAAATAGAAAATTTATTATTTTTGTTTTTCTCCTTTATTTTTCACATTATTTTTGTTTATATTACTATTTTTTTAAGTTGCAACTTGGAAAATGAAATTATGAACAAAATTCTCAGTGTTGACACTCAACTACTCACAACCCTAGTCCCTGGGATAATGCAAGAATTGTAAAGATCTACCAGGCATTAAAAAATTAATGTTTACTGAAAGTTTTACTGCACAATTTTTTCTACTTTTATATACTTCTTATATGTTCTAGCGGAGAAGGCAATGGCACCCCACTCCAATACTTTTGCCTGGAAAATCCCATGGACGGAAGAGCCTGGTAAGCTGCAGTCCATGGGGTCGCCAAGAGTCGGATACGACTGAGCGACTTCACTTTCACTTTTCACTTTCATGCATTGGAGAAGGAAATGGCAACCCACTCCAGTGTTCTTGCCTGGAGAATCCCAGGGACGGCGGAGCCTGGTGGGCTGCCGTCTATGGGGTCACAGAGTCGGACACAACTGAAGTGACTTAGTAGTAGTAGTAGTAGTATATGTTCTAGAGAATGTCCACTTTTTAGAGATAAGCTTTATTATTTTGATGGAGAAAAGATTCTTGAGGATTTATTCTATTCTACTATTCTGTACAACTGTAGTCACTATCAAGTAATGAGATGAAAATTCTGAATAGATGTTCTCTACAGGAAAGCAAATTTGAATGTAATACCCTTCCCCTCTCCAAGTAAATGACTAAATATCGTTCCGACTTTTTATATGTTTCTGCTTAACTGACCTTGGAAGTTTTCATTATGTCCATTGTAAAGTATATATGTGTAATATATGTGAACACTTGATAAACATTTCAGAAATTAAATATTTTCATTTTCCATAATTCTATTTATTGAAAATATGTATACCTCGGTTTCTAAAAACATCTTGAATTAATTTTTTTGTGTATGATATTTTGATAAGATGAAAAAGATGGAAATTTTATAATAGACAATTGCATAAAATCATTTTCCTCAAAAATGGTTACATTGTCTTAAAATTACATACTAAAAAGATCATACAGCAACACTTCATTGTTTTATATGGATATACCACCCAAAACCAGTCAGTGAGAAAGTGTCCAAAATATTGGGAGCAATTAATCATTAAAATTTTATCCTTTACTGAATCTTTTCAGTTTGCAAAATCTATTCAGTTGTATAAACAACTTTGTATCTGGACTTGACTTGGTATGAACTCAAATGACTTTTACTGGTAAATGACACAACCTGGTTCTAGGTTCACAAATTGTTCTTCCTTCTATTGAAAATTAAAAAGAGTGCTCATGGAATTTATTTCAGAGAAAGCAATTGTCTTGTTATGTTCCTCTTCATGAAGTCCTCTGAGTAGGGAAGCATTGTAAGATTTATTTCAGCAATGTAATTCATGCTACTATAAATATGCTGAATCTTCTAGTAACTCCATGAAGAGGCAATGAATTGCAGTGATAAAGCAGTGTTCTATGCAGAGAACGATGCACAAATAAGAAAAGCATGCAGCCTCATCTCTTTAAAGGAAACTAGCTTTTACAAGACAAATCTCATTGCAGATAGTCTGTTAATACACCTGACAGTTTTTATACGGACATTGTATTGTGTATAACGCAGGTTGTAATCAGTAATATAACAGTTAGCGTATAGAAAACCATACTATTTTACATATTTTTATTTTAATATAAATAGTTACTGTGGAATTTGAGTTCCAGCATATAGAAGGAAACTACATCTTTGCAAATTTATGAATTAACTAAATCTTTTTCGTATTTTGGTGTTCCTACTGGAAAATGTTTTTCATCAATGCCTAATGCCATATTTAGCCATATAAATTCAATATTTATTCACATGCATCACAAAGAACATGTCCACTTCTGTTGAAGTGTAAAAAAATATTCTAGTTAAAACATAATATTTCTTTATAGTCTTAAGAAATACATCCAGCCTTCTTGTTCTTTTCTGAACATAAAGCTGTTGAGAGTTGTCACTTTGTATGTAAGGAAAGATCTATCAATTTCTACCAGTAGAATGGCTGCTGGTCAGTTTCACCCATTTATATTTATGTATCATTTTGGATTTTTGAGCCTCAGGATATAGTACAGGCAAGGGCAATTGCTGGAGAACACAGCAATACTTGAAATTTTGTGAAACATTCTTTATTTTTCCCCTAAACTACTTTGGGTTCTTTGCTTACAATGCTGGGCTTGTCTCTTTGTTGATGAAACGAAGAGACTGAAACTATTGGGAGCTGGATACAAACGTGTGCTTCTTTCTCCTTCCTTTCCTGCCTCCATGCCCATTAAAGCACACCACTCTTGCAGTGTCATCTAAGACCATCCCATGCTCTGCCATGCTGCATTTCATTGTTCACCCATGCTTCCCTCCTAAGTAAAGAGAAAGATTAGGAGATGTGTGTATTGCAGTGGTCCTTGCAGCCTGTGCCCTGCTAGAAGAGTAAGAAATACCTGGGAACTTGGTAGGAAATGCAAATTCTTGGGCCTCACCCCAACCTACTAACTTAGAAGCTCAGGGGGTCAGACACACCAACTTGTGTTTTGACAAATCCTCCAAGTGATTCTGAATTTTAAGGACCATTGGAATAGTGAAAGGCAATACACAATATCCAAAGTCACATAGCCAGTGGTAGAAGAACCTGTGGTAGAAGAACCGAGAAAGCCTGTGCTCCTATCCCAGTTCAGATCCACTTGCCCAAGACTCAATGCATGTATAAACATCAGGTTCTTCTTGTACTTGTATTTAAGGATGATTCAGATATTTTTGAAACAGAACTATTCCAGGACTTTAATTGAAGGAATTAATTACAGCACAGGTTTTTATATTTTAATACTGCAAAAATAAGTGAAAATATAATGAATAATAACTATTTTTATTAAATATTACTCTACTTTGACAATCTTATTGGAGATAATGGCTCTCTGATCAAATTCAACTGTTTCTATAAAAATGCTCATATAAGGGGAAACCAAATATTTCAAAGTGCTTAACAAAATCTTTGTGAAGTCTGCTTTGACGCATCTGTTTGAGAAGTGAATCTCTTGCAGGACAACACTGATGTATTAAACCACATTGATGTGCTCAAACACCTTTCTTTTCTTCATCTTGGTATCAGAAAATCCACTAAAACACACCAGGAAAATGGTGTTCAGTTCTCTTGGTACTTTCAGACATTCTATGCTTTAGAACTATTTGTAAACACATAAATGAACTATGGGCCTCATCATAATTGTTTTACTGTTTGCAGCTAAGATTTACTCTGCATCCCTCTACTCATAAAACAGCTTGTTTTTTTTTTTCAGTTCTTCTGATAATATCCATGTATTTGCATTTTACATATTTTAAAATGTTAACATGGTGGTCCATCTTACCCTTCAAAATACTTAGGGATTTAACAAACTCCATTATTTTGGAGAAAAATGAGTCATCTTTCCTCTCAAAGTTAATCTTTCACAAATGATCACAGTTTGGTATGAGCATGAAGTTTTCAAATGGGGCTCTGTTTTGTTTTCATTGTAATACAGCTTTAAATACACTGTGTGGTAAAATTAGGAGTTGTGGAAAGAAGACAAGTTATCAGGGGTGATTATTAACAGGTTTGGTTCCCCTACACCTCAGATATTCCCACCCACCCTCTCAAGGGAGACTTTGTGTTACATACAATGAAATTATCATCACTCAGGGGCTTGCACTGCCAAACGTAATCCAGGTAAAACACATTTGTATGATGCAGCCAAGTGTATGACTTAGCGTGCTTATGATGGAATTCCTTTTGGTCTGTAAATTGATAGGCACAGCCAGAGGGATTATGTAAATAATCAAGGGAATGAAGTGCAATGCAGAGGGTGTAATTCTATCCCAGGCTGCAAAGCAAGAGGCAGCATGTACCTGGCAATATGCTGGTCTCAAGCGAGGTATCTAAAAATGGAAGCAGTTACTTTTTATAGTCCTGCTCCTCATGGGGACCAGTCTCCCCACACTTCTGATGCTACCTGGGAGATTCTAAATCATTCAGTAATTTGCTGCCCACAGGTCTCTTGGCAAACTTTAGGCTTCTAAATTTAGTGTGCTGTCTTCATAATAATTAAAAAAAAAATCTATTATGTGCCTAGTATACAAAAGGAATGGTTTCTTACATCACTACCCCTCTTTCCAGGATCAAGATAAATATTTATTTATGTAATTAATAATTACTCATTGAATATACCAACTTTAAGCCATGTGTTGCACTAGTGTCTGGGGCACAGTGTTAGCAAAACACAGCCATGTCACATCCAAGTGGATCTGAGAGAGTCATAGACACCCTAGTGTGGTAAATTCTATGGTTAAATATGGTTAAAAAGCACTGTGTGTGTAAGAGCTCAGGTAGTCTTAAGGATGGGGGAAGGTTTCCCAGAATACAGACCCAGTAATACCAAGACCTGAAGTAGTAGTTAATCAAATAGAGAGATGGAAGAGAGATTATTATGGAAACAAAACTTAGAGAACAATTTCATAATTATATGCAACAAATCACTAAGTTCATTAGGTCTAATTGCTTCCTACCAAACACACCAGTGCCTTAAAAGTCCAGAACATTTACTAGCCATTATTTGTCTAGTATTTTGCCAGTCCCCTGAGTGGACATTCTCCTGCATTTTTTGCCTTTATAAATAAGCATAGTCTCTGGAATATTGTAGATCCTCAATAACTATCTGATGAAGTACTATTTAAAAGAATCTCCCCTTGTATCATGTAGTCTAAATAGAGGAAAACAATCAAATCTTTTTTCTAGAAAATGTCTGCACATATCTTTAGCTTTCTCTTAAGAGCAGAAAGCTTTCTTTAGAAATATCAGTCACACCAGTGATATCCTATCTCTGAGTATTCAACCCCAGGATGTTGGGGTGTGGGGGAGGAAGTCTTTTAAAGAGTAACTTTTATCTTAACTATGAACTTTAGCTTCAAACTAGTTTAATCCCAATCATCATATAATGACCAAGCACTTTGGGCATGGCCTTTCCCAGTGTTATACAAGAGAAAGTGTTTCACCATTAAGCAATTATTCTTTATTATCATATTCTACCACATTTATGGAATTGGTCCTCCTCTTTACCTGCCTTAAAATGCAATGTCTTTAATATGACACTTAATTGAAAAAATATATATCTACATATTTACTATGTATGTATCAATTATGTAAAAATCAAGAGGTTATCTGAATCTTGACTTTGAATCCAAGATTGCTTCAGGGAAAGATGAAAGTTGCTTAAACACCAATTGTTTTCCATAATTTAAGTTGAAGATTAAGGACTTCAGCAACCTGGAATCTGGTAGGAGGCTGAGGATCTATTTACCTATTCACATTATATCTAATAGAGAAAACTTCGTCAGTCATTCCTTAAACACTTGCATACAAAATACTTTTTATAAGCAGGGAAAACTCAAGTTAATGTTTCATTTGTTCTCTTTAGACATGTAATATGAGTCAGATTATTATCATCCATAGCAAATAAGTACCTTCATGAGCAGCTTTGGAGTATAAAGTGCACAGAGAACTATGCATTATGAAAACTGAAACGCAGGCCTATCTAGTCCAAAGCATTGTTTCCCAGCTGGAGACAAAGAGGACTTGAGAGCCCAGGGGCCTGCTCCTGTTCAGGCTCCCACTGCTGATTTTGGAAGTGCGGCACAGGGACCCTGGACTCCAAAGTCAAATCAAGGCTCTCTTCACTTAATCCAGAATCTCAGTTTTTTTGCGAAGATTTCCTCAACTGGAGCGATTACTAGATTGTAAACTGTATCTCAATTCTACTTTAGGATTTTCCAAGTTGGAGTGATTAATACATTGTCAGCTTCCCCAGTGGCTCAGATGGTAAAGAATGCACCTGCAGTGCAGGAGACCCAGGTTCGCTCCCTGAGTCAGGAAGATCCCCTGGAGGAGGAAATGACAAACCACTCCAGTATTCTTGCCTGGAGAAGTCCATGGACAGAGGAGCTTGGTGGGCTACAGTCTATGGGGTCTCAAAGAGTCAGACATGACTGAACGATTAACACTTTCGCTTTCAATACATTGTAAGCTTCTGAAGAAAAATTTAAAAGTTATTTGCAAGCAGTATCATTACATTTGGATTACCTGTTATAATCATTGACTTCTGTGGAGGATATTTTAGTTTATTAACCTGTTTCTTTCTTTTTTTTGTTTTTGCTTCCCACTGTCAATAATTACCCAAGATTTCACAAATGCATGGGAATTTGATACATAATTTGTATTCCCTAATAGGTGCATGTGTGCTCAGTCACTTGGCTGTGTTTGACTCTGTGACTCCATGGATTATAACTCCCCAGAATCCTCTGTCCATGAATTTTCCAAGCAAGAATACTAGAGTGGGTTACCATTTCCTACTCCAGGGGATCTTCCTGACCCATAAATCTAACCCGTGACTCTGCATTGGCAGGTGGAATCTTTACCAATGTGCCACCTGAAAAGATATGCATGTGTGCCAAGTTGCTTCAGTCATGTCTGACTCTTTGCAACCCTACGGACTCTAGAAGGTACATATATTCAAATTAATCCTTTTCTGGAAAGATTTTGAGAGTAATTCTTAGAGTAATCATTGACTAGTTTTCACAGTTGTTTGATTACTTGGTAACTCCTGTGATACATTAACCCAGGTAGCCTATTCTGTCATTTCCTTACCCGCACAAGATATCTAAATTAGCGCCGAATTATTTTTTCTCTCAAGACCTTTTTCTCTTACTAGAATGACTTGGTTCAGAACAGGCTCAGGCAATATAATTTATGGTTCACAGTCTTTTAAAATATAGAGCAAAAATTAGGCTGATGAATCTTCTTACATCATATAGGTGCCTGGTGGAAAGATGCATAACAGTACCTCCTCTATTACATCACTATGAAGCACATAGGGAGTAAAAATTGAAAAGGAGTTGTGATTCTGAACTTGGGCCTGAACTTGAAACTATTCCTAAGAAATCATAATTTTAATGAGGACTCTATTAAACACTCTCTCTGTGAGACTGATGGACCCAAAGCATTTCATTATCCAACCATGCCATGACAGCCGCTTGTGGAAAGATATCTGAGAAGAGCACCCTGCTAGTGACAACAGAGCCCTGGAATTCATCTTCAAAGTAGGTCTTTAACTTGGTTATGCTGCTTCAAGAGTCTACTATTAGGATACCTATCCCCATGACTGTTATTCACAGGGATGATTTCTTTTAGCAACTTTCATTTTTTTCCCAGCAAATACTTATTGAGCTAATTATGTGACATGATATTTTTATATATTATATTTAATACAGTATGGAATATAATATTTTATATCATATAGTGATAAGTGAAAAAAATTCTTAAAATAATACTGACCCTTACCACATGAAGTACACTCTAATATATTATTTCCTACTGAATTCTATTTTTAAAAATGTCACAGAGAACAAATCTGACACCATATTGGATCTATTCTTTTAGTTCTAACCTTTGGGCTCTATTGACTGTGCTTAGTCATGCTGGCTCTGCACCTTTATAAAAGAATGTTGACTATTGCCTGAAATAAACACGATAGCCCAGTCTCAAGGCCCTGCCTCCCCAGCTTGACCTTTAAAGGTATAACACTTTTCATTCATACAAAGATTTAAAAAATCACAGAACAGAGAATAGCATTTGTCTTGTTAAAAGTTTAGAGGAACATCATGACTGGACCTAAGTGGACAGCTGTGAGAACAAAGGATTCAATTAGTCCCAGGGGGTCTGGCCAACAAGTAGTTTGCTACAACCAGCCACATCCCCTCCCCTTTTAGCATAAAAGAAGCATGAATTCTAACTCAGTTTTGATGGTTCTTTGGGACACTAATCCATCATCTTTTCAGTCTGCTGACTTTCTGAATAAAGCCTCTGTTCCTTGCCCCAACACCTCATTTCCCAATTTTTTGGCCTATTGTGAGGCTATATGAGCTTGGACTCAGTAGTAAAAATGCTCATTTTAAACCCACTAAATTGATATCATTTACATTTCAGTTGGACAATTAATTTGACTAATCATTTGATTTGTCATTTGAAAAATACTGTTTCAAACCATATTAAAAATTTTAAGCCATTTAAAAATGATTTGTAAGCCCTGTACATAATTTTGGGATTTTGAAACCCTTTAAGAGTTTTTAGCAAAGAAAAAGAGTTATCCTTTTCTATCTTATTTTACTTTGTGCTCAATTAACATTTAATTAAGGGTAACAAATAATAATTAGATGGTATTTTAATTAATTTTCTCACTATATATAGTCTGATGAAAACTATTGTTAAATCTGATCTAAATATTTCTCCACACAAAAGCAGTGACCTCAAATTACTGTACCTAAGAATAGAAACATCCCCCCATTTTTTCTAGCTTTATTAAAATAGAATTAACATATAACATTGTGTAAATTTAAGTTATATGACATTCATTTGATACATGAATATACTACAAAATGACTATTGCAGTGTTAGCTAACACTTCCATCACATCATATAATGGCCGTTTCTTTTTTGTGGTGAGAGCATTTAAGATCAACTCTTTTAGCAACTTTAAAGTATACAATATTATTAACTGTAGTCATTATGCTGTACATTAGGTCCTCAGAAATTATTCATCTATATAACAGGAAGTTTGTACTCTTTGACAAACATCTCCCCTTTTCCCCACCCCTCCAAACCCCTGGTAAATCATTATAGTCTCTCTTTCTCTTTTTGGTATTTTAGGAGAAAATTCTGGGCTTCCCTGGTGGTCCAGTGATTAAGAATCCCCCACTGAAATGCAGGGGACACTAGTTCTATCCCTGGTTTGGGAAAATCCCACATGCCTTAGGCAACTAAATCCATGCGCCACAACTACTGAGCCCATGCACCACAGCCACTGAAGCCTAAGTGCCCTACAGCCTGTGCTCACAGCAAGAGGTGTCCGAGCACCTCAACTAGAGTAGCCCCACTTGACCCAACTAGAGAAAGCCAGTGCGCAGCAACAAAGACCCAGCACAGTCAAAAATAAAAATTAATTAGTTGATCAATTAATTTAAAATAAGTAAACAATAAGTTCTTTAGGAAAGAAAATTCTGCCTGTGCCATAGAACATGACTTGGAGGGAATGGAGACATCCCAGGTATCAACCATCTGTTCAAGACCCTGGACCATCACTGAGTCGCAGAAGGGGATCTGTGGCCTCTCCTTGGCATGACTCGGCCCAGATTACCAAGGAACATTTGGAAAGCTGGAGTTTTAGGATGGTGATCTCCACGTGAGCAGTGGTCAGACCAAGGAAATAAGGAACTGAAGCAAGGGGATTATGAAATCAGTCTAGTCGGTTAGAGCCGGATTTTGAAACTTCAGACTATAGAATCTACTTGAATGATAGCCATGTGTTCTTTGTTATACAGATTAGCTTGTATTTTAGTCACTCATGTACTCATTCATTTAAGATGTATAAAACAATTACTATGCATCAAGACTGGATTAGGTGTCAGGAATTTAAAGAAATAACTCAAATCCCTGGTCTTAAAAGAGATCCACATATCTTTCCCCTGAAGAAAACAAATCTTAGGCTTTCTGTAATTATTTCTCTTTTGCTCTTTCTGGGATTGCCTGGTGGCTCAGATGGTAAAATGTCTGCCTGCAATGAGGCAGATCCGGGTTCGATCCCTGGATTGGGAAGATCCCCTGGAGAAGGAAATGGCAACCCACTCCAGTACTCTTGCCTAGAAAACCCCATGGATGGAGGAGCCTTGGAGGCTACAGTCCATGGGGTTGCAGAGAGTCAGACACGACTGAGTGACTCCACTTTCACTTTGCTCTTTCTATGTGCTTAGTAAAACTCTAAAATCTAGCCTGGCTTTGTTGTGCTGAGAGGAATCTATATTATAAGAAAAAACCAGCACAACAGGAAAGTGGAAACTTGAGAGAACAAATCTGGAGTCATTTGGTTCAAAATGAACATCTCTATGGAGGCTTTGCTTCCTGTAAAAAAAATCTTTTCAGGTTCTGGATTCTGTTTTAGAGAGATGGCATTCCCTTAATCCTACATTATAATCTTAGTATAAGCCTTTTTCAAAACACGTTAACTATTAGGGAAATCAATTGTTTATCACAAAGAACTGAAAGATGAATGAATGACACTCTCCATTATTCATCAACACATCTCTCTAAATGTGTTTAAGCTCTCAGGAAGTAATGCTGGCAACAGCTGAAACAGGCTTACAGAATACTAAGGGACATAAGATAAAGATCTGAGCAGTACACAGAACAGAGGTAGAGTTATTCAAAGCACACTTCCCCCCAAACTCCAGCACACACAATAACTCCCTCTGTGAGTAGCAGGCTTCAGTGCAAGATCACAGAACTATCATTTGAGACTATATCAAGAAATCGAGTCATTAAAGAGCCAAAAATGGAGATCAGAATCTTCTTTCAGATTAACTGAGGATATGAAGCAGAAGAAAATGGGCAAAATATCTTTCCAGTGAAGTGAGGAAGAAAAAGTAAAAGAAAAGAAAGCAGTAATCTATAGTTCAGAGTAGACCCCTAAAGTATAGGCATCAAATATTGTACGCATTTTGGGTCCCTGTAGACTCTCTCATCCCCCACCAAGTTGCTATTTGTCCCACATTCCTGAAAATTATAAAAATACTGTAGAAAACTTAAAGTTGTAATTGAGAAACAAGAAAACTCTGAAAACTGCTCAATAATCCTGGTAATTATCACTGCAGGGGGACTAGGTTCAACGGCAAACCATTCCTGGAATCCCACTTGGCCCAAATAATTGGTACTCAGTACTTTCACAGGTAGTCGATGGTACCTAGCAAATAGTTCTTTACTGCACTAACTGGCAAAATAAAATGGTAACATGAAATGCTTTCTAAGGCACTTTCCTGTCTTAAGGCCTTATATGTACAAAGCTTTTGGAAGGATACACCCACTTGATTAGATACATACAAATATAATTAAAGAAAGATTCTGTCGTAGAGAACACGTCTTAACAGTGACATTTCTGATAGATGGCACCATAAAGTGGGTCTTTAGGTTTCTAAGTTTATCTATCTTGATGGATAACTTAATATGCTAAATAAAAGCCCCAACTGGACACAAGACTTATACAACATCTGTTGACGAAGACCACTTCTTTAACCTGATAAAAATGCAGTTTTCCCTGGATTTAATCTATGTGTTAAAGTTTGACCTTTAATTTCTTGCACAATAAGTCAGCATTATTTGGTGCTGCTAAGGAGTGTAAACTAATTTCCACACTTGCTGTTATGTAACCTGTAGCTTTATCTTCCCCCTTAGCATTCTCATAACCTTGTATACAGTCTTTTGTGAAAAAGCACACACCCTGTGTGTACACCTAAGATCTTGTTTATATTTGGTTGCTTTGGTGGTAACCTCAAGAGTACTTTTGTGGTAGGTGTTGCTGTTTGCATCAGAACTCGAATTCACACTTAACTTCTATGCTCCAGAATCTGGTAAACACAGTGAATTCCATGGGACTACATTGTTTTGTATGCAAACACTGTATGCGAACAGTTGACTCATTGGAAAATATCCTGATGCTGGCAAAGGAGAAGAAGGTGGCAGAGGATGAGATGGTTGGATAACATCACCGATTCAAAGGACATAAACTTGGGTGAACTCCAGGAGATGGTGAGGGACAGGGAGGCCTGGTGTGCTGCAGTCCATGGGGTTGCAGAACTGGTCACGTGCTGAGTAACACAGGTTAGCGAATGAACAACAGCAGCACATTGTTTTGTATGTAAACAGTGCCTCTTAGAATTTGATGAATTTTGTACCCTTAATGGAGGCATTCACTTCTTTGGAGAGAGCAAGTTGGGGGGCTTGCTCTGAGAAAGAGGCCACATTGTAAAACATTTCTGAATTGTTTGATGTTAGTAGTTCAAGTCTTGCTAAAACGGTTGACTTCTGTTCTCTAACAATTAATTTGTTGCTAACATCTTGAAAGAAATCAGAATGTTGGACTTCCCTGGTGGCCCAGTCCCCTGCATGGAGAATGGGTTCAATCTGCTAATCAGGGACCTAAGATCCCACATAATGTGTGGCGTGGCTAAAAGGAAAAAAAAAAAGAAATGAGAATGTTATTTAAAGCATATTATTTCATGAACATATAATACCCTACTCTATCTAAAAGGTGTGAGTCTTAAAACAACATTCCCCTTATCAGCAGCTTGAAATATAGAGTATTGGATTAGTAGCCAGGGGATCCAAGTGCAGAAGGAAAAAGTTTTAATATACTGAAATTATTTAGGCCTATAATCTCTTGGATTGTTATATAACATTTCACTCCACTCTTTGGAAATGTTTCCAAACCACAGAAAGTCTTCTGAATTGCAAATAAGTTACTGTGCCAACAGGCTTCTGCCAGTCTTTTGAGCTACATTGTCAGATGAGTTCCCTGAGCACAAATTATTATTTGAGGGACTAGATTCACGTGGTTGGAAACATCAAATTTTCAATAATCTTTAACACAAAAATCAGGGACCTCATTGCATGTATTTATTTGGACATTTGCTAGGAGCTGTAGGACTGGATGTAGTGAAGAGAGTAAAGACAATAAGAAATGGTTCTTGTCCTCAAGCTGCTCAAAGACTAGGATTGAAAACAGATACATAATCACAACCATAAGGCAATATGGTTAAGATCAGTGCAAGGTGTTATAATAATAGCAGGGTTAGCAACAGACTGATGGAGCCTAGAAAGACTTGAACAGGTGAAACTGAAGCTGGAAATTATAGGTAACATTTAAGCTGTTCAGAGAAGAGAAATTAAGACTTTCATGGTAGAGGGTACAACATTATAAATGATAGAAACTTAAAAGATTAAAATCTGTTAAGACTATTAAGGCAATGACAATTTGTATGGCATGGATGATTTAGAACTCGAAATACGTTAGGGGCATATGGAAGATGACAAGGAAGGTAGAATGAATCTTTAGTTTGGTGTACCTAGATGCCAGACAAAAAGGCTGCACTTCATCTCATGAGAAACTAGAAGCCTTTGAAGAATTTTTTGAGCAGGGAGCTAGAGACATAATTATAACTTTATTTTAACAAGATAATTCTGGTGGCCATATTTAATGAACATCTATCAATTTTCAGTTGACTCCACCACCCTTGGTTTCAAATACTGTAACTTCCTCATTCCTTGTGATTCTGGTGGGGTGGCAAACACAGGTCTCCACCTCTCCACCAAACAAGGGTCTCTATCTCTCTACCATGAGGTTGGGCACATGGCACAAGCTTGCTAATCAGACTGGCCTAGGAGTGGACCCTGGCCCAAGATAGCTTTATATAAATCTTTGGGGGTAGGTATGACCACATCTATACTGGTGGTCATAATGCGTTTTCTCTGCATTTTCTATCCAAAAGGCTCATTCATGTAAGCCTGTGGTTCCTTGGCTATCTTTGTCACCACTGTGTGAACAGAACCTGACCAAGGAGGCCATCAGTGAAAAAAGTAGAGCTGGGGGATAGAAAGAGAAACAGATTTCTGATAGCATATTTGAATACCTGTCTCTAACTATGCTTGAGGCCAACTCTCTTCTTTAGTATTTCTTATTTAATACAATATTTTTTGTTTATTTCATAAGCATAATTTGAATTTGGTTTCTGGATTTGTAGCTGCAAGTGTTCTTACTAACGTAGAGAATAAAAGTCAGATAAGAGTGGAAGAGAGATGCAATTATAGGAATTAAAATAATATACATGGGTGATGATAAGGGCCTGAACTAAGACAATGGAACTGAAGAAGAGGGGGTATATCAAAATATATGAATCCTGAATGGATACTTATTAGATATGTGAGGGAGGAAGGGGAGAGGAAGAAAGAAGAGTGACGGATGTTATCCATGAAACACTCTCCACCATAACTTCTAGGCAAGTGAAAGGTCCCATTCTTTACTAAACTGAATGATTGAAGAAGCAGGATATACTTTAGTTTTCCTTGGGGTTCAGTCCAAGGAAATGTATACAGTTTATTGCACCCTGGTGAATAGCCAATGTGAAGAAACAGAGGCTATTGTATGCATCTCCTCCTCGATACTCCAGGAGTCAAGTTCCAAGCTTAGTATAATTACGCAACATGGCAGTTGATTTTCCTTCATCTAAAAGCTGGGCACTGTCAGATGTGACCTGCCAGCTAAGCTGAGCGCTGGAAAGGATGAGGATGACTCACTGTGCTCTGCTTCTATGCCTGCCACTGCTTTAAATGGGATAGAAACTTAAGCCCTCATCTTTGAAGCTCGTCTTTGCGGGTAACTCTTGAGCAGAGCGGTAATTCAATCTCGAGCTCCCAGAGGTACACGTGATAGTTGTTTCAGAGAGACGATGCCACATCTGTGCCAGAATGCAGCTGGAAAAGGATCTTGTGTGATTTGTCCAATATGATGGAATGAAAAAAAAGAAAAAGAAATAGACTGAGCAGGTGCTTAAAATAAATATATGTTAGTACTTTAAAAAAGAAGTCAAATTATATGTCTAAATCTGTAACCTATAAAGAGCACATTCAAATTTTTATGTAAAGCCCCAAGATTTCAGTATAAAGAGAATGAGCAGGAGGCCCGCTCATGAAGAGACATGCACAATACACAGACTCTAGGAAACCTATTTAGCCTCATGGGCAATCAAATACATACTACTGAAGCTAAGCCAAAATACCATTGCATTGCTAATAATGAGGAGGCAGGAAATTAAAATGTTAAAGTGAAATTGTCCTTTTGGAATTGAAGATGTCAATATTCAACTTATGGTATTTAAAAACCATAAAATATCATTACTCTTTCTCAATATTCCTACTTCTAAGATTATATCCTGAGGTTATTATTCAGCAGAAGAAAAAGAATTGTGCATTGTAGCATTCTCTATAATATCAAATATATTAGAAAAGTTTAACTGACCAATAATAGGGAGTGGATAACCAAAAATGCTGCCAAAAGGGATACAGGCACAATGTTTATAACACAGTGTTTTATAAACAGTGTGGAAATATGGAAAATAACTTCTTAAATAAAGCAGTATAGAAAACTGAACATATACTATATGGATAAAAAGTGTACATTTGGATAAAGTCTAAGTTGATTCAAAGAAAACATAAAGGAAGTAATGTATGTATTGAAACTTAATTTATGACTGAGATTAAAAGAAAGACAAAAAAGGAACTACTCAATAAATAGTACTGAATGACATAGATAAAATCAATTCCAGCTAGTTAGAAACTTTAGTGTGAAATGTAAAATTGTCAAACTTTTAGAAGATAGTCTAGGATAATTTTTTCTGGCTTCAGGACAAGGAATAAGTCCTTAAACAGGAAAAGCATTTACCATAAAAATGATACAATTGACCTCATGAAAATAAAAATACTTCTGTTCATCCAAAGACACCCTCAAAACTACAAGCTACAAATTGAAAGGTGATGTATGTAACACATATAACCCACAAAACACATATATCCACAAAGTATACAGACTACAAGATTTAAAAATTGGGTGAAAGTCATGAATATATGCTTCACAAATAAAGAAGTGTGACTAGCCATTAAAGAAACTCATTAATAATTAAGCAATTTTACATGACAATCACAGTGAGATACATTTCATTCTGAGGTTGTTATATACATACAACCCTTTCATGACTGAGTTCCCACTGCTCAACTCCAGGAAGAACGATTCTTATGCACTTAAATACAAGTGTCACCCCCTTGAACCTGTGGAATGCACTGGCTCTGTTTCACAACCACTAAACTGGCAGAAAATCAAAAGTCTGCCATATCAGCAAGGATGTGGAACAATGAGAATCTCAGTCACAGCTTACTGACATGTAAATTGGTTCAACCCCTTTGAAGAACAGCTTGTCATTATCCAGGATGATTAATGGCAGGTTTAGAGGAGGAATGGGAAGAGTGTTAACTAGTGACAAACAGAGAAATAAGCAGATATATTAAAAATAAAACTGTGGAATGGCTCCAATAAGCATACGTTCCCCACCCCCAAGATGTCTCTAGACAAAAGTGAGGAAAGCAGATCAAGACAGGTAAAAAAACCCATCAAGATAGATGGGGTTAAAGCCCAGGAGAGCACAGGTAAAGGTGAAGTTGAAATAATTATCCAGGCTATCAGTGTTAGTTACTGACTAAGTATACACCAGTGCACTATGACCTGTGGACCAAATCCAGCCCAACGACCTATTTTGTAAATAAAATTGTATTAAAACACAGTCAGTCAGTCAGTCAGTTCAGTCGCTCAGTCGTGTCCAACTCTTTGCGACCCCATGAATTGCAGCACGCCAGGCCTCCCTGTCTATCACCAACTCCCGGAGTTCACTCAAACTCACGTCCATCGAGTCAGTGATGCCATCCAGCCATCTCATCCTCTGTCATCCCCTTCTCCTCCTGCCCTCAATCCCTCCCAGCATCAGAGTCTTTTCCAATGAGTCAACTCTTGGCATGAGGTGGCCAAAGTACTGGAGTTTCAGCTTTAGCATCATTCCTTCCAAAGAAATCCCAGAGCTGATCTCTTTCAGAATGGACTGGTTGGATCTCCTTGCAGTCCAAGGGACGCTCAAGAGTCTTCTCCAACACCACAGTTCAAAAGCATCAATTCTTCAGCACTCAGCTTTGTTCACAGTCCAACTCTCACATCCATACAGGACCACTGGAAAAACCATAGCCTTGACTAGACAGACCTTTGCTGGCAAAGTAATGTCTCTGCTTTTGAATATGCTATCTAGGTTGGTCATAACTTTCCTTCCAAGGGGTAAGCGTTTTTTAATTTCATGGCTGCAGTCACCATCTGCAGTGATTTTGGAGCCCCCAAAAATAAAATCTGACACTGTTTCCCCATCTATTTCCCATGAAGTGATGGGACCAGATGCCATGATCTTGGCTTTAAGCCAACTTTTTCACTCTCCTCTTTCACTTTCATCAAGAGGCTTTTTAGTTCCTCTTCACTTTCTGCCATAAGGGTGGTGTCATCTGCATATCTGAGGTTATTGATATTTCTCCCGGCAATCTTGATACCAGCTTGTGCTCCTTCCAGCCCAGCGTTTCTCATGATGTACTTTGCATAGAAGTTAAAACACAGTCATATCCTTCCATTTCTGTATACTCTATAAGCTGCTTTGCTCTACAACAGTGAAGATGAATAGCTGTGCAGAAACCTATGGCCTCTTAAGCCTAAAATATTTACTATCTCATCCTTACAGAAACATTTTGCTGACCCTGGACCAAAATATTAGGGAAAGTTAAAAAAAAAAAAAAAAGAATTAGAATGCTTGGTAAAATTTTTAAAATATATTTTAGTGAAACAATGAAAATATTTTTTATTTCTATCATGGACGAGAATTACAATATTCATGTATATAAAGTCAAAGCTAAACTGAAAGATAACAAGGTCCAAAGTGTGTTCATGCCAGTGATTGCCAATCTGATATCCAGTTGAAACTAAATCTAGCAGACTTTTTGATCTCTAGTAAGCATAGTGGAGGGAATCCCACATGGTACGGTGGTAAAGAACCTGCCTGCCATTGCAGGAGATGTGGGTTTGACCCCTGGGTTGAGAAGTTCCCCTAGAGAAGGAAATGGCAACCCACTCCAGTATTCTTTCCTGGAAAATCCCATGGACAGAGGAGGCTGGAGGGCTACAATCCATGGGGTTGCAAAGAGTCAGACATAACTGAGCATGCAAGCATAGTGGAAAATCTGGAATAGAAGGCCAAATACAGCTGTAGGTATAACTGACCCAATTAAAATAATCAAAAAATAAATAGTGAGAGATTGAGTTTTGCTTCTAGATTGCCTGTGTATTCAATTGGTTTTTATGACTCCTGCAGTTACAACAATAGTTTACAATGGGGGTATCCACTCACAGATGTATTTGTCAAGGTAAGACTAAACAATCATAAATTATTTCCAAAAATCAAGATTAAAAGCTGTCTTGATGTCCAAGTGTGCTGGTTGGGGACTCTGGTTTTTAACTATAATATGAATATTTTACCTGTGGCAACTCGAGTTGAAACATTGCTTGGGTAACCTGGAAGCAAAAATCGTTAACTGTTCAGAAGATGGATACAAAAATCTAAGTACTTCTCTAACATCAATATCAACAATTTACAAAACTTTACAATGATTATGAAATATTTTATGTGCAAGGCAAGCTTCCCAGGTGGTCCTAGTGGTAAAGAATCTGCCTGACAATGCAGGAGACATAATAGACGAGGGTTCAACCCCTGAGTCGGGAAGATCCCCTGGAGGAGGGCATGGCAATGCACTCCAGTATTCTTGCCTGGATAATCCCATGGACAAGGGAGCCTGGCAGGCTACAGTCCGTAGGGTTACAAAGAGTCAAACACAACTGAAGCAACTTAGCACAGCACATATGTGCAAGACACTCCCCTCTGAGTCCAATTTGGTACGAAGCTGAGTGAAATAGGCCATTTTCTCAATGTATAAGCTGCTGGAAAATGAGCAAAGGTATATATGGGAGCAAGATCAAGGTGTTAACACATTTCTATAGGAGGTGGCAAGTCATAGGAGGTTGGGACTAAATTGATTTGGATAGTAGGTTGGGAAGGATTGGGAAGACAACAGGGTTCTGAGGATACTTCTGACCTCACCAAACCTTGGTTTTTCCATCTGTACAATGGGGGAAATAGTTGTATTTTCAATCTAGATTTATAAAGCACTTAGAATAGAATTAGATTCATAATAACTTCAGCTGTCATTGTTACTCTTTATTTTTGGCTAATGTAGTTTTTTGAAAGTTTGATTTTGAATCATGAACAGAACTCCAATAGTTCAAAATGGTTGTGTGTAGAATCCCAGGCAGATGCAATGGAATCAACTACTGGATACTTCATTGGTATGAATTCAGAATGTAACAGGATTTACTGGGGAAAATGCCTTTTTAAGCCAGATGCCTAAAACAGTCTTTGAAGCACCAAGGTTTTGGAGTCCTTGAGTCTATATTTACTCAGTTTTATGAATTTCCTATTTTACACTCTTGAAGGAGAATGCCACTAGTTGCCACTAGTCGTTTTCTGTATGTTGACTGGGGTAAAAGAACTTATCCATGCACATATCAGTGATAGCCCAGATTTGGATGCACATAAAAAGTATCTCTAAGGTCAGTCCACACTCAAATGGTGGTTGAAATTAAAAGCGTGACATAATGTTAATTCTGATACCCTGTAATGTTGTTGTGGGGTCAACTGGTAAGGAATGAATAACTTGCAATTCTACGGAGCAGTGTGGAATATGTGTATATAGGTATTTCTAAAAATCCAAAGAACTAAAGAGCCTCTTGATGAAAGTGAAAGAGGAGAGTGAAAGAGTTGGCTTAAAGCTCAACATTCAGAAAATTAAGATCATGGCATCCGGTCCCATCACTTTATGGCAAACAGACAGGGAAACAACGGAAACAGGGGCTGACTTCATTTTGGGGGGCTCCAAAGTCACTGCAGATGGTGACTGCAGCCATGAAATTAAAAGACGCTTACTCCTTGGAAGGAAAGTTATGACCAACCTAGACAGCATATTGAAAAACCAGAGACATTACCTTGTCAACAAAGGTTCATCTAGTCAAGGCTATGATTTTTCCAGTAGTCATGTATGGATGTGAGAGTCAGACTATAAAGAAAGCTGAGTGCTGAAGAGTTGATGCTTTTGAACTGTGGTGTTGGAGAAGACTCTTGAGAGTCCCTTGGACTGCAAGGAGATCCAACCACTCCATCCTAATGGAGACCAGTCCTGAGTGTTCATTGGAAGGACTGTTGTTTATGCTGAAACTCCAATACTTTGGCCACCTAATGCGAAGAACTGATTCATTTGAAAAGACCCTGGTGCTGGGAGAGATTGAAGGTGGGAGGATGAGAGGAAGACAGAGGATGAGATGGCTGGATGGCATCACCGACTCAATGAACATGGGTTTGGGTGAACTCTGGGAGTTGGTGATGGACAGGGAGGCCTGGTGTGCTACAGTAAATGGGGTCGCAAAGAGTCAGACACAACTGAGTGACTAAACTGAACTGAAAAATCCAAGAAATAACTTTTGGCATTAGCTGTGTGCTTCTAGAAATTTTGCAGTTTGCAAACTGCATTGGAAACCTAATTTCATATTTGGGAGGCAAAATCTCTTAGAAAATCAACTAGTTAATGCACAATAAACTTTCCAGTGTTCTTCTAGGCCTTTGGACTTTTGAAGTTCTTTTTTTTTTTGAAAAACAGTTTGGATCACCCACAGATAATGTTGGGAGATTATAAGTGTTTATAGAGTTCATGACCCTCATTTAAAAAACTAGTCTTCATATAGGAACATTAGGAAGAGAAAAGTGCCATTGCTTTTTTTTTTGTTTAGGAAAGTTGTATCCTGGGAGAAACACTCCCCAATGATTTAGAGGGAGGCTTTGAAATCTGGGCTCAGGACAAATGATACTATTGCCTGAGGGAAACCATTTCCTATGTTCACAAACCGCTTGTTTCTAAATGTTTAAATTCCATGTTCTAAATTGTTATTCAGTGCTTTCAAGTCATAGTAGTCTGACTGCAGAGAGAAAAGAACTCTGGACTCTCAGGTTGCTATACAACCCTTTTCAAAACTAACCACAGCAACTTCGAAAAGATCTTGGATTAATACCTACTTTTGTTTTGTTCTTTGAAGGAGGGGAAACTTGGACAAATCATTCTTTATCCATCAGAAAACACAGAAAAGATACACAAATTTATCCTTTTAGCATATTCTTGAAGTGTTATCCAATACATGCTAATCATTATTTATGTTGTCACAATACGTAAGAATTGAGACTAAAACAATAGGCCACGGGAGCAAAATATTTTAAATGGCATGAACCTCATATTTCCCGAGGGCAGCCATTTCTGGGTCAGTTTGAAAGTAATAAAAACAGTTTCTCAGGCTTTTAATATTTATCATATTGCAAGGTCTACAGCCTCATCAAGGAATCATCCATTATTTGATGTAGTCCTTTGGTTGTCACATGTGGTCAGTAATCTTCTATTGGCTTCCTTTTTATATTTTTAAAATAATTTACTGAGGTGAAATTTTTGCAACATGAAATTAACCATTTTAAAGGGAAAAATTCAGTGAAATTCAGTCCATTCACGTATGGTGTAGCCACCACCACCCTTTTCTAGTTCCCAAACATTTCCATCACTTCAAAGTAAAACTCCTTCCCCATTAATCAATTTCTCTCCAGGCCCTGGAAACACCAGTTCACATTCTGTCTCATCTGTTTCCCCTTTTGTGATCCATTCCTTTTAGTGAAGGTTCTTACCAGGCTTTTGCTGTCCATAAAGTCATCTGAGAGCACCTGGCTGTAGCCATTTATAGCTAAAGAAAGCTAATCCTAGAGCCAGGGACACAATCACTCTTGGTCTCTAAGCTCCCACTAACAACCTACTGCTGCCTGAATGCTCTCCTTTCTCCTTGGTTACCCTACCTCCTGGGCATTGCATGAGTGCTACATCTCTGCTGCCATGACTGACCCAATGGAGTCTTCAAAAATACCAGTGATAATTTATCTTCTGGGTTCCTTAATGTACCAAAGCCACTGTGGGGAGAATCTTTCACTCTTCACTCTTGTATTTCATATCATGTGAGTAATGGATATAAACCAAATACTACTGGAGTTTCTTTGTGTCAGGGGGAGAATGACTTTTCATCAATTAAGAGTTTTTTATTAATTATTTTCCGCCTACTCTCACCTTACATTATGATGAAAACCCACATTTGGGAAAAGGTGTGCTGACCTAGCAAATCTCAGTAGCAAATGGCAAACTGTGATTAGATTCAACCATCTCTGACAGTCGAAGCATTACTATGGACCTCAGTTGTTTGTGTGTGTATGCTTAGTTGTTCAGTCATGTCTGACTCTTTGTGACCCCATGGACTGTAGCCCACCAGGTTCCTCTGTCCATGGGGATTCTCCAGACAAGAATACTGGAGTGGGTTGCCATGCCCTTCACCAGGCGATCTTCCCAACCCAGGGACTGAACCCAGGTCTCCCGCATTGCAGGCGGATTCTTTACCGTCTGAGCCATCAGGGAAGCCTCTCCAGTGCTATCTTCACTTAGAGTTATTCCCAGGAAGATCTTAGCCCTTCAGTTAAAAAGTGCTCCCAATGGATCAACATGATCAGTACTCTGGACACATTTAGAAATCTGAACACTGGTAAATTTTAAACCTTGAGTTTAGGTTCAACCTGGAACTCTAAGTACAAGTATTAAACTTAGTATTGGAGCAATAACAAACTTGCATGATTTTATAACTTTAATAGGAATTGACAATAAATTTCTATAAAAGGGAAAAATGAAAAAAAAAAGGGGGGCCTCCAAAAAAAAATAATAGTACTCCAGATCAGGAGTTTTCTAGGTTTCTATACACATACACCTTTATGCATGTGAGTAATAATAAATAATATATAACATATATTATAAGAGAGTATGAATATTTTGATATTGATCACCATTTATTTAAAAAGTCTCAAAAAGATGTGCAAACAAAAAGTGAACAAGCATAAAAATGTGGTAGTCTTATGAAACTAGTTTTTTTTTTTTAATGGTTGTGTTCTTTTTAGAAAAATCATTTCCATTTCACTCATTATAGCAGGCCAGATCATGTGGAAATTCTCCTAAAATACAACAAAAATGTGAGATAAAAATATAATAAGTAAGAGTTAAATGCACACTTGGCTCAACAAGAAAAAAAAAGAAAATCCAGGAGCCAAAAGAACAAAGAGGAAACTTATAACTGAGAAGTAAACAGTTCCTGCCCTTGATAATGTGCTGCACTGATAGCCAAAGGGCTTAATAACACAGTAAGGAGAGCAGTCAAGGTTGCATGAAAAGGAGATAGGACTAAGACCTCACATCATTGAATGGCTGACATTCACTAAAGAATAATAGAAAAATATGCCCTTTGAATCACTGGATGGGGAGGCAACAGCATTACCAGCAGCTCCTTAGTCTAGGCTGTGGGTATAAAATTAATCTTCCTTCCTTGAAATTTCATCAACAATGGCGTTTACTCCTCCTCTGTGTTACAACACTTAGACTTGAAACTGTAGTCCCTCCCAAATGCTAATGAAAGGAATATCAGAAAGATAATAATAAAATGTTTCTTCTTTCTGTATAATACAGAGGAACAGATACAATTTCTTGTCTTAAATTTAGTTCTGATAAAGTGGTAAATTGAGAAGATTTATGAAAACATCTCGAATAATTCTCTTTCCCAGGATGGAGATTTGAATAAAAATGAATAATCGTGCTCTATTTCATAACACATTCTTGGAAGTGTTATTTATACAACTGAGCCTTTTAAGACATTCAGATTCTGGAGGTTGCTCTGCTGGGTTTGTGAAACGCAACGTCAATGAACTATGTATTTTCTCAAGTAATATTATTTGAATTGACAAATTATTTGAGGTTTTGTTGTTAGTTCAGAAGAACTTTAAACCACTTTTTACCATTTATTTGTAAAGACAAAATATATCTGTGATTCTGTTGAATTCTTTGGTTAAATAAAGATTTGAGATTATTCATCTTATTTAAATCAACACAACATAGTACAAAAAAAATTATAATTTTTAAAAGAATCAAATAAAACTCTAGAAAGGAAAAACAGTGTCATTGAAATTAAAAGCTCAATTAACGCTCTAACAACAGGTTAGAAATAATTGAATAGAGAATAAGTAAAACAGATTATGGATTTGAGGAGATTATGTTATGATGTATCACAGGGACAAGGTATGGGGATTATGAAACGGAGTGTCCAAGACACAGAGAGAAGAGGTCCAATATACGTCTAATAAAAATAAATGCTATAGCAAATACACATGCTCTTTAGAAGAAGATAAGATCATCATAAGCCTTCAAAATTTTTAAATTCAATGCCTAATACATATCTAGGATAGTCAGAAGAAGAAAAGACAGCATGAACAAAAGCCAAAAGGAACTGCATTTTCTCAAGGCAGAGACTTAGGATATTTGAATGATCAGACACAGACTTTAAAAGATCTATATTTGAAAGATGAAACTAATCAGTGAAAAAGTTCCCTGAAAACTCAACATTCAGAAAACTAATCATGGCATTCGGTCCCATCACTTCATGGCAGATAGATGAGGAAACAATGGATACAGTGAGAGACTTTACTTTTTGGGGCTCCAAAATCACTGCAGATGGTGACTGCAGCCATGAAATTAAAAGACAATTGCTCCTTGGAAGAAAAGCTATGATCAACTTAGTTCAGTTCAGTCGCTCAGTCGTGCCTGACTCTTTGTGACCCCATGAACCCCAGTACGCCAGGCCTCCCTGTCCATCATCAACTTCTGGAGTTTACCCAAACTCATGTCCATTGAGTCAGTGATGCCATCCAACCATCTCATCCTCTGTTGCCCCCTTTTCCTCCTGCCCTCAATCTTTCCTAGCATCAGGGTCTTTTCAAATGAGGCAGCTCTTCGCCTCAGTTGGCCAAAGTATTGGAGTTTCAACTTCAACATCAGTCCTTCCAATGAACACCCAGGACTGATCTCCTTTAGGATGGACTAGTTGGATCTCCTTGCAGTCCAAGGGACTCTCAAGAGTCTTCTCCAACACCACAGTTCAAAAGCATCAAATCTTCAGCACTCAGCTTTCTTTATAGTCCAACTCTCACATCCATACATGACTACTGGAAAAACCATAGCCTTGACTAGCCAGAACTTTGTTAACAAAGTAATGTCTCTGCTTTTGAATATGCTGTCTCATTTGGTCATAACTTTCCTTCCAAGGAGTAAGCGTCTTTTAATTTCATGGCTGCATCACCATCTGCAGTGATTTTGGAGCCCAGAAAAATAAAGTCTCACACTATTTCCATTGTTTCCCCATCTATTTGCCATGAAGTGATGGGACCAGATGCCATAATCTTAGTTTTCTGAACGTTGAGCTTTAAGCCAACTTTTTCATTCTCCTCTTTCACTTTCATCAAGAGGCTTTTTGGTTCCTCTTCACTTTCTGGCATAAGGGTGGTGTCATCTGCATATCTGAGGTTATTGATATTTCTCCCGGCAATCTTGATTCCAGCTTGTGCTTCTTCCAGCCCAGCATTTCTCATGATGTACTCTGCATATAAGTCAAATAAGCCGGGTGACAATATACAGCCCTGACGTACTCCTTTTCCTATTTGGAACCAGTCTACTGCTCCATGTCCAGTTCGAACTGTTGCTTCCTGACCTGCATACAGGTTTCTGAAGCCATGAAATTAAAAGATACTTGCTCCTTGGAAGAAAAGCTATGACCAACCTAGACAGCATATTAAAAAGCAGAGACATTACTTTGCCAACAGAGATCCATCTAGTCAAAGCTATGGTTTTTCCAGTAGTCATGTATGGATGTGAGAGTTGGAAATAGCTTATTATAAAGCTGCTGCTGCTACTGCTGCTAAGTCGCTTCAGTCGTGTCCGACTCTATGCGACCCCATAGACGGCAGCCCACCAGGCTCCCCTATCCCTGGGATTCTCCAGGCAAGAACGCTGGAGTGGGTTGCCATTTCCTTCTCCAATGCATAAAAGTGAAAAGTGAAAGTGAAGTCACTCAGTCATGTCCGACTCCTAGCGACCCCATGGACTGCAGCCTACCAGGCTCTTCCATCCATGGGATATTCCAGGCAAAAGTACTGGAGTGGGGTGCCATTGCCTCCTCCATTATAAAGCTATACATACTAATATATACTAATTTTAGTATTCTAAATTTAATACTTTTAGTATTTTAATATTACTATATTATATATACTAATATATGCTATTTGAGACAATATGATGTTGGTAGTTGGATGGACAAAATGACCAGAGATATAAAATAAAGACACCCTGCCCCAACACACATATTTATATGAAATTTTATTCTATGACAAGGTAGCACATTAAGTTACTGAAGAAAAGCAAGATGTTCAATGAAAGGTACTTGAAAAAGCACTTATCCACATAAAGAAGATTATCAAAGCTATGCTGGGAAACCAACTGTCTAAAAACAAAATAAAACAAAAAAGCCCCGATTTGCACTGGTCTGTAGCATTTGACAATTCCCATAATACAAATACTCCACCCATGATTGAGTTTAATGGTTTTTCCAGTAGTCATGTATGGATGTGAGAGTTGGACTATAAAGAAAGTTGAGTGCTAAAGAATTGATGCTTTTGAACTGTGGTGTTGGAGAAGACTCTTGAGAGTCCTTTGGACGGCAAGGAGATCAAACCACTACATCCTAATGGAGATCAGTCCTGAGTGTTCATCGGAAGGACTGTTGTTTATGCTGAAACTCCAATACTTTGGCCACCTGATGCAAAGAACTGACTCATTTGAAAAGACCCTGGTGCTGGGAGAGATTGAAGGTGGGAGGAGGAGAGGAAGACAGAGGATGAGATGGCTGGATGGCATCACCAGCTCAATGGACATGAGTTTGAGTAGGCTCTGGGAGATAGTGAAGGACAGGGAAGCCTGGCGTGCTGCAGTCCATTGTGTTGCAAAGAGCTGGACATGACTGAGTGACTGAACAACAACAACCAACGTAAAGTCATCTGACTCAAATTCCTGAAAGGTTAACAATCACGTTTCCTGAGCTAGTATGAGTGCTGTAGCGCACCACTGACTTTCCTTCATACCCTGAAAAATGACAATGCTAGTTAGTCAGTTGTGTCCAAATTTTTTTGACCCCATGGACTGTAGCTCACCAGGATCCTCTGTCCATGGAGTTGTCCAGGAAAGAATACTGGAGTTGGTTGCCATTCCCTTCTCCCGTGGATCTTCCTCTCCTACATTACAGGCAGATTTTTTACCGTTTGAGCCACCAGGGAAGCCCACTTCACACTATTCACAAGAATCATTTCCATATAAGCTTCAAAGGGAAAAATAGAATTTTAATGTTCTTAGTAGGAAAAGATATCAGCATATCTTTAGTCTATGATATTTGGATAGTTTTCTTTTAAAAAGCACAACAAATATTGATTGTAAAAATAAAAGATTGATAAATTTAAATGTATTAAAATTAAGAACACTTTGATCATTAAAAATATACTGTGTATAAAGTAAAATTGAGAGATTTATAAATTTAGAGATTTATAACTGACATTAATAATGTGATTAATGATCAGAATTGTGTATATTTTTAAATATTACAAAAGTACTTAAAATATGCATTCTAATAAAACAGCGCAAATCATGTAAACACACTTTTACAAAAACAAAACTGACCAATAACATATGATGAAGTACTCAAGATATTTAGTAACCAAGGAAGAACAAATAAAGATCCCAATGTGATACCATCTTGTATCACTTTATTAAAAATTAAAAAGCCTGAGACTCAAATGCTAAAGAATATGGATCCATAGGATCATTTTTCCATTGAAGACAGAAGTACAAATTGATATAATCACTGTGGCATTATTTACCAAAGCTTAACATTCCTTTTCCTTAAGAAATATCAGATTTGATTCTAGATATATAGCCAGTAGAAATATACGTGAATATGTTCATACAAGTCCCCCAAAACCCATGATCAATTCTATTATCAGAAAAGTTTATTACCCAGCAGTCAAAATAAAAAACTATAGTCATGTACATTACTATGGATGAATCATATCACTATAACATCCAAGTAAGAAAAAGAAAAAAAGAGTCCATTTTTATAAAGTTAGAAATAATTAACATGTATACACTTACACATACACACAAGCATATACATACCATTTTCTGGAATATATAGAGATACAATGGAAGTCAATCAAGAGAATAATGAACACAGGTTTCCTAATTTTCTCGTCCAAGGAGGAGAGAAGGGACAGAGCAATGGACTGTAGGACCTACAAGTGTACATGTAGGTTATCTTCAAAGTACTTTGTTTTGTGTAGAGGTTTGGTAGTGCTTATTGTGTTATTATACATAACCAATTATACAAACAAATTATACAATTAAACAAAACAAAAAGATGTATCTAAAATTCTAAAGGGATAATACCAGGGTCACAGGAAAAACAGAAGGTATACCTGGCTGGAGTTTTGAAAATGATGTAACGAAGGAATTCCTTACAGAAAGGTGGACAATCCACAAAGGTACTGGATAACCCAGAGCTTACCCAGGTGAAAAGCAGTGACCACTGCTGAAAGATTGAGGAGACGGGAAAAGTAAATGGTGTTTTCAGAGCCCAGTGAATAAAGCCAGTACTTTACAGTGAGGAACACTCAATAAGGCTGGCAGTTATACAGAAGGACTCAGCCCTCTGAGAACACTGCCAGAATGCCACTCAGTCAGGAGAGAAGCAAGGGAGTAAGTGGCCTGGCCTTTCCCTCTTGCTGCACTCCATTTTCCTGTCAGCATCTCCCTCCCTTTCTTGCTGGTTGAGCCAAACCAGAAGCCAGAGGGCAAAAAGAGCTGTGCCATGAGAAAGAGATTAAATGAACCTGGAGTGGAAAATAGATTATCTAATAACATTAACATGCATACAAATATACATATATTTTTAATTTATTTGGCTGTATTGGATCTTACACGTGACACTCAGGCTCTCTAGTTGTGGCACACAGGCTCTGGAGCATGTGGGCTCAGTGGTTCCTATGCCGCCGTGAGAGGGCTTGGCTGTTCTGCAACATGTGGGAATCTTAGTTTTTTGACCAGGGATCGAACCCACGTCCCCTGCATTACAAGGCAGATTGTTAACCATTGGATCACCAGGGAAGTTCCCACACAAATATTCAAAGAAACATCCACCAACAATAACATGTTACGGGAAGAGATGTAAAGGAGTTTAAAATGTTCTAAGTAAGATTAGCCAAGGAAAAGAGTAAAGGTACAAATTAATTTTAGACTTTAATAAGTGAAAAAATATACATAATATTTGAAAAACTATTAAAATAATAAAAATAGTATAAAATTCCCCAAATTACATAGAGAATAAATAATTAATTTTTAAATTAATTTACATGAATGTACATTAAATGTAAAATTAACATTTAGTTTAATTTTAAAACTAAAAATTTTAAATCATTTTTTAAAAAAGAAAAGAAAAATAAAGCAAGTAACATAAAAGTATTTAGTAAGACAATAGATTTTAAACATAAATTTATAAATACATTATATTATATGTCAATAAAATAAGTGATCTAATTAGAGAAAATCTGTTAAGCTGTATAAGTAAATAAAACCCAATAGTGGACCATTTCATGTGCTTAGTTGCTCAGTCATGTCCAACTCTTTGCAACCCCATGGACTGTGGTCTTCCAGGCTCCTCTGTCCACGAGGATTCTCCAAGCAAGAATACTGGAGTGGGTTGCCAGACCAAAGGGATCTTCCCAACCCAGGGATCAAACTCAGGTCTCCTGCATTGTAGGTGGATTCTTTACCATCTGAGCCACCAGGGAAGCCCAAACAGACATGTAATACATACAGACACAGAGATTCTAAGTAAGAAGATGGAAGAATATATATTATAAAAATTCCAACCCAAAGAAAAGCTACTGTGGCTATAATTTATCAGATGAAGGCAAAAAGCATAGACATGAATAGGGACGTCTTATATGTGAAGTCAAGTGGGCCTTAGAAAGTATCACTACGAACAAAGCTAGTGGAGGTGATGGAATTCCAGTGGAGCTCTTTCAAATCCTGAAAGATGATGCTGAGAAAGTGCTGCACTCAATATGCCAGCACATTTGGAAAACTCAGCAGTGGCCACAGGACTGGAAAAGGTCAGTTTTCATTCCAATCCCAAAGAAAGGCAATGCCAAAGAAGGCTCAAACTACCGCACAATTGCACTCATCTCACATGCTAGTAAAGTAATGCTCAAAATTCTCCAAGCCAGGCTTCAGCAATACATGAACCGTGAACTTCCAGATGTTCAAGCTGGTTTTAGGAAAGGCAGAGGAACCAGAGACCAAATTGCCAACATCCGCTGGATCATGGAAAAAGCAAGAGAGTTCCAGAAAAACATCTATTTCTGCTTTATTGACTATGCCAAAGCCTTTGACTGTGTGGATCACAATAAACTGTGGACAATTCTGAAAGAGATGGGAATACCAGACCACCTGACCTGCCTCTTGAGAAATTTGTAGGCAGGTCAGGAAGCAACAGTTAGAACTGGACATGGAGCAGTAGACTGGTTCCAAATAGGGAAAGGAGTACATCAAGGCTGTATATTGTCACCCTGCTTATTTAACTTATATGCAGAGTACATCATGAGAAATGCTGGGCTGGAAGAAGCACAAGCTGGAATCAAGATTGCCGGGAGAAATATCAATAACCTCAGATATGCAGAAGACACCACTCTTATGGCAGAAGTGAAGAGGAACTAAAAATCCTCTTGATGAAGGTGAAAGAGAAGAATGAAAAAGTTGGCTTAAAACTCAACATTCAGAAAATGAAGATCATGGCTTCTGGTCCCATCACTTCATGGGAAATAGATGGGGAAACAGTGGAAACAGTATCAGACTTTATTTTTTTAAGCTCCAAAATCACTGCAGATGGTGACTGCAGCCATGAAATTAAAAGACGCTTATTCCTTGGAAGGAAAGTTATGACCAACCTAGATAGCATATTCAAAAGCAGAGACATTACTTTGCCAACAAAGGTTCATCTAGTCAAGGCTATGGTTTTTCCAGTGGTCCTGTATGGATGTGAGAGTTGGACTGTGAACAAAGCTAAGCGCTGAAGAATTGATGCTTTTGAACTGTGGTGTTGGAGAAGACTCTTGAGAGTCCCTTGGACTGCAAGGAGATCCAACCAGTCCATTCTGAAGGAGATCAGCCCTGGGATTTCTTTGGAAGGACTGATGCTAAAGCTGAAACTCCAGTACTTTGGCCACCTCATGCCAAGAGTTGACTCATTGGAAAAGACTCTGATGCTGGGAGGGATTGGGGGCAGGAGGAGAAGGGGACGACAGAGGATGAGATGGCTGGATGGCATTGCTGACTCAATGGACGTGAGTCTGAGTGAACTCTGGGAGTTGGTGATAGACAGGGAGGCCTGGCATGCTGTGATTCATGGGGTCGCAAAAAGTTGGACACAACTGAGCGACTGAACTGAACTGAATAGTGATAACAAGTTCAATTCACAAGTAAGATAAAGCAATGTTAAATTGGCAAGTACATAATAGCCTTAGTAATGTAAGATAACCAACCAATAGAAAAATTAAGAAATGCACACCAAAATAAACTATAAGTCAAAGAAGGTATCACAATGAAAATTAGAAACTCTTTTTAATTGACTGAAAAAATAAAACTACTGTATTCAAACTTGTTGTTTAGTCGCTAAATTCATGTCCAACTCTTTGCAACCCAATGGACAGAAGCCTGTCAGGCTTCTCTATCCATGGGATTTCCCAGGCAAAAATGGAGTTACCATTTCCTTCTCTAGGGGATCTTCCTGACCCAGAGATTGAAATGGCATCTCTTGCATCTCCTGCATTGGCAGGTGGATTCTTTATTGTTGAGCACCCAGGGAAGCCCTATCCAAACTTGTAGATGTTGCTAAAGACATGCTTAGAAGGAAATTTATATCCTTAAATGAAGTGCATTAAAATTTATAGTTTGACAAATAAAAATATATATTTCTTCTAAACAAGAAAAGAAGTGAAAACGGAGGAATAAAGAAATTGTACTCCACACCAGAGAAGAGAGATAAGAAGAAAAAGAGTATGCAGTTACCTCTGCAATAGTCCTCCCTTCTTAATATTACAATTACTGATTTTGACCCATGAGCCTGGCTGCCCAGAAAAAAGTGTACAGTCTTTATTTTTCCTTATAGTTAAGTGTGTTTATGTGACTAAACTCAGATCACTGAGGGTCCTCTAGTCTTTTGTCATTTTTCCTCCCCTTTCTCCATTTGAATCCTGGAATATGAATGTAATGGTTGGAATTCTGGCAGCCTTCTCTTATCAGGAGGCCAAGAGTCATAGTTCAGGGATGCTGGGGCAGTGAGCTGAAAGGAGCCTCTGTATCTCTCAACTCTGCTACCACTCCTACCCTGGATGAGCAGTTTATAATATCTATTTATGTGAAAGAGAAATCCATTTCCATTTTGAGTATTTATTCTGGATTTTTCATGATGGGCACCAAACCTAATCCTAACTGATATAAGGACAAACAGAAAGCATAAAGTACATGAGTCATCACAATAGAAGTAGAAATGTACTAAATATATGTGTTTAACAAAGACTCTTGTAATCAGAAACTCTTAGATTGGATTAAAAATATGAGAGTGATTTGCTCTTTAAAATCCAGACCTACAATGTCAGGACACTAGACAGTTGAAGGTAATAATTACTTCAATAAATAAAATTAATAGTTTTACAGGGAAAAGGCAAGGAGTCACAGATGCCTGAAATTTGGCCAGTGTTGTTTTGTCATAATCAGAAGGGGGAAATTCAAGAAAAAAGTTTGATTTTGAGAAAGGATAGTGAATTCAATTGTGTGTGTGTGCGTGCTCTGTCACTTAGTCGGGTCCACCTCTTTCTGACCCTCTGGACTGTATTCTGCCAGTTCCTCTGCCCATGGGATTATCCAGATCCAGGCAAGAATACTGGAGTGGGTTGTCATCTCCTCCTCTGCCTGACCCAGGGATTGAACTGAGTGTCCTGTATCTCCTGCACTGGTAAGCAGATTCTTTATCCACTGAGCCAGTGAGTTCAATCAGGGGGTCTTAAAATATGAACTAAGAGACTAGGTAGTTAACTTAATTGAGTGAAAATAGGCTGAACTAAATATTAGAGATAGGTTGGGTCTATGTTTAGTGCTGTGGTGCTCAAACTTGACTTTAACTCTGAATCACCTGATGGGTTCCTTAAAGCACAGATTATTGGGCCCTATCTCCAAAGATTCTGATTCAGTTGGTCTGAGATGGAACCTGAGAATTTGCATTTCTAAAAGTTTTCCAGGTGATGTGCATGTCTCTCCAACTCTGAACATGAGGAAATAGAGTTAGAGATGCTTCAGTGGTTCAGACAGCTGACCACACATTACAATTACCTGAGAAACTTTAAATGCATACCAATAGCTGGGCTCACGGAGAAGGCCATGGCACCCCACTCCAGTACTCTTGCCTGGAAAATCCCATGGGCAGAGGAGCCTGGTTGGCTGCAGTCCATGGGGTCGCTAAGAGTCGGACATGACTGGGCGACTTCACTTTCACTGTTCACTTTCATGCACTGGAGAAGGAAATGGCAACCCACTCCAGTGTTCTTGCCTGGAGAATCCCAGGGATGGGGGAGCCTGGTGGGCTGCCATCTATGGGGTTGCATGACTGAAGCGACTTAACAGCTGGGCTCAAACCCCTGTTATTGAATCAGAATCTCTTTTGTTTTGTTTTGAACTCCCTAGTTGATTCCAATGGGTAGGCAGGCTAAAATACTCTTTGAGTCTTCCGATGTTCAAGTTAAAATTTGTTTTTTTACGTAAATGTTTCTTTTCTTTTTTTTCAATCATACTGCATGGTCCACATAAAACAAATATGCAGGCTCTCCATTTTCAAACCCAGCTATTTGACTAGATGTGACATGTAGCTCAGGTAACCAACAAGCAGCTGGAATGTATAGCCTGAAAGTTAAGTTGGGATTTTGGTTATAGATCTGGGTACATATAACTTTAAAATGTGGGAACGAATTAAAGGAAGCAAATTCAAACCAGGTTTGATGTTGTCCAGCTAAAATAATCATTTAAAAAATTAATGGCTTTCATAAACAGCATTATCTATTGCATTTTACTTTTGCAATTGAATGAATATACATTTATACTGAAACTGAAACTGAAAAGTTTTCAAGATGTCAAGCACCTGAGAAGTTTCTATGCCAAGGTCAGATGGGAGGGGAGGCTTTCCTTTATTTGAATAGGAATATTTAGATTTTAACAATAAACCAGAACAACATGCAGAACACGTGATCAGTAACAGCTTGCACTATTTAGCAACCCTGAACTCGTGCTTACATTGATTATATATTGGGTTCCCATGACTGATGTAACAAATTACCATAAACTTTGTGGTTTAACACAGCACACTTTATTCTCTTAAAACTCTAGAGGTCAGAGTACTGAAATCAGTTTCACTGGTCAAGGTCAGAGGGATGGGTTGAGCCAGCACCCTCCAGAGATTCTGGAGAAAAATCCACTTCCCTGTATTTTCCAGTTTCTAGAACTGCATTCCTTGCATTCCCTGGCTCCTGGCCCCTTACTTGTCAAAGCTAGCAGCTTCAGTGACCAAGCCACCTCCTGTTTCTGTGGTCAAATCGCCGTTGCCTCTTTCTTCTAAGGATACTTGGGATTGCATCTAAGACTCACCCTGACAATCCAAAATAAATAATTGCTCAAGATCCTTAATTAAATTACAACTGTTACATTTCTCTTACCGTATAAAGTGACTTTCACAGCTTCCAGAGATATCTTTAGAAGTCATTATTCTGTCTGGGAAATTATATAAAATATAACAAAAAGAAATCACATGTTTCTTTTTATCATGCATAAATTGAGAATGGCAGAAATGACAGTAAAGTCAAAATTCAGCTATTTAGCTTTCCAAACACTGAGGCAAAAGTCAAAGGCAAATTGCAGATTTCAGCCAAATACTAAAAGTAAAGCACAATTTCTCAGCATACCTACAGATAGTACACAGGATTATAACCTGTTAACCTGTTTTTTTAAAAAATAATTTATAGCATAACACAAAAATTCCCCAAGTATTTGTTTACTTTTTTCACTAACCCAGGATTTATCTAAACCATTTAGTATTTTAAATTTTATATTATTCTAAAGATACTGATTCATAATTTAGACATATTTGATTGTTTCCTTAAAATAAATTTCTAGACATAGAATAAGGGTTGAGTATTTTTATAATTTAGTGCAGTTTGCCAAGCATTATTAAGCTCTGAGAAACTCTATAGGAAAAGGGTCATTTCTCTGCACCCTTCCATGTGCCAGGATTGGGAGTAAAAAAAAAATACCCTTGACTTAAAAATGCTAACTTGTTGCTGTGCATTTTGCACTTATAATTTATATTTATTGGACGACATTTGAGTGGAGAGTACTCCCTGAGAAACTTTCTTTACCTACAACCATGATTTAACTCACTTCCCAGATTAACTTGCACCTCTGAATTTCCTTTGTAAGAATATTTTGACTGTATAATTTGTTTACAAATTCAAAACCAGGGAGAAAAGAACGTGTGGCATTAGAAGTTAAGTTACTGGTCATCTGGGGTGAGGAAGAAGGACATAGTGACAGAAAGGATGTACAAAGTAGACTCTGAGGTTCTAATATTGTTCTTTATTTGACCCCAGTGGTGATTATTTTGTTTTGTTTCTTTCATGATTTTTGTTGAGATGTTACTACGAAAATGTTATGATTTTTGCAGCTTTCTATACATGTTATGGGCTTCCCAGGTGGCACTAGTGGTAAAGAACCGACCTGCCAATGCTGGAGATATAAACGACATGAGTTTGATCCCTGGATCAGGAAGATCCCTTGGAGGAGGGCATGGCAACCCACTCCAGTCTTCTTGCCTGGAGAATCTCCTGGACAGAGGAGCCTGGTGGGCTATGGTCCATAGGGTCTCAAAGAGTCAGACACGACAGAAGTGACTTAGCATGCATGTATACATATATGGCATATTTGACTCTAAAAAAATTTTAATACAAATAAATTAAAAGAGAAAAAAATATGTAGACTCATGTCTACATACACTCAGTTTTGGAAACAATCTTCTCTGCTTACCAGTAGTCAAATCTCTTTGCTCCAAATTCTTATCATTCATGTGAACCTAGTATTTCAACAGCATGGTTGAATTAAATGTTATTTAAGTTGCTGATTTATTAGGAGGAAAGGGCAATTGATTTCTATGAAAACAAAACTGAGTGTTATGTAAACACTCAATCTTGTCAAATTATGAAACACGCTGGCATACTAACAATCTATACATAAGAAAATTGTAAAAAAAACGAGAAAATGTATAAAACTCTCAAAGTAGTCTGCATGCAGATTGCCTCAAAGATGTCTTTAATGGCTTTAAACTTCTTTCTGCATTTTGAGGAAACAAAAACAATGTGAACACTATTCGTGCAAGGTTATTTCAAGCTCGAGCAGCAGACCCAGCTCTAAGAAATGGATTTGGCCTGTGAAGTTCAGCAAAAATCTACTTAAACTAAAACAGTCTTATAGAGGCTTTAATCTAATGTTTCTTTTAGTTACCCTTCTAATTAGTTAGTATCCTGGTTGTATCAGGTAAGAGGGGCATCTGCCATTTTAGTAACACAAGACAAAGAGAAAACAGTTGATAGGATATATGAGGAGCAGGAGAAATCAAAGGTTAAAAAATAAAACATTGCTAATGGGCAAAGGATGTCAGATGAACAGAAATTAGCCCACAAAAAGATATGTTCACACACTCTAATGCTTCTTCTACCTCCCTTTATAATACCAACCTGCCAGTCAAGCACAGATTCTCTCATCACATAACAAGAGCCACTTTTTTTCCAAATTATTAAAAGCCAAACAGGCATGTGAACCCATGTGGTGTCTGTTGAAACTGCAGTGATCAAAAGCAAAGGGACATATCCATCGCTGGGTTAACCACCCAGCGGACTCACCCTGTGATGCTGAAGGCGACACTGAAGAGTCAGGGACAGCAGATGTCACTAAGCAAAGCAAGTTCAGCTCCAACAGATCGATTCTGGATTTTGAAATCAGAAAATGTGAAGATCAGCAATTTTTTATTTCACCATTTATAACCAATGTGTGGTTATTTCACCACATATAACCATTATGTGTGTTAAATGTGCATGTTTTTTATTTCAGTTACTCATGTGACTGCGAGAAGCTTAGGCCCCAATAGCTTTTCAGTGACTAAGGCTTGAGTTTTAGAGGAGTTTTAGAGAGATTCCTTATACTATGAGATAGCAGTTTCAGCCATGGTTGGAGACCTAGTCTGTATGGTTCTTGGGATAATGACAGTTTTCACCAAGGACTAAAAGAAGTCAGATTTAAAAGAAAATTAAATTATGCTCCTCTTCCCACCCCTTCACAGGTGTGTGTGTGTAATTTAACTTGCCCCTAAGAAGGAAAGGATGATTAAACATACTTCATCTATGACTCCCAAGTTTAATTTCCAGCCCATCCTCTGCTGCATAAGCCTGCTAAAATATACAATATATATTGTACATAAAAATATACGAGCTTTGACCCAGTCTTGAAGTGGGGCTTCCTTGTCCCTGAGTTTTCACCAAAGCCATTTTCCCTTTGTAAAGGAGGGAAATGATCTCCTCAGCCTTTCACCCATGCAAACACTCCTAAGAACATCCTATTCTACAAGACAAATTCTAGGAGATGGGTGATATAAATACTTATTTCAGAAGCAGAGATCTCAGGCTCTGTGGTTTCTGGATAAGAAAGATCTGCCCTTCAAGAAAGATTAAGGTGGGAGAGTTCCTGATCCTCTAATCACAATTCTTTTCTCATAGAAGATACTCGGTAAATATTTGTAAAAATTTAATGGGCAGGTGTGGTAACCTGTTTCATAGCTGTTCCTTTTACCTACATTCTGTAATATCTGGCATAAAGGGACCTATTCTTATGTAATTATTCAATAAAATATGATTAAGAATGAGCATATAAATAGTGAGATGACACAGCAAGTATGCTGTGAAGCACTGAGCTTTGACTGCCTGGACAAGTGTTTGACTCCACAAACAACTGCAAAGCTGAGAGCAGAAGAAAGTAGCAAAACACAGCTGTCTGGGCCTGGCCAGAGCACCACTCTGTGAGTTATGTAACAGCTGTTGTGTAATTGTGCATTTAATTCAAAACACATTTTTAAGAGAGAAAACAATTAGATTTTTCAAAAAGAATGAAATTGTGAGTGAGGGGGATAGGGAGAGAGAGAAAAAAACAATGAAACAGCACAGAAGTTTCTGTCTAGTCTTCAAGCAGAGGCACAGTGGAGGCAAGGACCTCAGGGATGGTTGTCTTAGCATCTAGGGGCCTGACCTATGAGCTGAATCTGTTTTTGTAAATAAAATTGTATTGCAAAGTGTATTATGGTATTGGTTGACTGTAGAGTTGAGTAAATCAAAACAGAAACTATGTGGCCTAGAAAACAGAAAATAATCTTTCTCTCTTTACAGAAAAAAAGTTTGCTGACCCCCATCTTAGACAAATAAAAGGCTACGCTTGAGGGCCTGTGAGGGTGACGACTCAGAGAACAAAACAGCCGACTCTCGAGCCCATCTGGGAACGCTCTTATGGAGAGGAGGACAAGGAGAATAAATTAGAATAAGAACCAAGGTTTTGGTGTCACACTGGCCTGAAATGAAATTTTGCTTTTGTACTTATAAGATTGGTGTTCGTAAACAAGCTATTTTATGTCTGTAAAGTGGGGAACCCAGTGAGGGCGGAAAGAGAAAGTACGGTTCCTGCCCCTGATTAGGAGTAACTATTCAACAAACCTTAGCTTCCCTACTTAAATCCCATATTTGGAAAACCTGGCGCTTTTCACTGGAAGAAATAATTATTACTCTTAATTCTTGGTAATTGATTAAAAGCACCCAACGTTTTCCATCTTGTTCTGACTGTAACTTTTGCTAGACTTTTGATAAAATAAACTTTTATACTTAAAAATGGGAGTAGTACAGTTAAAATTTGTCCTTTTTGAATGTTCCCAACTTGAAACATTAATCTCATTTTAAGAACCTATATTACTCAAGAGTCCTGTTTAAATTCACTCTTGGTACAATTGCCTGCGTCAGTGATTGATAAATACCAGCCAACTTCCAAAACCAGAGGTTACTTTCATTTTAAGCAAGTTTTAGCAGACGATATTGCCATTTGCTATTGTGGTGAGTGTGTGACAGCACAGTCTGAGTTCCCTAAAAAATCCTGCTGACATTTCTGTTCCCACATATAAAAGATAATTTAGATAAAGACCATTTAAATAAAGATAAAGATAATTTAAATAAAGATAATTTAGAGCTCCTGAAATCCTAGTAGGTCTGCTTACCAAACACTGAAATACATTTGATGGGTATGATTCTTTTAAAGTGGCCTTGGGGTAGGGTCTCTAGAGGGGACCTAACAAAAAGCACCCTGCTTTTCTGGGACATGGACAGATTAGCCGATAGCACTGTCCTAAAGACACCTGGCCAGGATCCTTCCCTCACTCGCCTCTGCAAAGAACAAGTGCCCTTTGAGATTCCTTTTCAATCCTCGAATTCTCTGATTCCAAGTCTGTCAGAACACAGAAAGTTTCACAGTAACATAAAAAGCACGAAAAGCCAAAAAAATAATAACTGGCCTTAGTGGCCAGAGCAGCTGTGCTTCCTACACTTATCACAGGTTTCGGCTTTGTAAATTAATTCGTCTGCAAATAGTGCCCTGACTCCGGACGCAGCTTCAATACTGGAGCACTGGTTTCTTAAGGATTTAAGTTTAAAGTCAAGGGCTTCCTGCTCTAGGTGTTAGAAATAAGTAGTGTCGTTTTCTTTTTGCTCAGAGTTTGTTCATCCAATCATATCCCAGTATGCAAATAAACCTTAGCCCAAGCAGATAAAAAGGAACAAATAAAGCCAAGTGCTCTATCAGAACCAAATCGCTGAGCCTGTCACCTGTGTTCCAGGAGCGGAACCAGCAATGTCGTCCTCAGCCATGCCAGACGTACCTGCCCCACTCACCAATTTGCAGTTTAAATATACTAAGGTTAGTACAACTTCTGCTTGCTGCTTTGCCTCAGCTTTATAAAAACTACATTTATTTAAAGCACAAAAGGTCAATTTAAGTAAACTGGTGTAGAGAGCCCTTTGCAAATATAAAAATAAAAGGCTTGCAAAATGCAGGTCTGGGTTTAGTGTCTTGATCACATAATGAATTCTAAATCGTATCAGGCAACTTTTCAGAAATTTATTTCTTAAAATATTTCTAAGTAAAAGGAATGCTCTTCACTGTAATAGGTTCTTGTGCCAGGATTCAGTAGACTTTACTAAGCAGTTCTATTAACTTTAGGCAGAGTACCCAGCATATACAAGAGAGGCAAATACTTACTAGAGCAACTTACTGGAAACAGGCAAACAAATGGGAAATCGTTTTTTTTTTAAAGGAAAATAGAACAGAGAGAGAGAAACAGAGTATAGTGAAGTAAAACAGAGCATACTGAAGTAACATGATTTTTATATATGTCAAATGAGTGTTGAAATTGAAAGACCTGAATCTGATAATTGGACGAAGGATAACTCCAGTTACAAAAAACTACATGGTCCTTGCATTATTTAGCATATTTGGGAAAAGAAAGCCTTCTTATTTATTTCTCAGCCAAATTTGTTGCCATTGGAGCCGGCATGTAATTGTTAGCTAATAAATATTTAGAGAAAAAAGAGCAGGAGCCAGACCCAGACTTAAAAATCCACAGTTAGGGAGAAGGAGGAAATGGATCCTATTTGAGTCAATCAAGAGTATCTCTGAACTTCACCAGTTTCACACTGTTACATTCCTGCTTTCTAGTCAGAGCCTAGAACTTTCAGAGAAACAAATAACAAAACCAATCTAACCAAGATCATTTAAGAAGTGAGCTTTATGGTGTGATGCAGAAAGGAAAGTAAGAAAGGAACTATTCCCACTCAGGGAGAGCCACTTTGCTGTCTGACTTAACCAAGGAAATTCCAAGAGCACTGTAAGTTAATGATAAAGTCCTGCTATTATTGTTTCCTTACTTGTAACCATGGATGGTTTTGAAATTCTCATCTGTTAAATTTTCATTTTCATAAGCACAACAAATGAGGAAGTTGTTCAGCTGACTGGCTCTTTTCCATAGAAAAGTGTCTGCAGAGATCAGATTGTGCCTTTAACATGGTTGACCAACAGTTATAAAGCGTATTAAAGTATTAGTTTTACAAGGTTTTATTAAAAGGGAAAATATTTTTTTGTCCGTTTGATTTTATTCCAAATGGGAACATGAAAAATGTGATGAGACTATACCCTCCAAAGATTTTGCACTTGGCAAAAGCACGCCTAACAGATAACAAGACTCCAGTTTTCCCAACTTTCTGTTTGTCACTTGCAAGATATTTCAGTCCAAAGTAAATACATTTAAAAATGCATTCGTTTTATAAAGATCAAAACCACTGGCAATGATTGAGTTATCTATCCCCTTACTATTATAACATAGTTTTGTTTTGTTTTTCCCCATGATACTGGGAAGATATTTTGATAGTCTGAATGTCACATTTTCTGGTAGTCTGAATGTCACATCTTTTAAAAATTTGGTTTGCAAAAGTTTGAAGTCTTCCTTGTCTGTGAATTTCCAGCAAACTGTAACATGAAATATTCTTTCTACTGAACTAAGCTTCATTAAGTAGTAATTAATTAAACATGTGAGAAACAGTAGTGGACAAATGAGATAGTCCTCAAAATATAGATACAAACACAGATCTAGTGATTCTTTAACATATAGAGATGATTTTAAGATTAATATAGCCTGTTCATTTAAAAGTCATTACACAAGAACACCCTCTAGGGAAACTAACTGACCTAAGTGCTCAAAAGGAGGCAAGATTCCAAGAGCAGGAATTTGCTCTTGCATATAAGAACTTTTCTGGGTAAAAATACCCAGTGCAAGCAAGTCAGTGAATTTCGATTGCTCACACATCTTCTCTATAAATCTGTTCTGCTCAGATAGCATTTTATTGTCTGATTTATTGGTTACAGCATTTTCACACTTGGGAGGACACCAGTTATGTATGTAATTAAATCTAAATGGGTGAGCTTTTTCAAATGCCTTTGCATTTTCTTTTTACTGTGCCTAACTGAAGAACTGTATTGGATTTGCACTTGCAAGAGGAGTTGGAAAAAGATGGTTATTAGCTAACTTTCCTGCTTGCAAACAAAATAAGGGATTTTATAGTGTCTGAGAAATTACCTTGTATAGCAAGCCCCTAAACTACGTTATTTTTCTTGCACTATTTTAGTGTTCATGTTTATTATCATTAGAATATGTTGGTTGTTGGAGCAAGGTGGAGGAAAGAGACAAGCAAGACTGAGTAACAAAAAACTATTGCAACTACAGTAGAAGATCTATACATGCTCTCAAGCTTGAGACTGCTTCTAGTCCAAACAAAAGATCTCACTGATGCCTAACTTTCATGACTTTACAGTCTACTTTGTTTTTTAAGGTGCATAAAACAGAGATCCCAGTTTAAGAAATACTTTATAAAATGATACCAAAGTTTTTGGAATTTAAAATCTCAGTAACATCAGTATAAGTGCACTCAAACTCAGAGTCTGTCCCTATCCTCATATCCGTGCCCTGCCCCCCACCCCATTTCTAGTTCTAAACGAACTCTCTCTCTGCCAGCTCTCTGCTCATCCTTTTAAAGGATGAGGTTCTTCGGAAATTGTGTGATCTTTGGGAAAACTACATTACCTCTCTCTGCCTTGGTTTCCTTACATGTGAAACGGGAATTCTCAAGGTTGAAGTAAGCATTACATGCATTTAATGCATATGAAGTCCTTTAAATAGTACCTGACACATGGGAAGTGATTGATTAACATTAGCCATCTTAGTCCGATTTATTTTTCTGAATTCTATCCAATTTTCCAGGACCTTCTTTTACTCAGCCTTTCCTAGATCTGTTTCCCACAAGGGTTCTTCTCACTTCATTGTCATCCCCTAGCTTTTCTGTCACTCTTTCTTGCACAGTCATGCCCCACCTGACAAGGATTTCATTGGAACTAAGTTCCAAGGGTTTATCCTGGATTTCAGGGATCAAGAACTTTCTCTTACAGGATTTGGTATCTTTGTTTTCCATTCTCCCTTTACAACACTATTTTCTACCTTAAAGACAAATAGAAAATTCAAGAAGAAAGCTTTCTCAGACAGGAATCAAACCCCCAAATATTTAGTTTGACTCTTAAATGTAACTCATTCAATAATGAATGACTTATTCATGCTAGAAAAGATCTTCATTGGCTAATGACATTTCACATACCCACACAGACACTCACACAGACAGGAAATATAGTTAAGTTTCATTGTGTTTACTCTGTGCCAATGACTGTTTTAGTTATTTATGATGGTTTTATTTTCTCTTTATTATAACCCTATGAGGATGTTAGTATTCCTGCTTTGTATTTGAGGAGACTGAAGAATAGAGTGGCAAAGTAACTTTCCTTAAGTTACACAGCCAGTAAATGACAAAGCTAGACTTGGAACGCTGGCAGCTTCAGCCCTCACCCCAAGTGACTCGTCTAAGACCAGTATCACTACTTTGGGACATGGAGTTGCTGGCATCCTAGTCTATCTTTATTCTGACTTTCATTTGTCCAGTCCTGATTACTGGAGGGGACATGCGTATGAGCCTTTCCAGCTGTTGCTCAGCTGTTTCCAGGCCAACAGGAGGAAGTTTGCCACCAATTTAGAAAAAGTGGAGAACAATAAGAAAGGTTGGAAACAAACAGACTTTCCAATTTGATTGAAAAGGTGGGGTTTGAGCTGGGAGAGGCTGTGATGTAGAAGACTATGACACAGGTGTGCAATTCCTGTGAGAACTGTATTTCTTCAACTCCTAGGGAATAATAAAATTATAAATTTATTTTTATAATAAAATAATAAATTTTGGAGGAGGCTATATTTCCCCAGCTTTCTGGTATTATCACTTAACCCATGTAGGTTAAATATATGTTTTTGATAAAGAAGGTTTATGAATCATTGAATACTATGTGCTAGGCACAATTTAAAGTGTGTGTGTGTGTCTGTGTGTGTGTGTGTTTCATCATTATCTCCCTTTAAATTCTTGAAACAAACAAATTCAGGCCACATGCATTTCCAAATATCCCATTCTTTTCACTCGTTTCTCCTTTTTTCCCTTCTTCTCTCTCTCATTTTATATCCCTTTATTTACCAAATCATCGAATTGTTCTTATGATAGTTCTTATGATATCAGAAAGCAAGAATGATTCTTGCCTCGTGGAGCTTGTATTCCTGGAGGGGGTAGGAAGAAAACTAAAAAGAAGAAAACTGAAAGCTGAGACAATATGAGGAGAAGAGCTTTCTTTGGATGAGGTGTCAGGGAAAGGCTCTTTAGGAAGGGGACAGTTAAGGGAAGTCTGAGGGAGGCAGACATAAGGTGGCCATGGAATTGAGGAAACAAAGACCCAGAGTAAGAACAGCAGCAGGGACATCTGTGGACAAGGGCATGGTATATTCAAGGAACTATCCAAAGGCGACCATGGTTGGAATGAAGTGAGGAAGAGAGAGCATGGATAAGGCTGGAGATGAGGCTGCTGCCAGACTGCCTGATGGGTTTCATTGGAGCAAACCACTGAGGGGTGCTTAGAACAGGACAGGACCTAGGTTCAAGACAAAGACGACTGTGCTGTGCCACTGCTTTCATTTGGGAGATCGTTTAGCTCCCCTCTGACTGATGGAATATTTTGTTTGCTCTTGGCTGGGAAGCAGTTGAATATATAGCGGGATGGCTGCAAGGTGAGGTAACTTAACAAGATAAGTCCGGCTTCGATTTCCAGCTCTTCTACTTATTTAATGATATGACCTTGGCCAAGCTTCTAAGCTCCTTGACTTTCAGTTCCTTTGTCTGTAAATTAGGAATAATAATGACTACCTTGGAAAGTGGCTGTGAGAATTAGGGTAATTTGTGGAAAGTGCCTGGCACTTACTTATTAGCTCCTTGGTCCAGGCTCTTTTTAACCCTCTCCTTCCCAAGATGATTCCTAGAATTCTAAAAACTTTCAGTTGCCAATGTAAGCAAATCAAATGCTTGCACTGCTTGTCACAGTTCAAAACTACATTCATCTGTTGGTCTCATTTGAAGTTCATAATTAACTGTCAGGAAGGAGATAGGGAAGATGTCTCATTTTAAGGCTGAGGAACCTGAGCTTAGATAGCTTAAGTGACTTGTTCAAGGTCACACAGCTTTTAAGAGGCAAAGACAGAATGAGCTGAATCTTCTCATTTCAGATCTGATTCTTTTCCACGAGAGTTCATTTTTTCCCCTCAACACTGAAAATAGCAGTATTTAATATTTGAATCTCATTAGATTGTCTCTAACAAGTGCTTTTGCACCTGTTACTTAATTTGTATCATTCATTCCTTACTCTGACTGAGAGAATGGCAATTTGGATGATAAGAGAAGAGAGATGATTTGGACATCAGATCCCTAAACAGGTGGACTGGTAGAAAGAAGATACTCCAGAGCAGTATAATCTCAAATTTAATTATGTAAGTGACACTTACAGACCATATTGAAATGCAAATTCCAATGCTGTAGGTCTGAGGTGAGATCTGGTATTCTGGATTTCTAATAGACTTCTAGGATTTGTTGATGCTACTTAAAGCATGGTTTGTTGACCAGCAGCAATTGTCGAAAAGCGTTGAGTCAGCGTTATAACTTTGCCTACACGGTGGTCACCATTGAATTAGGGACCTGACGTGCTGTTTCTCCCAGAAAGTGGCTGTCACACTTTCTGGGAGAAATAGGAAAGTCCACTCACACCCAGCCAGGTCAGAAGTATTTATTTTCTCCTTCAGAAAGTGCCAAGTCCTGCAAGAACTAGATCATGGCCATGAGCCAGTGATGGAACCAACTTTGATTTTTTTCCTGGGATATAAACCTTCTTTAAGAATGTGATATTTAACTCATCTCTGAAGACTGTGTCTTGGCAAACTGTTTTGTTCTCAGACACCTGATTAGCTTTAAGAAAATCTTATCAACAAAATCCTAAAGTAAATAGCACATTGCCTAAAAGAGGATGTTATTCCCATTTCGTAAGAGCTCTCAGAACCAGTGTTCACAGGGTTTCCTTAAACTGGACTTCACATATTTGTCATTAACTACTTGCCAGAATAAGGGGGTGGGGTGAGAAAAACTCTTGAAGAGTATGAGAAACAACTCATTTGAAGAGCAACCCAAAGTTAGATTAGTATCTCTAAAATGGCCTGGGTAATCTATGGGATGATATAACACAGAGCAGCATAAAAGAACCCTCCTGGGAATACTAGCATTGATAAAATGGCCATGCACTTCTCTTAAAGTGGCAATTATCTAGCATAGAGTGGTGGTGGTTTGGGTATTCATGATGCTATTATAATTGTGGCCAAATGCGTTATACGTTTATTAGATTGAAGTGTCCATATTGAGCCCTGTTCAAAAAAATATGAGCAATAATTACTTCATTATTAAACATTTAATTAAGAGCCACTGCTAATAAGCAAATCAGAAAAGTAAATTTTTGTGTAAACTGTATTTCATCATAGTGATACATTTTGAGTATATATGTGCGCGAGTATGTAAGTGTGTGTGAGTCTGTCTGTCAAAAGTTCCCACAAATACCAGCATTGCTTGCAAGGTGTGTAAAATGTTGCTAATATTTGACTTTCTGATATTATAATATCTATACCTGATGCCTTTATTGTAATGTTGGAATTATTAATGTGAATTTCTTGACTGGGCATTTGCATAAACATCACACTTCTTAAAATTTTATCTGAACAACTCTCTCCCTCACCTTGAGTCCATTAACTGACCATTTCCACTGCTCTCCGAATACTTTTTCAGAAGTCAAAGAAATGTAAATATCAAACGGCTGAATTATGCTCTACATTTGGCACTTTCTTTAGAAGGAAGGTATATATGCAAGCAATTATATTTTGGGTCTTAGTATTGTTAAGTATTAAATATTTACAGAACTTTCTAGTGCTTCTGCAGCTTACTTCTGATATAGGGTATACATAATGTATGGAAATTATTGATGAGTATTTTTGTCAGCTGTGGGACAAAATGATGATGTGGCTCAAATCAGAAAAGCTTCAGCATCTTTTCTTTTTCCCTGATTGAGTTGAAAAGGATGAAAAGGCTCTTCCAAAGACAAGTAAGAAAAGAGTATACACTTATGTTACTGAACTCAGACTATAATATAAAACAGAAATGAAAAGGAAAAACTTTATTTCTCCTACTTTTGTTTTGGCCACCCTCTCATTTTATTCTCATTCTTTTGACTGCAGTTAAGCATTTTCCTCCCATCTGTTATTTCCTTCTTAATTTCCTTTTGGATTTTTTTTTTTTTTTTTAACTTTGAGTCTCAACATTTTGCTTTGCTGCCTCAGGGTTTGGGTTAAAAATAATTGCCAGAAGATCTAGCTTTGTTACTTTAAAATGTTTAACACCCCCACCTGACTTTTGCTTAGTCTCTCTCTCTCATTAGCTCCCATCTTGGTTCTTTCTCCCTGCCCCACTCCCCACCCTCCGGGTCTTTGGTACATTTTTGTTTCCTAATGCGGGGGAAAAGTTAACACATTTACAACATGCAGCACTTCCTATACATTTTCAACTGTACCCATTATTCCACGTGGCCGAGACTCAGGGTGTCCGGTTTGGAATTTCACACAGGTGACATAAAATGGAGAATCCCTTCACCCTTCCTCACTCTTGGCATGACTTAAAAGAGATTCTTTGTGCGTTGAAAATGTGATCTGTTAAAATCTCTCTGCCACCAAGACAGCGCTGGCTTCTCTTACTGCATCCAGAGCTGCTGGCCCAGTTGCAGTCCTGCATAGATCAGATGAATTTGGGGCACCCCAAGAGACTTCTGGAGGGAATCAGGGCTTCTCTTTTAAGCCAACGGATTTCAAAATCTCAGCAGATAAGGCTAATAGGTTTTATTTGCCTATTAGACAAATCTAACTTCATCTAAACCAGTCATATTTTGAGGAAAGTGCCTATTTATTTAGAATTGTAGCTTTATACCAAACACACGAAGATATACAAACTTTTCCTCAGGAAAGGCTTTCTTTCATTCAAAATTATGACTTATTCTTGGACACTAAACTACATTCAGGAAACAGCCATTTTCTTTTTTTAAATCAAACTTTATATAATGTATCTCTTACAATCTGACATATCTAAAATTTAAAGAGTAAAAATCAATTATTAAGTTGCCTCAACATTTCCATTGATTGTTTCTCCAAGTAAGAAGCACTTGAAGTTTAAGAGTATGCCTAGGCATCTATAATTTCCCATCAGTATTGTGAACTTGGAGTCTACTGCACATATATATTATTCAAAAGTATCCTGAGTCCAAACTTCATAATTAGAATATAGTTAATATAGTGGTTAAATAGGATCCAATAATTGTTTTTTACTTTTATAGCATGATCCCTTTCCCTCCAAACTTGCTAAAGGCAAATAGCAAATGGAAAATGAAGTTGTAATCAGGATAGATCATTTCAACAGACCTAAAATGGTTTCATAATCATTTTAGTAAACATCTATTAACCTATACATCTCCATATAACCATTTTATATAACTATAGGAAGGATGATTATTCAAAAACATTCAGCTACACAGTTGGCTGTAAGGCATATATAAACTGAATAAAATTAAAACAGAGAACAAGATGATCAAGATAGTGCCTACCAATAAATTCTCCACAGCTAAGGGGAAGAAAAGGATAGTACAATGCCAGATTCTTTCATCTCATTATCTGTGCCGAATTTTGTTTTCATACTCAAAGGCTTGCTGTTTGGGGGAGAATGTATATCATTGATAATTTACAGACTATGTTGATACATCATTCTTCTCTAAAGCCCTAAGACCTCATGCCTGGAATGTTTAAATGGTGTCTAGGCTAATCCCTTGGACTCTGTTTGTTGTTGTTGTTGTTGTTGTTGTTGTTTAGTCACTAAGTCTATCTTGTCGGAAACTTTTGTGACCCTGTGGACCATAGTCCGTGAGGCCTCTCTGTCCATGTGATTTCCCAGATAAGAATACTAGAGTGGGTTCTTATTTCCTTCTCCAAGGGATCTTCCCAGACCAGGGATTGAACCTGTGTCTCCTGCACTGGCAGGCAGATTCTTTACTGTTGAGCCACCAGAGAAGCCTGACTCTGTTTGCTCTATCTCAAATCCATTTTTGGTACGTTAAAATCAGTATTTCTAAAACATCCATATGATCCTGTCACTGTCTTATAACATCCAGGATAAAGTAACTTGGGTGTCAAAATCCATCACTAACTGGTTTCATTTTCACTGTTGGAATTTATCTAAGACTTGTTTCCATTGGAATTCTCTGCTTGGGGCTGATTTCTTGACTGTCCAAATATCCCAAGAGGGTTCCCTCTCTCTGCTCCTTGTTTTCCTTCTTTCTACCAATTCAGTCCAAATTTTCAAGGTTGGATTCTTCCAGGCCATGCTCCTTTCTTCTGTGAGTTTCTCTGTGCAACTTACTAATTAAAGCACTGCTTTGGTCATTGTACTCTACAATCTTCAATTCTTTACTGACTGATCATGATATAAATATACTCTCCTCTTAGATCATAGCCACTTGGAAGCAGGGCCATAGCTCACTAATCTTCCATGTTTCCCTATTACCAACAGAGTATTTCTCAGGCGTCTACTCATTATTTGACTAACACTTTTCTGATAAAACAAAAATAATGATTTTGTGTCATATGAGTATAAGCACAAATTCGAACAAAAATTAAGTTCACTGTATTTCCCTATATTAAAGATGGAAACTGAATAATGCAGAGTAATTGCTGGTAATTTAAGATCATCTGCCACTGATCTCTTTAGTAGCCTGGAGGAGGATAGATAAACTTCTGTTCTTACTTTAATGTTCACTTACAAAATATTCACTGACTTTAGTCTGAAAAGGGAGTTTTATGTACAGTTTAAATACAAGAGTCTGATAATGAAAATAGATAGTACATACATATTATAATGGTTCTTTCACCAAAGAGAATGTATGAAGGGATTAAAATAATTTGTAATACACTGGGATGACCCTGAGGGATGGGATAGGGAGGGAGATGAGAGGAGGGTTCAGGATGGGGAACACATGTACACCCATGGCTGATTCATGTCAATGTATGGCAAAAACCACTACAATACTGTAAAGTAATTAGCCTCCAATTAAAATAAATTAAAAAAAAGTAATTTGTAATATATTGAGAGCATATTATTAAAGAGTTGAAACCACAAATTATCAGTGTAAGAGGACTTAGGTGAGAGATGATAAGCTTCACCACGGGCCTAACAAAATATAATACATTCTGTACCTTCTTTTTATTAGAGTTTTGGTGAAATTGCACTGTGGAAGGGTGGAACTCTGGGCATATTTCTGACAGGGGGAGACTTTGTGCTCTCTTAGTTTAGAGATACAAAATTGGAGGAAGTCATACTATCTTTAGAGCAGAGAAAATGCAGAATTAGAAATTTGCAAGGCTGGCTAAAGAATATAGGACAAATAACATGATGTCTTTAGTTTCTGTTTGTTAGCTGATGAGCTGATGTGTAGATAGCTAGCTTTAATTCAAAACAAAACATAATAAGTAATTTATTAGTAGGATATTAAAATGCTATGTTAGGAAACAGGAAAAAAAGAGGTTAAATCCAACTGGACCAACTAGTGAAATCCTCAGGAGGAAATGACATTTTAAAAGAGCTTGAAGTATGAGGAGAAGAAAATAATGAAACTCCAGTCTGATAAACAGTGTAGAATGAGGCTGAAACAAAGGGGAAAGAGTGGGAAAAAGGTTGGAAAATGATCTTGGGGCCAAGTGGTGATACACCTCGAACACCATGCTGAGGAGTTTGAGAAGGGAGAACAACCCACATGTTCTGAGAAGGTGACACAATTTGAACTGGTTTTTCTTGGGAAGATTATAACAAGATGAAAAATCAATTAGGCAGAGACAGGGGGCAGGGAGAATAGGGAAAGTATTTTTGTTTTTTTTTTTTCAAGATAGTATAGAGTGAGTAAGTGAGCGAAAGTCACTCAGTCGTGTCCAACTGTTTGCGAGCCCACGGACTATACAGTCCACGGAATTCTCCAGGCCAGAATACTGGAGTGGGTAGACTTTCCCTTCTCCGGATAGCATAGAACACAGTGATAAAAAAGGATGAGTAGGGGTTCTGTGTGTCTTTAACAGAAGAGGGAAGGGGTGTGTGTGTGTGAGAGAGAGAATACAAGAACAAGTTTTAGAACCTTAGTTTGAAGTGAGAGCAGTGTAAAGCTAGAAATGACAACGAGCTGAACTTGGGACAGTTTGATTAAGGTGCTTCCCAGTGATCTCTTGGGGGAAAAATAGGACTAAAGACATAGGAAAGAAAACACTGTAAACTTGAAGAATATGAACTATAAAGCCTGCAATAACTTCAGGGAAAAAAAGATAACATATAGTGAAGGACTCTTTGGCAAACATATCAAAATTTACACATTCAGCCTAGTAGTCATTTCTTTCAAAGCAGTCAATTTTAGGTATCTACACTTGTTTCAACTATTTGTACGAGATTAAGATTTGTTGTTAGGCCCAAAAAGGAAGAATTTTCCTTCAAATTTGCCTTTAGAACTTAGAACAAATTATTTTTAATATCTTTGTTATCAAAAGATAATAAATGTTTATCCTTTGAAAGTAGATTTGATTTTCACAAGTAGGCTAAAATCATTTAAACTTCATCTAGGGTATAAAGTGGGTAAGCAATCAGAGCAAGGCTTCTATGCACAATTAAGCTGTGACTGTAAGTTGATGGTATTTTCTTGTTCATCATAAATTTCCTCTAACCTTTCAGTATCTAAAGATAAATTTCATTGAATATTTAAATCTTATATTTACAATAATGGTATAACAGTTTTTTATTTCTCCCTCAGCCATCTTTTAAAAATGAATTTTATCATTAAATAAAATATTGTAAATAAAAAAAAAATAATAATAGCTACAATGCTGATTCACTCCAAAAGATGTTGAGCAAGTCAGTAGTTGTAATCTAAATTTATTTTTCTTTAAGTTCAACTAAGAAGTTTATATTTTTTTCCTAGAGGCTAATAGGAATTTTATGGTCTTTGTCTGTATTATATTACCCTATCAGAGAAACAAGGATTTTCTCGATACTTCTATCTTTCTCAAACTTCCATATTTGTGTCTTTGGACATCTAGTCTCTTTATTTGAACTGCTTTGTACCACTTCCCCTTTAATTTACTCATGTCCACATCTTTTTCCTGTCAGTTCCAGGCTAGCACTACAATTCTTTGGAACTCCTCCAAATACATAGGTTACATTGGCATGAATAGGCAACTAAGGAGACATATCCTTCCTCTTGTTTTTTTACCAAGTCAAAATATCAATGTGGACACATGTGCAGAATATTATAGATCCTACCCATATGTAACTACTGGATTCTAGGTTCTTTGATTCAATTTTAAGTTATTTAGTAAAGAGTTCTTCACTGAGGTTAAGATCACTTGAGGGCTGGGATTGTGCTGAACACTTTGGGATTTTTTTGTTCTGAGGATAAATCAGAGAAACGGACACACACTGTCCTTGACCTTATCTTAACTTACAGCTTAAGAGGGAAGGCAGACATTTTACAGTCTTATGGACTCTGTGGGAGAGGGAGAGGGTGGGGAGATTTGGGAGAATGGCATTGAAATATGTATAATATCATGTATGAAACGAGTCACCAGTCCAGGTTCGATGCACGATACTGGATGCTTGGAGCTGGTGCACTGGGACGACCCAGAGGGAGGGTATGGGGAGGGAAGAGGGAGGAGGGTTCAGGATGGGGAAAACAGGTATACCTGTGGCAGATTCATTTCGATATTTGGCAAAACTAATACAATATTGTAAAGTTTAAAAATAAAAATTAAAAAAAAAATAAATAAAATAAATAAATAAAAATGAGTTTTTAAAAAAGTGACAAGCTTTATAGTAGACATGTAGGAGAACAGGGAATGCTTTTGTAGTAATTTTTTAATTTTGGGGGGTAACAATCTTGTAAATCACAGACTATAGAATTAATCATGTGTAAGCATTTTGTGATATATAGTAATATATATCATTAATTTGACAGAATGTTAAGCTAAATTTGGACACTGCACAGAATAGCTAAGTCAGTGCAAACTCACAGGTTAATTTAAAAGACTACTTTTATTTCAAATATACACAATATAAATAATTAAATCAACAATGTATAATCTTGAGAGTTGTCACTGGCGAATCTTTAATAGTTCAGTAATTTGTATTTAGCATAACAACCAATTTAAACCTTGAGTGGCAGTGTTTCAATACATTCTCCCTCAGAGTTGCACAATTAATAACTTATCTTTAAATATCAAGTTAAGAGGAGGTGTCTGAGTTAAGATATATATTACAGATCCACTGTGTATGTCACCTTTCATTTAAAATTTCATGGGTCAATTACCTGTGGTTTAAAATTAAATAAACTAGTTCATGTTGTAAAAATAATCTAACAGGAAGTCACAATACATAATATTCAACACTGTACTTATGATTTTTTGTATTTCAATAATGAATAAGAAAGAGAATAAACAAGAAATAAAGGGATGAGAGGAGAAAGAAGAAATTCTAGCTTTTGTCAGAAACAAAATATAAACTTTATTCATCACAAAAATAGTACTTCTTAATTTGGCTAAGTAAGATATTTTTATTCTGTGAAAAGATGAATGAGATATCAAAGGTATTATAGTTTCCGTAAAGAAATGCAAATTCAGCATTGCAAAAATTGAAACTCAGACTTTTTAAATGACGTACTAACACTTCTTAATATTCTTACTCTTTGTGTACACAGAACAAAATTCAGTTATTTTCTGGACCCCCTGTTTCTTTTAACGCAGGTCTCTTTCTCGTAGATAGAACTAAGAAGCATTGTACCTGATTTCATCTGAGGACAAATAATTTACTAGACAACCTTTTAAAAAGAAGAATGAAACCCTTATTTCTTTAAAAAGTTGATGAAAAAATGTCACTGATTTTTTCCCTAAGCAATCCTCTTTTAAAATCCTCCCTCAGGCTACTTCTAAGACAGTAAACAAAAGAATCAGAAAATAGTCACTTACCATACCAAATCACCAGTAGCCCAAGATGAGCATGTTCAGAATCTGAAGTGGAAAATAGACAATGATTCATAAAGATCAAGCCCAATTAAGCCTCCACTCTTGCCTCAAATTCATGGTTATTTCAGATAACAGCATCTTTTTCTAAATTGTTTTCTCCAGTCTGTATTTTCTGTTCTTTAAATGACCTCATATCTTAGTGAAATTGTAAAGTATGACTTCATTTTAGTGTGTTATATATGCATGCATGTGTGTGTTTGTGTGTAAAATGTTTTAAACAGTCTAAAAATTCCTGGAGAAGGCAAGTAGCTGAGGGAGGTAAGGTTGTAACATTGGCTTCATTTAGTGCTTTAGTTTAAGTTTATAAAAAGTTTCTGAAATTGGCTGGATATTTAAATGCCTTTTTACTTACCTTCTCTCTGTCTACAGATCTTCATAAACAATGAATGGCATAGTTCAGTGAGTGGTAAGAAATTTCCAGTCTTTAATCCTGCAACTGAGGAGAAACTCTGTGAGGTGGAAGAAGGAGATAAGGTGAGTTTTGTAACACTATTTGCATTTTATGCCAGGTTTCTTTGTTTCTCACCATTCTGAGTGCCTAACCCCTATTCCACCTTCAAATAGTCATGTCATGAAAATATGGTTTCCAGGGCATCTGGGGAAATATTGGTACATAAAGGGTACTCAATAGTCACCTAATAATGATGAGCCTGTTCTTCTGGGTGTGGAGTTTCTTTTCATATTATTTTCCTTGCTTGTTTTTCAATTTAAATAGTATCTATATTTACTGTATGAACAGACTGCGTATGAAGTGAGTGGTCATAGGTTTAAAAAGTGGAGAAATCCTTTATTTATATAAAACATTTTTCTTAAGTGACAAAAGGAAACTAAAAAAAAAAATTTTAATACAGGACTTTAGTAACAATACATTGCCAAGTCATTGCATTAACAATCATTGAATTAGCATTAATCAGTACCTAAAAAACTGAATTTTAAAGGATTAAAGTTGAATCACAAATTGTGTTGTTTCTTTTTAGCTAATAATATAACAAAAAAAGCTAACTTTTATGGTGATAATTTTTAATACTAATTAAAAAAATTTAGTGCACAATGCAACCCTATATTACTGCTAGCCACTTTTACAGTTGATGATAGAATAGCAGAAATAAAAGGGTAATTTACTCAAGATGATATTGCTAATATATAATGAGTTCTGACTCCAGAACCTGTGACTGGCAGGGCTACTCTCTTTGTTAATATTATTAAAGTAAGAGAGGGTGATATTAAATAGGTCAGGGAGTGAAGAGATTAAAAGCCTTCAGAATTTTTATCTGAACACATATCTTAAAAAGAATATGGTCTAACTGGAAAGGATTTTTCTGGTCTTTAGTTGTCTAGCTCTTATCAAGATTTTAATTTCTGTCATGTAAGATATAAAGAGGTTAATTATTTTGCTACATGAAAAGACTACTTATTGGAAGATGAAAACTCAGCAAAACTCAAGGATAATACTACTCTCGACACTGTCAGTTCATGGCAGCAGTCATGTCTTCTTGTCCTGTCACCATTCTTTCCTTATCTTCTTCCCAATCAACTAATCTCAAGATATTACACCTTGCAAACCTATTTGAAAACAGTGATATACCTGAAGGGCTCTTTAGGATTTAGAAAAGGCCCTGGATTCAGGTTGCAGTATTATCAGAAGAAATAAGACCCATGCCTTGAGGGGCAAGAATGCAGAGTTTAGACAGAGGAGTCAACAGCTTGAGAAGTAGAAGCAAAATAGAATGGAGACACATGTCATCTGCTTTCAGATTTCACTTTCTATATACCAGAGTTCATCCATGCATAAATTCCTCAAGGGTTTCTCATTGATTCTGGGGAAAAAAATCTTTGCTTCTGGCTTCTATTTTTCCCTATCAGTGTAAGAGTTCCAACCTTTACCATGTCCCGAACATTGCATGTTGGTCACTGCCTCTAGACGATGGCCATGGTACTGTCCTTGGGACCAAGTTCAAGTCATCATCTGTGATAAGAGCACAACAGATCCACAGCTGCATTTATCATTTAACCTTTTGGAGCGTCTATTACTTTTTGTATAAAAGAAGGAGATAGGAAAAACTTGGGAGAGTTTAAGAAAACATGGGGGACTTTCCTGGTGGTCCAGTGGTTAAGACTCCATGCTTTCAATGCATGGGGTGCAGGTTCAATTCCTGGTCAGGAAACTAAGCTCTCACATACCTTGCGGTTGACTGCCCTCCCTGCAAAAGAACTGGGGAAAAAAAAAAATAATAAAACAAATAAGTGAGGTGTTTTAATAGCACCAGGCATACAATGAAGCTTCCATTGTTATAGGTTTCACACTTCTTTAAGCTTTCTCTAACATTTCCAGGTAGAATTGCTCTCTTCTATGTCATTATAGAACACCACATTTATGTATATTCTAAGCCTTGCCTTTTATTGCTTATTGGTTAATTTGTCTGAGACAATATGCTTCTTGTAGAGATAGAAGACATGAGATGAACTTGGTTTAGAGATGAACTTGTAGAGATGAACTACATCTCACCTTTATGCTCATGGTATCTAACACACTATAAGTAATGAATAAATGAAATAATTTACTCCTTTATCAAGTTTTGTTTCTGTATATTTCATACATCTCAGAAATCTAGTACTAAATTGACTATTGACTAAAGTAGTAATTCTAGAAATTTTGGATGCTTTAGAATTTCCTGGGGGGTGGGGGGGCTTATTAAAACACTGATCCCTGAGCCCCACCTATCCCAAAGTTTGTTTCAATAATTCTAGAGTGAGACCTGAGGACCTGCATTTCTGATAAATTCTTAGCTGAAGCTGATGTTGTTGGGATCAGGATAAGGGAATCTACTTTGAGAACCACTGAACAAATATATTAAATCATAAGTTGGATCTCCCCTCGGGTGTTATTAACATTTAACAGGAGGCAGGGATTCTGACAAGTACGGAAGTTAATGATTGGGAACTGTGCTAAGACAATCAATCTGCATCTCTCTGAAATGGCATAAGACTGAACTAGGGCAAGAAATACTGATGAAGTATTCAGGAAACTCAGAACCCTGGGTCCCATGAGCCATTCCCAGAAATAAGAGAAAAATTGGTTCTTCACATTCAATAAGGAAAAATAGCTTTTAATCAGAGACTCCTAGAGATCTACCCAGCATTCTGTGCGTGCTAAATCACTTCAGTCATGTCGGACTCTTTGCAACCCTGTGGACTGTAGCCCACCAGGCTCAGTGGGATTTTCCTGGCAGGAATACCGGAATGGGTTGCCATTCCCTCCTTCAAGGGATCTTCCTGATCCAGGGATCCAAACTGTATCTCCCACAGCTCCTGTATTGCAGGTGGATTCTTGACCACTGAGCCACCAGGGAAGCTCCCAACCCAGCATTGCTGCTGCTGCTGCTAAGTCGCTTAAGTCGTGTCCAACTCTGTGCCACCCCAGAGACGGCAGCCTACCAGGCTCCCCCGTCCCTGGGATTCTCCAGGCATTACATGACCTCAAATATCCTAGTTACTTGAGTGGCTCTGACAACCCTGAAGAGATGGGAAAAGCAATAACAGGCAAGCTGAGGGCAGAGTTGAGCCCCTGATGGTTGCGTACTCTTTCTCTCCAGAGGTGTCCCGGCCTCTCAGGAGGGATACCGCAGAACCGTTTGCAGTTTGCGTTAGCGAAAGAAAAAACATTTCTTAATTCTTTAGCTCTGGGGCCTTGGACCTCTCACTTTGCCCCTAGCTTCTGGAATGAGCTTCCTCAGTAAAACAAATCTGTGCCTGGAATTGCAGGTGAAATCTTGTCAGGTCATCTGAGGACTTGGCATCGTTGGTGAGATTTACCCTCTTTCTAAAGTGGAGTGAGGGAAAGCTGATGATCACACCTGAAGCTTTAGAAATACCTATTATCCATTTGCTCTCTGCTTATTGACGGTTACTGCTGCTTGTCCAAGAGAAGAACTGTCTGTGCAAATGTAGATTAAAAACATTCATTAACGTCCAACAAAGCTTCAAATCAGGTCACTGTGCTAATGGAGTTGGCTGAATACTTATCTCTCAAGTTAGATTGTTTATGGTATAAACTGTCCATAGCAAGCAACTGTTTGCTTAAGATCCAGTGCTCTTGTCATCATATTCTTTTCTGAAATAATCTACCAGCTTTTGTTTTTAAATAATTATTGCTGTTCTCACAAGTTTGCCGACAAATGTATGGTAACTTCTAACGTTGCTTAGTGAAGGTACAAATCTAGTAAATTACAGGGTCACAGTAAACCTAATATTCTGGAACTGACTCTTTAGATAATGAGCCAAGAGGTTTTAAGGATTTAATTTATGAGTAGAATGGAGCTAACAATGGGCTACATACAGCCTTTCAATGGTATTATAAAGAGAGGAGGAGGGGCAAGAACAAATGGAGGTTACAAAGCAAAGCACAGATGTGGGTGGGAACTGTTTTCTTTTCACTTCAGTGGCTCTTTTAGGCTATATCGCCTAATCCCACAAGCTGCTTTTAATACTACAGCATGACCTAGCAAATAATTGGTGGGGATAAAAGTAAATGTCCATTACAGTAAGTGTCTGTGACAGGTGTAAAACTGGTCTGATAACTATTTTCTCCAAATATGGATGCATGTAATATGGAAATACATGGTCTGGCAGGAATGGGTGAGTTCAGTCCTTCCTTAACTTCTTCTGTTCAACTTGTGGTCCCTTACTTTAAAAAAGGAACACTTTAAACACTATCAGGTAAAAGCGCTATTGATGGCAGAAAATTTGAGTTAATGTATCAAATTGTTTTCTAATTATTTAAAATTATGTCTTGGATATGCTAGTCCTGGATTAAAAATCCAAGCAATAATAGTCTTGGGATAATAATAATAATTTTTTAAAAACCTCTATACCTAATAGTTTGATTAATGTAAAAGCTGTGCTATATAATGGAATCAATTAAGATATGAATTATTTTATAAATATCAATATAAGATTATTTATATAAGGAGCACCCCTTATATGAAATCAATGTAACATAATGAAAACTCATTATAAGATACATAATAAAATGTTTAAATATTTATTAACTGCCTATCATAGACCCAAAGAGTAAGAAATATTATAGCTTATACTAGAGGTAGCAGTAAATATTCATTGCAAAGGAGATCATTATCAGGATAGCTTTAAAGCTATCCTAAAACTGGATTTTAGAGTCAGATTTGGAATCAAATTTTGGTTCTACTATTGCTACGTCTCATGTCCTATAAAACCAAGTCTGTGATGCTTAACTACAGCAGTAGCATAGTGCCAGGAACTTAGTAAGCTTTTAACTAGTAGCTATTATCAAGCTGGTTTAGTTTGGCAACGGTTTAGGTAGGTTGTGATATTTGAGCTGGGTCTTAAAGAATATCAAGGATTTTGAAAGGAAGGGATGAGCTGGGAGAACATTCTAGGAAGGAAAATTACAAAAGCAAATGTGAGAAATAGAAGGCTACCTAGAGTAGAAAACGTATAAACACAAGTTTGAGTAGGTGACTTAGAGCCGGAAATGCTAGGCCTTGAAAATCAGAAAGAGGAGACTGGCTTCAGGACTGTGGGCAAAAGGGAGCATTTGCAAATACAGGGAAGGGAAAGTGATATGGTCAAATTATTTGAGGAAGATTAGCCTGGTAGGAATAGGCAAGACCACAAAGTGGTGGCACAGTGGTGAAGAATCTACCTGCCAATACAAGAGATGCAGGAGATGCAGGTTTGATCCCTGGGTTGGGAAGATCCCCTGGAAGAGGAAATGTCTACCCACTCTAGTATACTTGCCTGGGAAATCCGAGGGACAGAGGAGCCTGGCAGGCTACAGTTCATGGAGTTGCAAAGAGTTGAACACAACTGACTGACTAAGCAATGCAGTAGGCAAACAATCTGAGGAGGCAAGAGAATGGACCTAGGAGAGTTAGCAACAATGCAAGATGATAGCCTAAAATAATACAGGGCAGTGAAAACTGAAAGGAAGGATTAAAATACACTAGAACTGCTGAGAGTTAAGTTTGTTTTGACTCATTCCAACTTCAATAGAACGTACTACCACTTAATGAACATTTAACCTAATGTCTGTCACACAGAAAATGTTTCAAATATCACTTTATTTAGTCTTCAACACAACTCCATGAGGTAAATTATGGTGGTGATTTAGTCGCTAAGTGGTGTCCATCTCCTTGCAAGCCCCTGGACAGTAGCCTGCTAAGCTCCTCCATCCATGGAATTTTCCAGGCAAGAATACTGGTGTGGGTTGCCATTTCTTTCTCCAGGAGATCTTCTCGACTAAGGGAATGAGCCCATGTCCTGTTTTGGCAGGCAGATTCTTTACCACTGAGCCACCTGGGAAGCACGTGAGATAAATTATCCCTATTTTAAAGATAAGAAGATACTTCTCTGGTGGTCCAATGGTTACGAATCCTCCTTGCAATGCAAGGGACACAGGTTCAATGCCTGGTTGGGAAACTAAGATCCCACAAGCAGCAGAGCAACTAAGCCCACACGCCACAACCACTAAGCTTGTGTGCCACCACTAGGGTATCTGTGTGCCACAACAAAAGATCCCACATGCCACAGCTAAGACCCGACACAGCTTAAATAATCCAAAAATGGAAGGCTAGAGAAGTCATGTAACAATATAGTTCACTTCAGGATGAACTGAACAAATTTCTCATGGTTTGTAATAGAGATGTGATTATGTGGTTGTATGTTTCCCCCATACAATTAGGATTTTCAAAAGGTTGGTCTCTTTACTTCACTATTTTATCATTAGCAACCTGATAAGAATGCTACAGAATAGAATGTTTAGCAAATCTTTAGTGTTGTTTAGCAAATCTTTAGTGTTTAGCAAATCATAAATGGATGAATAGATGGATACTTCAAAACTTACATAGTTAATAGGTGAGGAACCAGAATTCAGATCTGGGTTGTTTTGTTCCAGAGCTATATATTAACTACCATTACTCTATTTCTGTGCCTAAAAGATAAAATATATGAGAAAAGGAGAAGCATGATCCAAGGAACATAACCACAAAACTGTCCTTATTTATAGCAGCATTCTCCACGAACATATTTTCCATATGGCAGAGTTACTTGTCTTGAAGCCAATTATTCCATATCCCTCTGAGAGGCCAGGATGCCTATGATAAGCTGTATTTGGCTAAGGCTGATGATAGAACACTGAGCAGAAGGATCCCAGTGAAAGCTGTGTCATACAGACCTTTTTAAACACAGAGCATGTATTTTATAAGCTGTGGTATCTACAGATCATGCTGGCAATTTCAGATTCTTGCAGTTTGCCTTTAATGTTTTTCAACAGCACTCTTCCAAAATGATTTGGAGAAGGTGAGAACCTATGGCCTAAAACAATGTCTAAATATAAGCAATCAATGTGGTTAACTGAATGCTCAAAATAGGAACTACGTATGTGTGTGTGTATATATATATATATATATATATGCGTTTCTTAGGAATGGAGAGTAATAATACATGTATTTTATTGTATATAATCGTCATTCCCTCAAAAGTTAAACAGTAATATATACAAGTGTATGATGCTTACAGTGAAAGAATATTTGCTTGTAATCTGTATTGTGATAATATATCACTTAGACCAGATTATGCTTCTAAAATATTTCTCTGGCCCAAGATCATCTTAGCGTGGCAATAAATGTTGTAAAAATACTTTACTTTGCTTGTATTTTAATTTGCAGACTTGTAAGTTTGGGACGATTTCTTTTTTTTTTACTTTTTGGCCACACTACACTAGATCTTAGTTCTTCAAACAGAGATCACATCTGTGCCCCTTGAAGTGGAAGAGTAAATCTTGGTCACTGGACCACCAGGGAGCTTCCAGTTTGGGACTTCTTAACTAAATATAATCAAAGACAGGGAATATTAATCTGAGATCCATGCCTCCTCAAGGGAAGATACCATTGTTGAATGGGTTCAGTTTAATTTGGGCAACTTAAAAAAAATAGAACAATTTTATCTTCAGTTTCTTTCAGGAAACTATCACTCCTACCCAAAAGAAAACACACTGGCCTAAGAGGTACCATGATTTGTGGAGCTTATATAGCTTCACATAGCGACCAGACTGATGTACAAAAGAACACTGGGATGATGTATGTGTTTAAAGTATTTGCAACTGATTTGATGGGGAAAGGAAAAAGGACACATGAAGTAGTAAGGGAAGAGGCAGTGATTTTTGTAGTAGATGGATTCTAAAGGAGCTCATATGGGATCTGAACAAAGATCTATGGGAGTGAGTCGTCAGGGAGAGGATTTAACTGAGGCAGAGTAGGAAAGAACAGGAGGAATAAATCAGTTTAGGAAAAGGTGTGAGTAAAGACACACTAATGAAGGCAAGAAACCTAGATTGAGTGTGAAATTTCTTGATTACTTTTGTTTGAATTAATATAATTAAAGCAGTACCTGAATAGTAAGAAACTGACTTTTTTACCTATTTAGGGATTGAAAGAATCTCTGCACCCAGTTGGGAAATGAGAGGTTGTAATATACTGCCCTTCTTTATATCAGACCCTGCTGCCTCTATACATTTTTCCCTCTGCGCAAGAGGACTGAGGATATGTTTATAATGTTTGCTCTTCAACAGCAAAACACAGTGCTTATTCACCCTTCAGTAGGTTCTTCATGAGACTACACAGCCCATAAAATCAACAGAGATCCAAGAAGATACTCACTGTTTTAGATCTTGAGTTTCCCTGGAACTTTTGGCAACCCAGTCACCAAAACAGTGAAATGTAGTGGTGAAGAGCGAAGATTCTACCACCAGCTAGGCTCTGTTTAAAAACATAGTTCAGCCACTTTCAGCTACTGAGCTTGAGCAAATCTCAACCTTCTTTTTTGCTTTAGTTTCCTCATCTGTAAAATAGAAAATGTATCTGTCTCATAAAGCTATTGAAAATTAAATGAGTTAATATGTGTAAAGCAATTAGAACATTACCTGATATAAGGTAAACACTCCAATGATAGCAACTATTAAAATATAATATTTCTATTCTAGGAGATCATGCATGTGCTTTGTATATGGCTCTCATCATTCCAAAAAGTAGGCAGCAGATATAATTCTAATATACAGTGGTTGAGTCCAATGTGCTGGAGTTTGAGCTGATGAAGACACAGCTTATGAGGAACTCTAGTCTATTTTATATGGTTATTACCATTGAATTTATGAATATATTTAGCCCACTAATTCGGAGAAGGCAATGGCACCCCACTCCAGTACTCTTGCCTGGAAAATCCCATGGATGGAGGAGCCTGGTGGGCCGCAGTCCATGGGGTCGCTAAGAGTCGGACAAGACTCAGCAATTTCACTTTCACTTTTCCGTTTCATGCATTGGAGAAGGCAGTGGCAACCCATTCCAGTGTTCTTGCCTGGAGAATCCCAGGGATGGGGGAGCCTCGTGGGCTGCCGTCTATGGGGTCGCACAGAGTCAGACACGACTGACGCGACTTAGCAGCAGCAGCAGCAGCAGCCCACTAATTGAATTCACTTTGACTTGCAGGAGGATGTTGACAAAGCAGTGAAGGCTGCAAGACAAGCTTTTCAGATTGGCTCTCCATGGCGTACTATGGATGCTTCAGAGAGAGGACGGCTGTTAAACAAGTTGGCTGACTTAATTGAAAGAGATCATCTGCTCCTGGCGGTGAGTATTAACTGAACTGGGCAGAACTCAAAATCTCTAGAAAGCATTCATAGTTCAGATTGGTAAGTTGTTTTGTGGTTAGTGGTCACTACATACTCTCTAAACAACAATAACAACAATATCCTTTCTAGAAACAAAACAAAAAACTTCTATCAGCTCTTGTATATGAACCATATCACTGAGCTTATTTTCAGACAGTAAGTACTCTGCACTCGGGTTCTAGATGATGTTAATATCTACTCCCAAAATAGACTTTGCAATCTAAACTTTGGCAGATGCTGAGTTAAAACAGATTAAACAAATTTCTTTCCTTAACTGTAGAATTTCTGAGTCTTTAACAAGGTCATCTGCAGCATGAAGATTCTAGAATAATAGACTAGCTTTCTTGAATTTACTTGACTACTGAACTCTGAGTGAAAAAAATCTCATGGAGTTTCTTTAAGGTGTCCAGAATATTTCTTTAAAATGACTCATTTCTCCAGTCTTAGCCCACCAAAACAGTTAATAAGTGGCCACTTTTTCCCTTCCTGAAATGAACTGATACACATTCACAATGGTCTTGATTAAATTATATTCTTTTTGTAGCTGAGAGAGTAATAAAGAAAAATCCATTCATGTGTTTATAAAAATGTTATTTTTATGTATACTCCTTTTAAAAAAACATTTCAGCAGTTATATGGATCAGCACATAAAATGGGTAGAGGGGGTGTTTCCTTGTTTTCTCCTTGAGAAGCCAATTTAACACAAAGCAACAGCAACAGAAGATTTCAGAGTAAGCTTTTATTAGTTTTAGAACCTTAACTTGCAGTAACAAGAAGGCTTTCTTTTTTAAATGAATATTGTTAGTTATAGTTAATCAAAGTGTTGTTTATTATCCAAAGATTCAGCATAAAATATGCAAAAGTATGGAATTAGAAGTTATACACAATATAACATTAACTGAAAATGTCCTACAGGAAGAAAGCAGAACATGTTAAAACTTGGCTTCCTTAATTTATTTAATCTGTGAATTACAGAGACAGAATATTGTACAACAGACAAGGAACTGATTTAAGAGTTTGTCACCTGTACATTCTTGCCTCAGCAGAACATCAGGCCCCAAAGTCTTAGAAGTTCTGCTTAAGAAAAGGAGGAAAATAAGAGTCATCCTAAAACCATTAGGGCACTGGACTAAAAAATGTTGAACTTTACAGCCTAACCATTCAAATAATTATGGTATTAGTAACAAAACTCAGAGTTTCACAATTCAATATTTTGTTGCAGAAAACTCATGGATTAAAAAAAATTTAGAGGTTACTTAAGTTTGTGTGAATTGTGTGAGAATATCCACATGGAATGTAAAAATTAAAAATGATTATTGAGGCATTATTAATGGTCACTGGCAGTAAATAGACACCCACTGTTGTATCATGCAACAAGTAAAATCTTGTTGGAACCCTGATCTGACTAAAGAGACTAAGCACCACTCTCACAAGCTGTGCATATATCAAATTGTGACCAATTCCTGGAAAGTTGGTTCACTAGGGGTGCTCAGAATGAGACAGAAGGGCACTAAAGTTTAGAAACCAGAATCTCAATACCTTTTCTACTCAGATCTTATGTCCTTAAGCAAGTCATTTTAACTCTTTTTTTTTAATCTCCTTTTTACAAAGAGGAAGTTATACAAGATTGCTCACAGGATTTCTTCCAGTGTTTTCAAAATTCCCTAGCACATGACTATTCAAAATATTCAGTTCATTTCAGTCACTCAGTCATGTCCAACTCTTTGCAACCCCATGGACTGCAGCATGCCAGGCTTCCCTGTCCATCACCAACTCCCAGAGCTTGCTCAAACTCATGTCCATCAAGTCAGTGATGCCATCCAACCATCTCATCCTATGTCGTTCCCTTCTCCTCCTGCCTTCAATCTTTCCCAGCATCAGGGTCTTTTCAAAAGAGTCAGTTCTTCACATCAGGCGGCCAAAGTATTGGAGTTTCAGCTTCAGCATCAGTCCTTCCAATGAATATCCAGGACTGATTTCTTTTAAGATTGACTGGTTTGATCTCCTTGCAGTTCAAAGGAGTCTCAAGAGTCTTCTCCAACACCACAGTTCAAAAGCATCAATTCTTTGGTGCCCAGCCTTCTTTATGGTCCAACTCTCACATCCATACATGACTACTGGAAAAACCATAGCTAGATGGTCCTTTGTTGGCAAAGTAATGTCTCTGCTTTTTAAAATGCTGTCTAGGTTTGTCATAGCTTTTCTTCCAAGGAGCAAGTGTCTTTTAATTTCATGGCTGCAGTCACCATCTGAATGATTTTGGAGCCCAAGAAAATAAAGTCTGTCACTGTTTCATTGTTTCCCCATCTGTTTGCCATGAAGTGATGAAATATTGACTATCTTTTTAATCTAAAATTTCTATGGAACTTCAGACTTGGGATGATCTCTTTTTCAGACAATGGAGGCAATGAATGGTGGAAAACTATTTTCCAATGCATATCTGATGGATTTAGGAGGCTGCATAAAAACACTACGCTACTGTGCAGGCTGGGCTGACAAGATCCAGGGCCGTACAATACCCATGGGTAAGTAACTTTAGGAAACCACCCAGAGTGAGGGTAGGGATGAGGAGAATACTGTAGAGATGAATAATTCCTAACTCTCCCTTTTAAAGATGTCAACCAAGTAGGGGAAAATTATTTTCTTCTTGACTTTGAGACAATGCAGTCTGAACCTGGAAGTTCTGCTAAGATTCATCATATGGATTTTAAAATTGTTCCAGCATAATCATGCAGAAGATAACACTACAGATACTTTAGAAAGTATTAGAGTAAGAACATCTGTATGCCCACAATTACTGATTTAAGCAGTTGTCTCTCTAAGGAAACTTTTCAAAGCTGGCCGCTGAAATTATTTATTTGGATTTTATTCCAACAGTGACATTTACATTCTTCCTATAATGTAATTATTTAAGCCTCTTTGTATGTTCCAGTATGAGTCAGCTCTGGCCATTCTGTGTGCCTGGTCTAACTCAGTATAGTTAGAGCAGGCTAATTAAACAAACTAATTCACATTGATTTGTTTCAAATAGTTTCAAAGAAAGATGAGCCTGTGTTTATAGCTTAAGAATTTGTCTGAGTGAATATGTTTGCTTTTTAGTATTTTAATACAGTATACACATAATGGGATAAGAATATGAAAAACATCAATTTGGAAAACACCAGGAGCTGAATTTAATTCATATAAACTTACTGACTATGAAAACAAAATATCCTCCAGGACTGGCCCTGATGTGCATTTCCATCTAATTGGAGCAGCCCTCAGCTTAGAAGTGAGCACCAGGAAGTGGAAAGGGGAGAGAGAGACCATGATGGGACCAAGAACTGTGGATATTTTAGAAACTTTTATTTTACCCTTTGACAAAACAGGAGAAGCCATTTAGAGTACAAATACATCTTGACAAGGGGCCTTCTTGCTATGACAGCCAGGAAACTTTTGTGGGAACTAGAACAGAACAAATCACAAAGCATAGTGCAAACTCAAGATGAGCACATCAAGGTCACATGTGATCATTCATTGAGGCATATGTATCAATCAGATCCAGACTGAAAAGAAATGTCTTCTACTTCTGACATCTTTTTCCTAGATTAACAGAATTTGCTTTTATCATTTGGTAGGCAAAAAAAAAAAAAAAAGAGGACTTTTTAGAACAAGTCAGTGGGAAAAACTTGCCAGTCATAGAGAGCTATTTTTTAATTCTACCATGTTTTAATTTTACTATTTTTTAAATTATATTAGGTACTTTAAAAATTACTGGTAGAACTTAAGAGTCATCAGAAACAGAGCTCTGTTTCTTTCCTATTTACATATCTTTTATTTCCTTTATCATGAAAGAAAGGAAATTTTGAGAATAAGTATGAATTAGAAAGTAGTCCTCTGGGAGGATCAGAGATAGAATAAACATCATTCAGATCTTTTCCAATTGTGCACCTAACTCAGTTTTATGGTTCCTCTTACTTCAAATTACTATTTGAGGGCTCACCCTATTTTAGGATTTTCATTTTATAAATAATCAGAAATATAAACTCTTTTTAAATTATTGTCTATATCTTCCTCTCACATCAGCCCCAAACCACCATTCTGTGACTGTCAAGCACATTTGTCCATAAATATTTGTGCATTTTATTTTCCAGATGGAAACTTTTTTACATATACAAGAAGTGAGCCTGTTGGTGTGTGTGGCCAAATCATTCCTGTAAGTTGTTCCCTTATGTAACTTTCAGTCTCAAAAGAAATGAGTTCTAATTCTATTTCATTTGGTAATGATGCTTCCTCAGGCACAAATGAATGCTTAGATATTTGCTAAATGTGCAGCAAATATAGTCATTGTTGAACTTAGGTCTCTCTGTGACTATACCCTTTGAATATGAACTAGGTAATCTAAATCCTATCTATACTCTGGTACATCTCTTGAGTGTGTTTCCATAGTACAGTATCACCACATCTTAACCTTTTACTCTAAGGTTTGTTTTAAAAAGCTATGTTGTAAACTTATGATTAACATGTACATAGCAAAGCAGTCATTGTGCAAGACATCAGCCATTTTAATGAAGTATAGTATGGCCAACTGCTCTCCAACACTTCATATATCTGCATTGGGACTTCTCAGCATGGAGAATAGTAGCAACCAGAGTGTTCAAATTCTTGAATGAAATTTCTTAACTAAATGAAAGAAACCATGCCAGAGGCATCTGAAGCACAGTATGGAATATATTTTATCTTTAGATAAAAGGCTTTGATACTCCATATTCTTCTTTGAGAAAGTACCATATTTAAGCAGAATCATGAAGATTTCCTTCTAAGTCCAACAAATAGGAGACTACCAGTGATTTTCCTTTAAATGACATATTCAAAAAGGCAAAAAAAAAAAAAAAAGCAGATGGTAAAATGCCCTGATGTTCTTAGATGAGGAAGTGGTAATGACTATCTTTTGCTCCAATGAGACTAAAATATACACATACCAACGTTTTGAATGAAATTGCTTGTTAGTTCAAAACTCCCAATAATATCCATAAAATTAGACAATCCTGAATAGTAGTAATTGCTAATATTTACTGTTTGTCTGTGGTGAACCAATCATTGTGTTAAACATTTGGACCACTTTCTATGTGAGTCCTCAGGACAGCGTTCTGAAGTAAAGAGAATTGTTGTCAGCATGTGCAGATGATGAAATCATATATAGAGTGCATATAACTTGTCTGAATTCATATGGCTGCTCAGTGATTGAGCTGAGATTTGAACCAACCTGTCAGTCTCCAGACTTTAGACTTCTGCCTTTAGCAAGCTGTTTTCAGTGGAAGTAAATATTAGTAAATATTATTATTGGGTAAATAGTTGTAATTAAAGACCTATTAAGGAGTGAGGAATAGTTACACTTTTTAAACACAGATAACTTATATTTAATAGTAAGATTTGTTTTCTAAACCATGCAGTGATTTTTTTTCCTGGTAGAAAATAAACTCAAAATAATAGCACTTGATAAAATTTTATGACTTTCTCCTACTCTCTTCCTGTATCTAGTTTATTTGGAGTTTGTTTTGTTGTTGTTGTTATTGTTTTTAGCATTTATGAGTTGCTTTGAGCAATGAACTTAATTAGGATATAACAGATGGTTAAACAAAACTACTACAATTCTTATTTAACATCTACGGGGAGCATAAAATGTAGAAGTTAGATTAGCAAATGTGGCTTTCAGTAATACAAAGAATCTATTGTTATAAATTGCTTTCTAGTGGAATTTCCCATTGCTCATGTTCCTCTGGAAGATAGGGCCTGCCCTTAGCTGCGGAAACACAGTGGTTGTCAAACCAGCAGAGCAAACCCCTCTGACTGCTCTTCACATGGGATCTTTAATAAAAGAGGTATGTTTGCAAAATCAAAATGTGTGCAAGATCTCAGGAATCCTAATTGATAGTAGGAAGACCTCATCTGGTGCTACTATAAACTACATTATCTGCCAACGGCGCCTATCCAGTGGGGACACATTACACGTGGCTATTGGCAAGGATTTCTGGCAGTCAACCCAAATGAACCTCTGCCCAAAGGGAGACAGGAAGTCAGACTCAAAAGCTTCATGTCAAACTGTCACCTATGAGCTCTTTTTTATTTCTTTTGCCCAACATTCACAAATGCAGATTCATGTTGAAATTGGTATGATTTTTTTCCAGATGTTGAAATGCAAGTTGGTTTATAACTGCTATTAATGACTTGGAAGTTCTGCATATTTATTTAAACTGGCCTATCTGAAGGTTGGAGTCCTCTGAGCTTGTTTGTGGTACTGGGCTATATTATTTCTAAACAATTCACCCGTGAGGGAATAAGTTTGTATTCTCTTTTCTATTACAGTTTCTTTTGCATTTACTTTCTCGCTCAAAAGCTGACAAAAGAACATATAAAATTTATTTTCATTGACTATCCAGGTTGTTTTATTTTTTCTTGTAAACAAGTTCTTGACCTTGTTCCTTCACATCTTACCAATATTTTAAAAATAAGAATTAGTTCTGAGAAATTTAAAATTTAGAAAATCTGGACCCATATCTTAAAAATATTCTGCACTCCAAATTAAAAGTAGGCAAAAGAAATGTAAAAATGAGACTTTTTGATGCAAATAACATGAAATTTTAATGTGCTATTTCATTTGCCACACTGCTTTATACTTGATAATTCTATAATTGGATTGGAATCAATCTGTGATGCTTGATCATGAATGCAGTGACCATTGCATTTTTAACCTAACATTTTTTCTGATTAAATAATGTGGATAGGAATTTGCAAACAAATTAGTATGCCCTAACAATGAACAGGTAAAAGCTAAAAATATTAACATCCCCTTGGCTTCTTATTTTTGCTGAATGGATAATAAAAGACATTATTTTCCTTCCATGTGAATAATTTACCAAACACTTTTACACATACTATCTTGAGTTAGTATTATGAAATTTGAGACAGCCATCACTGGGGTGAAGAACCATGAAAGTCAAATGTGGACTTTAATGCAACCCTTGAGGTTAAGTGAGCTAAGCAGTAAATAAGAATAAGAAGAAGAAGAAGAAGAAATGATAAAACCACTTAGATAAATCTTAACTTGTAGAGTAACTCCTAAGATTAGCATCAAGAGGGAGCTTTGGCTCCATACTCTCCTCTTTTTCTGTAGAATTAAATGATCAACTCTGTTCTAACTATTTTACTTGTCTTTTAGGCAGGGTTTCCTCCTGGAGTAGTGAATATTGTCCCTGGTTATGGGCCTACTGCAGGGGCAGCCATTTCTTCTCACATGGATGTAGACAAAGTGGCCTTCACAGGATCGACAGAGGTAACATCATTTACTTAGGCCAGTAGTGAAGCAGTCAGAAGCGTGTTTTATGTTACTGCCTTTAAGCCGACGTTTCCTTAAAACAAAAGTTCTTTTAATGATTTGTTCCTTATTCTAGCCTTCAAACATGTTTATAGAACATAAGCAGATGTCATTGAGATGAAACGGAATACCTATTAACAATGTGGGAGGATTGGAGTAGACTGTTTTTAGTATGTTATTACTTTGTGTGATGAGAAATATGACTGATCAGAACTTGTCATATGATTTGTAAGGTTTATGATAGAAGATATAAATTAGGCCACAGTGATGTGTATGAATGAATTGTAGCTTTAACCTGTAGATTAGGAAGATCAAAGAACAGAGCCTCACCCTTAGCTCCTTATTTGGCGCTCTCCCGTGAACATTCCGAAAAGAAGCCAGCAGCTTCGCTTCCTGGATCCTAACTTTTCTGTTTCACTGGCTCCAGCTTGGCTATCCAGAAGGTGAAAGAACAGGATCCCAGCCATAGGCGCTTCAGAGGAGAGGAGAGCTGGTAAATGCTCTCTAAATGCTCTGGGTGTTGAAAATGTTTACTTTTTAAAACTTTGTGGAGAAAGAAACAGGAAGAACATTCCAGATAGTAAGGGAAAGCTAATTTGATTATTTTATACTCCTGATTAGCCACTTCAATATAAAAATTAAGTTTACGTAGAGAACTAAAGTAATAGAAAATAAAATTTTATTTTTCTTGATCCTTTTTAAGCTAGATAACTATATACTTTTTCTTGTTGTTTTATAGACATAGAGTAGAAAAAGTTGACATTCTACAAATTCCTAATTGAGATAGGAGAAAACCAATTCTTCATTCAGGAGTCTGGGGATAAAACAATTGGGAATGTTTGAGATAGAGCAATAAACTGAAAAATTATGAAGTCACAGGTTGAAATCATAGCAGAGGAGGTAAAGCGTGAAATTTCAAATTCCTCAGCCTAGTATTGTAGACCATCCTCATCAGGGCCCATGTACTGCTTATGGGCCAGGTCTGGCCCACACACTCCTCTAGCTTGTCTGAGTCAGAGGCTGCTGTTCCCAGATGCCATCTCCACAGCCTGTTGGTCTTAACTCATCCCTGAGATGATATAGCACTTTGGGAGCACTTTATCTGCCCCTGTCCCTCAAAACTTTGATATTAGAAGACCAAGAAACATCTGTGTTCAAATGCTAAGTCTATGCCTCATAGCAGTGTGTCTTCTAAAAGTTAAGTATCCTTGCTAAAGTTGAGTTTCTTTATATGTAAAATGGGAATAATAATATCTACCTTATTGAATTGTATCAAAACTGAATAAGCTAATGAGTGGTAAAACATTTAGCATCCTACGAAGTATCCACTAAATGGCATGATGACTATGTGTTCTATAGTCATTTCCATTCTCTTGTTCCTTCCCTCACTCTTTAATTTTTCACACTAGTTCAGGTGTGAGGGAAGAGGTCCCCTCTCCACATAATACTTCTTCATCACTGCCCCATCATTTTCTGATTGTTCCCTGTATTTTTTCATTCCCATAAGTTTTTGTTCATGCATGGCCACACCTCCCACAATGGGGCTCCCACCACAGGCCACCTGGACTTTCTCTGCAGTCCCAGGAGCATCCTAAATTTAAAAGCTTTCCATCTGTGCTCCCATCGTCCTTGATATCTTGATATATAATTGTAACAGCACATGCTCCTTGCTTTGTTATGTATCTCTCTCCACTTCGCTGACTTTCCTCAAAGACTATCTTATCCATTCTTACCTCCAGAAACCAGTATAGTAACTACTTCTGATTGAGTATTAAAGAATTAAGTTTGACTAAGATGACTTTAGAAATCACACAGAAAAATCAGTCTTTATGGGTTGTCCTCTTTTAGCTTTAAGTTTGTGGCTTAGCAGGTAGAAATAAACTTGCCAAATGCCATGAAAGAGGCAAACTATGGATTTTATATTTTTGCAGTCCTTTATAGCAGCTATGCTCATATAAAAATGTTTCTGGCAAGGTTAGAATTTTAATGTCCCATTAGATTCATTTAAAATAGTAATCAACCCATGTTGTATGAGACGTGCTAAGTTAGAACATGTTTATGAGCTTTCGCTACTTCTGCCCCACATGGCAATGCCACAATATCATGGAATGTATCTTTTACAACAGTCTTAATAGTGCTTCCCTTCTCTTCATTGCAGTGCTTACCTTTTCTTTGAGAAAAAAATTATAAAGTTTCACTTTTTTTCCAAATGAGGAAACAAAAGTATGGGGCAAAGACTGATTCTTCCTTATTTTGACTTTACCTAGACCTTTGGCTGCAGTCCATGGGGTCGCAAAGAGTCGGACACGACTGAGCGACTGAACTGAACTGAACTGAACTTGGGAAAACTCAAGCAAACCTTTTATCTGCAAATTACACAAACAAAAGTATAACCTTTCTTTCTCACTCATACTTCTAACCATTCTTCATGCTAGTTTAACACCTGTAGCTTTTAGAAAAATACCTCTCGTTTTACTCCCTTCCCCAAGACAAAAATGATCTACTTTAATAAAGTATCTCCAGCAAATCTTTCTAAGCCAATAAAAGAAAAAAAAAACATTAAAAAGATGCAGAAAGAATTTGGAGAATTCAAAGGGAAAAAGGCATTTTTAGGAAATACAAGATTCCTAATCACCTGAAATGAAAATTCAGTTTTTGAAACTGGTCATGAGAAATATTAATATGTTGTGGAAGCAAAATAGGATATCATAGAAATTTCAAACAGGGTTTCCCCATTGCCAGTCTACTTTTAGTTTATTTTTATTATTTTAATTAACTTACCTTTATAGGTTTGATTTGGGGCATGTAAATTTTACATAAGATGAAAATATTAGCGGATTAATTAATGCTTTACTCTGTAATGCACAGTAGGGGTCAGTTCAGTAGTCACTTAAAATTTAAACACCCACTCAGCAACGTCTACCTATCATTTATTTAGTCAGGATAGAAACTTGTTATTAAAATTGATGCATTGAAAAAGAAGAGTGATCCAGAGAATAAAAAAAGCAAGATAAAATGAATCATCTTGTAAAAAAGAAAAGCAAAGATCATTTTAGTGTACTAAGACTTCAATAAGAAATAATAAAGAGGAAATAGTTGTAAAACAAGACCAGGTTTCAGAAATGAGAAAAACATAAACAACTACAGAAAATAATCTTGATGGGAAGTGATCTGCAGAGGAAAAAAAAAGAAAACTCTTTCCCTGAAGATAGGCCACTAGCATTAAAGAAGAAACGAGTACAAGATTCCAGCTAACTAAAGTAGCAGCACAGAGCACAGATCCAATTTCTTTCTCCAAGTTCCAATATTCAAGGTATGGAGGACAGCAGGAGAAAGAGGGAGTGAGAGAGAAACAGTTACTGCTACCAGGCAGGTGACATCTGTTTGGGAAACTGATATGTATACAAATGATATAATCCACAGGAAACTCTGAAAGAGTTCCTTTGAGGGAATTTACTGGGGATCAGAGAAAGAAAGGGTCACGTTCATCTTGAGTCATCATAGAATGCTAAAGAGGAGCTAAGACACAAGCTGGACCCAGGAATGATAGGATTGGAGGCAGCCCAAGTTGGGGTGAGCATGTACTGAGACACAGAGATTTGGGGGTGGTAGATATGCCACTTTGTTTGGATATGGATAGAGTTTTCTGTATTTCAACAGAGGGATGAAAAGTCAAAATAGATTAAGTTATGGTTGAATCATGATATATCAGATTGAACAGAAGAAAGACGAAGCTCTGGTTAAAATGAAAAACCTGTTGTGCCATGTACAGCAAAATCATGTATATCAAATCAGTTATTACATTCAATATATCTGTTTTCATGATATATCATATGTTTATGCTTGGATGGAAGAGCCTTTGGTAGCGGAAGCTGTCAAATCTGAAAAAAAAAAAATGCCATTTCTCCCACAAATGTCATATAAATTTAAATTGCTAAAGAATCTTGCCTTGATGGGAGCAGATTAAGCCTCCTCCTTTGTAATGCTCCATTTCAGGTTGGCAAACTGATCAAAGAAGCTGCTGGGAAAAGCAATCTGAAAAGGGTGTCCCTGGAACTCGGGGGAAAGAGTCCTTGCATTGTGTTTGCTGATGCCGACTGTGAGTAAAAGCCACTCTGCTCACTTCTCACACTTCCTCCTTTTTGGCCGGGTAGTACCATATGGTAAAGGGTTTCCTTCTAATGTCAAAGTGTAAGGCATTAACCAGAGTTCAAATACACTCTTAAAAATCTGTTAAACTGTCCTAAAGTTACAAAGCCTAGATAAGTCCAACGCAGACACAATTTCTTCCTAATTTGGAATAGTTTGCTGTTTTCTCCGGCTTCCTTCATAGCTCAGTTGGTGTTTTCTCAGTTGAACTCTCAAGAAACTGTTATGCATTTAGGAGCCATAAAATAAATTCTTAATTTCATACCTTAAATATTAGCATCACCTTAAGTGTGGTAAGATACCCTCAGACATGTTGCACTAAGACCAGCTGGAGAAACAGCAAGTTGTGCATTTGTCATCTCCCTTCTGTCGGGATCACACGTTCACTGAATGAAATGGCCAGAGGAAAGGACACCAACTACTTAAATAATTTCTTTCATTTTTTTTTCTAGCAGGTGTAGTTGAATTTACATATATTAAATATTTAATTATGATGGGACTCCATTATATCCTAAGTTCATCCTGATTATATTATCAAGTAAAATGCCACAATTATTTCCTAATTGGGGAGTTAGCAGAAAACAATCAAACATTCCTCTGTATCTTTAAGAGCTGCATTATTGGTTTGAGGCAATCAACCATTTAGAGCACACTACCTTATTATACATTCTACAGACATGACGTGATTTCTCATTTTACCAAACCTTTCTGTAAAATGCTTTTGCTACAACTTAAGCATATGTGATTAGTTCACAAAATAAAGATGCTATGCTTAGTCGCTCAGTCATGTCCAACTCTTTGTAACCTCATGGACTGTAGCCCGCCAGACTCCTCTATCAGAGTTCTCCAGGCAAGAATACTGGAATGGGTTGCCATGCCCTCCTCCAGAGGATCTTCCCAACTCAGGTATCAAACCCAGGTCTCCTGCATTGCAGACAGACTCTTTACCATCTGAACAACCAGGGAAGCCCCAAATAAAGATAACAATAGCCAGTTGCTATAATGTTAAATCTCCTGCATTCATAAAATTAAAATGCAAAGAAAACTTTCTTCTGGTTGTTTAGGATCTACTAATGAAACAAACTATTTCCTCTTTTTAAGACCCTTGTAACCATTTCAAATAAACAGATAAGAATTTATAGGCATATGTGAAATAACATGGCACACTTTAGATAAATTTGGAAAAATTTTCATAGAATAGGGTTGTAAGGTGGTTGAGCAATTCTGAATATTAGTTGTTTGGGGTTTTGAGGGGGTTATGATTTTTCTTAGAAATACCACTTTTTCTATTGATCAGAGTATATAAGAATGTTTTTACATTCTTAACATAGTGGATATTTTATATTTTCTTTGTCATTAGTTAAAACCTCAGACCTGAAAGAAATATTCAGTCATTTAACTATAAATGTGACTTATAAAAGTCACTTGAAGTAAGATTTAATCATAGATTACTTTCCAAATTTTGGAATTATTCATATCAAAGTTGTATTGATAACCATTATATTTCAGAATTTACTATTTTACTGTCATTTGAGTAGCAAATAAAGGATCAGAAAGGCTCAATTGTCACCTGACTGGTAAGAGGTAGAATATATTGAATCTATGTTTGACTACATGACTCATGACTTTTTTATACCACCATATCGCCTCTAAGAAAGATATATAAAAAATATATTAATTTTAGAAAATGCCTTTTCTTTAACATGAATGTCTTCTCTGCAGTGGACAATGCTGTTGAATTTGCACACCAAGGAGTATTCTATCACCAGGGCCAGTGTTGTATAGCTGCATCCCGTCTCTTTGTAGAAGAATCAATTTACGATGAGTTTGTTCGAAGGAGTGTTGAGCGGGCGAAAAAGTATGTTCTTGGAAATCCTCTGACCCCAGGAGTCAGTCAAGGCCCTCAGGTGAGTGTAAAATCGATGGAATAGCGTTCACAGGGCTTAAGAGTAAAGTATCTTCTTTAGGTCTGGTTTTAATTGAATATGATTATTTCCCATCCACATATATTCCTTGGTGATGATATTGATCAGTTTAGTGATTAAAAAAATAATGAATTGAACTCCCAATGGTAAAGAAAGTATCTTGATTTTGTGTTGCCCAGTTTTCACATCCAGAAACAGTTAAAGAGATGTTGGAAATTAAAGACGTGAGGAAAAGTAACAAATACTAAAGATTTCGTTTTCTCAGTCTGTACATCTCTGATGTCCTATATACAGTTCCTATCCACTTGGAAGTTCTTATACCATCCTATCGTTTATTTCGTCTTCAGCATCAATCCTTTTTTTCAGCTTCCATCCCACAGATATAGGCAGCCAGCATGACTAAATTATTTCCAAATTCTTTAGTCACTCTGACCTTCTAAAAATAGCATGAGTGTCCTAAAATGTCCTGAGTTCTGACTTTGTACCGAACTTCCCATTTTAGTTGTTAAAGCCCAGTTATTCCTGAGGGTCCCCATTTTCTTCTGTCGGCTTAGAACCACTGTCAGTGTCTCTCTTGTCCTAAGCCCAGCTTTCCCTCTCCCTTACACAGTTCTTTGTTCTTTGTCTGTTTTCAAGCTCCTGGACCTTAGGTGCTAAATTTACTCCTGCTCTTTGAGGTCTTGATCCAGAGCAGAATTTTTACGTGATCTCATAGAGTTTACAGTGTAGAAAGCTAAGAGGCTGTCTTGTATTTTCCTCCTCATGCCAAGATATTCAACTAGGAAAATTTTAGGACTTAGGCAATACCAAATATTGAAACCTAAAAGCCCTAAAGTAACTGGTAAAAAGGATGTATACATTTTGTTAAGTCTAAGCCTGTTATGCTTTGTATTTATCTTTGTGTTTAGTGAGTACATAAAAGTAGTTGCTAATTTTGATCATATTTGGCAACTTTTCATATGGATGCCAAGACATATAGTAAATTCAATTTTGACTTGGTCTCCTATTCTAAGAAAGGATGAGACTCTAAGGTTTTACCTGTGATTATTTCTTTCTCTAAATATATGTCTATGGAAAAGTAAAGCACATTTCCCATTTGAGACAAATATATCAAATAGACATAGATAAATAGATAGATAGATGATAGATATCAGTGGATAGATAAATAGGTAGATAGAAACATATATATGCAAAGAGAAAAGGAAAGAAGAAGAGAGAATGAGGGAAGAGAAGATAACTTAATATTCAGTGTTGTTGGGCAATACTTCTCCCCATCGGGGGATCTGCAAGATTCAACCAGAGGCTCAAAAATTGAGCTAGGACACTTCATTATTCCTAAGAGAAGGAAGTTAAAATAGACTTGAGGTAAATTTCCATCCATAGGATTCTTAAGTGAGTGATCTAACTTAGTGATCTAACTGCTTAACATAATAATTTAATCTTTATAAGTGAAAAGATTTTGGTCACAGGTTGCATTGAATAAGCAGAAAAAGTAGATATGTTGGGACTTTGAGAAGGAAAAGACTAAAAAGTCCATGAGACGTCTTTACCTTTTAAAATACTCTCTATTGTTATAAGAAGGAGCTTGTGGGGACACTCATTTATAAGCTTTAATATGTGTTGTAACTTGTAAAATTATGTATATATATGGATATTATAACTTCTTTTTCGAGTGAAAATACTGATTATTTCCAAATCCTTAAGGAAATACACATTCTGGTCTTTGAAATTAAATTGGAAAAGGACTTTACCAAGGAAGAATTTGTTTTATATATATTTATATATATATACACACACATAGCGCTTAATCTAATTGATATAGGAGCTGGATTATGTGCATTGAGAACTTCATGAAGTCTTTTGCTGGGATTTAGAAGACACGGAAGATTGTAGTGTCAAAGAGAAAGATAAAGAACAACTTTTTAAATAATGAGTAGAGACAAGGTAAATTGGTGAGAGGCTTTCACCTTAACTCCTGGATCCCCAGTGTTGTCCCTTTAAAACTTAACTCCAGCCACATCTGAGACAAGGCAGTCTTCACCAGTGATTTGGAGTCCCCTCCTTGCCCCCACACCAAGTAGGAATTGAGGTAATAGGTAGGCCCAATCCCAGTGCATGGAGTAGAGGTATGTGCTCCTGATGTTCCCAGTTAGAATTCTGGAGTCATTCTTTTCCTTATAAAAATATCGTAAAACAAAGTGTTTAAGTTTTGTAGTTCTTAAAATATATTTAGATGTGGTCTGTTTAACAAAGCAGGTTGGCAACAATCAGGACAGGTCAGAAATTAGAACCAGACCTATTGACTGCCTTGGAGGGACCTGAAGTGGGTGAGATAACTAGGCTGTGGTCAGCATGGACCTGGCCACAGAGGGCGGTCAGGAGAAGAATCTCATCCTGAGGTCTAAAGATCTGAAAGTCTTCCTGAAGTCACAAAGCATCTGCTTTATAGCTACCATGTCTAATGAAACCCAGTATCAAAGTTTTCTTTTTTTTTCTTCTGTCTTTTAATTTCAGTTAGGATTACAGTTTCCAGGTAAGACTGGTTGATGATTAACAGGCATTTCTTTCCATGTAAGTAAATGACAGTTGTATGAAAAATTATGGGCTTCCCAGGTGGCTCAAGGCAAAGAATCTGCCTGCCAGTGCAGGAGACACAAGAGATGCATGTTCAATCCCTGGGTCAGGAAGATCCCCTGGAGGAGGAAATGGCAACCCACTCCAGTATTCTTGTCTGGGAAAATCCCATGGACAGAGGAGCCTGTTGGGATATGTTCCGTGGGGTCACAAAGAGTAGGACGCAACTTAGTGTCTGGGCACACACACACGTGAAAAGGTATACACATGTTTGCAGTGCCAATATACTTCTCTTGTATAACTGTAAAACCAACGCTAAATACAAACATTTATCTTCACGGTTTCTTTCCAGAAAAGTCATGAGAATTAAACATGCCCAACAATGAATCTGAGCCTCTGTCAGCTGCTTTGGTTGGAATATTTAACTTAATAACAATATCTGAGCATTTTGAAACCCTTATTTACAGGCTGGGCAAAGTATTATCTTTACAAGTTGCCACTTTTTTCTAACTTTTCATGTGATATTCTTCCAATAGATTGATAAAGAACAATATGAAAAAATACTTGACCTCATTGAAAGTGGGAAGAAGGAGGGGGCCAAGCTGGAATGTGGCGGAGGCCCTTGGGGGAATAAAGGCTACTTTATCCAACCCACAGTTTTCTCTGATGTTACTGATGATATGCGCATTGCCAAAGAGGAGGTAAATGGTTTCATTCTGTTCTGTTCTCTTTTTTGCCATATTTTGTCTGCATGGATATATACGAAGTGTTCCTTTAACATACTCAGTTCTTTGAACACCTTTCTCCATAAATGTTACTCTTCATTTCTAATACTGATAAATGATAATTTTTATTAAGACTAAAAATAGTCAGGAATTCATTGGTCAGGCCAAGAATTTCCAGATGACCACAGATAAGGATGCTTAACAATTGCTAAATGCTTCCTTCACAAACTTAAATGGAAAATACAGTTCCACATTCACTGATGCTTTTTTCTCCTTTGCAAATAATGTATTTGAAAATAATTGGAAAAGAATAAAGTGATATGCAGTTTTTAAAAATTAAACTCCTTATTTTGAGATAATTATAGATCCAGTTGTCATTGTGAGAAATACTAATACAGAAAGATCCCATGTACTCTTTACTTGGTTTCCTTCAGCATTTAAATGTTCTTTTGATGAATTTGTGGGGGAGAAAGTGGTCTCCCCGTCCTATTCCTCCACCATCTTAGGACCGCCCCTGTCGGTTTCCTTCAATAGGTAACATCTTATAAAACTATAATATAACAAAAAGTATGTTAACATTGATACAGTCAAGACATAGAACATTTCATCATCACATGAATTTCTCATGTTTCCCTTTCGTAGTCAGATCTACATCCTCCTAGGCCACCCCATCCTCAATCCTCAGCTTTCTCTTCACCACTAATGTCGTCTTTATTTCTATAATTTTGTCATTTCAAGAATGTCACATAAGTGAATTCATACGTCATGCAACCTTTTTGGATTGACTTTTTTTTCACCCATCATAATTCTCTGTAGATTTATCTAGGTTGTTGAATGTAAGAATAATTTGCTCCTATTTATAGGTGACTATTTCATAATGAGTGCACCATAGTTGTTTAACCATTCACTCATTGAAGAAGTTTGGGCTGTTTCCAGTTTGAGACTACTTTAAATAATGCTGTTATAAATATCAGTATACAGGCTTTTGTGTAAATGTAAGTTTTCACTTCTCTGGAGTAAATGCCCAGAAATATAATTCCTGGGTCATATGGTAGATACAACTTTTTAAGAAACTGCTAATCTTCCAGAATGGCTGAACAATTTCATATTCCCATTAGCAGTATATGAATGATCCCAATTTCTCTGCATCCTTGCTAACTATTTTGATGCTGTGACTATTTTTTATTTTAATCATTCTGATAGGTGTGATAGCTCATTGAGGTTTAAATTTGCATTTCCTTAGTGGCTGGTAGGGAGAAGGAAATGGCAACCCACTCCAGTATTCTTGCCTGGAGAATCCTGTGGACAGAGGAGCCTGCAGGGCTGCTGTCCATAGGGTCGCACAGAGTCAGACACAACTGAAGCAACTCAGCAGCATGCATGCATTGGAGAAGGAAATGGCAACCCACTCCAGTATTGTTGCCTGGAGAATCCCAGGGGAGCCTGGTGGGCTGCCTGCCATCTATGGAGTCCCACAGAGCTGGACACGACTAAAGGGACTTAGCAGCAGCAGCAGCAGCAGAAGCAGTTTCTGGTAATATTGAACATCTTTACCTGGGATTATTTGCCGTCTGATATCTTCCTTGATAAAATGTCTGATTTATTTTGCCCATGTACTAATTGGAGTGTTTGCTTTTTACTGTTGAGTTTTGAGAGTTCCTTACACAGTCTAGACATTTGACTGTTTTTTAGCTCAGTGGTTTGTAAATATTTTCTCCCAGGCTGTAGCTTGTCTTTTCATTTTCTTATCAGGGTCCTTCTCAGACCAAAGGTTTTAATTTTAAGGAAATCCAATTTATTTATTTTTCTTTTTATGAATAGTATTTTTGGTGTCAACTCCTATGAGCTACACTTTATTTACTCCTAGATCCAAAAAAACATTTTCTGTGTAATTTTTTTTTATTGTTTCTAAAAGCCTTATAGTTTATGTCTTACACATAAATCTGTGATCCATTTTAGGTTAAATTTTTATACAAGGTGTGAGATTTAAGTAAAGGTTGTTTGTTTTTGTCTATATGTTCAATCGCTCCAGCACCATTTGTTGAAAAGGCAGTTTTTCTTTCACTTCATTATGTTTGCAACTGTCAGCATTTCAGTTATGTGTATTTGTGTGTATCAATTTCTGTGTTCTCTACCCTTCAGTTGACCTATGTGTCTATTTCTCTACCTGTACTCCTTTTTAAAATGTAATTATTTTTACTGAAGTATAGTTGATTTATAATGTTGTGTTAGTTTCAGGTACACAGAAAAGTGGTTCAGTGATTCTTTTTCAGATCCTTTTCACTATAGATTATTACAAAATAGTAAATATATTCTCTTGATTTTAGTAGCTGTATAATTAGTCTTGAAATCGGAAAGATTGCATTCTCTTTCTTCTTCTTTTTCAAAATTGTTTTAGCTAAGCTAATTCTTTTGCTCTTCCATATAAATTTTAGAATAACCTGTTCATAAGTATTTTAAAATCTTGCTGGAATTTTGAGAGGAGTTGTGTTAAACATATCAGTCTGTTTGGGGAGAATTAACATCTTTATTGTGTTAAAACTTCCAGTTATTGATCATAGTAGGTCTCTCCATTTATGTATATCTTCTTTTATTTCTTTCATTAGCACTTTGTACTTTTCAGTGTACAAGTCCCATAAATGTTTTATTGAACTTATACCTAAGTTTTTTTGAGTAAATGGTTATTTCTGATTTCAATATGCACATGTTCATTGCTAGTATGTATTAATACAAGTGTACTTGATTTTTGTATATTTTATTGTATCCTGTAACATCACTGAACTTGGATATTTTAGAAGGTTTTTGGAGATTCCTTGGTAATTTATATGTAGACGATTATGTCATCTACAAATGGGAACAATTTTATTCATTTCTAATCTGTATGCCTTTTTATTTCTTTTTCTTGCCTTTTTCACTTGCTATAATTCCAGCACTGTGTTAATAAAATCAGTAAACATGGGTGTCTTTTTGCTCTCTATCTTAGGAGGAAAGCCTTCAGTCTTTACCATTGAATATGATATTACCTGTAAGATTTTCATAAATGCCTTTGATAAGGTTCAGAAATGCCTTTTTATTTTTAATTTGTTGAGGGGGAAAGGAGATTGGATTTTATCAAATGATTTTCCTGCATTGACTGAGATGATTATGTGGTATTTTTTCCCTCAATCTATAAATATGATATATACTGATTGAGTTTTGAATGCTGAATCAGCCTTGCATCTCTAGAATGAACCTCATTTGGTGATGGTATATAATTCTTTGTAGGTATTGGTGAACACAAATTGCTAACATTTTTTAGGAATATTTGCTGTAGCTTATAATGGTCTGTGGTTTGAGGGATTTTGGCTGTACTTTTTATTATTTTTATTGATAACAAAATAGCATCTAGTGATTGTTTACTATGTGCTAAGTGCCTTATAGTCAATATAAAACATAAGTATATTTACATGAAATATTGAATATAAATTCTCTTCAAGAAAATTAGTAATACCAATTTCATGCAAAGATGGGCTCAATAAAGGACAGAAATGATATGGACCTAACAGAAGCAGAAGATATTAAGAAGAGGTGGCAAGAATACACAGAAGAACTGTACAAAAAAGATCTTCACGACCCAGATAATCATGAAGGTGTGATCACTCACACTCACCTAGAGCCAGACATCCTGGAATGTGAAGTCAAGTGGGCCTTAGGAAGCATCACTACGAACAAAGCTAGTGGAGGTGATGGAATTCCAGTTGAGCTATTTCAAATCCTGAAAGATGATGATGCTGTGAAAGTGCTGCACTCAATATACCAGCAAATTTGGAAAACTCAGCAGTGGCCACACGACTGGAAAAGGTCAGTTTTCATTCCAATCCCAAAGAAAGGCAATACCAAAGAATGCTCAAACTACTGCACAATTGCACTCATCTCACAGGCTAGTGGTAGGCTGCAGTCCATGGGGTCGTGAAGAGTCAGACACAACTGAATGACTTCGCTTTCACTTTTCACTTTCATGCTTTGGAGAAGGAAATGGCAACCCACTCCAGTGTTCTTGCCTGGAGAATCCCAGGGACGGGGGAGCCTGGTGGGCTGCCATCTCTGGGGTTGAACAGAGTCGGACATGACTGAAGTGACTTAGCAGCAGCAGCAGCACACACTAGTAAAGTAATGCTCAAAATTCTCCAAGCCAAGCTTCAGCAATACATGAACTGTGAACTTCCAGATGTTCAAGCTGGTTTTAGAAAAGGCAGAGGAACCAGAGACCAAATTGCCAACATCCGCTGGATCATGGAAAAAGCAAGAGAGTTCCAGAAAAACATCTATTTCTGCTTTATTGACTATGCCAAAGCCTTTGACTATGCAGATCACAATAAACTGTGGAAAGTTCTGAAAGAGATGGGAATACCAGACCACCTGACCTGCCTCTTGAGAAACCTGTATACAGGTCAGGAAGCAACAATTAGAACTGGACATGGAACAACAGTCTGGTTCCAAATAGGAAAAGGAGTACGTCAAGGCTGTATATTGTCAGCCTGCTTATTTAACTTATATGCAGAGTACATCACGAGAAACGCTGGGCTGGAAGAAGCACAAGCTGGAATCAAGATTGCCAGGAAAAATATCAATAACCTCAGATATGCAGATGACACCACTCTTATGGCAGAAAGTGAAGAGGAACTAAAGACCCTCTTGATGAAAGTGAAAGAGGAGAGTGAAAAAGTTGGCCTAAAGCTCAACATTCAGAAAACTAAGATCATGGCATCTGGTCCCATCACTTCATGGGAAATAGATGAGAAACAGTGGAAACAGTGGCTGACTTTATTTTTCTGGGCTCCAAAATCACTGCAGATGGTGATTGCAGCCATGAAATTAAAAGACGCTTACTCCTTGGCAGGAAAGTTATGACCAACCTAGACAGCATATTAAAAAGCAGAGACATTACTTTGCCAACAAAGGCCCATCTAATCAAGGCTATGGTTTTTCCAGTGGTCATGTATGGATGTGAGAGTTGGACTATAAAGAATGCTGAGCACTGAAGAATTGATGCTTTTGATCTGTGGTGTTGGAGAAGACTCTTGAGAGTCCCTTAGACTGCAAGGAGATCCAACTAGTCCATCCTAAAGGAGATTAGTCCTGGGTGTTCTTTGGAAGAACTGATGTTGAAGCTGAAACTTCAAAACTTTGGCCATCTGATGCAGAGAGCTGACTCATTTGAAACGACCCTGATGCTGGGAAAGATTGAGGGCAGGAGGAGAAGGGGGCAACAGAGGATGAGATGGTTGGAGGGCATCACTGACTCAATGGACATGAGTTTGGGTAAACTCCAGGAGTTGGTGATGGACAGGGAGGCCTGGTGTGCTGCGGATCATGGGGTCGCAAAGAGTCGGACATGACTGAGAGACTGAACTGAATTAAACTGAATATAATGAATATAAATATTTTATTTACATATTATTTAGACATATTTATAAGCATTATATACAAATACTTAGTTGTAATCTATTACTTTGACTTATTTCATTCATTTCTTTTTGTATAGATATTTGGACCTGTGCAGCAAATCATGAAGTTTAAGTCTTTAGATGATGTAATCAAGAGAGCAAACAATACTTTCTATGGGTTATCTGCAGGAATTTTTACCAATGATATTGATAAAGCCATCACAGTCTCCTCTGCTTTGCAGTCTGGAACCGTGTGGTAAGTCATGCCTATGTAATGTCACCTTTTCCATGTTAACCACATTAGCAGGCTACTTTGAACTTTCTCTGACTCACACTGAATCCCCTGCCTAGCCCCTAGTCTCTGAACTGCTTTGTTAGTTATTTTTGTTCCATCAAATTGTACTTTGTCGACTCAGTCCCAGTAACAGCCCAAGATTATTTTTCTTGCTGATAATGTCACACCCAAATCCATGAAAAGTATTTATCCTTGAGATGTTGAAAAGTTTGGGAGGCAGCCAAAAATCCTTGTCCTTTTCAATAGCTCTAGAATCTTTTTTTCTGAAGCAATGAGACAGTCAGTATTTCATTACTGTGTATTCTGCATAAGCCCCATACTGTAGTCCTCACATTTATTATCTCATTTTACCTTACTGCAACTGTTAATTGGTATGGTAAATTTATTTGCAAAAAAACAGTAGTTTAGTGGGTTTATGTAATTGATCAAGATCACACAATAAATGACCACTGAGGTTCAGACTATTTCAGACTCTACAGCAGTGATTCTCAAGACTGGCTGTGCATTAGAATTGTCTGGGGAGCTTTAAAAATATCTACACTGATGTCGATGGAGGTGGGTATGCATCAAATCCACCAATTATATCAGTGATTGTGACTGAATCTGGATGTAGTTTTTAATTTTTTTTAATTCTAATTATTCATGTTTTTATATTTGTTCATATAGACATTTTGAAACTTTTTAAAAATATGGCAAAGGATAAAAAAAATTATATAATGAAATTCAACTCCTGCCACAGCCTCTGTTTAGGCAATTTTTTCAATTAATGAATGAAAAAAGTGAACTAAGTAATATGAGATATATTACAATTACAAAAGAAAATTGATTCTAGCCTAAGGAGACAACCCACAAGAGTACCACAAAGCTTATTGAATATAGGCAGTAAAGAACACTCATCCAACAAACTCTCAATCTCTCACAAATGGTATCCATCCACTTACGGTATGTTGGTATTCTATCTTTTATAATTCAAACTATAACTTCTCAGGGACGTGGTGCACTGCCAACATGGCTATCCACACATAGCATGGGATCATTGCTTTTATTTGTAGTCAGTATATATACATATACTTACACTCCTACATTCTAATTTATAGTGTTATTTTTTTTAAGTGACTATGTAACATTAAAATTAATAGAGTTGTTAAAGAACTCTCTGAATTTCAAAAGTTCCAAATTTAGGAGTTCTAAATAGGTTAAGTGTGACCTATAATGTACTTCTTTCCTTTTCAGGGTGAACTGCTATAGTGTGGTATCTGCCCAGTGCCCCTTTGGTGGATTCAAGATGTCTGGAAATGGTCGAGAACTGTAAGAATAACTTTCATTAAGATAAATATTTATCTTGATAAAAATGGTTATCACTCTGAAGGAATTATGATAATCCTTGAAAGTGAGTTAGCCACTCAATTGTGTCCCATTCTTTGTAACCCCATAGACTATAGCCTGCCAGGTTCCTCTGTCCATGGAATTCTTCAGGCAAGAATGCTAGAATGGGTTGCTATTTCCTTCTGCAGGGGCTCTTCCCAAAACAGGGATTGAACCCCACGTCTCCTACATTGAGGGCGGATTCTTTACCATCTGAGCCACCAGGGAAGTTACTATTCAAATTAAAACCTGCTTCTGTGCTTTCCTGGAGATTTATATTGTCAAATAGTTTTTAAATGCTGGATTTACTCTCAAAAGTGCAAAAATGTGATGGCAGAGGGAAATATTATTTATTAAACTTTTTGTAAGGGATCATACTAAGCACTTTACATTGGTTCTTGAAATATCGCCTACTTTTTGTTTGCTGGATACATGAATGTAATTTGGGAAACATTTCCAGAAAGGAGGTGGAAACTACCAACTGGTGATTGTAAAAAGTGTGCAAATATAAGAATGCTTTAGCTATTTGAATATATCTCTTAAATGAACAAATTAGGTGTCTTTATCTCAAAATACTTTTCAGTGTAGGAGGAATGATTCTCATTGTTAATATTTTTAGAGATGTGACTAAAAATTTAAATAACCTGAATGAGTTGTTTTTGGTTCTAAAATTTAAACTGAAAGGAAAATTTATTCAAGGAAAACATATTTTACAATCATGACTACATTGAGGATATATATATTATATAAATGATTTTATGAGCCTTCAGTTTCTTTTCAAACTGGGACATACTGACTTTTTAAAATATACACATACATATTTATGCATAGCAAGTAGTGGTTATGTTTGATCAATTTTGCTCAAGCAATTTTAATCATTTTATTTCTTAAAATTTTCTTGCATTTATCAATAAATTTAAAAAATCATAAAGAAAAGTCACATCATATTCAAACCTTATGAAATCAAACAGTGAAACTGCTCATTTTGTAAATGGCAAGTAAAAATTAGCCTCTGTCTGAGAGTATTAAATAGCTAGGTACTTGTCATTTAAATAAAACAATATCACAATGAAACAACTGTCTTTGGGGAGCCAGTGAAAGGGGGCCATGTTAAAATGATCCATCCTCTTTCTCAATATACTTTTATTAAGTAGTTAGTCTATATATGAGGTCCTTGGAGCCCTACAAACACAATACCATGTCCCATCTTCCATATAATTGTAGTGACATGAGGAACCTGTAACAAACAAACAAACAAACAATATATATATATACAGTGAAAAATACAGTGTGTGTGTGTGTATATATATATATATATATAGTGAAAAAAAAAAGCACATACTATGAAATAAATAGTAACAGACTGTGAATCCATAGGTCATGGAGGTAGAGAAGCAATTAAAATGCAGAGTTCAATATTAGAGCATAGAAAATCTGTGCACCTCTAGACTATAACATTTTCAGCATCTCTCTAAGTCTCACTATTCCCATCTGTTAAAGTCAGCATTTGTGGTGGGGATAGGAGTCAGGGAAGAAAGTAAAAGGTCTATGAACTCTTTTCCATGCCTAAGATTCTGTGGTTCTAACCCTCCTGTGGAAATTCAGTTGATAAAGACAGTTGATAGAATAAGAGAAGATGTGACAGAAAAGATAGATAGGACTTGATCTAGGGCAGGAAACAAGTGTCAGATGTTAGGAAGTAGAGAAAAGGACATTTGTGAAGGAACATTCCAGGTGGCATATTGAGGGGTTAGTGAATTTGCCTGGCTGGTAGGGAATTATGGGGAAAGTGTGATTTCAGAGTTAAATAGGATACAGATTAAGAAGGACTGAATTCAAGAAAATCGGCTTACAATTATTAGTGGAGCAGTAAAAAGCCATGGATAGCTTTAGAATATTGTTGGAGATGTAGAGTAGCAAAAGATCAATTCAAAAGTGCACAACATAGCTGAGAAAGCATAATTGGAAACCAGCCTGCATTTGAATCCTGACTCTACCACTTGCTAGCCTTGCAACCCAGTTCAAGTTATCTAACTTCTGAGCCTCTGTTTCCTTCTACTTAAAAGGGAAATGTTAATATTCCTTTTAAGATGGTTTTGAGAGTTAGAGAACATATTTCCTATTCATTCCTTAGTACTGTAACTGTCACAAAGTGGGGACTCAACAAATAGTTCATCCTCCCCAAGTTCTTTTTCTGTATAATATCCATTACTGGGGAGTCCTTTGGGAGCACTAAGTACTTTGTACAAAGAACTATAATGAAACTTAGATTATTTTGAATATTAGTTGATTGCTGGCCCAGATATCCAATACAATTTCCTAGGAATGTTGAAAATAAAATAATCAGAAGGGATGAAATAATTAAAGCAGACTAGACATATAAATTTTGTTAGATTTTTAGGTACAATTTAGTCAAACTTTATGTTCAAGACATAAGGAAATCAAATAAGAGAAGGATGAAAAGGAGAATCGACCATAAATTATTCCCCAAAAATGTGGACTATGGGTATAGATAACTTCCTTATTGAAAATATAAAGGAAAACATTATACTGTAATTTTTATTTCAAAAATCCCAGCTGAGGATTCTAGTGTTAATGTCTATCTGAAACCAAAGTTGGCAAATTTAATAAACAAGTCATCCACTGCAAGATGTTTAAAGAGCATTGCTGAAGCAATAATCTCAAATGACTCCCAAGAGTTCAGGTACAGTTTATCCTCAAAGACGGAAAGGTAGAATTGATCATCTGGTTGATCATTGATCAACAGAGTCCTTAAAGAGCTAAAAATAATAGTATACAGACCCCACTGAGGTACTGATGCTGGGTGTCCAAAGCAGAGTTGGCACTCCCATCATGACGTTAGCCCTGGAATGAGTTAAATGGCAGAAATCCCTTTCTGTGTGTAATTGGACTCATTTTTACTTAGATTAACATTGGTCACTTGAGATTTTACTAGCATGCCATTTCAAACTTAATTGGCTCTCAACACCTCACAAGATGTTTCTTTCTTCCTGTCCCTTTCAGAAATGGGGAGAAATAAAGTATCATAAACTGGTGGGCTAACATGAATAGATTTTGCTTGACTATATTTGCCAAACCAGTTCAGCAAACATTTCCTCTGTGCCTACTTAATTAATTAGTGCCAAGCTAACTTCTGGACACAGGGTAAAAAACAGGCATAATATGTTACTGCATCTTATTACTCCAGAGTGCACCCTGGAATAGAGGCACAGGTATCATCTAAAAGTGTGTTGGAAATGCAGTCTCAGGCCTCTCTCCAGACCTGCTGAAATAAAATCAGCATTTGAATCAAGTGCCAGGTGACTGGTACATTGACAATTTTAGAAGCACAGAACCAATAACTCATAGACTAGTGATATAAAGAGAAATGTAAACAGGTATTTTGTGTTATACCAAGACAAGAATGCCTATACATCAGAATACTAAGAAGCAAGGTTTATTTCAGCTTAAGTAAGACAATTATCACACTTTGTACTCTCCTGAGAGTTTCGAGTGTCCATGTAACCCAAAATACAATGGAAAGTCTATTGGCAAAAATCATGGGTTAATATATCTAACTTTGTGAGATAAAAATACTTACTAAAATATTATCCTTTAATGGGTTTCAGACAACTGGGGCTAAACCCTTTAATTACTTTGAAGAACATGCTCACTGAAGCTTTTAGAAGGTATTTTCAGAAGCTTAATGGTCCAAGAAAATAATCAGTGTAAGAGGATTAGGTTACCCAGGAGAAAAAGGTGTCTTCTACATACCTGTCTACATCACTAAAGGGGAGGGGTAGAAAAGGATCAAGATCTTTTTCCTCTGTAAGTCTACATGTGCATGAGTGTTATGATTTTAAGAGTACTCTTATGTTCATGTAATTTAATCCTTTTATCAAAACAATATAGAGAATATGTTAACCTAATTGTTTTTAGTTATCTCTTTAAGGAAGGGCAAATCACAGTTTATAAAACTGGTAGGAGGTCTCAATAAAACTGATAGGAAGATATCAGAGTTTTGATTGATTGACTCAAGTTTAATTACTGATCATTTGGGTTGGATTTAAGAGTTATATAGCAAATGACAGGGGTTTCATGAATCAGAAAATCCACAAAAAGTCCCACATTTTAGCCCAATGAACCCTCTCCCCCTCTCAAATCAAAACAAAACAATCAACCCTACACTCAAATACAAACCTGTAACAATAAGGTCAAGCTTTTTGTTTTGCTTTATTCTGGGGTGTTTTTGCCTTTGCCAAGAATCAAAAGATACTACTATAACTAGAAAATATTCTATTCTGTTTTATAAGCTAAGCTAAGCAGGGTCTCTTGCCTGCAATGCAAGAGACCCAGGTTCGATCCCTGGGTGGGGAAGATCCTCTGGAGAAAGGAATGGCAATCCACTCCAGTATTTTTGCCTGGAGAATCCCATGGACAGAGGAGCCTGGAGGGCCACAGTCCATGGGTTCACAAAGAGTCAGACACGACTGAGCAACACTACTACTACTACTAGGCTAAGTTAGAATGAAAATAGAAGCCTGGTCATTTTTAGCCACTTCCTCATATCTAGACCAATTGGAAATGGTGAATACACTAAACTGAACTCGAATCTACAATTTTTCCCTACTACCCAAGTGATTACATTTTGAATATAACTACATTTCCTCTAGTAATATATCCATCTTATATATTAGAACCTAAACTAGAAATGATAAAATTCCTCTTGGACTTGTGTTTGTGTGTGGTGAGCATTTTTATAGTCAAGTAGAAAAAATTGTCAAAAAATGAACAATTTCCTTAAAAGTCAGCTGAGTGTACATGATCATTTAAAGTGTGCAAAAAAAAAAAGGTAAAAAGTTTTCCCAAAAGGGATTTGTATAAGACCAGATATCTTATGGTAGGCTAGCTACCTTTTGAAATGCTTCTGTACACAGACCACAGAAAATATTTTCCATTGTCCCTAGCCAGATAAGCAGGAACAAACTTATACAAAATCATTGACCATGATGTATTTGTACAGCTCTGCTAAATTCTGTGCATTTTTTCTCTACTCTCCAGGGGAGAATATGGTTTCCATGAATACACAGAAGTCAAGACGGTCACAATCAAAATTTCTCAGAAGAACTCATAAACTATGAGAGTACAGAGATGACTCCTCAATAGCTAAGCATCTCCTGCAGTGGCTAATATATCTTAGTGGTTTTAAATGCAAAATTGTTCTTTCCTTGATTCTTTAAACATAAGCTAATCATATTAGCATTAATACTACACATAGAAAACTTGACATGTATATTACTCTGAAAGAATCATCAGCCTTCTGCTATGACACCCAAGCCCTCCCTGAAATAAAAATAATGGACTTGGATGCAATCTCTCTAGCTCTGTAATAGTTATGTGCTTCTCTTTGTAGCTACTTGCCTAGGATAATCACTTTATAGAAGAGAACAAGTTGTCATTTAGGATCTTTCTCTTGATGACCTCTTGAAGTACTTACCATACCTGTTAACTTCAGACTATGTATGTTCTGTTCTCCATAGTAGTTCAGTCCCTGAAATTTGTTGAAATGTTTCCTAAAATGTCATGTCTGCTTGTCAAGTGAAGTAATGCCTGAAATACTTAGATGTAACCTAAACATACTGCTTAATAAAAACAACCTTGCATGATTCTTGTTCGTTGTGAATTTTTTAAGTAGAGTTTTTGGCTATAGTGATTTACTGTCCCTGTTACTCAAAAGCAGTGTTAAATTGAGCATAAAGATGTATTTAAAAATTAAGTTTAATCTACTCATTCTCAAATAAGTAAAGAAACAAATTTTATTTTCTGGAAGAATTTTTGAAATTAATAGCAAACATTTGAGTTAGGTGGCAAGCATTTACTGAGTTCCTATAGAGTTCTGGGCACTATGTTAGGTGTTGTAGAAAATAGGTTAATAGTGGATGGTCCATTATCCAAAATGCTTTAATATGTAGAGAACAAAGATACTGTCTGAAAAAAAAAAAAAAAGATGGGGCATGTAATGTAAGTGAGAATTAAAGACCATAAGATGATAGGAAGGTGCCAAAGGGTAGCTGTTACCAATACCGATGAACTTGGGAACACCATGAAGGAAATTTGACTGAATATGGACCTTAATGATGAGCAAATTTGCAATGAGGAAAGAAGTCCTACAAAATAGGAAAGTCCTACAAAGAGGAAAGAAGTCCTACAAAATAGTACCTCTGGACATATTCCATCAAAAAATTCTATATAATATTTTCCCCTCTTGGAGTTGCTGATTGCACATTGGCATAGTCTAAGTTCTGAGAGAAGTCATAAAACTTGTTTAGTTTTGTTTAATAGGTTTTTTCCCCAAATTTATTTAACCAAAGGCTTTGCTTTCCCTTCACTCATTTAATACCAATGAACATTAAGAACCCCATGTTGGAAGGTACTGTTCTATGCAACAAGGTGTTCTGATCAGAGATCTAGGGGTCAAAGGGAAGCAACAGGGAAAATATCACCTGTAAAACTACCTGGACCATACTTATGTATTTTTGCCTTCAAAGAGCCTCTTTTTATGCTCCCACATGGGAAGTGACTTAAGCCCAAGTATAATGTTTTTTGTATATTCCTGGGTTGGGAAGATCTTCTGGAGCAGGGATAGGCTACCCACTCCAGTATTCTTGGGCTTCCCTTGTGGCTCAGCTGGTAAAGAATCCACCTGCAATACAGGAGATGTTCTATCCCTGGGTTGGGAAGATTCCCCAGAGAAGGGAAAAGCTACCCACTCCAGTATTCTGGCCTAGAGAATTCCATGGACTATATAGTCCATAGTGTCACAAAGAGTTGGACATGTCTGAGTGACTTTCACTTTCGCTTTCATACATATTATAAAACTCTTAGTTCAGCAGCTTAAAATTTAAGCCTAGTAATCTTAAGGATAACGCTTTTTTTCCAGATTCAAATTTTATATACATGGTTAAGCTTGTAATTTTACATTAACAGATTCCTCAGTAACACTGTTACTAGGACATTGTAATAGCTGCCATGGTCAAGTGCAACAATGTGTGAATGAATGAAATTTACTAGCTTCTTAGATCTGAAATAATTTCATTTCTAATTGCAAGAGTTTCTCTAATTTGTATGGGCCAGTAAGATTTGCAGTCTGGACTGTTTTACATAATTTGGGACATAATGACCATTTTGAAAACAGGAGGAATTAAAGTCTATGGAGAATCAAAAGATGTTAGGACACTGAGAAGGGAAAAAAGCCAAATACAGAGGAAGGTTGTGTTTTCCAAAAACCAGACGGGATCTACATCATGAAAAGATGTTTAATGTCATACACAAATAAATTAATAGATAGACAAGTTAATATTGTAATGGTGTTCCACCAGAACATTTTTAAATATTGAACAAAGAGGGATGAACATAGAACAAGACAAAAGCCAGAAGCAAGTGCAAATATTTGAAAATTAAATCTTCCTTGTATAAATAAGACATTACAGGATTAAACAAAAAAAATCTGTTTAATATTGGCTCATTCTGACCTTGTAGACATTATTTGTGTTCCTTCTCCTCTGATTTCTAAAGCTTATAATTCTTAAAACATTGAAAAGTTAAAGGATATCTTATTAACCCATGACTAGGCAATGGCAACCCACTCCAGTACTCTTGCCTGGAAAATCCCATGGACGGAGGGGCCTGGTGGGCTGCAGTCCATGGGGTCGCTAGGAGTCGGACATGACTGAGTGACTTCACTTTCACTTTTCACTTTCATGCATTGGAGAAGGAAATGGCAACCCACTCCAGTGTTCTTGCCTGGAGAATCCCAGGGACGAGGGAGCCTGGTGGGCTGCCATCTATGGGGTCGCACAGAGCTGGACACAACTGAAGAGACTTAGCAGCAGCGGCAGCAGCAACAGGGTGTACAATAGGAATTTTGTCATAAAGAATTCAGTTCTGCAGTCACAAATGTGACCTCATGGTCTTCAATATCCACATGGCAGAAGTATTTTCACCTCTAGGAACACCAAAGTAACTCATAGGAGTGAGATGTAACTGTTTAGGAAAAGGCAGTATCAGGGGTCAACAATGGATTCTCAAATATCTAGTGTCTTTCCCTTTTTTTTCTTTAATTTTTTAGGATGCATGTTTCTGGGTTTATTTTTAAATAGTCAATGAGAAATAGAAAATACTTTTCTTAAATTCTTGTGGCCAACTAAAAATAGAGTTAACTCAAAGTAAGAAATTTTAGTTATTTCTTCACATAATTCAGGGAGGAGTAATGGACCCAAAGACACCTTTCCCTGGGTTCAGTGAATATTTCACTCGGATTTTAGAAGTGTGCATGAGTCATCAAGTAAACTTATCTTTTGGTGACTTTTATGGGGTATATCAAACAGCCAGATTATATTTTCACATGAAGCGTTAGGTTCCCAATTACAACTTCATTGTTGATTCCCCTTGGGGTTTTTCAGTGCTCTCTGGAGGTATATTTGAGTCTTCCCTTTTTTATAGTGAGAAAATATAGAGGAAGGAGAATTGGAGAAGACAGCTAAATTACCTGGATACCAAAATTCAGTGACTTACCAGAAAGGCATGGAAGCTCACTCTTGTACCCTGATGAGACTGTAGGAGTCTGGAAGATATCAAGACACAAATGAGGGAGAAATAGCTCAGTTATCCCTTTGACATTCTGTGAGAGAGGGTGGGTAGAGAGATGCATCTCTCTCTGAAGGCAAGGCCACACAATTTCCAGGGGAGTTTGAGGTTTTTCTAGACTATATCTCTAAATCATTCTTTAGATTCTAGGTGGTAGTTTTATTCCAAGAAAAAATAGTCACATCCATTAACTTAATTTAGGATCCATAATTTAATGATCTATAACTTAATTTAGGATTATGCATTTACATCTATTAACATATATAAACACTTAGGATAATTTTTAAATCCCTAGAAATTCAACTTTATTGCCCAGTATAATATCTATGCCAAGGGTATTGCAATGTTTTTTGAACAATTACTTCAGTGTAATATGCTAACTAGTTTCATATTTAGCTTAGTTTTCTTTCATTTTGTTTAGTTTAGTTGTGTTTTAATAGACATCTCTGAGTTTTATAGAAATGTTTATGGGAGGCTGACCAGGCATGATTCTGAAGTGATTTCACCAGAGTTTCATGATTTTAGATTTTTTAATTTTTGTCAAGTCACTTAAAGATGCATCAGACCTTGAGAAATACAGCAAATATAAAAATGCAAATCTGATTAGGATGACAAACAATTTTTAACTTTGTCGTTTTAAAATAATTTAAACTTTTGGAGGAACTGTTATAGCAACACAAAGAACTCTCATATATCTTTTATTCACTAACATTTAATATTTTTCCTCATTGACTTTTTCATTCTCTTTCTCTATATAGATTCTTCTCTTTTTTTGTCTTGAGACAAACTTTTAAGAATAACTCTTAAGCATCATGTCCCTTTACCCCAAAATACTTCAGTATCTTTTTCTAGAAATAATGAAATCTTAGCTACAGTGTAATTATCTAATTCAGGAAATTTAACATTGACAAAGTACTAGTATCTAATATACAATCCACATACAATTTTCTCTAATTGTCCCACTAATGTCCTTTATGATATCCCCACCTTGATCCATAACTTAATTTAGGACCATGCATTGCATTTACTTAACCACAGCTTCCTCTTGTCTTACTATTCCTTGATAATGGCTCTATACCTCATACACACATCTAATATTCTGTCAAGTTGTGTTGTTGGCCTGGAGAGAACCCTACAGGACAAACAAAACTCATAGTTACTGAGTTAACAAGAGTCAGAGAAAAGCAGGTTCAATAGTTTTAAGGTATAAATATTTCATTTTAAGATTTGATTATTAATTACCATCCTCCATGGTAAACTGACAAGGACATTTATAAATTGGAAAATATACCTTCTCTCTTGGGCAATTTTAAAGAAAAGTTTTACGCTCTCTTGAGGATATTAGTGACTGTCCCTAGTTTGTACTACTGAAATATTGCCCTTTTTCAATCTATTTCCTAGCTTACTTACTTGAATATTTTCCCTTAATAACAGATTGCTTGTATTCTGATGACATCTGTGGAGGTACTTTAATTTGAACTAGTTACAAATCTCTAACCACATAGAAACATGCTAAATGACTTTCCTATCAAAGCACAATGAGGACATAAAGATGTTGATCTTTGGAGTCAGATCAGATCAGATCAGTCGCTCAGTCATGTCCGACTCTTTGCGACCCCATGAATCGCAGCATGCCAGGCCACCCTGTCCATCACCAACTCCCGGAGTTCACTCAGACTCACGTCCATCGAGTCAATGATGCCATCCAGCCATCTCATCCTCTGTCGTCCCCTTCTCCTCTTGCCCCCAATCCCTCCCAGCATCAGAGTCTTTTCCAATGAGTCAACACTTCGCATGAGGTGGCCAAAGTATTGGAGTTTCAGCTTTAGCATCATTTCTTCCAAAGAAATCCCAGGACTGATCTCCTTCAGAATGGACTGGTTGGATCTCCTCGCAGTCCAAGGGACTCTCAAGAGTCTTCTCCAACACCACAGTTCAAAAGCATCAATTCTTCAGCGCCCAGCCTTCTTCACAGTCCAACTCTCACATCCATACATGACCACAGGAAAAACCATAGTCTTGACTAGATGAACCTTTGTTGGCAAAGTAATGTCTCTGCTTTTGAACATGCTATCTAGGTTGGTCATAACTTTCCTTCCAAGGAGTAAGCGTCTTTTAATTTCATGGCTGCAGTCACCATCTGCAGTGATTTTGGAGCCCAGAAAAATAAAGTCTGACACTGTTTCCACTGTTTCCCATCTATTTCCCATGAAGGGATGGGACCAGATGCCATGATCTTAGTTTTCTGAATGTTGAGCTTTAAGCCAACTTTTTCACTCTCCACTTTCACTTTCATCAAGAGGCTTTTTAGTTCCTCTTCACTTTCTGCCATAAGGGTGGTGTCATCTGCATATCTGAGGTTATTAATATTTCTCCGGGCAATCTTCATTCCAGCTTGTGTTTCTTCCAGTCCAGTGTTTCTCATGATGTACTCTGCATAGAAGTTAAATAAACAGGGTGACAGTATACAGCCTTGACGAACTCCTTTTCCTATTTGGAACCAGTCTGTTGTTCCATGTCCAGTTCTAACTGTTGCTTCCTGATCTGCATACAAATTTCTCAAGAGGCAGATCAGGTGGTCTGGTATTCCTATCTCTTTCAGAATTTTCCACAGTTTATTGTGATCCACACAGTCAAAGGCTTTGGCATAGTCAATAAAACAGAAATAGATGTTTTTCTGGAACTCTCTTGCTTTTTCCATGATCCAGCAGATGTTGGCAATTTGATCTCTGGTTCCTCTGCCTTTTCTAAAACCAGCTTGAACATCAGGAAGTTCACGGTTCACATAGTGCTGAAGCCTGACTTGGAGAATTTTGAGCATTACTTTACTAGCGTGTGAGATGAGTACAATTGTGCGGTAGTTTGAGCATTCTTTGGCATTGCCTTTCTTTGGGATTGGAATGAAAACTGACCTTTTCCAGTCCTGTGGCCACTGCTGAGTTTTCCAAATTTGCTGGCATATTGAGAGCAGCACTTTCACAGCATCATCTTTCAGGATTTGGAATAGCTCAACTGGAGTCAATGAAATTCTAAATTCTGGTTCCACTGCTCACTAGTGGTATTAACCTATGCTAATTATTAAACTTTTCTCATTTAGCAATCATTCAACAGATAATGGGGGCTATGATATTTGGGGAGAATTATAATGTTCTACATAAGCACATGGTCCTTGGAGCACAGCAATATGGTTTCAAATCCTTGTTCAGCACTCATTGGCCTTGGAATTTGGGACAAGATACTCCACCTCTCTGAATTCAAGTTTCTTTATCTATAAGAAGAAATCAATAATGGTACTTAACCTAATTGCATTATTCTATTGAATGAAATAATGTTTGTAAAATGTTTTTCAGGGTTCTTAGGATGTAACAACTGCCCAACCCATTACTAATTTACTAATATCTTAAATTAATAGCAATATTAACAAAAATAATAAAGTATATTTAGACATCAAAGAAAGTATCTTTCTTTTGACCTTGACTGTGTCTTCTCTGCACTCCTTTTCTCAGTCTTTCAGGGGCCTGCTGCTAAGCTAATTTCAGTCAAGACCCCATAATTGTGATTTGCTCATCCTTTCCATCTTAAAAAAATCATTCCCTTCAAATAAAAGTTAAAATTTACTATCAAAGACAGAACAAGATGGAGAGGAATGTGAACAAAACTTGGCTTAGAGCTGAGGTTGGAAATTTGAATACATTTAATCCCAAAGTGGGGTTAGTTCTAATTAAATGAACTCAACTGCCTTTCACCCCTGAAAGGCAGTCATCATGATTAATCTTTAAGCTAATAGTCAGGGACAGCAGGACTAAGCAGACGACAAACAGAAGAGACTGGTTTCAAACGCCGCCCAGGAGCCCACAGTGACATTGGTTATCCGGTGATTGAGTCAGAGCCTCAGCCAGTACGAATTCAATAAGAAGGATTAGGGGACTTAAAAGCACATAGCTTAGCATTTGTGTTCAATGTTCAGTCATCCCAAATTCAAGTAACCACAGACTGTCAGAACTAGAAAAAAACCTAGTGTTCTTCTAGCCCAATAACTTCACAGAGGCATGGAGAAATCGAGACCTTTGAACAGTCACTAAATTACCACTGGGAGTCTCTAGCTAATGCCCTCTTGTATTCTAACTCCTAGTTCTGTGCTACTGCCTGGGTCCCATGTGGCATTGTAGATGTTTAATTGATACTTGATTAAATATGTAACAGCCATCATTTAATTTTATTTTTTATAATTTAGTCCTTGTGTCTAGAAAAACATGAAGCTATGTAATAGCCATTGTTACATTTTGTTTGTATATATTTTGTTTTCTGGAATATATTCCTTCTGTCTATAAAAGGAAAAACTCTAAATGATAGTTTTTTAATAAGCCTTCATATAATGCAAATTAGTTTCAATCACTTACCTGCAAAGCAAAGTGCCTTGATACAGTTTCAAAAACAAAAATCTGTTACATTTATTGATTTAACAGTAATTGGACATCTACTGTGTACAAAATAACTGCTGATGCTAAGTCACTTCAGTCATGTCTGACTCTGTGCAACCCCATAGACGGCAGCCCACCAGGCTCCCTTGTCCCTGGGATTCTCCAGGCAAGAACACTGGAGTAGGTCGCCATTTTCTTCTCCAGTGCATGAAAGTGAAAAGTGAAAGTGAAGTTGCCCAGTCGTGTCCAACTCTTAGAGACCCCATGGACTGCAGCCAACGAATGCAAAAGAAATAACAGGTATTCAGGTCTTGTTCTGTGAAAACACAATTCTAGTGATTTACAGAGGTTATTTGCTTCTCATAAAAATGAAAGCTCCTGCTCTCTCAATGCTTACATCTAATAGAAAAAATGAGAAATGTATACAAAATCATAGAAATAAAAGATAGAATGTACAAAATATATCAAGATTGATACAGAAAAAAAATCTGCAGTCGTTTGGCATGGAAGAGGATCTGAACAAGATGAAGCAGGAAAGGTGTTCTGGCCACAAATAGAAGTAAAACGGAAAAGTCCAAGTTTTATAGGGTGAACAGTGAAGGTTCGGCTTGTTTGGGAGGTAAAGCTGGACAGGCAGTTTGGGACAAGATCATGTAAACCTTGAATTCCAACTTGTCATAAAAATGTAACAGACAAAGGAAAATCTTAAAGTGAATGTAAATTCATTAAAATTTTTGTCAATTAAATCTTTAAATAATTGTAGATTCATGTTTAGTTGTAAGGAATAGTAGAAAGAGATCACACCTTTTCCCCAAGAGGAAGATGTCACAAAATTATAATGCAATATCACAACCAGAACACTGATGCCATTACAGCCCAAGATAAGGGATATTTTTGTCACCTTGTGGATCCCTTATGGTGTTCTTCTATTTTCATACATGTCTCTCCTACCTCACCTTTCCTTTATCCCTTAAAATCTGTCCTCCGTTTCTATAGTTGGCCATTTCAAGAATCATAAAGTATGCAACCTTTTGGAATTGCTTTTTATTTCAGCCAGAATAATTCTCTGGATATTCATCAAAGTTATTGTCTGCATTGAACCATACTCATGTTAAATATATGATTGAATTTTACCATTTCTAATGGGAATTGTCTTGACAGGTTTTAAGATAGCGTATCTCTAAAGAGAATTTTATTTTACTTTTTTGTAATGACTTCTGAGTAGAGTTGAAGTGCCTTATTGTACCCCAGCCAAGTGTGAGTATAGAATGACAGTGGAAAGGCAGGAAAACAGGAGGAGGATCTGTTGGCAGAAACACAGAATGTTTCATTTTTCTGCTTCTAGAGATGTAATTGAATCTCCTCTGAAGTTCTGAGTTAGATTTGAGAAAGTAGAAGGGACAAGTTAGAAATGAAACAAGGCCTTGAAGTATACAGAGCAGGGACCCAAATGACAGCATGTGCCTTGGGTTCTTAGGCAAGCACACAGGTGAGGAGATTGCCACCCCCATGTGTCTTCTTCATCCAGCTCTATTCATGAGTCCTCCCCAGAAAGCCTGAGGTAGAAAGCATGGGGCTTCTTCCTCAGAACTCCCAATATACTGGTCCTCACAATGGTCTGAAGGACTGGTCCACTCCAGCTGCTCCCCCACGCGGAAGAAGGTAGGTTGTCCCTATTTGTGCCTGTCAGTCCATGGGGTCGCAAAGAGTTGGACACGACTGAGCGACTTCACTTTTTTCCTTTCCTTCTCCCCACAGATGCTTAATTAGATTAAGACAACCAGAGCACTCAACAGCACTCCAGACCCACCAGCAGAGTGAAAAGAGCAGCTGCCATGGGACACCATGGGACAACACAGAACAGAACACCACACCACAGGACACAACAGAGAATGACAGGACACTACAGAGGACACCACACAATACCAAGTCACCTCAGATACCACAGGATACCACAGAACATCACAGAATACCACAGAGCAACATAGAATACCACAAGCACCACAGAATCCCACAGAAAACATAGAACACTACGGAATACCACAGCACCAGAGAATACCAAAAACATCACAGAATACCACAGAACATAGAATACCACAAGCACCACAGAATCCCACAGAAAACATAGAACACTACGGAATACTACAGATAACACAGGACACTGCAGACACCTCTAAACACCACACAATTCCACAGGCACCACAGAATACCACAGAACATCACAGGACACCATAGACACCTGAGAACACTACATAGAACCACAGGTACCACAGAACACCACAGATACCAAAGAACACCACAGACACCAAAGAACACCACAGACATCACAGTACATCACAGAACACCACCGGTACCACAGAATACCATAGACTACCACAGGACAACACAGAACATCACAGACACTACGGAATAAAACACACCACAGGCACCCCAGAATACCATAGTACACCATAGAGCACCAATGAACATCATGGACTACCATAGGGTATATCACCCATCACAGAGCACTTTGTTCACTCCAGTCAGGATACTAAGTGCCATCAGAAAATTATCTCATTTTCTCCTCTCAACAGTCCATTGAGACCAGTATACTGTCCTTATTTTGTAGTTGAGGAAAGTAAACTCAGAAAATTTAACTATCTCGACAGAGTTACACATTTAGTAAATACTAGCACGGAGAAGGCAATGACAACCCACTCCTATACTCTTGTCTGGAAAATCCCATGGACAGAGGAGCCTGGTAGGCCGCAGTCCATGGGGTCGCTAAGAGTCGGACACGACTGAGCGACTTCACTTTCACTTTTCACTTTCATGCATTGGAGAAGGAAATGGCAACCCACTCCAGTGTTCTTGCCTGGAGAATCCCAGGGACGGGGGAGCCTGGTGGGCTGCTGTCTATGGGGTCACACAGAGTCGGACACGACTGAAGTGACTTAGCAGTAGCAGCATGAAGATTCAAAGCCAGGCAGTCTAACAACTTAATCTCCCTCATTCTGAACCTTAATAACTAGGCATCAGGTCTAAGTCAAGCAATCACAAATTACAGAATATTATTAGTATGATAGAGAAGTTGTCATCTCTCTCATTCATTGGCTCTTCCAGCCAAAAATTTTCCCAGATATTTGCTTGTCCAGTGATGGTCAAAGCAGTGGCCTTGTGTTCAAGGTCTTGTAGGCCAAGTGAAGTGATTAGGGTATGACTATAGCATTTCAGGACTTTTAAAGCTACTCTTAGCTGATTTTTAAGGACAAAAGAATTTTATTAGGGCTCACCGACTCCAACAACAAAGGATTTGACAGCTTTTAAGCCAATCAAGGCTCAAGGGAAAAGGATAGAAGAGAAATCTTTAGATTTAAATTTTTTAATAATTAAATTGTGGCTAAGGGAAAAATCAATGGAAGATCCGGAGAAATAGGGAATTGAAAGCTCAAGGAGATTGCAGACACAGGCCCTGAAAAGGAAGGAAAAAAAATTTTATTATAATGTTAACTTTGGTGATTATTTGAGGCTTAAGTATGTGGTTACCTCAGTCCAGAAGTCTTCCCTCACACACACTTTTCTCAACCACTCTTCTAGTTAGCTGGCTCTCCTATCTGTCCTATTGTTAGTCAGTCAGTGAATCTTTGACCTAGAATGCATTGTTCTCAACTGTAACCCTCTGTTGGCTGGCTTACATTAACTCCTGGACTGAGAGATGCCAGCCTGAGATTTGACACTGTGCATTCTCTTTACATTCCCCCACACAGCACAGTGCTTAGCACTTATTAGGCATTCAAATCAAAGCTATAGAATGAATTTGCCCTCGGACACCATGGTCTTTTGCAAACTCTGGTTACACCTCAAAAAATGGGTTTTACATGTAAAACATATATGTTGGATTTGTCACAGCTGGACTTTGCCATTTGCTCTCTCCTGTCTTAAATCTGGGGATAATGGAAAGATATGGACACCAGTGGTCAGAGGATGGAGGCCAAGATATCCAGAACTGCTACGCACTGCACAGCCTGCAGGTGGAGAAGAATCACCAAAGCGGATCAGAAATACACCCTCATTACCCCAGGCAGGCGGGCCAGTTCTTATAGGAAATACCTTAGAGATTTTGCACAAGAAAGCTGATTTCAGCATCATGCAGACTTGCTTTTAAGAGTCAGTTATGTACTCTGATGTGAATAATTGTACTACTTCGGGTAGAATAACCATTCTGCTGCTGCTACTTAGTTGCTCAGTCATGTCCAACTCTTTGCGATCCCATGGACTGTAGCCCACCAGGCTCCTCTGTCCATGGGGATTCTCCAGGCAAGAATACTGGAGTGGGTTGCCATGCCCTCCTCCAGGGGATCTTCCTAACCCTGGTAATGAATCCAGGTTTCCCACATTGCAGGAGGACTCTTTACCATCTAAGCCAGGAGGGAAGTCCAATAACCATCCAGATTTTATTTTCTTCATGTTATGTGTGAAATGGGAACATAACACTAAAAATGCAGGGAGTTGTGAGAATGAATCCATGTAAGTAATGAACAGCCCATAGTCCATGATTCATAAGAGTTAGCAATGAAATCATTAGCAGTGCAATCCCTCATGACAGCTAACATTTCAGTTGCATATGGCACATTATTGTATTCGATTCTTGTAACATGTCATGAGGTGAGCTGAGAAGGACTTGTCATCCCACTGGATATATAAAAAATCTTAACTTTTAAGAGATTTACTGACTTGTTCAAGTTCAGACCGGGAGGTACAATGGTGCAAAGATGCTGAAATCTTCTGATTTTATTGCTCCAGGCTCCTAGAAAGCATTTTCGTATCTATAATTGTTCTTTATCTCACTGTGCTTTTAACATCAGAGGCTGCCAGAAGAGTAGCAATGCAAAGAATAGTAGTTCACTGTTGGGAAAATGGTGGGAAGGAGGAAGGAAGGTGATGTTTATGCACAGAGGCACTGGGACATCCCTCCTCTATATAGCCCAGGAATGTCAAAAGAGAGCTTCCTGGAGTTAGTTCTGTGTGGGGAAGGGGTGCAGATAAGGGATGCAGGGCTCAGAACACTGGAATGACAATCCCACAAAGGGATGCTTATTTTCCCTTTGGAAGGCTGGGACCTCTTAATTTTTCTTTATTCTCTTAGTATTTCTACTACTAAACAGAGCAAATAGCAGGTTAGGTGGGGACGGTGTAAGGAGCCATCTGTCTTGAGAATGGAAGGAGCCATCTGTCTTGAGAGTGCCATCTCTCCATCCCAGAGTGCTCTCTCAGGGGCCTGAGAATCTGATTGTAAATCCCTTCATATCTAAAAGAGGGACAGAAGCTTCAAAAGGAAGTCTAAATGGTGATGGAAGTAGGACATTATGGAAATTTCTGGATCTTTCATCTAAAAAAATATTGGAAGCAAAATGGTCACTCTTAAAGAGCCAAAATATCTCCTCCAAATAGGATTTACAGCATCCAGCATTCTGAAAGGTAAAATCTCAAACCTAGCAAATCCCAGGCCAGTTCATTTCACTGAAACTGAGAGGTCTGTCCTAGTCTCTCTCAGGCAGAAAGAGCTGTGGTAGATGAAAACGTTAACCTACAACCTGCCCTTGGATAATTGCATGTTCCGAGCAACATCAAACAAAAAGGCAGTCTCGACTTTATTGGCATGAAGGGTTATTAGGTTGTCAGAATCCTGTGATCTCAAACTGCAAGAATAGGCAGAAAATGACTATGCAGAGGATATTAAAGGATTGCAGGATATTCTCTCCATTGTTGCTTTATCATTCTTTTTCCAATCATTTGAAGTCACTTTCTGGAGGGGGTAAACTGAGTGGGATTTTCCCATTATGCAGGCGATGCAATTTAAAGAAAGAGTGGTTTTGCCAGGCTTATAAAAGTCCCATCTGATCTTCTGCTGGTTTATAAGATGCTTTAGAAGCAAAAAAAATGTAGGCAGCTAGGACATGATTATACCCAGCAGGTAAAAGGGAAGCAATGAGATCGCATTTCTGGAAGTTATCCACATTTCAATTAACTTTCCAGTATTTTTGGGGGGTTGTGACAGATTGTTTGTCATAGATTTGAGAAAGAAATCAAAATAAAATTACTACAAAGTCAAACTCCTCTCTCTAGAAACAAGGTTTTTCTACACCTCCATAGATGGGGTTAAAAGTGGAAAAGGATTGGAACGTCTGTGGTGGTCCAGCGGTTAGGACTTTGCACTTTCTCTGCAGGGGGCATGGGTTCGATCCCTGGTCAAAGAACTTCGGTACATGATTGGGAACTAAGATTCTGCAGGTGACAAGGCATGGCCAGAAGAAAAGAACAGTGGAAAAGGATTTAGCCCACACCATCATTATGTAGCTGAAGCTGTTGAGGCTCAGAGAGGTTAAGTGGGTGGCTGCTATCACACACAGCTAGTTAGTGACAGTATCACAACTAAATTCCAGGATTGCTAATTTGTATACTGGGATATTTCCCAGTATCATTCTACCTGTTATATATTTCTAAACATATAACTGACTTGAGAGTTTCTGGTCACATATTATTGGTCATTGTTTCATTTCGCCAGCTTAACACGTGTTTGAGGCACTAGTGTTTCCCAAACTGGTTTGGGAAAATGGGAATCCATGTACGTCCTCTAACTTTAGGGACGGGCATTAATCCAAGTCTTGTGAGAGTTCTTATCTTGCTGTACTTGGGGATTAGTGTCCATCTTCTCAGCTAAACCAATCAACACAGTCTGAGACAACTGTTAGAACCACAAAGACTGATCACTAAGACCTCTAGCATATAGAATAAATAAAACTTACAGGATCTAAAGGCTTCCCAGCTAGTGCTAGTGGTAAAGAACCTACTTACCAGTGCAGGAGACATGAAGACATAAGAGACATGGGTTCAATCCCTGGGTTGGGAAGATCCCATGGAGGTGGGCAAGGCAAACCACTCCAGTATTCTTGCCTGGAGAATCCCACAGACAGGGCCGCAAAGAGTCTGACACAACTGAAGTGACTTAGCACACAGCTTTTTAAAATTTTACCTTTGTCCTCCGAAAATATATTGGACGAAGTTCTAACCTTCCATGAAGACTTCAATAAACTGTTTACTTTCTCTCACTCTCAAAGAATAAAAAGCTCTTTATATTTTTAAGAAGTAATTCTGCATTTAGAATGTCAAGGCCTGCTTCTTAGTCAAAGGTCTACCTTTTCTCAAAGTCATAATAACTTCTCCTCCCCTAACCAGAGTTTGTGGTTGATGAAAACTTACAGACTGGAAAGGAATGAGAACATGGTCTTTTTCTTCTTATTTCTCTCTTTTCCCAACTTACAACTTTATCTTCTTCTTCCCCAGGTTACTAAGTAGATTTCTTACCCTTTAGGGTCAAATTGAATTTGGAGGTAGGGACGAAAGGGGAGGAGGCAGCAGGAAAGGTCTTACATGCCTGGTGCTGTGGTGTCCCGGCTTTGTGCTCTCTGCCTCTGTCTCCTGTGGGCATTTTCATGGGTTCTTTGGAAACCTCGAACGCAGGAGTTCTCATATCCTCCATGCCCTCATTCAGAGGACTATTTCTTCATTACTCCTGGAACCCTATTCTTACTACAGCCATAAAATGTCCACAAGGCAAGCTTCTGGCAGAATCTAAGATAGCTCTCCTGACAACCCTCTCCAATATATAGCCCCACACATTCTATGATGGACTGAACTGTGCCCCCCATCTCCTGTTCATATGTGGAAGTCCTAATCCCCAGTAGCTCAGAATGTGACTATATTTGAGTAAAGGTACTTTAAAGAGGTAATTAAAGTTAAAATGAGACCAATAGGTTGGGCCAATATGACTGGTCTCCTTATAGTGAGAGATCACTATAACAGCACACAGTTGCACAGAGGAAAGACCTGTGAGATCACAGCAAGAAGGTGGCCAGCTGCAAGCCAAGGAGAGAGGCCTCAGAAGAAACCAGACCTGCCAACACCTCGATCACGGATTTCAGCCTCCAGAACTGTGAGTACATGAGTCTCTGTTGTTTAAGCATCCCAGTCTAAGGCCTTTTGCCTAGAAGATTAACACACAGTCGAAGGGAGACACTTCTGCATCACTCTTGCTGTCAAGCTTTGGAAGTGCAAGCTGAACACAGCAGCAACTCTCCTTCACTCTGCTTCTAGGAAAGCTAGTCAACTCTTCTCTCATCCTCTAGATTCCTCAGGAGGGAGTCATATAGTAGTACATTGCAGGGGAAACTGATTATAGACAGCACAGCAAGCTCTAGGAGTACATTTTTTTAAAGCTCCTCACTCATACCTTCTCACAAACTGTTTTCTCTGAAGAAATCATTCTCCTACTTCCTCCTTAATATTGCATAAGTCAACCTGTTTGTTAAAGGTGAGATAGTTTTAGCATTATATAATGCATCTTTGGTTAATCCTGCAAATTCCACATATGGTTTAGCACCTCTTTGTAAGGCAACAGATATTGAATTTCAATGATTCAACTGAAACTTTTACTTAATGAAATGTAAAATCACATCCTCTATGGCAAGAACCTAGACATTAAAGAAGTGAACTTAGAAGGAAAAGTAAAACCAGTAGATAGAGTCTTGGTATAATTCACACTCTTGAATTCAACCACACCTGAATAGAGACTATCTTTGGATGTTTCAGTTAAGCGACCCAACTACAGAGCTCTTCCTCTGAAGTATTCTCATTGCTTGTTTCTTCATTTCCAAAGTTTCCACTGAAATAAAACAAACAATTAGGACCTTATTTTCAAGTGTTTTCTTATTGGGTGGTCAGTTCCATTGTCCTGTCATAAAACTGTCAGTAGTGGGTACAGTAGATGCAGAGTTGGGTGTGGCGGGGTAAGCCTAGCATCTTCAACCTCTTGGAGGGCTGGATGGGAATACTCAAAGAGCTTAGGAGTCTCTCTGGGTGTGGACATTTGACCAAGGAGGGATAAATAGAGATTGAAGCCATTTCAAGAGAGGCAAACTGATCAGAGCCAAAAGTGGCAACCTTTCACCAGTGCACAGTCCCACAGGATTAAGAGCTTCACAATCATCTTATCTGTCTTCATTTCCTGTCAATATTTGCACTGTAATATCTTTTACATCTCAACTTGATTATTTGTTTCTATAGTCTGTTAAACCAAGTGAGACTCTCAATAAAACTCTCACTTGGTATTCATTATATTTAGATAAAAGACATTTACTTATGCACTTAATTTTGTATACAATTTCATGGCATTTATCCACTTTCTGAAATCCATCAGTAGGTCTTATAACTTAAGAACCTCTCTTTTGTAGTTTTGCCTGAACTGGCTTTCATAATATTGACTGACATCCTGCATAAGGCAGAATGAGTTTTTTTTTTTATTATTTGATATTTTCAAACATTTTTAAAGTGCTTATATGTGCCAGGAACTATGAAGAATACTTTGATTTTGCCTGAATTACCTCATTTATTCTTATCACAAACATCTGAAGTATATACTATTCTTATTCCCACTTTATGGATGAAAAAACAGGTTTAGTGGTGTTAATATAAAGTCACAGACTGCGATGGACCCTGAACTCAAACACAAGTCAATTTCTGCAGGATTACTTTATTCTTTCTTTTTGCACTCCTTTTTTTTCTGCCATGGCTTTGTCTCATGAGCATTTTTTAATTGCCCTGAGTTAATCAGGATACATTATAATGTGCTGCAATAACAGATAAACCTTCAAATCGCAGAGGCTTTGCACAATTAAGTCTTACTACCCTCACCTATAGTCTCAAGTGAGTACCTCAGCCTTCCTGCATCTTTCAGCTCAGCCATCTGGAACACAGGACCTTTAAGGTAGCCACTTTAAGGGAAGAGGTAGATGGAAGATGCACACTAACTTTCAACTGCCTCAGCCCAGAAGGGATGCACTACACATACAATCTACTTTACAGAACTTTAAGACATTTTACTAGCTTTATAAACCCTGCCACTATCACAGAAAAATTCATTATGTTGCAAAGTCACCTCAAAGCAGTTCAGCTCAGTTCAGTTCAGTCACTCAGTCGTGTCCGACTGTCTGCGACCCTATGAATTGCAGCACGCCAGGCCTCCCTGTCCATCACCAACTCTCAGAGTTCACCCAGACTCACGTCCATCGAGTCAGTGATGCCATCCAGCTATCTCATCCTCTGTCATCCCCTTCTCCTCCTGCCCCCAATCCCTCCCAGCATCAGAGTCTTTTCCAATGAGTCAACTCTTAGCATGAGGTGGCCAAAGTACTGGAGTTTATTTTCCTAAATATTACATAAGCTCAGCCATTTTTTTTCTGTATGTTTCCCAATCCTCCCATCACTGCAGCAATGCATAACCCATAACAGACTAAGCTATTAGCAAAATATCTAGAAGAGGAAAACTTTAGATGATTCTAATTTGGAGTTCATCGGGCATCGTCATACAACCCATGGTTTCTTGGGTTGTATGGAATCTGCAACTAAGCCCAGAGACGTTTGCTGCTTCCATTACCTCACTGCCAAATAGAACATCTAAATCTATGAACAAACCACTCCAACTTCAAGCATCCACACATCAAAATATTAATAACAAGATCCTATAAATTCTCTAAAGTGATTTAGGAAAAAGTAAGAATCTATAACTAACTAGACATTAATCAAAATAAGTTACTGTGAAAAGCCCAAGAGTAAAAGAAATATAGAAGCTATCAAATGGCCCCATCCTTCAGTAAGAAAATACAGGATGTTGAAAAACTGTTTCTGGAATGTCAGTGGAAGAGGAAGACAAGCTGCTACTCAGAAACTCATTTGCCCATATCAATCACATTAATCAGGACAATTATAATGGGATGCATTCCCCCCTCCCATTTTTTTGTTTTGCTTTTCTGCCTTCTCTTTGTCTCAACAAATGACAGCTATATTTATTTACTATAGGCATGGCACTAGGCTCTGTGGGCATATGTTTGTGTGTGTGTGAGTATAGGTATAAATGTGTATTCTATACAATTTTTCATAATCCTGATGATGCTTCATGGGAATTAAGAATCTTCCCTATGAAGTGAAAGAAACTGAAGCACAAAGAGGATAAGTTATTTCTTCCAGGTCCTAAGCCCAGTAGGTTGTGAAGCTGGCATTCATACTCTGATTGGGATGAAGTCAAAGGGAGTCCCCCTCACCAGATTAAAAAAGCAGAACAGGAGACCTCCTCCAGAGCCCCTTAAAGAATTCCAAATAGACATGGCTGACTCTGCTCCATCTAGACCAGTCAATCTGTGGTGAAAGTGAGCAGAGAATGAGCTGCGGGCCATGCAGGAATGGATAGAGGGACTAGACTGGTAGTTTCCAGGGCTGGAGATGGGGAAAGTAGGAAGAGGGGTCAAAGGGTACAAACTTCCAGTTATAAGATGGGTGAGTTCTGGAGTTTTAATGTACAGCATGGTGACGATAGTTAACATATTATTGACCAGGGTTCTTTTGCAGAAACTAATGCCTATGGCTGGCAATTTGTTAGGTAAGTGAATGTTGATATGCCTCTGATCAATAATGTTCAAGCAACAAAAGATGTAGTAATATATCTCTGGTCAATAATGAGTTAATAATACTATATTGTGTACTTGAAATTTGCTAACAGAGTAGATCCTAAATGTGCTCACCACACTCCTCTCCAAAAAAACCTACCTACTTAAGGTAATGGATGTGTTTATCAACTTGAATGTGGTCATCTTTTCACAATGTGTTCCTGTATCAAATCATCACATTGTACACCTAAAATATACACAATTTTTATTGGTCAGCTGTACCTCAATAAAGCTGAAAAATAAATAATGAGGGGACAGGAGGCTTGAAGCTTGTCCCTTCTGTCATCAGAGCCCCAGAGTAACCGGCCAGGTTACTAAGAATAAAACAATGTGCTCCCTCAGTCATTACATTGCTCTCATGCCACCAATTAATGCATTCATTTTTTCCTTTGTGGGCTTGTTTACTCATTCATTTATTAACTCAACTCTTTTTCTCTCATTGTTTTCCCTACTTCTGAATGATCTTCTGTTTACCCACTCCTTAGTCAAACCTCCACACCCAGAGGGACTCCTGAGTTCAAAAGACTCTTTCTGCCCATCTGTCTGAGTCATGAGGACTCCAGACCGATTCCACCACACCCAGCTCCCCAGCTACCGGGACCACTACTTGTTTCATGGCAAAATGGTGGCACAAAACCAATGGCCGTGAAACACCTGAAAAGAGTCTTCTCATCAAGAGGCTGGTTTTAATTCAATTGGAACTTTGCAGATAAGAACATAAGATTAGAGAAAAAAAAAAATGGTTGGTAGATACAGAATGCAGCTACAGAGAAAATTTAGGAGATGGGCTATGCAAAATTGAAAGTAATTTAACAGTTTAGTGAAGAAATAAATGAAAATGAATAAAAAAAAATAAAAGCTGAAGTCTCTAAATCTAGGCAGTGCTGAGTTCAAATCCTGGTTCTACCTGTTCTTACTGTTAAATCTTGATCAAGTTAAGTTTAATGCTGTCGCTTGGAGTGTAAGGATAAAGATGGTATTCAGCCCACTGGTTGAGAAAGTTAAATAGGATCAGGGGAAACACTTAGAACACATGGCCAGGCACATGATGGTCAAGGTTCAAGATGGTAGGGACACAGCAAAGAATACTGAGAGAGATAATAATAAAGAAATAGATAAATATAGAATATTTTGGCTGGTTATAAGCACTGAGAATAAACAGGCAGGATAAATGTCTAACAGAGACTGCAGAGCGATTGGGTCGCTCCTGAGGGGACCTAGGGTGAGGAACACAGTGATGCTATGAACTCCCAGCAAGTGCTGCTCAGAACAGGTTGTCCTAGGTAGACCCCAAAACTGACAGACCTGTTGTGGAGAAGAAGAGAGAAGAAATTCTTTATCTCTATAACAAAGTCATAAATAAAGTCTCCATCATAAAATGAAAGTAATTCTTCCTTGCTCTCTTTTTTCATATATAAGGAAGACTGACCACAATCTCTAAATGTATCTGAGAGCAATTTTGCTTAATAAACTGAAGACCAAACTCCCTCTTTAATATAAATTTGTGAGCCTACAGAACCCAGAACACTTTCAAGGGGCTTAAAAGAGACTTGCAGGCTTTATAGTCATGCGCCTTACTCCATTCTTAGAAGTCAAAATTGGGAACAAATTTGAGCTGGGAGGTTTGGAGGACCAAGCTTTTAAGCCAATGGAGGAGGTAACAGCCTGTAACATTCCCAGGTTGTCATCAGTGCGTCATGAAGCCAACTTGGATGACTGCCCTAAAGTGATCTACTCTTGCTGGGAAGGCAAGCAGCCTCTGGAACACTATGTCCAGGGTAGAGAGTATTTGGCAACAGTTCCCAGGGGTTTCTCATGCCCCTCCTATCCTGCTTGATGTCTCCTTGGGAGGTTTCCCATACAAAGAAAATGCCTCTGAATCTCCCCCCTCACTCAGTTCCTTCTACTATCTGGGGTACCTGTCAGGGGTGTTCAGCCCTCAAGGACCTCTCTATTGGTCCTGAGACCCCAGGAACTGCTAACACTTCCCTACACTGCCTGCGTGGCTCTTATTTCCCCATGGCCTTAATGAGGCAGCCCTGCGCCCACACAATTGCTTACTGCGTGTGCCTGGCTTCCTATTCCCTGCCCCATTGCAGAGGTCTCCACACCAATAACCAGCTTAATCTGGGACCAATTGAAGGTGACAGCTCACACCATGTGCAACCAGTCTTGCTCTTTTAGTATAATGCCTCTTGCAGCTCAGTTTTGATGTGCTGGCTTCTAACGGATTATCATTCTTTGGCTTAATAGCATGGAGTCTTGTTTTAAAGGGACAATCCCCTTTCTAGTGCATTGGTTCTGGTTTGTGCAAATTGCCCCACAGACCCTCTTGGTGGAGCAGGACAGGAGGTGTTTGTGAGGCAAGACAGGAAATGGCCAGCTTCATTGGTTTGGAGAGCCCCTCCCACCCGCTCCAGCTCCAACAAGAGCATCTCCTTCTGCCTCTGTTCACATAGCATGCAATAGGTTTTTAGTTGAAAAAGGGTTAGAGAAAGGTTGAATACTTTTGGACTGGATTGACTTCCTCCCCCTTTTGAAACGGGCCTAATAGTTTAGGGTGGTGTGACTCAGTGATCACAGGAGCCTTCACATTCCAACCCTGCATCTCAGATTAAAGCTATGACTTCAACTTCACATCATCTTCCTTCATTCAACCAATAACAACTATCAAGAATGTATTCTGTGCAGTGGATCTGAGCAGGACATGATATCTTCTTCAGACCAGAGTTAGGCCCTCTTTTGTGTGAATGTCTTAATTCTGGTTTCCAGGGACTTAATTCTAGGCCCCCAAAGACCTTTTTAAAAGTGTTTCTCTTAGGAAGTTTTCTGGCTCTCATGCCTGCCTGGGTAGCCCAGGGTCCCAGTGGGATGCACTGTGTGTTAGACTCTGAAAGACCCTCAGGGTCACGAAGAGCAACTTCGTGGCATCATTTAGTAAGTTTACCACTAACAGGTGCTTCTCACATGCACCAATAGATTGTTGTTTTTGTTTAGTTTCTAGGTTGAGTCCTACTCTTTTGCAATGCTATGGACTACAGTCCATCAGGTTCTTCTGTCCATGGAATTTTCCAGGCAAGAATACTGGAGTGGGTTGCCATTCCCTTCTCTAGGGGATCCTCTTGACCCAGGGATTGAATCTGCATCTCCTGAATTGGCAGGCGGATTCTTTACCACTGAGCCACCTGGGAAGTCCCCAGTAGATTATGATGTTTTAAAATTTCTCATTTCTTGCAATGATGGATATGTCTCATTGGAGAGATGATAAACTGGGTCTCATACCACAACAAAATTAGAGAAAAAAGAGAAGAAAAGATTAAAAAGGGAAAGATTTGCAGTGGGGCCTGTAATATCCTCTGGGCACGGTGATGAAATCTAGTCTCCTGCCGGAAGGAAAGAAAAAATACTCCATCCTTTTTCCTAGAGATTTCCCCAGGTTTGAACATAAAACTCAATCTAGCCTGAATAGAGTCCATCCCATGGTATGGTTCAGTGAACCAGTAAGTTACTTTTTAAGAGGTATCTCTGACCTGAGAAAAAAATTTTTTAAACATCAAATTCTTTCTCTCTCTCACTCTCTTTCTCTCACACTGCCCCTATATACACACGCTCACACCCACCGCGGCTGCTAAGTTGCTTCAGTCGTGTCAGACTCTGTGTGACCCCATAGACGGCAGCCCACCAAGCTCCGCCATCCCTCGGATTCTCCAGGCAAGAACACTGGAGTGGGTTGCCATTTCCTTTTCCAATGCATGAAAGTGAAAAGTGAAAGTGAAATCGCTCAGTCGTGTCTGACTCTTCGCGACCCCATCGACTGCAGCCCACCAGGCTCCTCCGTCCATGGGATTTTCCAGGCAAGAGTCCTGGAGTGGGTTGCCATTGCCTTCTCACACCCACACTCACAATCAAATAGGAAACATTCCCATATTATGTTAGTGGCAGTATAGGCTCCAAATTTCCTGCAATATTTCTTCTGCCCTGTACTCCCATATGTTTGATATATACCACTTTTCAAAGTTTTGGCAGCTTCATCTATGCATAATAAAAGAGAGGGGCTGTAGATGATAGTAATCATCACCAATGATTTCTTCTTTTCACATGTCCCAGAAAAGAAAGAAATCATTCTGGGATAACTCAATACTTTGAAGAATGACCCAGAAACACAAGCAAAAGGTCTCAGTGCTTGTCTAATTGCTATTGCTACAAGAACAAGGTGTTCAACTCTTCTTCTGAAGAAGCATTAAATGCACCTCACTATTTCGGAATATGTCAAAAGTATTTTAAAATATCACCCTTTGATTTCCTTGTTTTGGTTTCATCCCGGTGCTTTCGTGGGACAAGAATGAAGGAGATAGAAAAAGTGAAAAGGAAAAGACAGAATTGTTTCTCTTCCTGAGTTCTTGCCACTAGGAGAAAAATGGTATTATAATAATAATAGTTACTGTGTATTAAATTCTGCTAAGCACATCATGGCTTCATCTAATTCCTGAAGCTAGTGCAAAGAAGTTATTATCTCCACTCCAGAGATGAAGACTGTGGCTGGGACGATGAGGATGGAATTAGCCCAAAGTTATGGCATGTTCTAGCTGCTAGGAATTACTATCCTGAACTAGCCACTTCACATTGACTGTCTGGTGAAATCTTCAGAGCATCCCTAGAATAAATATATGACTGAAATTAAAAGATGCTTCCTCCTTGGAAGAAAAGTGATGACAAACCTAGACAGCATATTAAAAAGCAGAGACATCACTTTGCCAACAAAGGTCCATTTAGTCAACGATATGGCTTTTTCAGTAGTTGTGTACAGATGTGAGTTGGATCATAGAGAAGGCTGAGTGCCAAAGAATTAATGCTTTCAAACTGTGGTGCTGGGGAAGACTCTTGAGAGTCCCTTGGACTGCAAGGAGATAAAACCAACCAGTACTAAAAGAAATCAACCCTGAATATTCCCTGCAAGGACTGATGCTAAAGCTGAAACTCCAATACTTTGGCCACTTGATGTGAAGAACTGACTCACTGGAAAAGATCCTGATGCTGGGAAAGATTGAGGAAAGGATGAGAAGGAGGCAACAGAGTATGAGACAGTTGGATGGCATCATCGACTCAATGGACATGAGTTTGAGCAAACTCAAGGAGATGGTGAAGGACAGGGAAGCCTGGCATGCTGCAGTCCACAGGGTCACAAAGAGTCAGACACAACTGAGTGGCTGAACAACAACCAACATTTTTATAACTGGTCAAAGTTGCAGGCTAAGTGGTAAATTTAGGGTAGAATTCAAACCTAGGTCTTTTTCATTCCAAAACATACACTCTATTGTGCCACAAACATTCTCATACCTTGTCAGAATAAATATCCTGAGCTTAGTTTGAAATGTATAGTTACCATGCACAGTCCACAATGAGAGGATTAGCCTTTTGCTACAGAGTTTCTAAACAGCATTTTTAAAAACATCCTTAAACAAGCATTTGCTGAGGAGTCCTTTGGGCCAAGCCTCAGACTGGACAGTGCAGGTTGGGCTGTGATAGAGGTGACCCAGAACTTGACCCCAGGGAGATCATGGTCCAGGAGAATTTGGGGTGGGGGTAGGAGAGGAAGGGAGAAGAAGGAAGTGAGAGCAGAGAACACAATACAATAATAGAGAACACACACAGCATATACTTACACAACAGTAGGTGGCAGAGGTGGAATTTGAATCCTGGCCTGTCATCTTAATCAATGCACTGAGATGAACATTTTTAAAGTCTTACTAGGCTCACTCACTTTCTTTACACATCCATAGACTAAATATAGTACTATCAACGTAAGAGAATGAATATTTATAAGCTTATATGTAGTATAATCTTTTTGTGGATAGTCTGTCTTATCCATCCTGAAACTAATTAACTAGTTTATTTTGGATGATTCAGTTGGGAGTCATGCCCATACAACCAGGGAAAATAATTTTTAATTTTGAAGAATAGAATAAGTTTCATATCTTGGTTTATCTTTTTGGCAGTCCCAACCTCTGTGTGGAGACCAAAACAATCCCTAAAGATAATAAAATACTATTGACTGAGGAGACTAAATATATTGAGTTGTTTTTATTGGAATGACTTAACAGGCCAGAAAGCAAACCTGGAAGTCTCCTCTTCTTTAAATAAATACCTGAAAAGATCGTAAATCAGGGTTACTAGAAAGTTTTCATTTACATTGCCAATTCTGTCATTCAAATGATGCAAGTAAATTTACATTAGTTATATTGTCTAGGTATTTCTCAGAAAATTCTAAGTGGAATAGTTCCTTTACAGGAAGGGTATTTAAATAGTCCATATGCTTGGCTGAGATACCTAGGAGAGAATACTGACCATTTTATATTCATTCTTTTACTCCAGTAGACACTTAGGATCTGCTTATTGATTATTCAATTTTTTCCTTTGTATCTATGGTCTATTAGTACATTATCCAAGATCTAGTAAGTAGGTGTTCCTAGGAATATCAACATAGGAATTAGAATTGTCACTGAAGCTGTATGAAATCGGTGGGTTTGAGACTCCTGTCTGTGAAATCAGGACTTGAGGAAAAATAACATTCTGGCTCAGGGCAGCCAACCCACTAATTTATAAATGGCCCACTACATGTGAGGAGTCAGAGAGGACCAGGACTGAATGTCAGACCTCTGACAGTCAAGTCCACATTAGTGGATACAGTGATACCAGATGCATGTCAGGTGGTGTCTTGGGATTCTCAACGACTTGATTTCAAAGAAAAATCATCTGCAGGTAGAACACTGTTTATCTACCTGGCTGAAGCTTGCCTTTGTGCCATTTTAGTGGTGAGAAAACGAACCAGATTTGCTAGTTAATGAAATAAAATTCCCCCAAAAAGCAAGGAGTTTGGCCAACTCAAAATGCAAGGCAAGTGATCTTCATGCATTTTAAAATTATTAGGAACAAATGTTAGGGAAAACTGTGCTAATAACAAATTTATGATCTCTACCTTCAATATCCATATAAAGCAAATATAAAGTGAAGACCCAATCTGAATGGACGAGAATTGTTTATTTCACAGATTTCCACAACTAAGGGCTTTCCCTAATTCTGAGAGGATGTCCTCTGTTCACCACAAATGTGTTCACCTATATTAAAGTAATCAGCTCTTTAAAGAATAAGCCCAGTGCCCATGTATACATAAGAACTGGTTAAATTTTGCTCAAACACTTTCTAGCTGAGCAAATTTCCTGTTCCACTCCAATTGTGCTGACTGCTAGTTGTCTTTTTAGGTCTATGTTTAAACGTCCCTTAAAAAACATTTTTCCCCAACCTCCTAATTGCTGTTAAGTTTCCATATTACACTCTATCTTAAAAGCTGCATATTTTATTCATAGCATTTATAGTAATTTATAATTGTATGGATGTGTATTTATTTGTTTAATGACTCTCTTCCCATTTAATGTTCATTTAATGCCATATGCATCCTTGTATCTCAAGTCTTCAGCACCAGAGTGGAGACTCGGTGCATATTCAGCAAATGAATAATGAATAAATGAGAAACAGAAATGAGAGTGACCATGTGTTCCCTAAGAGAGGCAAAGAGCAGCCCCTGCTCCCAGTAGGCCTTTGCTATATTTCGTTTCTTTTCCAAAAATGTCTGTGATATTCCTTCTTGTGTATTTATAATAGTATTCTCTTTTCTTGAGCCAGCTGGAATGAGTCTCTATCCCTTGCAACACAAGTATCCCAAGTCACAGCCAGAGAATTGTGCACTTTGACATAACAGACAAAGCAAGTATGATAATAACAAGGTAACATTTTAAAAGGAAATGTCAGAGGAAAGTAGTCCCCTTGGTATTGTTTATCTTTGCTTCATCCAATCTGAAAATGAAAACTCTCAACTTTCTAAATTTAACCCTTTAACAAACTAGCCTCTAACTCCACCTGGTGGAGACATAGAAACCTGGGGAGACGAACCAATCCAAAGCAGGATAAAAAAGCACACCTAGTGGATTTCTCAAAAAGAAAACACATACTCAAAAAGCCAAATAGATGACCTCCTGGGGTGTGTCTTACCCTGAGAAGAAAAAGGTTGTAATGATCATTTTCGCCTTTTACTCTTGGCTCCCATTTTTGCCCTTTTATGTACTGCAAGGTAGTCTAAGAGTCCAGGGACCTGCATATTCCATTTTCCTAGATTATTTGCCAACAAGCTTCTGGTTAGTTTCTACCAATGGGAAGTACTGATGGAAGTTCAAAAGGCGGGAGTAGGGAAAGGGGGTTTGCTTCCTGTTCTAGAATCTGTTGGTATTTTTCAACAACTAGAGCGCTAACCCTCTATCCTCATCTTTCAGCAATCATGCAGCAAAGAGTCTTAGTACTGCTGAATAGCAGCCTCTCAGCTGTCCCAGCACCCTCTTCATTTGTGGTTTCAACAGTGGCTCAGGCAGGCCCCTTTCTCCATGATCTTGTGTCTTGTAAAACCATTGCCCTCATTTATGTCTTCAGAAGGGTTGTTGATGCTCCCAGCAGCTACTTTGCATAGAGTTACTGGGCATAACCAATTCAAAGAGACTAAATTAATGTTTTCCTACCCCCACCACCCACATGTATCCAGAATCTAAATTTTGGTCTTTAATACTATTGTGGACTATAGGGGAACAGGGTCCCTCGGAGAGTGACTCTTTCCAAGCCATAGAGAAGGAAGATGAAAGTCTATGTAAATCTGGATTACACTGCTTTTGCCAAAAAAAAAATCTCATAACAACAGGACAATGAATTAGTACTGTTGTCCATTTTAAAGTATACATTATTTCTAGAATTTTAAAAACAAATTTCATAATATTCATAAACTAAACTATCCATAACCAAACAAGGGAAATCCGTTATTAGAAAGGATATATCCCAAGTAAGTGACTCAGTTTTGTGTCAATTTGGGTTCTGCAAACTACTAAGAATCAACTTATCGAGAGAGTAAACCCTAGACCTTGGCAAGTCTGAGTATTCTTCTGCTTTGGGGTTTGGAAAGATTATTTCCTCCTTAAAGGAGGTATAAAAGTCAACATCTCCCCATGTGCTATTCAGTGAGTTGTTATTGATTATCCATTTTAAATATAGCAGTGTGTACATGTCAATCCCAAACTTCCTAACTGTCCCTCCCTTCCCCACTTAACAATCTAATTGGGAAACAAATTTGAAAAAGAATAGATACATGTAAAACTGAATCACTCTGTTGTACACCTGAAACTAACACAGCATTGTTACTCAACTATGCTGAATGCTAAGTCGCTTCAGTCGTGTCCGACTCTGTGCGATCCCATGAACAGCAGCCCACCAGGTTCCTCTGTCCACGGGATTCTCTAGGCAAGAATACTGGAGTGGGTTGCCATTGCCTACTCCAACATAAAATAAAATGGTTAAAAAATTAGCATCTGGCAAGATTACTACAATCTTGGAACAGTAAAGCAGAAGAGCAAAAATAAGAATATAAATGTAAAATGAAATTATTAGTAGTTATATGTTTTCATCATCACATTTATAACTATTTCAGTTTTACTGTAATACTTGTAATTAATATATTTTATGTGTGGATTTTCTGCTCTTCAAATTGTTTAAAGCCTTTAAGAGAATTTTGTATTTCATGTTTTGATTTCAACTAAATATTTAGAAGAGTAAAATTAAATGTATTCACGATCATTTAAATATTTGAGATATTTTTAACTGAACTCTGTAAGTACTGATGGATTATCCTTGTAAGTAATATAAAAATATTTAGAGAGATTGTGAGTGTTCAATGTTTAAGTGAATGTTTATAACAAAATGGTTTTAGGTTTAATGAATTAAGCATTAAAAAAAATAAAAGAGAAGGTTGCATTTTCCTTCATGGAGCTAAAGGACCCGTTAACACCTTTAACTCTCTGTAAAATGTCACACAGTTAAAGGAGGATGTATTATTCACTGCGGTTGGGGGAAGGATTTGTCAAAACATTAGTCTCCCCCAGCACCAACACTACGGATACTTAAGAGACCAGGAATCTAGCAGGCACGTGGCTTCAGCTATATTCGGCTTTGAATCTAGCCATGCCTTTTGAATTTCTTATTTTTATATTTTACCTATCATTGTTATATGTGTGAAGTAGATGTGGCATTGCCCTCATATTATCTAGTGCCATCTTAACTGGGAAATTCTCTCTTACTGAACTTTTAAAATTAAACTGGAAATACATACTTTTAAGACATCTGTCTCTCCTACTTAATCACAAACTCCTTTAGACATTGTTCTTCTTTGTATATACAGACGCTGGCACATAGTAAAGTGATCAATAAACATTTTTGAATAAATTATTGAGAGGGTAACATTTTGTGAATCCTGGAAATGCTGGAAAGGGAAGACAGAAGCTATTGCTTATGTATTATTGATGGGAAAGTAAACTGGTGCAACTCTTTGAAACTGAAGTTAGCAATGTCTTATAAACTTGTTCAGATAAGCTTTGACTGCCTTTATAGGAATCTGGCCTTAAGTAATAATGAAAAAGAAGCAAAACAACAACAACAAAATGGGAAACAAGCTGCATGTTCACTTACGTGGAATTGGTTAAACAACAACAACAAAATTGGAAACAAGCTGCATGTTCACTTACGTGGAATTGGTTAAATAAATTATAGTTTATTCATTAGATAGAAAATTAGCCCTCCAGTAAAAATACTTTAAAATATGATATAGAAATTAGAAAAGAAAATATTTATGGCATCAGCTCATTTTAAAGGCAGCGTTTGGAACAATTATGACATTATAAAACACATGGGTTAAAAATTAAGGGAAAATAACACAAAAATTGTAGCAGTGTTAATCCCATCCCCTTTCTGTTTTTCAAATTATGTAAAATATGGCTCTGTAAATTGGCCTTATATTTACATTATAATTAGCTGAATTTTTAAAATTTTTTTCCTCTAACTATATATTCAATTGCAAGAATCAAACAGAATATACATTTTTTAAAATGTGATGTTTAATCTAGGAACAAACTCTACTTTCAGTTTTTAGCTCATAACAAGCATGAATTTCAGGGATCCTATTATATACTTTGATATTTTTTTAAACAATTTTTCTACATATGGTTAAATGTAAGTAGATGTTGCAACAGCCTTTGGGAAAATAAAAAGAAAGAGAAAAATACTAAGTTGAAATCACAATGAAATAAGGCTTAGCGAGACTTAAAAATATTATGAAGCCTTTCAACCAGTGACCACCACCATCACAAGAGTGAGGCCATCTTGGGCCTTCCAGCCTAGCCCAGTTATTACTTGCAAACCATGACTACATTTTCAGTCAACAGCAGTTTCCCTCTGAAGAAGAGTCCCTGTAGTAGTCCACAGTATTTAATGTTCTCATATGATCTTGATAGTAGAGATCGTTTGGCACTGCCTCAACACTACTAGCAACTGAAATTCTTAACACAGGCTCAACAATCCAAGCAATTCCAGGCTCCCTCTAACTTCACTTCTAGGGATTGGGGCAGGGGTTGGGGGTGGGAGCAGTGGAGAACACATTTTTTCCAGGGACCTCATTTTACATCATCCCATTAGTCTAAATAGACAGGAGTAATTGAATGTTTGGGCACAAATGCATCTACAGAGGCCATTAAAAACAGATTTTAGGGCTCCACTCAGCAGAGGTTGAAAAACTTTAAAGGTAGAGGTATGAAATGTATATATTTAATGAGCATTTTTAATGACAATTCCCACCCTTATCAGTGAATCTGATGAAGATGATGGGACTCATTTGTTGTGAGTGGCCCTCATTTAATCAGTTGAAAGTCTGAATACAAGATGAAGGCTAACCTTTCTGCAAGTAATAGAAATTATGCCTACCTAACTGTCTTGAGCTTGGACCTCAGCTTTTCCTGCCTTCAGGCTAAACATGAAACACTGGCTTTTCCCAGGTCTCAAGCCTGCCAGCTATTTGACAGAAACTACGCCATTGGCTCTCCTAGATCTCCAGCTTGCCAACTAGAGATTTTGGGGATTTGTCACCTCCATAATCATGTAAGTCAAATCCTTATTATAAATGAATAAATACATATGTTTATAGATTCAGGTATACACACGTACACACATCTTATTGCTACTGCTGCTGCTGCTAAGTCACTTCAGTCATGTCCAACTCTGTGCAACCCCATAGACGGCAGCCCACCAGGCTCCCCCGTCCCTGGGATTCTCCAGGCAAGAACACTGGAGTGGGTTGCCATTTCCTTCTCCAATGCATGAAAGTGAAAAGTGAAAAGTGAAAGTGAAGTCGCTCAGTTGTGTCCAACCCTCAGCGATCCCATGGACTGCAGCCCACCAGGCTCCTCCGTCCATGGGATTTTCCAGGCAAGAGTACTGGAATGGGTTGCCATTGCCTTCTCCAACACATTAGTCCTGTTCTTATTAGTCCTGTTCTATTTCTGTTTCTCTGAAAAACACTGATTAATACAGGCAGGACACTTGGATACCAGATACCCACAAATTGACAAATGTCTACTACATTAAAACTTCTCATCATTTTGAACAGATTCTTATCCATCTCAATTCCACACCTCATTGAAGAGCTATGAATAGATTAGGATTTACCACTTAAGTATCTCAATAAGTATCTCAGTACCATTAAAGATCTCAATTTTTATCTCAAGCTTATTGTTACTTGTTCCCTTTCAAATTTGTTTGTAATTTTTAGTAAGATAGATAAAAATGCCACAGTTTGCAAAACTGATTTCAACAAAAAAATTCAAAATTGTTTCAAAAGGAAATAAGCTTACAGAAAGCAATATGTATTCTTATACCCAACTTGAAGATGCTTTTGACAAGTGAACAAGTATCAATGTATGTGTTCATTGCATTATCAATGCAAATATCAATGCAAAGAAAACAATTTTTGTCATGAAACAAAATCAAGAGTACTGGATAAGGCAACTAATGCTTTGATCTTAGAGTTCAAGAATTTTAACTGTAAACATTAAGTAGATATGGTATAATCTTTACATTTAAAATAATTTTTATTTGACATTTTTCTTTTTATGTCTCCTCTTTCAGTGTTTTCTATAACAAAATATAAATATCAGGTAGAGATGAATCTATTACTAGAACATAAAATTTTTTTTCGATATACTGGCTTATAAGAATAATAAAGAAAACCTCTGAAATTTTAGCAAAAACCCTATGAGAAAAAAAAGGGCTTTTGTTTACTATTATGGTCAAACACTACTTCCTAAGGCCCACTTGACTTCTCATTTCAGAACGTCTGGCTCTAGGTGAGTGATCACACCATTGTAGTTATCTGGGTCGTTAAGATCTTTTTTGTATAGCTTTTCTGTGTATTCTTGCCACCTCTTTTTAATATCTTCTGCTTCTATTAGGTCCATACCATTTCTGTCCTGTATTGTGCCCATTTTTGCATGAAATGTTTTGCATGAAAGATCTCTAGCTTTTCCCATTCTACAGTTTTCCTCTATTTCTTTGCATTGATCACTGAGAAAGGCTTTCTTATCTCTCCTTGCTATTCTTCGGAACTCTGCATTCAAATGGTTATATCTTTCCTTTTCTCCTTTGCCTTTTGCTTCTCTTCTTTTCTCAGCTATTTGTAAGGCCTCCTCAGACAACCATTTTGCTTTTTTGCATTTCTTTTTTTGGGGGATGGTCTTGATCACTGCCTCCTGTACAATGTCATGAACCTCCATCCATAGTTCTTCAAGCACTCAATCAGACCTAATCCCTTGACTATTTGTCACTTCCACTGTATAATTGTAAGGGATTTAATTTAGGTCATACCTGAATGGTCTAGTGGTTTCCCCTACTTTCTTCAATTTAAGTGAATTTGTCAATAAGGAGTTCATGATCTTAGCCACAATCAGTTCCTGTTCTTGTTTTGCTGACTGTATAGAGCTTCTCTATCTTTGGCTGCAAAGAATATAATAAGTCTGATTTTGGTACAGACCATCTGGTGATGTTCATGTGTAGAGTCTTCTCTAGTGTTGTTGGAAGAGGGTGTTTGCTATGACCAGTTCATTCTCTTGTTAAAACTGTTAGCCTGTGCCCTGTCTCATTCTGTACTCCAAAGCCAAATTTGCCTGTTACACCAGGTATCTCTTGACTTCCTACTTTTGCATTCCAGTCCCCTATAATGAAAAGGACATTTTATTTGGGTATTATTTCTAGAAGGTCTCGTAGGTCTTCATAGAACCGTTCAACTTCAACTTCTTCAGGGTTACTGGTTGGGGCATAGATTTGGTATGATACTGAATGGTTTGCCTTGGAAATGAACAGAGATCATTCTGTCGTTTTTGAGATTGCATCCAAGTACTGCATTTTGGACTTTTTTGTCGCCTGAGGGCTACTCCATTTCTTCCAAGGGATTCTTCCCCACAGTAGTAGATATAATGGTCATCTGAGTTAAATTCTCCCATTCCAGTCCATTTTTGTTCACTGATTCCTAAAATGTCAATGTTCACTCTTGCCTTCTCTGTTTGACCACTTCCAATTTTCCTTGATTCCAATTTTCCTGAATGGACCTAACATTCCAGGTTCCTATGCAATATTGCTCTTTACAGCATCAAAATTTACTTCCATCACTAGTCATATCCATAACTGGATGTTGTTTTTGCTTTGGCTCTGTCTCTTCATTCTTTCTGGAGTTATTTCTCCACTGATCTTCAGTAGCAAATTGGGCACCTACCGACCTGGAGAGTTCATCTTTCAGTGTCCTATCTTCTTGCATTTTCATACTGTTCATTGGGTTCTCAAGGCAAGAATACTGAAGTGGTTTGCCTTTCCCTTCTCCAGTAGACCACATTTTGTCAGAACTCTCCAGCATGACCCATCCATCTTGGGTCGCTCTACACAGCATGGCTTATAGTTTCATTGAGTTAGATAAGGCTGTGGTCCAGTTTGGTTAGCTTTCTGTGATCGAGGTTTTCAGTCTGTCTGCCCTCTGATGGAGAAGGATAAGAGGCTTATGGAAGCTTTCTGATGGGAGAGAGTGACTGAGGGGGAAACTGGGTCTTGTTTTGTTGGGTGGGGCCACGCTCAATAAATCTTTAATCCAATTTTCTGTTGATGGCCAAACTATGGTGGAGGTAATGAAGATAATGGCAACCTCCTTCAAAAGGTCCCATCATGTACTGATGCATTCAGTGCCCCCAACCCTGCAGCAGGCCACCCTGGACACACGCCTCTGCCGGAGACTCCTGGACACTCAGGGGCAAGTCTGGGTCAGTCTCTTGTTGGGTCACTGCTCCTTTCTCCTGGGTCCTAGTGTGCATAAGGTTCTATTTGTACCCTTCAAGAGTGTTTCCCCAGTCCTATGTAAGTTCAGGGAGCTCTGTAATGAGATTAATGGCAACCTCCTCCAAGAGGGCTTATGCCATACCCAGGTCTGCTGCACCCAGAGCCCCTGCCCCTGTGGCACACCACTGCTAACCCATACCTTTTCAGGAGACACTCAAACACAGTTCTAGCTCAGTCTCTGTGGGGTCTCTGAGTCTTGGTGCACACAAGGTTTGTTTGAGCCCACTGAGCATCTCTGGCAGGTAAGGGGTTTAATTCTAAATGTGATTTTTGCCCCTCCTACCGTCTTGCTGGGGCTTCTCCTTTGCACATGGACGTGGGGTATCTTTTTTTGGTGGGATCCAACATTCTCCAGTTGATGGTTGTTTAGCAGCAAATTGTAGTTTTGGAGTTCTCGCAGGAGATGAGTGCAGTCCTTCTACTCTGCCATCTTACACCCCAAATTCACTACTAATTTAAAATATGAAAATAAGAATTTTTAAAAGTACATAATGATATCATTTCAAGAATTCCTGGGAATCCTGATTCTTCTTTCCCAGACCCCAGAAATACTAATTTTGAAACCCTATAATAATCTAAACCCAGAAATGGTGAAAGCCAGGAGGCACACAGTACACGGGAGACCAGATAGACAAGTCCATCACGACTCCTACCCATTTCATGAAGCAGTGCCTGAGGAGATGATGGGCTGCCACCAGGGGGCAGCAGTGAGCACAAGCGCTTAGTTCTGAAACCCGACACGGCCAAAGAGAACTTGAGAGAACCCACATTCAGAAGCCTCTTAGGTTTTTAGTTTTAAACTATCAAGATATTTAACCTGTCAACTGCCTTAATTAACCTATTATGATTATCTTTTCACTTGCTTTTGACTGTTAAACCAAAAAAAGTATAGTGGTCTCTTGTTTTCAAAGTAGGAAGCATGCCTTAGCTAGAACAGTGGCATACACCTGGCACTCAATAAATAGATGTTAAGAAAATTAAAGTGTGACATTAATTAATGAGAGGAACAGAGAAAATTTTTATTTGGAACTGGCATTTTCCCCATAAGTCAAAATTATGCAAAACCAAATTACCTGTAAAGAAAATGTAATTGAATATTAGATTCTCTGACATAATCCTCATATACAAACTTTTATACAATAACTGCACACGATTTTTATCTTTTTAAACTTCAACCAATTGGGTGAGTGAAGAATCAGCTTTAATAGGAAGCTTTTAATTTCTTCAGGGATATGGTAAGGATTATCTTAGCTGAAGTTAATAGGAGATGCAGATGTATTGATTAGTTATAAGAAAAGCAGGTTAAAATAAATAGTCTTGTTTTCTCATCATAAACTTACCTGTTCATCCGAACATAAAATTAGATACAGACTATACTGCATATCTGGCTTCCCTGGTGGCTCATATGGTAGGGAATCTGCCTGCAATGAAGGAGACCTGGGTTCAACACCTGGGTGATGAAGATCCCCTGGAGAAGGGAATGGCTACCTACTCCAGTATTCTTGCCTGGAGAATTCCATGGACAGAGGACCTGGCGGGCTACAGTCCTCGGGGTCTCAGAGAGCCAGATAAGACTAAGCGACTTTCACTTTCACACTGCATATACTGTATATAAAAATGGGATCTGGTTATTCAAAACTCTATGTGTTCAGAGGAGGAGCTAAGATGGCGGAGGAGTAGGACGGGGAGAACACTTTCTCCCCCACAAATTCATCAAAAGAACATTTAAACGCCGAGTAAATTCCACAAAACTTCTGAATGCCGGCAGAGGACATCAGGCACCCAGAAAAGCAACCCAAGTCTTCGAAAGGAGAGAGAAGAAATACAGCTCCACTCACCAGAACACCGACACAAACTTCCCTAACCAAGAAACCTTGACAAGCCACCTGTACAAACCCACACAGAGCGAGGAAACGCCACAATAAATAGAACTACACAAACTGCCAGAATACATAAAGGACACCCCAAACTCAGCAATTTAAACAAGATGAAGAGACAGAGGAATACCCAGCAGATAAAGGAACAGGATAAATGCCCACCAAACCAAACCAAAGAGGAAGAGATAGGGAATCTACCTGATAAAGAATTCCGAATAATGATAGTGAAATTGATCCAAAATCTTGAAATCAAAATGGAAACACAGATAAATAGCTTGGAGACAAAGATTGAGAAGATGCAAGAAAGGTTTAACAAGGACCTAGAAGCAATAAAAGAGAGTCAATATAAAATGAATAATGCAATAAATGAAATTAAAAACACTCTGGAGGCAACAAATAGTAGAATAACAGAGGCAGAAGATAGGATTAGTGAATTAGAAGATAGAATGGTAGAAATAAATGAATCAGAGAGGATAAAAGAAAAACGAATTAAAAGAAATGAGGACAATCTCAGAGACCTCCAGGACAATATTAAACGCTACAACATTCGAATCATAGGGGTCCCAGAAGAAGAAGACAAAAAGAAAGACCATGAGAAAATACTTGAGGAGATAATAGTTGAAAACTTCCCTAAAATGGGGAAGGAAATAATCATCCAAGTCCAAGAAACCCAGAGAGTCCCAAACAGGATAAACCCAAGGCGAAACACCCCAAGACACATATTAATCAAATTAACAAAGATCAAACACAAAGAACAGATATTAAAAGCAGCAAGGGAAAAACAACAAATAACACACAAGGGAATTCCCATTAGGATAACAGCTGATCTTTCAATAGAAACTCTTCAAGCCAGGAGGGAATGGCAAGACATACTTAAAGTGATGAAAGAAAATAACCTACAGCCCAGATTATTGTACCCAGCAAGTATCTCATTCAAATATGAAGGAGAAATCAAAAGCTTCTCAGACAAGCAAAAGCTGAGAGAATTCAGCACCACCAAACCAGCTCTCCAACAAATACTAAAGGATTTTCTCTAGACAGAAAACACAAAAACAGTGTATAAACTCGAACCCAAAACAATAAATGGCAATGGGATCATACTTATCAGTAATTACCTTAAATGTAAATGGGTTGAATGCCCCAACCAAAAGACAAAGACTGGCTGAATGGATACAAAAACAAGACCCCTACATATGTTGTCTACAAGAGACCCACCTCAAAACAGGGGACACATATAGACTGAAAGTGAAGGGCTGGAAAAAGATTTTTCATGCAAATAGGGACCAAAAGAAAGCAGGAGTAGCAATACTTATATCAGATAAAATAGACTTTAAAACAAAGGCTGTGAAAAGAGACAAAGATGGTCACTACATAATGATCAAAGGATCAATCCAAGAAGAAGATATAACAATTATAAATATATATGCACCCAACATGGGAGCGCCCCAATATGTAAGACAAATGCTAACAAGTATGAAAGGAGAAATTAACAATAACACAATAATAGTGGGAGACTTTAATACCCCACTCTCATCTATGGATAGATCAACTAAACAGAAAATTAACAAGGAAACACAAACATTAAACGATACAATAGACCAGTTAGACCTAATTGATATCTATAGGACATTTCATCCCAAAACAGTGAATTTCACCTTTTTCTCAAGTGCACATGGAACCTTCTCCAGGATAGATCACATCCTGGGCCATAAATCTAGCCTTGGTAAATTCAAAAAAATAGAAATCATTCCAAGCATCTTTTCTGACCACAATGCAGTAAGATTAGACCTCAATTACAGGAGAAAAACTATTAAAAATTCCAACATATGGAGGATGAACAACACCCTGCTGAATAACCAACAAATCACAGAAGAAATCAAAAAAGAAATCAAAATTTACATAGAAACTAATGAAAATGAAAACACAACAACTCAAAACCTGTGGGACACTTTAAAAGCAGTCCTAAGGGGAAAGTTCATAGCAATACAGGCATACCTAAAGAAACAAGAAAAAACTCAAATAAATAACCTAACCCTACACCTAAAGCAACTAGAAAAGGAAGAAATGAAGAACCCCAGGGTTAGTAGAAGGAAAGAAATCTTAAAAATTAGGGCAGAAATAAATGCAAAAGAAACAAAAGAGACCATAGCAAAAATCAACAAAGCCAAAAGCTGGTTCTTTGAAAGGATAAATAAAATTGACAAACCATTAGCCAGACTCATCAAGAAACAAAGGGAGAAAAATCAAATCAATAAAATTAGAAATGAAAATGGAGAGATCACAACAGACAACACAGAAATACAAAGGATCATAAGAGACTACTATCAACAATTATATGCCAATAAAATGGACAACGTGGAAGAAATGGACAAATTCTTAGAAAAGTACAACTTTCCAAAACTCGACCAGGAAGAAATAGAAAATCTTAACAGACCCATCACAAGCAAGGAAATTGAAACGGTAATCAAAAATCTTCCAGCAAACAAAAGCCCAGGTCCAGATGGCTTCACAGCTGAATTCTACCAAAAATTTAGAGAAGAGCTAACACCTATCCTGCTCAAACTCTTCCAGAAAATTGCAGAGGAAGGTAAACTTCCAAACTCATTCTATGAGGCCACCATCACCCTAATACCAAAACCTGACAAAGATGCCACAAAAAAAAGAAAACTACAGGCCAATATCACTGATGAACATAGATGCAAAAATTCTTAACAAAATTCTAGCAATCAGAATCCAACAACACATTAAAAAGATCATACACCATGACCAAGTGGGCTTTATCCCAGGGATGCAAGGATTCTTCAATATCCGCAAATCAATTAATGTTATACACCACATTAACAAATTGAAAAACAAAAACCATATGATTATCTCAATAGATGCAGAGAAAGCCTTTGACAAAATTCAACATCGATTTATGATAAGAACTCTCCAGAAAGCAGGAATAGAAGGAACATACCTCAACATAATAAAAGCTATATATGACAAACCCACAGCAAACATTATCCTCAATGGTGAAAAATTGAAAGCATTTCCTCTAAAGTCAGGAACAAGACAAGGGTGCCCACTTTCACCATTACTATTCAACATAGTTTTGGAAGTTTTGGCCACAGCAATCAGAGCAGAAAAAGTAATAAAAGGAATCCAAATTGGAAAAGAAGAAGTAAAACTCTCACTGTTTGCAGATGACATGATCCTTTACATAGAAAACCCTAAAGACTCCACCAGAAAATTACTAGAACTAATCAATGAATATAGTAAAGTTGCAGGATATAAAATCAACACACAGAAATCCCTTGCATTCCTATACACTAATAATGAGAAAACTGAAAGAGAAATTAAGGAAACAATTCCATTCACCATTGCAATGGAAAGAATAAAATACTTAGGAATATATCTACCTAAAGGAACCAAAGACCTATATATAGAAAACTATAAAACACTGGTGAAAGAGATCAAAGAGGACACTAATAGATGGAGAAATATACCATGTTCATGGATTGGAAGAATCAATATAGTGAAAATGAGTATACTACCCAAAGCAATTTATAGATTCAATGCAATCCCTATCAAGCTACCAACAGTATTCTTCACAGAGCTAGAACAAATAATTTCACAATTTGTATGGAAATACAAAAAACCTCGAATAGCCAAAGCGATCTTGAGAAAGAAGAATGGAACTGGAGGAATCAACCTGCCTGACTTCAGGCTCTATTACAAAGCCACAGTTATCAAGACAGTATGGTACTGGCACAAAGACAGAAATATTGATCAATGGAACAAAATAGAAAGCCCAGAGATAAATCCACGCACATATGGACACCTTATCTTTGACAAAGGAGGCAAGAATATACAATGGATTAAAGACAACCTCTTTAACAAGTGGTGCTGGGAAATCTGGTCAACCACTTGTAAAAGAATGAAACTAGAATACTTTCTAACACCGTACACAAAAATAAACTCAAAATGGGTTAAAGATCTAAACGTAAGACCAGAAACTATAAAACTCCTAGAGGAGAACATAGGCAAAACACTCTCTGATATACATCACAGCAGGATCCTCTATGACCCACCTCCCAGAATATTGGAAATAAAATCAAAAATAAACAAATGGGACCTAATTAACCTTAAAAGCTTCTGCACATCAAAGGAAACTATTAGCAAGGTGAAAAGACAGCCTTCAGAATGGGAGAAAATAATAGCAAATGAAGCAACTGACAAACAACTAATCTCAAAAATATACAAGCAACTCCTACAGCTCAACTCCAGAAAAATAAACGACCCAATCAAAAAATGGGCCAAAGAACTAAATAGACATTTCTCCAAAGAAGACATACAGATGGCTAACAAATACATGAAAAGATGCTCAACATCACTATCAGAGAAATGCAAATCAAAACCACTATGAGGTACCATTTCACACCAGTCAGAATGGCTGCGATCCAAAAGTCTACAAGCAATAAATGCTGGAGAGGGTGTGGAGAAAAGGGAACCCTTTTACACTGTTGGTGGGAATGCAAACTAGTACAGCCACTATGGAGAACAGTGTGGAGATTCCTTAAAAAACTGGAAATAGAACTGCCTTATGATCCAGCAATCCCACTGCTGGGCATACACACTGAGGAAACCAGAAGGGAAAGAGACACGTGTACCCCAATGTTCATCGCAGCACTGTTTATAATAGCCAGGACATGGAAGCAACCTAGATGTCCATCAGCAGATGAATGGATAAGAAAATAGTGGTACATATACACAATGGAGTATTACTCAGCCATTAAAAAGAATACATTTGAATCAGTTCTAATGAGGTGGATGAAACTGGAGCCTATTATACAGAGTGAAGTAAGCCAGAAGGAAAAACATAAATACAGTATACTAACACATATATATGGAATTTAGAAAGATGGTAACGATAACCCGGTGTACGAGACAGCAAAAGAGACACTGATGTATAGAACAGTCTTATGGACTCTGTGGGAGAGGGAGAGGGTGGGAAGATTTGGGAGAATGACTTTGAAACATGTAAAATATCATGTAAGAAACGAGATGCCAGTCCAGGTTCGATGCATGATACTGGATGCTTGGGGCTAGTGCACTGGGACGACCCAGAGGGATGGTAGGGGAGGGAGGAGGGAGGAGGGTTCAGGATGGGAAATACATGTATACCTGTGGCGGATTCATTTTGATATTTGGCAAAACTAATACAATTATGTAAAGTTTAAAAATAAAATAAAATTAAATTAAAAAAAAAAACTATGTTTTTTTTTTTTTGTATGTAAATACATCAGAGTATTTGCCAAGATTAGAAGTACATATCAAAGTCAAGGCCTGTGTTAGCACTGCTAGTCAACGACTAATTCTTAAATTTCATTATGCTAAAGATAATTCAGAACATAATATTAACAATTTAGCTAGGTATTTTTTTTTTAAGTTCTCTTGAACACTGTGAACTATGTCACAGTTTGAATCCCAGGAATGTCTCTTCAATAAGATGCACTCATATCAAATGTCTGCTACAATAATTCCTAGCACATATGGAATTCCATGTGTCAGATCCTGCATGGAACACTTCACAGACTTCAACTCAACAACCTCTTGCTAAGCCTGTGAAGTATTATTATTCTCCTGGCTTTACTACAGGGGGACGCAGGGGAGGAAACCAAGAAAAGAAACAACAAAGAAATCACACCTCTATTCAGGGCTTGATGTGTGGGCTGATTAGAGAAGTTGATGGAGACTTCAAGAGAAACAGGGCAGATAAAGCTGGAAACCTATGAAAAGACCACGTTCTAAGCCAGAGTGGCATCTTTGGATACCTCGGCCCATTAGGGCTAACCATTGGTTTTCCTTAACATATTTCCTGTCTCAGAGAATCCTGGGTTGTTGTTGTTGTTGTTTCTCTTTTTTTCTATTTTAAATTTAAATTTGAATTGTAAGTTATAGGACTCTATAGAGTGGTTCCAAACTCTATATTGTTTTTGCTTCTTTACCTCTGCCTTGAGAATATATCATGATATAAAAAAGTTAAATTGAATATATAAAGTAAAAACCATAAAATATAAAATAAAAATTAGACTACTAGGCTTTAAGATGAGTTTTAGGGGGGTTTGTTGTCTGTTTTTATAGCTAGTGATATAGTTCTTAATAAAATCAAGCCACATAGGCAATTTTAGCAGGAAGAGGTAACCTAAAATGTCGTATGATAATAGTTTCAGGTTTTGCATGAATTAACGTTGATTTCGGAGAAGGCAATGGCACCCACTCCAGTACTCTTGCCTGGAAAATCCCATGAATGGAGGAGTCTGGTAGTCCATGGGGTCGCGAAGAGTCGGACACGACTGAGCGGCTTCCCTTTCACTTTCATGCATTGGAAAAGGAAATGGCAACCCACTCCAGTGTTCTTGCCTGGAGAATCCCAGGGACGGGGGAGCCTGGTGGGCTTCCGTCTATGGGGTCGCACAAAGTCGAACACGACTGAAGCGACGTACCAGCAGCAGCAGCAGCAGCAGCAACGTTGATTTCAGGTAAAACTTAAAAAAAAAAAAAGAAGTTTGAGCTCCCCCTTGTGGTAGTTGATGAGAGCTAAACTCAAATTTCTGGTTCCTAGTGAAGGAAAGTACAGATACGTCTTAATGAGCCAGGAGAGAAATTGCATTCTTTTCAAAGAAGAAAAAGACCTGAAAAATACTGACAAATGGTTTCTAAATGTGCAGAAGACGACTCTTTATCTGAGGGACTTCTAACATAAGAATATCAGAGCGCACCCTTGGACAACATCCTGCCAAGAGATGGAGTGTATGTGTGTATTAATTTGTGCTAATTACTAACATTTAAAATATTTTAGTACCTGCATGAAAGTCCAGGTTTCCAGCTTACCTTTGACAAATCAGAAGATCTGGGAGACAGAGGTCTGCAATAGTTAGCAAGAACTGAGTATTCACGCTCCCTAAATACAGGACAGAGCTCATTTCTCCACGGTCCCACTGGATAACTGCACTTATTGAACTGTTCTCTTGACTGTTGCTGGCCTCTGGGTTTGAATCCCTGTTAAAGGAGGAAGACGATGGCAAAAAGGCTCAGATATGATTGAAAAAGCATAAACCACGAAATAAGAGACTTTTCTGCTTCCCAGCTTTGTCATATGTTGGCTGGATCACTTTGGTGGGGGTGGGGGGGGATGGTCTATATCTTTTAGCCTCTACGTTTTCATCACTTTCTATGCTCATCCAATCATGCTGAGCTTTTATTTTTACTAAATAGAGTAGTTTGTAGAGAAGGTATGGATTATACTCTACAATACTATTTTTAAAGTGATGTTGATTTCTCTAAAACGTGCAAATTATGGTCTTTTCGAACTATCTAAATTCACGGTAATTTAAACACTTTTTGTAGCCCCCCCCCTTATCCCCAAGGGATCTTAAGGAGAAAAAAAATTCAAAGAATTTTTTTGTTTGTCCCTTTTTCATCAGTTATGTCTCAACTCTAGTGTCATCCTCTCAAACAAGCTTTCCTGGTTACCTTGCTAAAGCAGCCCTGCAGCCATTTACCTTATTTTACCCTTTTCTTAGGGCTTCCTAGGTGGCGCTAGTGGTAAAGAACCCACCTGCCAATGCAGGAGACCTAAGAGACTCGGATTTGATCTCTTAGGTCAGGAAGATCTCCTGGAGAAGAGAATGGCAACCCGCTCTAGTCTTCTTGCCTGGGAAATCCCGTGGACAGAGGAGCCTGGTGAGCTACAGTTCATAGGGTTGCAAAAAGTCGGAGGTGACTTAGCACAAACAAGCACCTTTTTCTTAGCCATTATCAGCAGAAGCAGTGGCTGAAACCATGAGTAATGAGTAAATTAATACATCCATTTCACCTGCCTTCACTAATTAAGGTCGGTTGACGACTTACACATTCTTCAAGCGGCAGGTAACCTAAACAAGAAGTTTGCTTGTATTGTTTTCCAGAAACTGGCAGTCAGCTGTGTCTAGTTAGAGCTAGGCTGGTAACGATTGGACAGGACCACCCAGCCTTCAGCGGGGCATGTGCCTTTTGACCTCAGCAGGCAGGAAAACTCCACCCCCCAGCATGGAGAGGCCTGTCGCCCAGTTACGCCTGCGCAGAACAGCGACTCCCACTGCTTTCTCCAATCACCCTTCCCCCGCTTCCCACCTCAGACCACCTGCTTCGTTATTCTTTATTCTGTATCCTCTCAATATACCCTGAGCCCCCTGCCTTCCAGGAGGTGGATGTTTGCCCACCTGTCTGCTTGGCTGCCTGGTGAATAAACCCTCTCATTGCTACAAACCTCGGTATCTCAGTGTTTTGTCTTTCTGAGCATCAGGCAAGCGAGCCTTTCGGGAACCTTGTTCTTGTTTTAATTTACTCTTTCACTTATTTGGTTCATTAGTTTGTTTTTGTAATGGTTTCTTGTGTGTAATACTTTGGCCACCTCATGCGAAGAGTTGACTCATTGGAAAAGACCCTGATGCTGGGAGGGATTGGAGGCAGGAGGAGAAGGGGACGACAGAGGATGAGATGGCTGGATGGCATCACAGACTCGATGGACATGAGTTTGGGTAAACTCCGGGAGTTGGTGATGGACAGGGAGGCCTGGCGTGCTGCGATTCACGGGGTCGCAAAGAGTCGGACACGACTGAGCGACTCAACTGAATTGAACTGAACTTGTGTATTTCCTCCCTATGGAAAGAGATCTGCTATGTTCAGTGCTGTGTTCTAGAACCTATTCCAGTGCCTGATACTAACTGCCCACAGATGCATCAGTGTCTTATGAGGTAGTGTTTCTCAAGCTATACTGAAGACTCGTTGGTTGTACAGTCTCACATGCTGTCTCCAAAGAGATTAGAAGAGGAGGGACAAATGAGTATGTCAGAAGTCAAGCTGATGTTCTCAAGGAAGGCAAAGAGACATCACCTAGAATCAAGGTGAGGATTCATCTTGCTGGGCAGTGCACAAGCAGGTGGGGTTCACATCTCAGCAGTCAGTCTGACCCTGAACCTGACACCAAGATTCCTCCTAAAAAGGCTTATTGGATTCACTTAGGAATACTCGGTATCACTTGTGACTGACTGAGTTGTTACATTTATTGTTGATAATTTTTTGGATCTGGTTCTAAACTTCAAGATGAGTTTTAGAATTAAATAACTTGGAAAAATGGGAAGAGAGCTAGTCTCTTCATCCCTAGGGCCAAATCTCTCTTATTAATCTTTTGCAGTATATCACAAATCAGTGTGTATATCAACAACAGTAAGAAGCCAATCAAAAGCCATGTGACCAACGTGCTTAAGAAAAATTAACCACAGATGCTTGTCACAAAATGATAACTTAATTTTTTTTATGAGAGGCTCAGGAAATGGTATGACTTAACATTCAACCTTGTCATTGACTCAAGAATATTACTCTTGTATCCCAGAAAACTCTATGATTCCCCATTTATACTCCACTGGTTATAAAGCAGTAGAAAAGACAGCACAAAAAAGACAATGTATGTTTGTCAGATCTTCCTTCACACCCCGGAAAAGACATTTCCCTGCCTCCTTCACACCCCAGACAAGACACTAAGCATGCTGCCTTCCCTATGACCTGAAATGTCATTGCTTTTAAGACACTTTGATTTTAAAAGGTTGTTATTGCTACGTAGCTGAAAAATTTCCCTAGACTTTACCAGGCTTAGGTCCAAAGGAGGTATTCATTAACATTAACATCCCTAGTATTATTGCGCCCACTTTGGGGGAAATGAACATTAATACTCTGTAAAGGGACACTTGTTTGTTGAGCTGTAGTCTATGGACTGATCAGTGAGGCTCATTCACTGTGAAGCTTGCTCTGAACTCTTATTTTGCTCCTCCAGTTCTTCAAACCAGTGCCTGAGAAGTGCCTGTCATGGACGTCTGCCTTGAGGACACCAGAATCCCTTCATGTGGACCATCTCCCCATGCTCCAAAAGCTGTCCCTTGATGATGGTGTCGGAGCAGTGACATGCTCTGTGCGCTGTGAGCAGAATGTCTCTCTTCCCTTCTGTACATTATGTGTGCTTTCCAACAACCAACAGAATGTCCAATGTACCCCAGAATCCTCTCTCTACCAACTGGCCCCATCTGATTGTCTGTAGACTCTGTCTCTACAGGACTCTAATTGATTGCCGTTCTTCTCTCCAGCTTCCTGAAAGGCGGCTTCCCTCCCCCTACCCAACCCCCCAGTGCAAATCGACTACTCCAGGTGAGTAGAGGCCACTAGCTCATATCAGCTTATCAGAAACATCTTAGTAGCTCTGAAGCCCAGCTCTGTGTACAATTTAATTGAAACCTTCACTAAAATTTATTCTATAAACTCAGGTTTTAGAGCAGCACTGTCCAATAGAAATGGAACACAACCACAAGTGCCAGCTATGTGTCATTTAAAACTCAGTAGCCACATTAAAGAAAAAGAAACAAATGAAAAGAATTTTAGTAACTTTTTTATTTAACCAAATACATGCAAAATAATCTCTCCAATAATCAAAATGAAAAAAATTATTAATGACATATTTTACATTAGTTTTTCATATCATCTTCAAAATCAGTGTGTATTCTATATTTACAGCACAATTTAGTCTCGTGTTTCAAGTTCTCAGTAGTCACATGTGGCTAGTGGTTACCATATTGGGTCTCTCAGCTTTATAGCACAGGAAAGAATTTTGAAAATTTTGAAATATTTTGCAAATGAGACTTTACAAGGTTACATGACTTCTAACAAGTCAGACAGCTAACCAGCAGCAGACACATGGCTAGAACCCCGAGATCCTGAAGCTCAATCATATGCATTTTTATTCATTTAATGCTGCTCATCTTAAATTTGTTAAGCCACTCTATTACTAAAACAGTTCTATGTAAAAAATAACTAAGAATGTGGCAAAATAATTTGGACCACTGTTTTTGTTGATCTATAAAAGATTTGGTTTCTCCAACTGAATAAAATCTTCCTTGCAATTGTTTTTTGATATCTCCTTACAGTTAGAACTGGACATGGAACAACAGACTGGTTCCAAATAGGAAAAGGAGTACATCAAGGCTGTATATTGTCACCCTGCTTATTTAACTTATATGCAGAGTACATCATGAGAAATGCTGGGCTGGAAGAAGCACAAGCTTGAATCAAGATTGCTGGGAGAAATATCAATAACCTCAGATATGCAGATGACACCACCCTTATGGCAGAAAGTGAAGAGGAACTCAAAAGCCTCTTGATGAAGGTGAAAGAGGAGAGTGAAAAAGTTGGCTTAAAGCTCAACATTCAGAAAACGAAGATCATGGCACCCGGTCCCACCACTTCATGGGAAATAGATGAGGAAACAGTGGAAACAGTGTCAGATTTTATTTTTTGGGGCTCCAGAATCACTGCAGATGGTGACTGCAGCCATGAAATTAAAAGACACTTACTCCTTGGAAGGAAAGTTATGACCAACCTAGATAGCATATTCAAAAGCAGAGACATTACTTTGCCAATAAAGGTCCGCTAGTCAAGGCTATGGTTTTCCCAGTAGTCATGTATGGATGTGAGAGTTGGTCTGTGAAGAAAGCTGAGTGCCGAAGAATTGATGCTTTTGAACTGTGGTGTTGGAGAAGACTCTTGCAAGTCCCTTGGACTGCAAGGAGATCCAACCAGTCCATTCTAAAGGAGATCAGTCCTGGTTGTTCTTTGGAAGGAATGATGCTAAAGCTAAAACTCCAGTACTTTGGCCACCTCATGTGAAGAGTTGACTCATTGGAAAAAACTCTGATGCTGGGAGGGATTGGGAGCAGGAGAAGAAGGGGACGACAGAGGATGAGATGGCTGGATGGCATCACCGACTTGATGGCATCACCGACTCGATGGATGTGAGTTTGAGTGAACTCCAGGATCTGGTGATGGACAGGGAGGCCTGGCGTGCTGCAATTCATGGAATCGCAAAGAGTAGGACACAACTGAGTGACTGAACTGAACTGAACTGAATTAAATCAATTAATATCTCATTTTAAAAATAGAACATTAATAAATTTTTCAAAGGAAAATATTTTACAAAAAAGGAAAATGACAGGTAATATTTATTCAGCTTTTAACTAGGTACTAAATGATGTGCTACATGCTAAATGGTGCTCAGTGATTTTCAGCTTCATCTCATGTAATCCCTGCAGCAATTTGAGTGGAGACAATTATCTATCTAAAGATGAGATAATTTGAAGGCTAGTGAGGATAAGTGAGTAGCCTGAGTCAGAAAACCAATAATGACTACAAAAAAATTACATGGCCACTGAGTGACACTCTTTAAAACAAAACTTAAGCCTTGGCCCGGAATCCCAGGCCTGTACTCTTTCCCTCCACCACCCAGCACCCACAATTATTTAGTTGTCTGTGGACTTGAAAAACATGGAACCTTTTCTGTGACACAGACCCAAAGGCTGAGTGTTTCCACTGGCCCTTATCTACTGTTTCCCTGTGGAAAAACATTTCCCATGGAATCAATTCATTCCATGTTCCATTGAGATCAGCTGTAATTCCAGCTCTTGACCCCTTTTGCACCGGGTTAATTTTCATCTGCTGTTGGGTTATTCCATCATATTCCACTACAAATGTATTCATTAATTCTGAAGTCAATCCCCTAAGCACCTTACCCTTCAGGCCTGCTAATCTACCATCTTTTTCAGGGTTATCCTCTCATCACTCATAATAATATAAAATGTCATAAAATGTCATCATGCATAAAATGTCTCTTAATTAATGTCATTCAGTTTGACCTGCCTTAACACATAGAGTCATTTCTAAAAATTTATAAATCCACTTCCTCCATTTATTTCCATTATCAAGTCATGTGGGAAATATTTGATCCCAAAAGGAAAAAAAAAAAAGCACTTTAGGATTTTAAAATTTTAAAATACTCTCTGCTCCTGTTGACTCACAGTCCTTATGTATTTAGCCCATGTATATAATTCCTGAAATACTTGTCATGTCTATAGGCATATAGACATATGCTCTCTAATTTATAATCACATCTGCATTATGTACATGTGTATGTGCTCAGTTGCATCCAACACTTTTGTGATTCCATAGACTGTGGACCGCCAGGCTCCTCTGTCCATAGAAGTTTACAGGCAAGAATACTGTAGTGGGTTCATTTCCTTCTCCAAGGGATCTTCCCAACCCAGGGATCAAACCCATGTCTCTTGTGTCTCCTGCCTTGGCAGGTGGATTCTTTACCACTGTGCCACCCGCATTACAGATTGCTAATTCCATGCCTGGGTTGCTTGACAAAACAAGTAAGTGGGTATTTAGAGACCCAACAAAGCGGAATTTTTTTTTTTTCCAGAAAGAAGCATCTTCTAAATGACTTTCAGGAGTCAAAAAGCATGACTTCAGTATACTTGAAAGTTTAGAGTTTTAAGAGTAATATTTTTTTTTAACTTAAAATTAGATATTGGGGATCACCATTAAAATTTCATTTTTCCATTCATAAAAATAATATGACCTTCACAAATTCTCATTTTAACAGTGTTCTCAATTTTTTCCCAGAGTTCAGAAGTACAGCCTAGCAGAAAAAAGGCATCCGAAATGGTTACCAATAATTAGCAAATTGGTGGCTGTGCTTTCCTCTCTGAAGCATTAAATGATCTCTTAATTACTCTTTACAGTTCATCCTCATCATTCCCTTAGTGTAATGTGTTGGCTGGTGTGGAACATTTTTGTTTACAAATGAAAGCTAACCCATAAGATGGACTGTAATAAGGGGTCTTATACTGTCTAGACCTTTTAAATCCACTTTTATCTACAGATAAGAGACTGCTCTTAATAGTGGCTTTGATGTCGAGAAAGTAATCAATGAACCTAATCAGTTATTTTCAGGCAATTTATGGAGAGTTACCATTTTAGAATCTTACAAGGAGCATGGGTATTTCTAATCCACTCTCAAGATGCTATTTTCCCCTTAAAATTCTTGGGGAAATCTTCAGAGGGTCAGTTGGGGATTTCAGAACTTAAATCACCTTCTGAATTTAAGCTGGATATATTTGAATGTCATGATCCACTTGACATGATCGACTACTAATCTGCTATGTTGTGGAGTATTCTATAACTTCATTTGGATTTAGGGAGTTTCTATTAGTTTACATAGATGCACAATGAGTGATCCAGAAATTAAAAAAATGTCCTGAAGTAATTTTTGTGACATGGGAAAATGTTAAATAAGAAAATAGGATAAAAACTAAATACATCTTGTGACTCAAAATATTTTATCAAGTCTGTGTGTGTGCATGAATCTGAGAAAAAAATACACCAAATGTTAACAGAAGTTATTCCAGCTGCTGGAATTAAGGATTCTTTTGCTTTTTACATTTTATTAAAATTCTCTAAATTTGTTTTAATGAAAATGTACCACTACTGTAGGTTTTTAAATGACCAAGGATTTGTATGAAAACTTCTGGGTGTATAGGAAGATGTGTGTTATATGTGTTATATAATATTTAAGTTCCCAGAAGAGGTCAAGTATTTCAGGTCCAGAGTTTCACAGACACATTGTTCCATTATTCATAATTACTAAGTCACCAGGACCCATTCTGATAAAGGCAGCTGTAGCATCCAAGGCAATCCATGACAAGAGAACTTTGAGAAAAACAAATTTTATATAGGAGCTTAAGAACTCCTGTCACGGTCCTATAATGCTGTTTCCTTCTCTTACTGGTTGTGAAAACAGGTTCGGAAGTGGCGTTCCCTCTTTTAGATGCTTGTCCATGTCATAGGACGGGAATATTGAATATTTTCAGTAGCTCTCTGGAAACTGAAAGAACTAAAATTTCTAAAAAATGTTTAATTTAAATCAGGTAGATACTTAGGTCGGAGAAGGCGATGGCAACCCACTCCAGTACTCGCCTAGAAAATCCCATGGATAGAGGAGCCTGGTAGGCTGCAGTCGATGGGGTCGCAAAGAGTCGGACACGACTGAGCGACTTCACTTTCACTTTTCACTTTCATGCATTGGAGAAGGCAATGGCAACCCACTCCAGTGTTCTTGCCTGGAGAATCCCAGGGACGGGGGAGCCTGGTGGGCTGCCGTCTATGGGGTCGCACAGAGTCGGACACGACTGAAGCGACTTAGCAGCAGCAGCAGCAGATACTTAGGTGCTATAAAAACCTAACTTAGTTTTTAATTTATAGAAAGATTGAAAGTTAGCATGTGGTGTCCTAATGCTTCTTACACCACGAGCACTTGTTTGGAAAATACATTGCCTTGAGAAGGGTTTCCCTTGTTGCTCAGACGGTAAAGCATCTGCCTACAATGTGGGATACCTGGGTTCGATTCTTGGGTTGGGAAGATCCCCCGGAGAAGGAAGTGGCAACCCACTCCAGTACTGCCTGAAAAATCCTATGGACCGAGAAGCCTTGTAGGCTACAGTTGGACATGACTGAGTGACTAACAAAATTAGAAGGTGAAGCCCTTTGGGGACAATTTGTCATCTCATATCATCTTCCTTGTGAAGCAGATCAAGACAAGGGAGTTTCATCCATATTGTAAACTTGGCAACATGTGTAAATCAATTATCTAATCTTATTACTACACAGTACAAAAGTAATCCAAGTAGAAATAAGCACTAGCTTTATTTACTCATCTGCATTATAATCTGAGATAATAAATTCAGCCCATCAACAGAATTCCATTTTGTACAGCATAGTAAAGTTTCTCATACAGATAACAGAAGGTTCTTTTCACAGTGTTATTGCTGTAAGTTAAATTGATTCAATTTAATTAACAAGCATTTATTCAGTGCCTACCTGTGCACAGCACTATAACAGGCATACAAAAATTAGAAGATATGATCCCTGCTCATAGGGAGTGTACAATCTGGATAGGAAAGATGATTCATGCATATAATTTTTTTTTAATTACAAATTACAGAAAAATCAGTAGAATAACAAACTCTAAGTTAAAGACAGGCGAGTCCAAAGGGAGCCTATAAAGAGAGTTATATGATTGGTAATGGAGGCTAGTTAGGCAAATTTGACCAGAGGAAGTAATCTTGAATTTGGTTTGATGGAAGTGATGAGCACATGGATTGGCAGAAGAACAGAGTGCTCACTCTATGGCCAGAAAGAAAAACTCAAAGAGAGAGTAATACAAAATTAGTAAATCAATTGTAGGGAATGGCAGGCAAATTGGCTTAGCTGGGGATGGGGTAGGGGTGGTGGTAGAGACACTGAGTTAAGAGATATAACTGAAGTCATGAAACAAAGTTGGCTGAGTGCACTGATTGTTACTAGTCAAAGTCAATTTCAATTTTAACAAGATAATAATGTTTAAACATAGGTATAAATCACCCCCCTATAATAGTATGTATTTTCCTAACCTTAACAAAAAAGCAAAGAAAAGGTATAGAATTTTAGGCTCCAAACTCAGGAGATATGATTATTGGAGGTCGTGATCAGACTGTGATGGAATAGTACTCACTTAATGGTATCATTTTTCTTTTAACTCACAAAGTTATATTTAAAGTAAGCTGCTGCTACTGCTAAGTCACTTCAGTCGTGTCCAACTCTGTGCGACCCCATAGACGGCAGCCCACCAGGCTCTACTGTCCCTGGGATTCTCCAGGCAAGAACACTGGAGTGGGTTGCCATTTCCTTCTCCAGTATTTAAAGTAAAGTAAGACTCGTATACTTCCTCACGGTGTCAAGACCTTCAACCCAGTGTTGATAAGGCCCCTAATTCACTTGGGATTTTTCTTCTAAAAAACCCATTCCTTCTCATACTGAATCCAGCATAAACAAAAAGGTTTTGGGTATGCATTTGTGGATGAACCTTGGATGGGGAGACAGAATGAAAAAGGAAAACAAGATAATTTCAAAAAAGTGAGTTAATGAATGATTACAATGAATACTTTATCAAGATATTTCTGAATTCAGAAGAAAAAAAAAGGGTGAAATACCCCCATTTCCAGACTAAGAAAACTAAGGCAGAAGAAATGTATAAAATGAAAGTCCATATGAGCAAAAGGTTTTTAAATTAACCTAGCAAGTAAGCTAGTGATCCATACTGCAGGATCACCACACTTTTAAACTCAATTCATTAAAGAAAATGTCAGGGGAGTGGTTCAGGGGAGAAAGTGGTGGTGGGGGAACAAATCCTTAATTTGGAATAAGGTAGAGATCCTTGATTTTTAGTTAGGGCAAGTGATGCCTTGATTGATCATCGAGACCTTGATAATCCATCAGGTTTAGAACAGGGTAGAATCAACTCTTCATGCTTTGTCCTCTGGGCCTTCACGAAAGTCACTGACTTAGAAATGCGTGATGAGGAATACTTCTGGGCCTCCAGAATATCCATGAAAATTACTGGCCACCAGCAGCTGCAGCTATTCAAATGAAATAAATAAATAAGAGAGAGGAAGAAACAGAGAAAGAAGAAGAGATAAGGAAAAACTCGTTTCAGTGTGCATAATGGTTCTGAATGAGATGGCTTAAAAATCTGTATCTTCCAAATGTGCTCCATGTTGCCATAATATTTTTTGCCAAATATCTCTATATTTCTTATTTTACAAAATCTGCACAAATTCTAAAGACAAGAGAATAAAAGTTCTCTTTTGGTAACATTTATTCATTCATTACTGCTTATGTAATTAATATAGAAATATATTCCTTTCAAATTTTTCCCAGTAAAAGAATTCCTCATTGTCCAGTAGATATTTAGTAGGTATTTATAGAGTGACTGATATATAAAGTCCTATATTAAGTCCTGAGGAAACAACTATAAATTATATAGTCTCTGTCTTCACAAAGGTTATACATATTTTTAAACAAATTATGGAAAAATATCAGAAAAACAGCATGCAATAACATCATATCACTATTTAAAAGGATAAAAAAAAACAATATGCCTTAGCTAGAATTCAGATCTTAGAAGTCAGAACATTTTGTCAATTATATCTCAACAGAGCTAAAAAAAAAATTAATGCAGTTAAGAAACAAGTAGCAGAATGCAAAAAAAAAAAAAAAAAAGCACACAAAACATAAGACAAATATAATCCAAGGATATGGCATTGGAAGTTGCTACATCCATTTATGCCGCCATAAAGGTTGGCCAACATAATAGGAATGTAGTACTGAAAGACCCACAGAGAAATGGGGCTCAGTCCTGATTGCTTCTAAACTTGGGGTAAAATGTGACTGGAAGTATTACATACCACACTCCTGTTCATTTGTGTGAGCTAATACTTTTCTTTTCTACTTAAGCTAATTTGGATTAAGGTTTTTTATTATTAACATTATTAATTATGGGGGAATGAGGAGTCCTACTAATATAAAGAGTTTTAGAATTAGAAATGAGGGAAGAGTTAGAAAAGATTTTCAAAAAATTCATCACTTTTCCATGTATAAGGCAAAACATATCAGTAATTTTGGCAAATAGTTTAAAAATTAAGAAAGATAGCACTAAGTCATGTCTGACTCTTTGTGACCCCATGGACTGTAGCCTACCAGGGTCCTCTGTCCATGGGATTCTCCAGACAAGAATGGGTTGCCATTTCTTGCTCCAGAGTATCTCCCTGACCCAGGAATCAAACCCAGGTCTCCAGCATTGCAGGCAGAGTCTTTACCAACTGAGCTACACAGGAAGTTAAAAATTAAAGAGGTTAATGAATTCGAGAACGCTCTGGGAAATCAATAAGAGGATTCTCTTAGTATCTTCCCAATGTGTCCATCTATGTATAAAAATGGTCAAAATGGGCAGGAGAGATTGTATATCTGTCTCTGCTATTTGCATAACTATATGGATGTTTTCTTAATCTTCCATCAATTAGTAAAAGCCTTTTCCTATCACTAATGCTACTTTTATGTTCCTGAATTTTTCTTTGTCTTTTCTTTCTCCCACTGGAAAATAACTGAACTCTCAGGATATGAAGCCTGAAAGGGCTGAAAAGGTGGACTGTAACGAGTATAAGATGACTCGCTATGGCAGTAATGCCTCTCTGCACCAAATGCCCCATTTTGAGAGGGGGGAAAAAAAGGAAGAGCATACTGTTCATAGGGAAAAAGAACGCAAACACGACAGAGCTCAAACCTGCTCGTGCAGCTGCCATTTTCTTGTTTCGCATTTTGTTCTCCAAAGCTTGCTAGCAATAAAAAATAGTAAAAAAGAAGAACATGAGATTTCCTGGTGTTTTCTACAACTTTACATGAATGAAGACAAATATTTCTCTGAAATATATTGTATCCTACCTGTTTCATCTTCTTTTTTAGATCCAAATTTGCTGCCTTCTGGCCCTTTGCAGTAGCATTGAGATAATAGATGGTCAAACTAAATTCAAAAAAATAAAATGTATGGTATTTTTCAGGTCCTCAAGATTCTGCTTAAATTTACATTAATTAAATCATAGAATATTGGCCCTGGAGCGACTTTAGGATATTTTCTACTCTGAACTTCTGTTATGTAGATAAAAGACTGAAGTACAGAGAGGTGAAGAAGCATGTTCAGAACTACACAGTGACTACGGTGGATCTGGGAAGTGGCACCTAAGGCTCCTCCTTCACAGCCCAGGGCATTCTGTCTGATATACCTTACTGCCTAATTTTAGCTGTTCCTTGGAAATGTAGCAATATCATTTTATGTTATAATTGAAAATAGCATTTTAAATCGATACCAATGGCATCCAAGGGAAGAGGAAATCTCTTGAAGCTTAGGGAATGTGTAGAATAAAAAGGAGACTGACTCTCCACTTTAAATTCCCTCCTTGGGCTTTTACAACTAAGACTATAATCCTCAGTCATAGTTAATTAACATGGCCTTTTTATCCATAGGATGTGTTGTTTGCCTTTCTCTCTCCTTCAAAAGAAAATGTCTCAGAAAAGAATAGTCTTGGCATATAAGTGACATTTACATTTTCTCAAAAGAGCAAATTCCAGCCAAACATTTTTGCAAAAATAAACACATTCATCTTCACTTAAAGCAAAATAAACAAAGGGGAAAATGCAGTTAAAAAAAAAAGGTAACTGGCATTGCCCTTTATTGCAAATAACTGGATACTGGACACATTGCCTCTACTCCAACATGTCAGATCATAACCTTTATGAGCCATCTGCTGCTAGCATCACAATTATTAATATCGTTTCTGCTGGGTTTATTTCTTACACAAGTGTTGGGAATTTGAATGACATTATATACCTGAAAACATCTGGTGTAATATCTGGCATGAAGTAGGTGCTTGATATATGTGTGTGTGTATTACAAGAATTTTCTTAGAAAAGTGTCTGGATTTGGAGGAATAACTCAAAGACCTCACAAATCATTTGCAGACTATAATTCTCTATTCATTCATTACTTTTTCTGTCTTGAGATACACCTTCAGTGAGGAATACTCATAGATCTTTTTTTAGTCTCCAAAGGAATGAAACTGCCTGCAGAATTAGCTTAAACTCAGTTACCCCAAAACCATCCAAGCTGATTGAATGTGATTCACTGGGGAAATTCAAAATGCTTGTAAACATTCTCTAATTAAAGGTAATAAAAAGCCAAACCAATTATATGGACACCATTAAGTGTTGAAGATGAGATCTCAGTATCTGAAATATCAAATCAACAATAAACTGAAATTCAGGTTTAAAATCAGAATGTCATAACTAAAATCAACCTTGTGGGACATCTATTTGATCTTACATCCTGCCAGGTTCCATCTGCTGCTGCTGGTGCTGCTAAGTCGCTTCAGTAGTGTCCGACTCTGTGCGACCCCATAGACCGTAGCCCACCAGGCTCCCCCATCTCTAGGATTCTCCAGGCAAGAACAATGGAGTGGGTTGCTAGTTCCTTCTCCAGCCTATATCAGGGGTTGTCAAACTATGGCCTCCAGGGCAAATCTGACTCCCAGCCTATTATGTATGACCCATGAACTAAGATTGGTTTTTATATTTTTAAAATAGTTCTAGAAGTATTTAAATCATATCCTCAACTTTGCCTCTTGGATCACAAAGCCTTAAGTATCTACTATTAATATCTTGGGCCTTTAAGGAAAACTGTGCTGACCATGGGTGTAGAACATCTCAGACAAGTGGCTTCCAACTCTTATGAGCATAATCATTCAGCCTGAACCAAGTGTTCGGTGCTAAATAAGTAGAGGGTGGGGAGGTGGGGAATAAGAAGACATGGGCTTGAATATACTTATTAGCCATTTGATTTGGGGCACATCTTCCATGTGCTTTCAATAATATGATTAATGTGGCCAACTTCTTAAGGTTATTGTGGAAATTAAATGGGTTAATAAATGAATAGTGCCTGGAACAAGGGCAGTGTTCATTCCTCTCCTATACCCCCAAGGCAGCTTATTAAATCTTTAATTAGCGGCATTAGAACAATGTTGCTCCTTTGTTTAGAAATAAATCTGTCTCTCACTAAGTTAAGAATATAGTCATAAAATCTGACATTAAGTTTTGTGTGTGTGTTTTAAAACAAGACTTCCTTTATACCACTAAAGCCACATGATACTTAATATGGTCTCCGTAGCTGCTGCATCATAAAAACTCGGAGAAGGAAAATCACTTCCAGGGCTATCTGGGGAAACATGCTGCCTCCAAGCAGGTTATGTTCTAACACATCTGCACCAGAGATTCACTATCAGATTTCTAACACCACCCCATGATCAAGGTTCTGTAATATAAAATAATCTGTTTTACTGTTTAATTATCCCTACAAGCTATTAGCTCTCCCTCAAAAACAGCGCCGTGGTGTAACAGGTGAGTGCTGGATTTACTGTCAAAGGCTTCCTATCATTTTGCTGTATTCTCACCTAGGGAAAAACCAGTTCCTGCCTCTAAGTCCATTTCTCAATTTATAAACTTGAAGGTGACACCTGCCATCACAGATGTGGCTTGTGACCACAACCATTGCAGAGACGATCACAGCAACTTGGCCCAGACCCAGTTCATTTACTTAAACTACTGGGAGTTCTCCCCTAGTTTTACCTTTATTTAAACAAATCAGAGTGTCAAGAGAGTCCACAAGAGTGGTTTCACTGACTGAGAGCAGTAGCAGTTCCAGACTTTTCATTTATGAGGGACTTGGGGTTTGAAAGGAAGGGCTGGGGCACTTTTTGTAGCTCTTCCACAGGAAGCATATTTTCTTTGCTTAGAATGTAAGTTTATCTGTGGTGGCCAAGAGTCAGAAACCAAAGAAAGTCATATGGGAACAAAAGCCCCCTCTCAAGTTGCCCTTTGGGCATCACCTCTGACTTTGAAAGGAAAGACTAAATGACCTTTCCAAGAGCCTTCTGGTCCTCTGATTCTATTATGGGCAGACACAGTTATTGATGGCCTTCTAGGAACAAGGACAGGGTAATTTTTAAGACCCTTTAAGCCTTCAGCCCTGAAACACAGCCCATAGGGCCCTCAAGGGGAATATTAACTTAGAGGCTCATCATTTCTATGTGTTTACAGCCATCTGCTTTATGGAAAAAAAGGTGGGGGGCAGGGGCGGGAGGGAAGCCTGATGTGCTGATTAGATTTAGCATTTATGTTTCCCTTGCTTTAGCTGTTTACTGATAATTATTTTGGTTACTTGGGAACAAATCTTATAATCCTAGGCTGGCAAATATAGATGCAGATGGCTATGAATTACATGCAATAGGATGAGAATATGGCTCATGAATTTTAGCTTCTCACCACCGTGTAATCAGTGCTGAATTTGGTTAGGTTACAGCACAACCCCTGGGGAGAAAGAGAGAGTTGAAAACACTGAAATTTAAAAGGAGCAGGAAGAACATCACAAAGGCTCTTTCTATGAGGAGGGAAAGCACATACGCCATGACCAGAACAACAGCAATAACCAGTCCAGGATTAGAAAGCTGTCTCAAGATCTTTGCCATCCAGCTTGGGAAATCATGCTCCAGCGTTTCTCCAATGACTTCAAACATCCTATTTTTGCCACTGAAAAAAGAGAGACGTTTATTTTAAACAGATGTAAAAACCATGGTTACATCAAGAAAACGAGAAATCCTTCTCAAACACTGCCTAAGTACTCTTTCAGGTTAGAAATCTGCTGTTTAGCTACAGCTTCTGATACTTCAAACTCATACTGTCAACATATGGATAAGATATGAGAAATGTTATACCAATGCAAACACAGAGACCAAGCAGTTAGGAAATTAATCATAGAATCAGGAGGTTTTTTTTGTTTTTGTTTTAAATTTTTATTGGAACATAGTTGATTTACAATGTTGTGTTAGTTTCAGGTGTACCTCAAAGTAAATCATTTACACATATACATACATCCACTCCTTTTTAGATTCTTTTCCCCTGGAGGTCATTGAGCAGATTTCCCTGTGCTATACAGTAGGTCTTTATTAGTTATCTATTTTATAGATAGCAGTGTGTATATGTCAATCTCAATCTCCCAATTTATCCCTTTCCCTCAGGAGAAGACTTTTTAAAGTTATATTTCTAAGGTTTGGGTTACTTTGTGAATAAATATATAAAATATGAATATATAAAGTAATATCCATCATGCAAAATTATTTTTTTCTGAATATGCATATAGATTTTGCTATAAAATGTGTCATTTTCAGAAAAGATATTGAATTTTTTACCAGCAAATTGTATGTATCATAAGAATAAAGGTTGATATAACACTGAGTAGAATATTTTCACTTTACTTTTGTCTTTTGATCTTTATACATTCTTAACCTTTAAATAAACATGACCCACAAGTTCCAGATCAGATTTTTTCTCTCCTGATCTAACTAATTGTATCTTTTAGTAGACTGAAAGTGACTTCAACTATCTTGTTAGGAGTCACTAGACTACAGAGATATAAATTTTGCTTCACAAATTATAGATCTACACACTAATTAGCAAAACCTATGATACATAAGAGGGAATGAAGCTTATTGACAATTTAAGATGATATCAACCTATCCCACCAAAATTTATCCTTCCTCATCCATTCTAGCTGACCATGCTTTACCATGACATATGGAATATAGCCAAAGTGAGGAGACAGGCAGGGAGGACAAGAGAAGATAGAACTCACCCCCAACCCTTCTCCAGCCTCTCAGGCTGTGGCTAATGAATATCAGACTGGGGAAACTGGAATTTTACAAAATCATTCTTACCCCAAAAGTCTTCTCTGCATCTAGTGTATAAGAAATGTGAAGCTATTAGCATCTTTGAGGATTCTTCGGTGCCTTTTCCAGGTTAGGTCTCTTAGCAGGAGTCCAGATCTTTTATTATACACAAACTTTAGAAGCATCTACAGATCCCTGTAGTCCCTTTTTCTGACAGGTTAACCAAAATATGCCACTTTATCATACTCCCAGAAGTCTCTTCCAATCTGTTGTGAGTATACAGCTAAGTGAAATGCTACTGAACTTAAATTTATAGCTCTCTTGGGCACAGCTCCATCCACCCCAGATTAAAATAGTCTGTGTCTGTCTTTTCAGCCAGATGGAAAGGCCCACCTGACCATAATTGATGCCCAACATACCCCTACATCTCCTCTAGTGCTAGGTGCACAATAAACATTCTTCATTCATTAATTCAAATTACAGGCCCACACTCTACTGTGTTTGGACTTTTGAAATGAAAATATTCTGTCCCCAAGCTGTAGGGCTTCCTTTGTGGTTCAGCTGGTCTCAGGAGACTGGGATTCGATTCCTGGGTTGGGAAGATCCCCTGGAGAAGGGAAAGGCTACCCACTCCAGTATTCTGGCCTAGAGAATTCCATGGACTGTACAGTCCATGGGGTCACAAAGAGTTGGACATGACTGAGCAACTTTCACTTTCAAGCTGTAGAAGTCAGCTACACTATTAAGAAAAACTGATACATCAAATGAGTAATGTAATAACAGTGTCATGATATATAATATAAACCTATACATATTATATGATCTCAGTTTGAAGTCTGCATAAAAAAGAATACCATAACACAAAATGCCAAAATGCTGAGAGTTGTTATTTTGGGTCTTTGGGGTTATGGCTATGTGTATTTTCATTTGAAAATATTTCTATAATTTTCAGGTTTTCTAAGATAAACACATGTTTTCTTTGCAGCTAGATGAAAATACATAAAGTTATCATTACCATAACGTAGCAAGGAGGTGTGTGAGAACCTGTGTGTGTGCGCGTTCAGTTGCTTCAGTCATGCTTGACTCTTTGCGAACCCATGGACTGTAGCCCCCCAGGCTCCTCTGTCCATGGGATTATCCTGGCAAGGATACTGAAGTTGATTGCCATTTCCTTCCCTAGGTGTGAGAAACTAGAGAACTAGAAATTGTTCAGAATTATTAGTGAGGGCACTGTGGGGAGAAGCATCAAGTATCAGGAAATGTGGTCGAGCAATTAGAAAAATTTTCTTCATCTGGACACCAAAGAAATCATTTTTTAATTGTCAAACTGTTAAGGTAAATTCACTTCATGGCCTATTGGAATAATTTTCTGGAAAATTCACCCTCCCTGACCAGTTGTTATGATACCAGAACAAGCAGAATATCTCATCAAATTGCTTTGCAGAATTGGTCTTCTAAGGTATTGTAGTCATCTTACCTGAAAATGTACCTGCACTTGGGAAAGATTGGCCATGACTGTGTCCCCATTAATTTACTTCAAATGCATGTTTATCAATTTGCTGCCCACCCAGGTGCCAAGTAGGGTCAAACCCCTCTCTAGGCAGGCTGGGCAGACCACCTCGAACTCAGGATCCCTTAGGATGGCAAGTCATGAGGTTCCTACTATTACGTGCTTTCTCACCTCACTACCAAGGTAGGAAAATGCTTTAAACTTTAAAATCCAATGAATAAACCAAGTATACATTCTTTTGCTCCAGGAAAAGTAGACTAAATAGTACAGATATACCCCTTTCCCAGTGCTCCACTAAAAATATTTACATTTCCTTCTTGATCTCAAAATAGTCATATATATATGACCATATGTATATATACACACACACACATATACACACACACACACATACACACACACACACACATACACATACACACACACACACACATACTGTTAATTTGCCAAAGTTTGCCAATTTGCCAAAGTTTGCCAATTTGGAAAGAGTTGGTCAAAATCAGATACTATTTCTTAGATACAGAATAATTTTTATTAATTAAAATAATAGTAACTCAGTGTGATTTAAAGAGAGGAAGAAGAATTAGGCTTCAAAAGCTAAAACTGTGCAGTAACCAGCTCAATGATATTTTTGTCAATGGACATTTCTTATCACTGCCCAGCTCCATGTTGGCCTTGTAGGGTTTCTCTTGAAGACTTCTCTTGAAGTGGATCCTGAGAAGGATCCACTTCCAATTAAAAAGTTAAAACTTATCCCGGATATTTACTTGTGTGGGTAATTTCCAATTAACTAAAGTTTTTAGATGGCTTTCTATCCTGAGCAATTGCTTTCAAAACTGAAGTTTCACATTTAGCCTCCAGATGTCACTGTTTGCATTATTTATTTCAGCTCACCTGGGTGGGGCAAGGAAACAGGACTTGACAACTTCAGCTTTCTGAATATATGACAGGACTCCAGCAGTTTTGGCTTAATCAATAGGCTTAATGTTTTCTTTCTTTCTTTTCCAGTAAAGCAGTAATAACAGACTATTATTAAAATGAAAATATCTCCTTTATAATTAAGTCTGTGAGCAAGGAAATTTGACTTTAACAATTTGGTTCTGACGGCATGAAGGAGAAATTACGTATGCCCATTATTGCATCATGTTTGTCATTCACATGACTTTTCACCTTCTTATTTCCTCACTGAAAAGTAGAAATAACTCAGATGCATGCTGATCAGTGACTCAACATGCTGAGATTCATGGGGGCACTGGTGGTAGAATGAAATCAATCCTCCAGACCTGGAGCCTTTGCTTTCTTAGGTAAGTGTCACAGACAGAACTCTGTCATAGAGAACTGTACAGAAGTATATTTCTAAGTTAAAGAGCCTTCTTGACTCTTTATTACTGACTTGAGTGATTTATCCTTGTTATTTGAGGAGCATATACATGAGGAGCATCCTTAAATTTTTTACTAGCATGTAGAATTTGGATTATAAATGATGTGACTATCTTTATATACATTATTATCTAATAAGGATCCCACTTCCTAAGTATCTGGTGGAGTAATCTTTCTTTCTTTCTCCTCCCTCCCACCTTCCTCTTTCCTTCCCTCCCTGCATTTCCTCCCTTCATTTCCTCCCTCTCTCTCTCTTGCCCCTTCATCCCTCATCCCTCCATCCCTCTGACCCTTCCTTCCTTCCTCCCTTCCTTCCTATTTTTATTTTTTTCAATTAAGTGGTTCATGTTAGAAGTAATGGTAGCTTTCCAATGTCTGAATGAGATGACCTAGCACCAAGAAAATGTTCACATCTAGACTAGTGTAATCAAACTTTTCTCTTTGCTATCTCCTTACATGCAAATAGCTCAGATTCATTGTACATATTTCATGTGGGCAGAGCCTGAAGCAGTTAAATTAGTTTCCCTTTTATGACTGCCAATGAAAATAGATGGATCTTGCTTAAGAATTTCCATGCCCTATACTGAGTCTGAATACCCCAAAGATATCATTCCTATAGACCAAAATGTTTTTGGGGGGGAAAATTATTGCTTATACAATGAGTGACCATTTTTTATCTCCACCTCTGAAAGAAAACTATGCCCAAAAGGAATCGCAAAGGTAAGAACCTGAAGGGGCCACAATCAAAAGATGGTGGGAGGGACACGATCATGTACAGGACGGGCATGGTGGACAGGAAGAGGATGAGCAAGAGCATTCCCAGGTAGAAGTTATTCGATCTGGAAGCCTTGAAGACCCTGGCCTCAGGAACATTGCAGCACATCACAGCCCAGCACTGGAAGTACATGGATGTATGGAGCCGAAGGATATTGATGCCTGGGAGGCTGGGAGCGAAGAAGGAGCCCATCCTAGAAAGAAGAACAGAACTCCTCTCACCATGGAGCTTCACTCCACAACGAAGTCACCAAGCATCTGTTTATTTTACATCGTGTTTATTTGCCAAAGGCAGAAATGTGTTGCCACTTTTAGTCACATAAACCCTTTACATTAATAAACTTAATTTATTTCCATCTCTTATACACATTCTACCAATTCCCTGATTATTTCAGGTATTGCATATACGTCTTTCACAGAAACTATGTTGATCACTCACTATATCCACTTAACACTGGTAAATTTAAACAACAGACCAAACAATATATTATATTAGTTTTACTTCTCTCTTCTACTTCTAAAAACAGTTTACTTTACCTTAGTGTTCATATCATTGATTAATATATCGAAAAATTTAGCTTCAAAAAAACTGAGTTGGATGCGACCGAGAGACTTCACTTTCACTTTTCACTTTCACGCAATGGAGAAGGAAATGGCAACCCACTCCAGTATTCTTGCCTGGAGAATCCCAGGGACGGGGGAGCCTGGTGGGCTGCCATCTCTGGGGTCGCACAGAGTTGGACACGACTGAAGCAACTTAGCAGCAGCAGCAGCAACAAAAATTAAAAATTACCTTTTTTTTTTATAAGTAACTCTTAAAGCTATATTATATTCAAATAAACTGCAAATGTGTGTTAATTATTTTGTCATGGCTAGTTAATTTTTACTTAATGAAAGAAAAAGTTAAAACAAGTTTTTCTTATGTTCTTTTCTATTTGTGGTGGTTATGGTATTTTAGAGCTGATGGGAATAATCTGTGCCTAATAAGGACTATGTTTCTTTGATATTCAATTGTAAGCTTTATGTGTTTTTGAGATGAAAATTCGACACATCTATTTAATTTTGTTTATCTGTTTATTCTTTTACTTTAGTTTGTCCTGGAAGTCCACTGATCTGTACATGCAATTTTTTGAAAGTATTTTAAAATGCCACTTTTAAACAGGAACCATTTGGGTAAGGTCACTCTTGCTGACTTCAGTGGTTATTTCAACAAAATAAATTTCAGCTTCCATTGATGAGAAAATCCATTAGCACCATAAAGCCACATTAATTGCAATTTATTAATCCAAAATCCAAAAGTGGATACATGTACACTTTTTTCAGAAATACAAGCAGTGTCCTATCTTTTAAACTGTCCCAAATATAATAAAATCCAGCAATTCTAGTTAGGGTTTGCACATTCTATTTCCTGGTTACGTGGAAAAATTGTTTTAATTAATCCAATATAGATTTTGTATATTATATGGCAGAGACATTACTTTGTCAACATTACTTTGTCAAAGGTCTGTCTAGTCAAGGCTATGGTTTTTCCAGTGGTCATGTATGGATGTGAGAGTTGGACTATAAAGAAAGCTGAGCACCAAAGAATGGATGCTTTTGAACTGTGGTGTTGGAGAAGACTCTTGAGAGTCACTTGGACTGCAAGGAGATCAAACCAGTCCATCCTAAAGGAGATCAGTCCTGGGTGTTCATTGGAAGGACTGATGTTGAAACTGAAGCTCCAGTACTTTGGCCACCTGATGTGAAGAGCTGACTCATTGGAAAAGACCCTGATGCTGGGAAAGATTAAGGGCAGGAGGAGAAGGGGATGACAGAGGATGAGATGGTTGGATGGCATCACCGACTCAATGGATATGGGTTTGGGTAGATTCTGGCCATTGGTGATGGAGAGGGAGGCCTGGCGTGCTGCGGTTCATGGGGTCACAAAAGAGTCGGACGCGACTGAATGACTAAACTGAAGGCATAAGGGGTTGAGTTAGATGAAGAACTTATTTTCTGCTATAATTGAACTTGTGCAACCCAATATTAAACCATTTCATTGAAAAGTGATAATTTGTTACAGTTTGTGTTGTCTTGTTGGTAGTTCCCATATAATAGGTCTGAAAAATATTTAAACACACTAAATTGACCAAGGACTTTGTAGAAAAATGGACTATTTTTTAAAAAATGGTATGGACTTTGAGTGATGATGATTTGTCCATGTAGGTTCATCGCTTATAATAAAGGTACAGCATTGTGGAAGATGTCAACAGAGGCTGTGCGTGGGTAGGGGTGGGAGGTATATGGGAACTCTGTACTTTCCATTCAAAGTTGCAGTGAACCTTTAACTTCACTAACATATAAGGTTCATTAGTTTTTTAAAAATGAAGGTAAACTTTGCAACAACCTGGAACCCCAGAAATGTTAGCAGGTGAATGAGTGACAGTCCCAGCTGAAGAGTCATAATTACAAAGCACTAGATTATATTCCCAAATGTCAATGTTTGTAATGCAATATACTTACAGATGATTATGCTTGCCTTCTCAAAGTCAGGCTTAGCCACCTGATTTATTTTGGCCAGTAAATTAGAGATAAAAATGAAGTGTCTCACTACTGGATGAAAACTTTAATAATGCTCTGGGTTTTTGTTCTCTTCTTTCTCTACTGCTCTGACCAGTGATGCTCCAGAAGGATCCTGTTCTGTCCTGATCTATGAGTCTATAATGAGAGTAACTTACAGGAGCAGAGTCCTTTACTAACTCACATTTCACATGGAATAAACAAGAAATAAACTTTTCCTTTTCTAAGTCACTAAGATTTGGGGATTGTATGTCATTGGTACACAACTTAGTCTATCCTAAGATACAGTTTTGCACATAATTCAGGGTGCAAACTTGCGTAATTTCACATACATGTGTATCTATACATAGGCATGTGTCATTTATCTGTATGCACACATGTACACTCATATACGTAAGTGCATATATAAGTAAATAAATTTAAGAATTTAAAAATAAATATCACACAGGCATTTCAAACAAATGACTCAAGAACATTAATCTAGAAAGAGAGATGCCAGCACAGTGATATCTGAATCTTAAAGCTCATTCCATCTTTGCCTGCTACTCACTAATCAGCTCAGCTCACTAAGTCCCTTACTCAGACCTGATCCCATCATCTGTCAGTTGAAGATCACTCTAATACCTTAGCCTTATAAAATGCTTTTCTTCCAAGAAGATCAAAGCAAATGAAAGCTTCTTTTATTTAGCTCTCCTTATTATTCTAGTGACATGGTACAGTGTCAGATAAATTACTCACATTTGATCAAGTGAGAAAACAAGATAGCAGACTGTGACAAGACTGGCAGGGAGATACAGGAGACGGTGTTGGAACAATGTCCAAACCCATCTTCTTTCTCACTGTGTGTTCTCTGCTACTACTATATCCTGCTCTGATAGAGACATGATCTTCTTCCATCATTTAAAAATATGATTACAAAATCTGTGCTGTCTGTTTTAAAAATATGTGTGTAATATAAGTTTTACTGATCAGTTCATTTCAGTCGCTCAGTTCTGTCCGATTCATTGCGACCCCATGGACTGCAGCATGCCAGGCTTCCCTGTCTATCACCAACTCCCGAAGCTTGCTCAAACTCATGTCCGTCGAATCAGTGATACCATCCAACCATTTCATCCTATATCGTCCCATTCTCCTGCCTTCAATCTTGCCCAGAATCAGGGTCTTTTCTAATGAGTCAGTTCTTCGCATCAGGTGGCCAAAATATTGGAGTTTCAGCTTCAGCATCAGACCTCCAGTGAATATGAAGGACTAAATTCCTTTATGATTGACTGGTTTGATCTCCTTGAAGTCCAAAGGACTCTCAAGAGTCTTCTCCAACACCACAGTTCAAAAGCATCAATTCTTTGGCACTCAGCTTTCTTTATAGTCCAATTCTCACATCCATACATGACTACTAGAAAAACCATAGCTTGGACTAGACAGACCCTTGTTGGCAAAGTAATGTCTCTGCTTTTTAATATGCTGTCTAGGTTGCTCATAGCTTTTCTTCCAAGGAGCTGATACTGATCATATTAGCTAATTCATAACAAAATGGATTTTACCTATGATTGACAATTGTTTATATCTGTGTAAATAGCTTACACTACTCAGAAACTCCTAAAGCAGTTATTGAATGTCTCCAGTCACAAACCAGTAACATTGAACACAAAATCTCCATAATATTTCAATTGTTTCTGTAGAAAATGGCCAAATTCGGGTATCAGATCCTTATGCCTCATAAAATAGTGTGAGTACAAGGGAGCCTACTAAACTTGGACTACACACTCCCCACACCACATCCCTACCCCCTCACCAATGTTCTGGGAAGGAGGAAAAGACCGTTTGTACAAAGGGTTGACCCAAAAGTGAATGATACTTTTTTGCTTCTAGAACTCTGGGAAGCATGTAAATGTCTTATACACTCAAAAAACAGAATCACTTTCTAAAGTCCTCTTCAAACTAACCAGAAGCAAGATTCATCTGAAGGGTGAATATAGATAAAGTGAGAGTATAATGGTACTGCAAAGATTCTGATGATGGGTTTGCCAGAGAACTGAAGAGCATTTTTTTTTTTTTGGATATTTAAGAATTTCAGTATGAATAATAGTGGACTAAATAAAGAGTGGCAAAATTACAGGTGAAACCAATCAGGACACAATTTAAGAGCTTTGCTCACAATGACAACAAATTTCTAGGTCAATCTGTTGTCTTCACTATGAAAGCACAGGAGAGAGGCACGCAGCATGTCTGTACAAATGGTGCCCACCAGGCCTGAAGGATTTATGACACTCTGCATAAGAGCCAAGGAATTTTAAAACTGGTAGAAGGCAGTGGTTTCCCATTACCCCAACAGCAGTGTTAGCCATTTTCTGCCATGACAGCAGAATCCCCTACAGGAGATAAAAGAGCAGAAGGTGAGCCCTTTGCTGTCTCTGTAGACAGTCACACATTGAGCCACCTTGACTTTCCTCTCTGCCTGAAGAAGGATGCCTTTCACTCCTTAGTGACTCTCTGGACATATGAGCCATAAATAATGTGTAAAACTTGGAGCAAGAGAACAGAAATCACATTTTAAAACATACCTGACAATGGAGAAGAGGATCTCTTTATAGTCTTCTCTTCACAGGGCTTGACCTAGTGAGGCCCAGGAATTTGACGGGCCCCAACACAGGACAATGGAACCCTTGACTATAGCCTTTAGTTTATTTAAGCAAGATCATTTTAACATTTGCAGAGAGGTCTGCTTTCACAAAGGTTTAACGATTCAGACTAGCCGTGGTTATAGGAGTTGAGTAATATATGAAGCTAATGCAAAACTGACTCCAGTAACTAGCATATGTACTTAGGACAATGTTGTGATCACTGGCACAATATTTGCCCTGTGTCAATGGGATAAGGAAGCTCAGTTATAACTGCTTGTTGGTTGATATGTGTTAGTTAATTGTGGCAGATTTCCAAGACACATGGGCCCCCAGATGAATTTCCTGCTATGATTCAATTTTTACAGTCAAAAAAGTTTTCTACTGTATCAACTCATCTTAACATGTCAGGATTTACAGTGAAAATGCTTTCATTTAATAAAAGATACGACAATCCTTTGTACAGCAGAAGAAATAATTTTGATGTGCAAATGGCCCCATGAAACAAGTTACCAAAAAAAATCATATTTCTAACTAAATCTTCCTAAAACATGTGTTTCATCTCTATCAAGTATTGAATTTGGTAAGGTAATATTTTTTTAAAGTAGCCATAAATTCCATTTAAAACATATTCAATAGTGACCACAAGTAAGTTTCTCAGAAAGGTCTTATATTAATTTCTTTCATTCTTAACATGCATTCATGGGATCATTAACATTTCCCTGTAAGATCCTAGTGTCACAAGATATAAAACTATACGAAGCATTCAAATAATCTAGAAGCCAGAACCTAGACTCCCAGTATTTGATGAAAAAGGGCTCTGCAAAACAGGAAGATGCCTTATAGAATTATTAAGACTTCAAATCTGGGCAGAAAAGTAAACTCTACACAGCCATTCACTCTGAAAAACACATGCTGAGTTAGGCACTGACTGTGGACTTCTCTGACACCAGGCTACAGTGCTTTGTGCAATAATGATCTTGCAGGCTCATTTCAAGTGATGAATTGTCCACAGTTGGCTTACCAGATCATTCCTTGATTGAAGATCAGAGCGAGGACATTGCCGCTGATGTCAAACTCAGTGTATGAAGGCTAGAGGAGACAGATATTCACATATGGATTAGCATCTCAAATGGCAAAAATTGAAAGGCAAGTTTTTCATATTTTTATATAATAGGTATGATTAGACTCTCAACTTCTTTCTAGAAGCAACAACAGCAGAATAATCAATATAATAAATAACTAGCAATACATAAAGCATCCTTTTTAACACCCCAAAACTCATTTTTAAATGCTATCGTTTGATGTGGAAATATGGTGAGACAGGCTCTCACACATTGCTGGCGAAGGTAAAACTCGGCGTATGTTTATAGAAAACAATTTGACAATATCTGATTCTCTTTGACCCTGTAAATTTACTTCCAGAAATTTGTTTTAACAAATTAATCCTAAATGCTGACAAATTTTAAGAAGCAGAGATAAAACCATCTAAATGTATAACTATGCTATGATATATATTGCAGCTAATACAATCAGTGTTGGAATGATATTTACCAGAGAAAACTATGCCCTAAGGTTAAACAAAAAAAATGTTAACATTATTTTTTCAACTCAATACAGAACTATTCATAAAGAAAAAACTTAAAAGTAATCAGTATATTAATAGTTGTTATACGTAGGTAATGGATTATACCTTATTTTCTTAAGTTTTGCATACTTAAAATACTTTTCAACAAAAAATGTGAATTTCTTTTACAATAAAAAAAAGAGCTAAAAATACAACAAAGTTAAAAAAGTTATTCAAATCAATGTCCAGTGTTCATATCCTAGATAATACCAGCATGTTCAGGGCAACAGCACCTGGTTGTTCGTTGTATGCAGACACCACCAACTGGAAGTGAGCTGGGCTTCTCAGCCAAAGGTTTCCTAGCAACACATTAGGCTTCTCAGAAGGAAAACTCTACCCATGGAGTAATGCTAGTTAGCCACAATAAAGCAGGCTCTATTTAATTTGATATAGGGAATAATCAATCAGGAAATCGGCTAATTGGTACCAAGAGAAGAGAACAGCAAAAAATATAAAGTGAGAGGACCACGAAGACAGAGTAATAGAGTGGCAGGACCCGATTACTGCCCCAGATCCTGACATTGGCAGATGTGGCTTCAGACCATGTGTATCCTCATAATAACTCCTCCTCAGCACACACACACACACACACACACACACACACGCATACACACAGAGATAACCTGAGAGTGTCTCAGTTCTTCTTAAACCCAAGAGTCCAAACATATGTTTGTAAGAAGACAGAATAGGTCTCTGATTTGGAACCCCAACAAATCTTTCACAAATTTTGAACACTCTGCCTCAAGAATTCTTGAATCCAGGCATCAACTTTGTCATTTCCCCAAAGGCAGCAGTACTCTCCTACTTAACTGAAAGATATGGATGATGTGCCTCGTGACAGATTCAGGGAGTAAATGGCAAATCTGACATAACAAAAATGGTTAAATAGCAAAATATAATAATAAGATGATACATAATGAAATAATAAATAGCCCTATATATTTGGCAGAACAAAAATTACAGACGATTTCAAGGTAAGTTCACTAAGGATATTACTAAAGATTATACAGTGTTTCACTTAGTTTGCAGATGAAGCTTAATGTAAGATGCAAAGAGGTTCAGTTGACAGTGTTTGTTCTATAATCAACAACGAGAAAAGTGTGGTTTTCATGGAAAAATGAAGAAGATGAATTGCTTCTAATCTGGAGAAATGTTAGCTCTGAGTCTTTCTCTTTTTCAGGAGCCCTTTGCTCTGCATCAACTTCCCTTTTCTCCTGGAGCCCTGTGAGATCACAGAACGCATGTGACAAACGCTCAGTCGGTGGCCGGCACCATCTGTGGCCTTGAAACGGCTCTTCTCTGTGTCCATTTACGAATCAAACCTTCAACCTTGGCCTCTTTAGAAGAGTGTCAGATTTAGCCCACCAAACTGAGGAAAATGAAAAAAATTCAAACGTTCAGAAGTACATTTCTTTTATTTTCATAAGCACATAAACCTCTTAAAGGCCATTTGAGATGAGATATTTTTATAACCAAGTGACTAGAAAAGCACAAAGGACACACTAGGAACCCCTGGCTTCATACCGTGTGTGCGGCAGGGGCAGCTGAAGGAATGACAGCTTTGATGCATAAATTGATTAACTCGATTCAGAGAAAGGGTAGAGGGCCCCTACTGTGCCAGCGGGTTTGTGCTACAGACACTCGCCTGGGATTCGGATCCTAGTATGAGACTTTGCCTGCCATTTCCTAGCTGGGTGAGCTGAGCCAGTCACTGATTAATTCAGGCCTCAGTTTCCTCACAGATAAATTGATGAAATGAACTAGATCAGGGATTGGTGCATTATGGCTTAGGGGCCAAATCTGGCCACCACCAATTTTTGTGGATAAAGTTGTTTTTTAGAACATAGCTGCATTAATTCATTTATATATTGTCTATTGCTGTTTGGGATGAAAACAGAAATTTAATAGGTATAACAGAGATCATATCACTTGATGCAAGGAAAATCACTTATTTTCCTCCATGATTACACTTATTCATGATACTCCCCCCACCCCCAACCCTGCAAACCAACCGTTTCTCTCTGTAGGCATCAACTGAATGTCCTACAATTTAACTCAGTTCAGACACTAACAAACCCCACAGGTTAAGGTCTCGTCCCCACAAGACCCATTCATTGAAGGCTCAGGTTGTCATCTATGCTGATTAGAGATTCCCATGACTCCCTCCTCAAGTTTGATCATTTGCTAGAACAGCTCACAGGTCTCAGGAAAACTGTTTACCAGATTACTGGTTTATTATAAAAGGACACAACTCAGGAATAGCAAGTTAAAAAAAAAAAAGATGCATGGGCAAGGTGCAGGGGAAAGAGTACAGTGTTTCTTTGCCTTCTCCAAGTGCACCCTCTTCCCAGCCCTTCAGTATATTCAGCAACCTGGAAGTTCTCCAAACCCCAAGGTTCAGAGATTTTTATGGAGACTTCATCACATGGACAACACCAATCATTAACTCAGCTTCCAGCCTCTCTCCTTTCCCTGGTGGATGGGGGAATAAGGTTGAAATTTCCAAGCTTCTAATTATGGCCAGGTCTTTTGCTAACCAGCCTCCTATCCAGGAGCCCATCTGGAGCTGCCTCATTGGAACAAATAATGCTCCTATCATCCAAGATATCCAAAGGAATTTAGGAACTCTGCATCAAGAGTCAGGACTAAAGACCAAATATAAGAATACAAGATGTTCTTAGAACCTTCAATGCTTAGGAACCTACAAAGATTTTAGGAGCTCTGACCAAGAACTGGGATGAAAACCAAAATATTTTTCTTACATCACAATAACATACCTGCAGAAGTGAAAATACTTACTATGCAGTCTTTTACAGAGAAAGTCTGCTTACTTCTAGATAATTTCTAAGATCCCTTTCTAATCTAAAATCTATTATTGATTGACTCAGTTATTAAAGAATTGCTTCTCTCTAAGCACCTTAAAAATGGAATTTATATTCTATGTATTAAATTCAGAAATCCACCCTCTAAAAGCAGAACAAATGTAAGAAAGCAAACACACACACACAGAGTGTGAAATTCAAGGCTCATTCTTTTTGAGGTGAATTTTTTTTAAATATGAGATAACATTATAGTTTCATTTTTAAGATAATGCATTCATGAGTGTAAACCAAATTGCAAAGTTTGCCTCTAAAATATAAAAAGGTTAAAAGTAAATGATGCTTGAGGAAAAAAAAAAAAAAACAGGTTTTCTTGAAACCTGAGATAACAAAATGATTCAAATGGAATAAACGTAGAGAAGTCTCTAAGGGCTGCTCACCGAAATAAGATTTTTAGGAACTAGCAACAGGAGAACCTACTTGGATTTTGGTTGAGGTCCATAATAGTCAAGGAACTAGAAATTATCTTGCTTTATTTTTAGGCCTTTGTTTGCAGTGGGCTAGAGTCACAGTTAGCTACCCAGAAAGAAGACATATGGTACTCACTGGACTAAAAAGTCTGAGAAAATCCATTCTCTCTTTGTGAGTTTAGTTATTTCTGGCAAATCATCAACCTCTGGATATTGTGACATGAAATTCAGGATCTCAGAGGTAATTCTGTCACTGCAGTGACCTGCTTTCTTCACACAAATCTCATTTCCCACAGCTGGAATCACCCTGCTGAGAGCTGCAGGCTGGCCTGGACTAGGGCTCCGGGGCAATAGTATGCGATGGTGGCCCCCAGACCATCCACACATCAACACCTGGGAAGTTCTTAGTAAATTCTCAAGCCACATCCAGATCTACTGAATCAGAAACTCTGTGTTTTCATGTGCCTTCAGAGCACTCTGATATACGCTCAAATTTAAGAACTACTAACCTAGGGCAAATCCAAGCCTCATCTTCTAGGATAATTCAGCACCTCAGGGCTTTGTCTAACCCTCACTGCCTGTAGATAGATACCATCCAGGCCAGCCTGTTCTTGTCCCTTTGCGCATGTTCTCATCCCCTCACTGGGGACCCATGACTTCTTACTGACTCTTTATCATACCCTCTTTCCTGGACCCCTGAATAGTATCTCATTCCCAGATAAGGAATATCTCCCTATCTCCTAATTCTACATCCTAGCTCCTCCTGCCAATTCCATTCTACAGCAAGAAACCTGTCTAAGCATTTGAGTAACAAATGCCATGGGCTGGCTCATGAATTAGTCATGCTTTGGCAGAGTCCTTGATGTTTCTAGGGGTAAGCATTACAGCAAAAATTCAATATGATGGAAGGCTGGTTCATGGCTTTGAAGTCAATCAGATGTGGGTTTCAGTCCTAGCTCCACCACTAACCAGTTAAATTGTCTTTGAGCAAATTATTAAGCATCTCTAATTCTCAGCTTACTATAAAGGAGGAAAATATCTACTTCATAGTGTTGCTGGCATGATTATACAGAATAACATATGTATTTTGTAGATGTTCTAACACATAGTAAGCACTACAGAAAAATATAATACAGTGTAATATAACTAGGAATATCCTCTGATGGTCTGTGAATCATATGCCTCTTATTTATAGGTAATCTAGTACTCCTTTCATCAGATCTCAGGGAAATCTTCCATATTTTCCACTTACATAAAGTGGAATTTAGTGAGGACCACCTTAAAAATGATGGGGGAGCCTGGTGGGCTGCCATCTATCGGGTCGCACAGAGCCGGACATGATTGAAGCGACTTAGCAGCAGCAGCACCTTAAAAATGTAATTTTAAACAAAACACTGAGGTTTTAATTTGATTGAATATACTCTTACCTCATGCCATGTATTCAGTCCATGTCTTCCTGGATGCTCTTTACTTACTTCATTGACAAATGGCAAGGATGGTGTCAACATAAATTAAAGTGAGAGTAGTATCGAGCCATTATAAAATCCAGAGTTTACAAGAGGCCTCAGGGTGATTTTGCTGAATCAGGGTGGTTAAAATTCTTTCTGTGAGCAAAGCATTCCACTTCCACGAGCCAGTGAACTCTTTAGAAACATTGAGAACCATCTGCTATGCTCAGAGAAACCTTACAGAAAGATTAACTTACATTACATGGTCTAATAGTCTGCTCCTAGCCAGTAATTTTCCTACCTCAATTCATCCTCTTAGGTTTGTTGTGATGATACTTTGGCCGTGAATTTACAACTGGAAAAATATATAAGGTCACTTTAAATCCAATTTACTCAGATTTAATCAGTATGTAATTCGGTATACTAAACATAATAACTTTCAAAAAAGAAAAGAACACTTCATTGTCATTATTTATCCTCTGACTAAATAACTTAAGCAACTCACTTCAATTCACAGACTCTTGATTTTTTTTATGGGTAAAATAAAAGCATTATGATTTATTTTGTCAAAATTTCACCTAACCTTAACATTTTATGGATCTCTGAGTCTAATGCTGGAGTCTGCAGAGTTTACATTTTATAGAGGTTAGCTGTAGAAAATGTGAATGTACTTTTTCAAAAATATCTTCTCTATGAGTGGTCAATTCAATTTAGGGAAATTTCTCATAAGGAAATAATTTGTGCATACCACTATGATTTATCTATGGAGATATTTATCTGCATGGATATAAATAAATGTGATCACAGTGTTTATTATAATAATAAACCATTAGGTACAATTAACTGACAACAAATAAAAAATAGCTAATTATAGTAAATTCATATGTAGAATCATACACAGTCATTTAAAAATTATAAAAGACCAGTTAATAACATAGAGAAAGATCACCATTAGGTGAAAAATGCAAGTAACTAGTCAATAAGATACATGCTTATATGTATTTACAAAAGTCTATAGTAAAACATATAAATCTACAGTACGTGTTTACCCATACCTAAATAAATATTTATTTAGGTATGCTGGCGTGCTGCGATTCAGGGGGTCGCAAAGAGTCGGACACGACTGAGCGACTGAACTGAACTAAACTGAAATAAATATTAATACTCTACAATTCAATGAAGTAATGTCCTGAATGATAGTATAACCTGTTATTTTTATTTTCATAGTAAGTTTCTATTACCTTTTACAGACTTTTTAACAATGAACTGGCATTATTTTTAAAGTTCAGGAAAAAAAAATTCTTTAGTAGCAGAAATGGACATCTTTTCTCTTTCATTCCTGAAAGGATTCTTAAAAGCATCTCTTCTGCCCATCTAAGGTTCTCCTTTGCTTCAAGCAAGGTACTTTCTGGACTCATATTGCCAGTCAGGAAGTCCAGAAGATCAGAAACACATTCTCATCATTCTCTTCTTCGCTAAAGCAGCACCATTTAGATTCTGCATCTCTATCTGCACTCTCCATACTTGCTAGCTGCTGGGCCCTGCCTTCCATCAGTCCGTCCACCGAGAATGCGTTCTTCCATCTCAATCTTTTTAAATTTTGATTTTTATTCAATATTTGGCTCAAATGTTTCTTAATTCATCCTGTCTTTGCATTTCTATTGATCTCTACCTCACAACCCCAACAGAAGTCATGGTGTCTCCAGTGTGCAATTACATTTCCTGCTCTGTGCTGACAAGGGAAGCTTGTAGCAGAGTGTGAAGAATTGGTGAATGAATATTTTACCGAAAGAGGGCAGTATCCTCAGCTCCTGCCATTTTCTCCAGCGTGGGAATATGGGCCTTACAGTATGTCAGGAAAAATAAGAGATCCATATTTTTTAAATGTAAAGCTCCAAGATTTAAAATATTAGCTCATCAAAAAAAGAAAAAAGAAACAATACTGCAGACCAGAATAAAAATATCTGTCAGTTGACTCTAGCCTGCAGGCCCACATTTGCAACCTCTCCTTAGGCTTACAACTTTTACATCTCTGTATCCTCCTATCTGGGGGCAGGAGGAGAAGGGGACAACAGAGGATGAGATGGCTGGATGGCATCACCAACTCGATGGATGTGAGTTTGAGTGAACTCTAGGAGTTGGTGATGGACAGGGAGGCCTGGCGTGCTGCAATTCATGGGGTCGCAGAGTCTAACATGACTGAGCAACGGAACTGAACTGAACTGATCCTCTTATCAGCTGGCACAGAGGTTTGCTCATGATAGTTTGTGACTAGCATGCACTCAGCTCTGTAAACTATCCACCTGGTGGGTCAGTGATAATAAAATCCATATTAAAGATCCAGCATCCAACTTTAATGTTTCAAAACTTGTTTCACTGCTGAGTTTCTCTCTGATGAGCCTTCCAAAGGTAACATGGAAGAAAATTCACTCGCTGTGACCTCAAACAGATTTTGTCTGTTTTCCTATACTTCATACTAACCCAAGAGCACTGTCAGCACTCAATAAATAATAAATTAGTGATTTAATTACAGCTTTTATGCATACAGGTCATGTTATATTGACTTCATATTTGAAGCAAAATTTTCTAGCACTTAAGAAGAAAAAAGGGATAAAAGGCAAGCATAAGCTGAGTGATGGTCTAAGAAAGAAATAGCAATTTTTATGCTTGCTTCAGAAGAGCTGAATCAGGCCAGGAAAATAGAAATGAAACCAAGCCAGCTGAATACTTCACAGCAGAGAACGGGGAAGCAACACAAGAGCATTCTGGATCTATAGCATTACCTCACCATCGTCTACCAAACAACATGACCTTCTGGCTCCTCCAAGAAGCACTTTCCGGAAGAAAGACAGAGATGACCTCATAAAAGGTACAGTCTCAAAGTCAGGTAGAGGATCTAGCCTGGAGTCTTAAAAATAGTTCTGAATATAGGACTTGACCAGAAACTAGAAGGCATGAGACAAGAAGAAGACCAGCAAGGAAGAATAACCCTTTACTGGGGAGAAGAGAAACATCATTAGCTCAAGAATACTAGGGCAGAACTTGACTCCAGGGCACATCCAGGAAGCAAGCAGAGTTCTGTCAGCAGACAGTGTTGCCTTAATGGTGTTGAAATGTGGAGGTTCAACACTGAGTCAGCCAGTCAAAATAACTCCTGCTATGTGACAAGCACAGCTCAAAGCATGAGGTCAAGGCCTCTGTTTTGAGAAAGCTTTCATTCCAACAGAGGGAGACAGATAATAAGCACTTTCAAAACAGAAGATGTCAAGTAGTTATACATTGTATAAAGAAAATAAAACTGTGCTGAAACAGAGAGTGCCTGATGGGCCACCTTAGATTGGAAGGTCAGAGAAAAGCTTGAAGGAGGTGACTTATAAGCTGAGTCCTTAATGATAAGAATCAGTCCCAGCAAATTCTAGGAAACTGCACCCCCAGAGGAAGAACAGCTAGGGCAGATGCAAGGAGCATCTGTGTTTGAGCATAACAAAGAACCCCAATGTTTACAGATTTTACAAAGCAAGAGCAAAAGTGGTAGGAGATGAGTTCAGAGGGAAAAAAGCAGAAGATCACAAAGGGTATCGATAGCCCTGGACAGAGATTCAAATTCATTCTAAATATTTAGAAACCGCTGGAAATATTTGAGCAAATAAGTACTATCAACTCCTCAAGTCCTGTTTCCCAAAATAACAGTTTCATGTGCAAAAGGAGGACACAGAGATGTATGTTCTGCTACCACTCTCAAGCTTTGTAGGGGATCTGGCGTTGAACAAAGACGGGGGTTAATGATGGAATCAACACCAATGGGGCTCAGAGAAACCTGTGCTGTTGCTATGGGGAAGCAAGTCAACTTGCTGGAATTCTACCCCACCACTTACCAGAGCCCTAGCAGCACCCTGGGCCTTTTACAGCCCCCTGCTGTGTCTCTGCTGAGTGCTTATTAGACTGTGAGCTTTATGAAGCAAGCAGCATAATCACTGATGCCTTCATCCCCCAACATACTGCACAGTGATGCACTTGATAAGTGTCCAGGAGTTTGCTTGGTAGAATTCAAAGGAATTAACAGAAAATGTACAGTTGATACTACTCATCTTGCCCTGCTTCTAGAAATGCCAGCAAACTTCATGGGAAGGGTACAGACTGTGGACCCAAGATTTACTGAGTTCACCAGTTTAACATATGGGTTAAAGTCACTGCTTTTGCCACCTATAATTTTACTAGAATCTAATTTTGTTAGACTACTGCAAGCCATGATATTCAAGTCTTATCTCCTTCTGAATCAGAACTGTCCTCATTGGTCTTTGCTTATTGACATCTGAAAGACCATCCTACCTCCTAATTCTTCTTCTTGCACTGTATGTATAAATGATGAGTCACAAAGGAATGATCTGCTAAGAGAAAGATGAATATCACACTTACGTATCCGTATTCCAAATCCCAGCACCAACAGTAGTTGCAAAACCTCACAAAACATGCTCGGAGAAAGTCCCCAATGAGAATTGTGACATAGGTGGTCAGAACATCAGAAACAGTCAGTCGCACAAATTCCTGTTGAAATAGTATGTGTATTAAAACAAGCATTTCTCCCTTCACGTGGTCCTAAGGTTGACATCAAATTTATCATGCTTTCTAAGCAGTATTAACTTGAAACTGCAACTAATGGTAAACTAGTTAAGCATATCGAGCCAGTTAAAAATGTTTCACCCCTATTTTACTAGTTTAAAAATAATTATTTCCTGTGCTCAAACCACTGGATCAAAAGTCTTTTTACTGAGAAACTTTTATAAGCCTGATACAAGAACACAAAACAGGAAAATACTGACAACACAGAAATTTAGCAGTTTAATCTGACAAGCAGCGCTATTTATAAAATTAAAAGACAAACTTGTAAAAAGTACTTGTGGCATATATGATAGAAGACTAGTTTTTCTAACACATTAAAAACTTTTACAAATCAGTGCAATAGATGGGCAATTCAATAAGGAAAAGAATGGCAAATGGCACATATAAAAAATAAGAAAATATACAGTTAATTAAAACATTCAAAAGTACTTAATTCCTTATAAAAATAAAAAAGGATTTAATTCCTTATAAAAATACAGTTGTTATTTACACAGTGATAACTATTTAAAAACCCATGCTCTTCCATATTGATGAGAGTATGGTGAAACAGGCACTGCCATAAACTGATGGGGAAATTAAACTGGTGCATCATTTGGAGTGGTGGGGGCAGGACTTTTGTGAAGATCCATCCCATTGTAAGTGTGTGGAATTTGATGAAGAAAATCCACATCTAGAAATGTATCTTATGGCAAGTGCCAATCTATACATATAATTATGAAAGCATTGTTTCTCCCAGATCAAAACTGGAAACAAATTAATAATACTCAAGGGGAAACAAAAATGGGTGTCAACACAAAAAAAATATTGTGAGCTCTTAAAAAACAAATGTCATTGTGATTAACAACATCAGTTCAGTTTAGTCACTCAGTCGTGTCCGACTCTTTGCGACCCCATGAATCGCAGCATGCCAGGCCTCCCTGTCCATCACCAACTCTGGGAGTTCACTCAGACTCACATCCATCGAGTCAGTGATGCCATCCAGCCATCTCATCCTCTGTCGTCCCCTTCTCCTCCTGCCCCTAATCCCTCCCAGCATCATGATCTTTTCCAATCAGTCAACTCTTCGCATGAGGTGGCCAATGTATTGGAGTTTCAGCTTTAGCATCAGTCTTTTTTTTTTTTCCAGATGTTCAAGCTGTTTTTTTTCCCTTCGTTTTCTTTCTTTTTTTTATTTTATTTAATTTAACTTTACAATATTGTATTGGTTTTGCCATATATCAAAATGAATCTGCCACAGGTATACATGTGTTCCCCATGAACACCCAGGACTGATCTCTCCTAGAATGAACTGGTTGGATCTCCCTGCAGTCCAAAGGACGCTCAAGAGTCTTCTCCAACACCACAGTTCAAAAGCATCAATTCTTCGGTGCTCAGCTTTCTTCACAGTCCAACTCTCACATCCATACGTGACAACTGGAAAAACCATAGCCTTGACTAGATGGACCTTTGTTGGCAAAATAATGTCTCTGCTTTTCAATATGCTATCTGGGTTGGTCATAACTTTCCTTCCAAGGAGTAAGCGTCTTAATTTCATAGCTGCAGTCACCATCTGCAGTGATTTTGGAGCCCAAAAATATAAAGTCTGACACTGTTTCCACTGTTTCCCCATCTATTTCCCATGAAGTGATGGGACCGGATGCCATGATCTTCATTTTCTGAATGTTGAGCTTTAAGCCAACTTTTCACTCTCCACTTTCACTTTCATCAAGAGGCTTTTGAGTTTCTCTTCACTTTCTGCCATAAGGGTGGTGTCATCTGCATAGCTGAGGTTATTGATATTTCTCTTGGCAATCTTGATTCCAGCTTGTGCTTCTTCCAGCCCAGCATTTCTCATGATGTACTCTGCATATAAGTTAAATAAGCAGGGTGACAATATACAGCTTTGACGTACTCCATTAACAACATAAACATTTACTAAAAACCACTGAATTCTGTACTTTAAAGTCCATGCTACCTTCTCAGATGGCGTGCACTGCATTCTTGTAGTGCTTTGTTGACACTATAAAATTGTAAATGTTATCAATTCAGTTCAGTCACTCAGTCATGTCCAACTCTTTGAAACTCAATGGACTACAGCATGCCTACCTCCCTGTCCATCACCAACTCCCAGAGTTAAGTCAAACTCATGTCCATCGAGTCAGTGATGCCACACAACCATCTCATCCTCTGTCATCCCCTTCTCCTCCTAATTCAATCTTTCCCAGAACCAGGGTCTTTTCAAATGAGTCAGTTCTTCGCATGAGGTGGCCAAAGTATTGGAGTTTCAGCTTCAACATCAGACCTTCTGATGAATATTCAGGACTGATTTCCCTTAGGATAGACTAGTTGGATCTCCTTGCAGTCCAAGGGACTCTCAGCAGCCTTCTCCAACATCACAGTTCAAAAGCATCAATTCTTTGGCACTCATCTTTCTTTAAAGTCCAACTGTCACATCCATACATGACTACTGGAAAAACCATAACCTAGACTAAATGGACCTTTGTTGGCAAAGTAATGTCTCTGCTTTTTAATATACTGCCTAGGTTGGTCATAATTTTTCTTCCAAGGAGCAAGTGTCTTCTAATTTTATGGCTGCAGTCACCATCTGCAGTGATTTTGGAGCCCCCCAAAATAAAGTCTCTCACTGTTTCCACTGTTTCCCCATCTATTTCCCATGAAGTGATGTGACCAGATGGCATGATCTTAGTTTTCTGAATGTTGAGCTTTAAGCCAATTTTTTCACTCTCCTCTTTCACTTTCATCAAGAGGCTCTTTAGTTCTTCTTTGCTTTCTGCCATAAATGTGATAATATCTGCATATCTGAGGTTATTGATATTTCTCCCTGCAATCTCCATTCCAGCTTATGCTTCTTCCAGCCCAGTGTTCCTCATGATGTCCTCTGCACAGAAGTTAAATAAGCAACTGCTTGACGTACTCCTTTTCCTTTTTGAAACCAGTCTGTTGTTCCATGTCCAGTTCTAACTGTTGCTTCCTGACCTGCATGCAGATTTCTCAAGAGGCAGATCAGGTGGTTTGGTATTCCCATCTCTTTCAGAATTTTCCACAGTTTATTGTGATCCAGTCAAAGGCAAAAATTGTCAATAAAGCAGAAATAGATGTTTTTTCTGGAACTCTTGCTTTTTCGATGATCCACCAGATGCTGGAAATTTGATCTCTGGTTCCTCTGCCTTTTCTAAATCCAGCTTGAACATCTGGAAGTTCACGGTTCATGTATTGTTGAAGCCTGGCTTGGAGAATTTTGAGCATTACTTTACTAGCATGTGAAATGAGTACAATTGTGTGGTAGTTTGAACATTCTTTGGCATTGCCTTTCTTTGGGATTGGAATGAAAACTGACCTTTTCCAGTCCTGTGGCCACTGTTGAGTTTTCCAAATTTGCTGACATATTGAGTGCAGCACTTTCACAGCATCATCTTTTAGGATTTGAAATAACTCAACTGGAATTCCATCACTTCTACTAGCTTTGTTTGTAGTGATGCTTCCTAAGGCCCACTTGACTTCACATTCCAAGATGTCTAACTCTAGGTGAGTGATCACACCATCATGATTATCTGGGTCATGAAGATCTTTATTGTACAGTTCTTCTGTGTATTCTTGCCACCTCTTCTTCATATCTTCTGCTTCTATTAGGTCCATACCATTTGTGTCCTTTATTTAGCCCATCTTTGCATGAAGTGTTCCCTTGGTATCTCTAATAATCTTGAAGAGATCTCTAGTCTTTCCTATTCTATTGTTTTTTTCTATTTCTTTACACTGATCACTGAGGAAGTCTTTCTTAGCTCTCCTAGTTATTCTTTGGAACTCTGCATTCAAATGTATATCTTTCCTTTTCACCTTTGCTTTTTGCTTCTCTTCTTGTCACAGTTATTTGTAAGGCCTCCTCAGACAGCCATTTTGCTCTTTTGCATTTCTTTTTCTTGGGGATGGTCTTGATCCCTGTCTCCTGCACAATGTCACAAATGTCCATCCATAGTTCATCAGGCACTCTGTCTATCAGATCTAGTCCCTTAAATCTATTTCACACTTCCACTGTATAATTGTAAGGGATTTGATTTAGGTCATACCTGAATGGTCTAGTGGTTTTCCCTACTTTCTTCAATTTATGTCTGAATTTGGAAATAAGGAGTTCATGATCTGAGCCACAGTCAGCTCCCAGTCTTGTTTTTGCTGACTGTATAGAGCTTTCTCACCTTTGGCTGCAAAGAATATAACCAGTCTGATTTCGGTGTTGACCATCTGGCGATGTCCATGTGTAGAGTCTTCTCTTGTGTTGTTGGAAGAGGGTTTTTGCTATGAACAGTGCGTTCTCTTGGCAAAACTGTATTAGCCGTGCTCTGCTTCATTCTGTATTCCAAGGCCAAATTTACCTGTTACTACAGGTATTTCTTGACTTCCTACTTTTGCATTTCAGTCCCCTATAATGAAAAGGACATCTTTTTTCAGTGTTAGTTCTAGAAAGTCTTGTAGGCCTTCATAGAACCATTCAACTTCAGCTTCTTAGCATTACTGGTCAGGGCATAGACTTGGATTACTGTGATATTGAATGGTTTGCCTCGGAAATGAACAGAGATCATTCTGTCACTTTTGAGATTGCATCCAAGTACTACATTTCAGACTATTTTGTTGACTAAGAGGGCTACTTCATTCTTCTAAGGGATTCCTGCCCACAGTAGTAGATATAATGGTCATCTGAGTTAAATTCACCCATTCCAGTCCATTTTAGTTCGCTGATTCTTAGAATGTTGACGTTCACTCTTGCCATCTCCTGTTTGACCACTTCCAATTTGCCTTGATTCATGGACCTAACATTCCAGGTTCCTATGCAATATTGCTCTTTATAGCATTGGACCTTGCTTCCATCACCAGTCCCATCCACAACGGGTTATTGTTTTTGCTTTGGCCCCATCTCTTCATTCTTTCTGGAGTTATTTCTCCACCAATCTCCAGTAGCATATTGAGCACCTACCGACCTGGGGAGTTCATCTTTCAGTGTCCTATCTTTTTGCCTTTTCATACTGTTCATGTGGTTCTTAGGGCAAGAACACTGAAGTGGTTTGCCATTCCCTTCTCCAGTGTACCACATTTTGTCAGAACTCTTCACCATGACCTGTCCTTAAATGTTATATATTCATTTAATTAATGGTTTTGTTCTTCCTAAGAGATGGTAATTCTCACAAGGACAAAGAAGAGACCCACTTTTGTTCCCTACTGGACCTCCAGTGTCTAGCACAATGCCCACCACTTAATATGCACTTAATAAACATGGAGTGAATGATTGAGTAACAGTAAATTCTTGCAGTTATTACTGAACATAACTTTTCTCTTCCCTACTCTTGTTTATTCTTCTTTCCATTCCCCAGGAAACTTGAGTTCAGATTCTAATAATTAGCATCCATTAGTGGCAGGCTATGAGGGATATTTTTAGGTTTCCACCATGAGCTTGAAAAGACTTCCTCAGTAAGAGATAATTTCAGAGTGATTTTGAAGTCCTCCACAAACTCCTAAGCACCCTCATCCCAATGGTTGAAGTCTGATTCTTCCCCTAACCAGTGTCCTAACTTTTACATAAAATAGCAGAAGAGGATTCCAACATTATGTGAAAATATTTATTAACACACCATAGAAGGAATATACTGCTTTATAAGAAAGGAAATTCCAAAAATGGTGGTCTAGCCCACCAAGGGAACATCATTCAGTCCCAGTTCCTAGTGTGCTAGTCAGGATGGAGCATGGCTTCCCTGCAGGCCTTCTGCAGACCACTGCACTCCACACCTCACACTTCACACTCCTGACATGTAGTAATAAAATGCTTGGGAAGCTTTGATCAATAAATCTAAGACTATCATTAACTAGCAGTGTTAGTGTTAGTCTCTCTCAGTTGTGTCTGACTCTTTGCAACCCCATGGACTGTAGCTCATCAGGCTCCTCTGTCCATGGAATTCTCCAGGCAAGAATACTGCAGTGGGTAGCCAGTTCCTTCTCCAGGGGATCTTCCCAACCCAGGGATCAAATCCAGATTTCCCACACTGAAGGCAGATTCTTTACTGTTTGAGCCACCAGGGAAATAATAGAGAAGGCGTATCACAAAGACTATAGATTTTCCATGGCAGGATCCTGGGGAGCACACACTGATGCTAGTTATGTTTCTGGAGGATGATTCGGCACTGTGGAGGACATAAACTCTGATCAGACTCTGTAGGTCAAATTTGGGTTCCTATCACTGGCTTCCTTTAAGGTCTCCTTTAAGGTCTTCCTTTAAGGTCTCTTTACTTTTCTAAGTTATGGTCTCCTCATCTATAAAACGGGGATAATGATATAACTTGGAGGGCAATTTATTAATAAAAATTCAAAGAGATAATGCCTGGCACACAAGAATTTGATAACTGTGAGCCATTGTTGTCATTATCTTCAGTAGTAGTCTGCTTTCTCTCTGTCCCCAAAATGCAGACCTCAGTATACAGCTTCAAATAGTGATCTCCCAAGAATTGTTCTGCTGCCTACCTATCAAATGCCATTGGAGATGAGACTAAGTGACTACATCTTGAGATTTCCTGGAGACGTAAAGGAGTCACCAAATCCTTATAATCAAAGAAAGCCTGAGTTCCACGGTATCCTTGAAGGACAACAGAGGAGAGGACATCCACAGAGAAGAAGAGGAAACATCTGGAATGTTCTCAGAGAACAATGAATAATTCTTTGGGATGCATCTCTAGAAGCTGCTGATACTATTTCTTCTGGAATGACTTTGTTTTAAAAGTGCTTAAAATTAATGTTTCCAGGTACATGGATATACCTATTGATCTCTTAAACACCAGACCTTCCCAGCACTCAGGGTTTTTACATCCCCTGTGTTCTCTTTGCCCCCGTGGATCCCACCTCCCTCATCAACGTTCTGTTCAGAATCACAGCCCTTCCCTCCTCCAGCTCCCACAAGCTTTCCCACTAGTGCTGCCTGTTCCTTTAAAGAAAGGAAGGTGAAACAGAAAAGGGAACCCCAACTACAAACAGCAGTCAGAAAAGATAATGAAGCAAAGAAAACCACTAGGGACAGGATCTTAAAAAAAAGAAAAAGACAAGCAGCATGGTACAGGGGCTACAAGAAGAATAATTAAATAAATATTTTTTTATTTATTTTAATTCAGGATGCAGAGGACTATCCCAGAAGCTTCTGAATAATCAGAAAGATGTTTTCTAGATTGCATTGACATTCATGTCTAATTAATTGCTGCTTCCTCTTCAGAAGTGAGCAGCTTCCACCTTATTCTTTACAGTTAGTTCTATTAATCCTGTTTAATTCAGGTGTTTTCTTGGTAAAGAATACGTTTCTTAGCCCTCATGCCAGTCTGCATTCTGGGATGTCTATTAAGAGAATGTCTCAAACTCTTTGAGTCTGTGAAAACTACTTTTTTTTTTTTTTTTCATTTCTCTCAACTTTTGCTGAAGATTTAGGGGACAGCCTAGAAGTGATAAAAAAAAAGACTCAATAAAAACAGGCTCATGGCCCCCTTCCTTCACTTTTAAAGAGCATCACTCCAACCTCTGTTTCCACTGTCACATCCAGTTTTTCTCACTCTTGCCTCCCATGTATAAGTATGTTGTAATTTTGTTAGGCTCACCTATATAATCCAGGATACTTTTCCTATCCCCAGATATTTAGCTTACTCACATTGGTAAAGTCCATTTTGCTATGTAAGGTAACATATTCACAATTTCCAGGAATTAGAACATGGACATTTTGGAGTAGCTTTTATTCTGTCTACCACACCGTGTATCACAAATTTCTCTCTACCAAGTGCAGGCAGTTTTCCTTTCATTTATTATTTCATACACTGTATGATCCTATACACATGTATAAAACATGGATGTCTGAAAACTGAGAATTTAATAACATGTAACTGGAAAAGGAAGGCCTATCTGGTCCCTGAAAGCTTAAAAAATAGAGTCCTTATTTATACTCTTCAGACTTGGTTCTCAATGATGTCTGTCTAGCATTATACACATTTTCCTTATTTTTTTCCACAGTTGAAATCACAGATGAGTTGCTTAAGTCAGATGAGTATCTGAAGCTAAGGACATCATATCTATATTTGTTTAAATTAGTTTTATAAAACTAATGCTAATTTTCAATTTTCCATTTATCATACAAAATGTATACAAATAATAATATGAATAATTAAAAACTAAAAAAAGATATATTCAAATAATTTCCCAAAGATTACATTACTACTTAAACTGAGCTGTTGTCTGACAGAAGCACTGTGACATGTCTTTAAATGTCTATTCACCATAGTCCAAAATCAGTTTATGAAATGCACATGAGGAATGTCAATTCTAATGAGATAAAAGTAAAGGCATTTCAAAATATAAATTAGATTTGTATAGATATAAGAGACCTGAAGTAGGTTTTTGTTTTTGTTTGGTTTGGTTTCCCTTTATTGAACAGAAAGCCATAGGAAACACTATTTCTTTTATCTGCTAAAATACCATTAGTCTTGGACTGGGGTCATTTACACAGTCATCTGAGAACAACAAACCTAAAATAGCAGTTCCTTTCATGCTTAAGGGGCAATTATTTGACAAAACTCAACATTATTGAAATAAACTTTAGTGTATGCTCCCAAATGAACTTTTTCTCTTCTTTTATAGAAAACAGGTAACACTAACTAGAGTGCCATTTAAATATTTGCTTGGGCCTAGGTGCTAAATCTGGGTGCTTTATTATAATATATATAGAAAATATCTCCTCAGGCCATTTTAAAACATTCTTCCTTTATATGCTACCAAACTGTGGTGTTGGAGAAGACTCTTGCAAGTCCCTTGGATTGCAAGGAGATCCAACCAGTCCATCCTAAAGGAAATCAGTCCTGGGTGTTCATTGGAAGGACTGATGTTGAAGCTGAAACTCCAATACTTTGGCCACCTGACGCGAAGAGCTGACTCATTTGAAAAGACCCTGATGCTGGGAAAGATTGAAGGCAGGAGGAGAAGGGGATGAGAGAGGATGAGATGGTTGGATGGCATCACTGACTCAATGGACATGGGCTTGGGTGGACTCCAGGAGTTGGTGATGGACAGGGAGGCCTGGCGTAAATGTACTACTTACCTGAATGGATGCTTGTGACGACTGCAAGAGTTAATATATGTGAAATTCACAGCCAGCATATAGTGAGCAGTTAGTAAGTCTTAGCAATTTTCATTAATAAGCAATATAAACCAGGTCACACTTACAGAAGAAATTTCTACTCTGCTCCTTTTTAATCCAATAATTGTTATGCACTCCTGTGTGTGACATTACCTGCCCCACCATTGTTTCCCAGCAGGGTCCGCGAGGTACATCTGCAGGGTGCACAAAAAAGGGTGGCCCAGTGGTATTTCCAGCAAGGGAAGCATTGTAGGCCTTGATCATGTTGGCTTCCCATAGGGTAATATTGGCCTTTACTAGCTTCTCCTCTTCAATCTAGAAAGGAGAGTATTGGAAACAAAACTGAAACAGATTTCAAAGGCATTTCTGGCAATCTTGAGACTGGGAATGTAACAATGTACTGATGGCAAGGACAATCCAGACACAAGATTTACCTTGTTGTTAATCTCATCCATCAGGGCAAGAATAAATACATACAGGTTGCCTAAAAGAAGAGCAAAAATGCGTCCCAGTAGCCATTTCAGAGCAATGAGTGGATGGTAGTCTTCCAATTCAGCAAATAAGTCAAATAGTGTTGGACAGAACATCCCCAGGAGGGACATGACCATGTTCATCTATAAGAAGACACAAGGGTGAACCAAGTTGATGGTGTTTAAAAATTATTATTGTTTTCTTCCAAATTTGCAAGGTTCCAACTAGATTCCTTTGATATTCTATAAGACTAAAAATTATTTCATGCATTTTTAAACTTTGATCTTAATACAATAGGGACCATATTCAACTCACACTTTTAAGATGTACATGTGCACGAGTTTGTGGACATGCCAGTAATAATAGTCTGTTTCCTAGCATATGAGGGATGTGATTTACATTACTTTTTATGCAGATAATATGTTGGTCTACATGGTACCAATTCTGCACTTCACAACAAGATTTCCAAAGAAAATGAAAAATTGTCTGCTTGAGGAATGGGTTCAAATAGGAAATACTAATTTGACAATCATCAACATATAGGCTAGTTTAATCAACTAGAATGGATGAATTCCTTGAGATGGGCTCAGGACTACTGAGTTAGGGGGAACACAAACTGTTAGGGGCAAAAAGAAAGAAAATGGAATAGATTTTATCAAAGAAAACAGAGAGGACATTCAGAAAAGATAAAAGGAGAATACATGGCATAATGTCATCAAAGCCAAGGCAGAACAGTTTCAGAAATGAAGGACTGACTTATAATGCCAAAAGTAAGAAAAGTATGAGAGAGAGAGAATGAAAATATGACAAGCTGGAAATTTGTGGTCCATATCTCCAGATTGATTGACACACTTATGAATATATTATTAGGGTAAATTAAGCATGTGCCACATTTATAATAGGGGAGAAAAACCTTTAAATAAAAATTTAAAAAAGGTTCCAGTTGGCACTGGCAATTTCTTTGCCTGAATATCTGGCTCAAATTGTCACTTCTGTGAGTTCCCTTTTCCCCTGGTGGACTCCATGTTTTGAATGATTAGAACTACCAGGCTATATTTAGAAAATAATTATCAATATTTTTTTTTTGCTTTTGACTAAGAACATTATATAAGTATGACTAGCAGGAGCTAAAAGTCAGCATGATGTATATAAACTCAGCATAATATAATTTCAGCCTAAAGTAAAAACTCGGCAGAGCCTATGCAGTCTAAGGTAAATTTGAATTGTTTCATCAAATTTGTAAAGTTTTTCATGAATCTGCATTATTACCTTTGTTGGCCCCTAGAATCAGGGGACCCCTAAGATGGATGATTTTTAATCCACCTGGGCTTGTTGAAGCACAAGCTGGAATCAAGATTGCTGGGAGAAATATCAATAAACCTCAGATATGCAGATGACACCACCCTTATGGCAGAAAGCAAAGAAGAACTAAAGAGCCTCTTGATGAAAGTGAAAGACGAGAGTGGAAAAGTTGGCTTAAAGCTCAACATTCAGAAAACTAAGATCATGGCATCCAGTCCCATCACTTCATGGCAAATAGATGGGGAAACAGTGGAAACAGTGGCTGACTTTATATTTTGGGGCTCCAAAATCACAGCAGATGGTGATTGCAGCCATGAAATCAAAAGACACTTACTCCTTGGAAGGAAAGTTATAACCAACCTAGACAGAATATTAAAAAGCAAAGACATTACTTTGTCAACAAAGGTCCATCTAGTCAAGGTTATGGTTTTTCCAGTAGTCATGTATGGATGTGAGAGTTGGACTATAAAGAAAGCTGAGTGCCAAAGAATTGATGCTTTTGAACTATGGTGTTGGAGAAGACTCTTGAGAGTCCCTTGGACTGCAAGGATATCCAACCAGTCCATGCTAAAGGAAATCAGTCCTGGGTATTCATTGGAAGGACTGATGTTGAAGCTGAAACTCCAATGTTTTGGCCACCTGATGCAAAGAGCTGACTCATTTGAAAAGACCCTGATGCTGGGAAAGATTGAAGGCAGGAGGAGAAGGGGATGACAGAGGATGAGATGGTTGGATGGCATCACCAACTCAATGGTCATGAGTTTGGATAATCTCCGGGAGTTGGTGATGGACAGGGAGGCCTGGTGTGCTGCGGTTCATGGGGTCGCAAAGAGTCAGACATGACTGAGTGACTGAACTGAACTGAACTGAATGAAATTAAAAGATGCTTGCCCCTTGGAGGAAAAGCTATGACCAACCTAGATAGCATATTCAAAAGCAGTGACATTACTTTGCCAACAAATGTCCATCTAGTCAAAGCTATGGTTTTTCCAGTAGTCTTGTATGGATGTGAGAGTTGGACTCTAAAGAAAGCTGAGTGGCGAAGAATTGATGGTTTTAAACTGTGGTGTTGGAGAAGACTCTTGAGAGTCCCTTAGACTGCAAGGAGATCCAACCAGTCCATCCTAAGGGAAATCAGTCCTGAATATTCATCAGAAGGTCTGATGTTGAAGCTGAAACTCCAATACTTTGGCCACCTGATGTGAAGAACTGACTCATTTGAAAAGACCCTGATGCTGGGAAAGATTGAAGGCAGGAGGAAAGGGGATGACAGAGGATGAGATGGTTGGATGGCATCACCGACTCAATGGACATTTGAGCAAGCTTTGGGAGTTGGTGATGGACAGGGAAACCTGGCATGCTGCAGTCCATGGGGTCGTGAAGGGTCGGACATGACTGAGTGACTGAACTGAAGATGGATATTAAACAAGTTCTTATAGAGAGTGACTGTTTTAATGATAATCAATTACTCATTCTTTTTTGTGGTTCCCTGAAACAAAAATATAATCAGTATGAAACACAAACCAAAGTGGTATGATAATTTTGCCTATAAATGCTATCCTAACTGCAAAAGATAATCTTAAAAGCAAACTTAGTAATACTGTGAGGTTCCCCCTTAGTTTTTAATATGTAAGACCCTACCTAATGACTCTGGTTTACAGGATTCCATGAGAAACCCTGGACTGGAAGAAACACAAGCTGGAATAAAGATTGCTGGGAGAAATATCAATAACCTCAGATATACAGATGACACCACCCTTATGGCAGAAAGTGAAGAGGAATTAAAAAGCCTCTTGATGAAAGTGAAAGTGGAGAGTGAAAAAGTTGGCTTAAAGCTCAACATTCAGAAAACAAAGATCATGGCATCTGGTCCCATCACTTCATGGGAAATAGATGGGGAAACAGTGGAAACAGTGTCAGACTATTTTTCTGGGCTCCAAAATCACTGCAGATGGTGACTGCAGCCATGAAATTAAAAGACACTTACTCCTTGGAAGGAAAGTTATGACCAACCTAGATAGCATATTCAAACTTTAGCATATTCAAACAGAGACAGTACTTTGCCAACAAAGGTCCATTTAGTCAAGGCTATGGTTTTTCCTGTGGTCATGTATGGATGTGACAGTTGGACTGTGAAGAAGGCTGAGCACCGAAGAATTGATGCTTTTAAACTGTGGTATTGGAGAAGACTCTTGAGAGTTCCTTGGACTGCAAGGAGATCCAACCAGTCCATTGTGAAGGAGATCAGCCCTGGGATTTCTTTGGAAGGAATGATGCTAAAGCTGAAACTCCAGTACTTTGGCCACCTCATGTGAAGAGTTGACTCATTGGAAAAGACTCTGATGCTGGGAGGGATTGGGGGCAAGAGGAGAAGGGGACGACAGAGGATGAGATGGCTGGATGGCATCACCGACTCGATGGACGTGAGTCTGAGTGAACTCCGGGAGTTGGTGATGCACAGGGAGGCCTGGTGTGCTGCGATTCATGGGGTTGCAAAGAGTCGGACACGACTGAGCGACTGAACTGAACTGAATTGAACTGATGAAATATCTATGTCTTCATAGTCTCTTAAGTGTATGATCTTCCATCTTCAGCATTATTGCTTATGAAATACCTAGAATGTTTTTGTTTGGAACCTTCTGTTTTAAGTGTGTTATACCATTTTCTGTCTAAGATTTTTCTAGGAAATTCTATGCTTATGAATACTTTCTTAATCTGTTTGGCCTATAAGGCTTTGCAGAAGTTTCAGTACTGTAAATCTACACTTCCCACTGCTTAAATCTTCATATTCTTTGAGAACTCCAGTTCAAAATGATGTCAGATTGTATTATGGAACATTTTATGAAAGGGAACAGTCCCAAGAAACAACACATGACCAATGATCTCCTGATTCTAAATGTCTATTTCTGACCTCTTTTCTTGGACCTGCTAAATGGGCAGATACTCTGAAGACAAATCACAATGATAATATTTAATTTCTGGCAAAGATCTGGCCTTCCTCATTTAACTAGGTTTTGGAGGGGAAGGTAATAGGGTAGGGGGACAAGGAGTTGGAGTAGTTAGGCTGCTAGAAAGAGGCCCGGTTTTGCCCAAAGTACGGGAGGCAATCTGAATGTTTCCAATGAGATTAATATAAGAACCCAAGGCTTTATCATCCCCACTTCAAAGAATTCAGGCAACAATTGGATCTTTCAAAGACAGAAGCAGGATCTACAGAAAGCATAAAATAGGGTCATGGAAAGAGTGTTGGGCTTGAAATCAAAATTCTTAAATTTTAACTCTCGTTGTTCTCCATGGTTCTGTGACACATCACCTAACCTGAGATTCATTATCTCTGTCTATAAAACATACCGGTTGGAATATACGTGTTCTAATCTTTCTTCCAACTCTGCCTAATGTCACAAAGTAAGAAACAGACGCACATTAGACAGATGTGGAAGTAAGGGTGGAATAAAGGACTGTGTGCCAAGGCTGCTTCACTCTCAGGGCAAGATGACAGGGGTAGGTAAAAAGTGGCTACATTTTATGTTCCAGCACTGAAGCACAACCCGCAAAACCTTAAATGTCAGATGGTAAGCACGTAAAAAACACGCAGAGACGAACTTCATTTTTTTCCCACCACCCAAGGGTGTCAGGATCTTGCTGCGCAAATTCCTGGGATCGCTTCACAGCCCAAAAGATGAGGTATCCACTCCCGCCAAGTGTTAGAAACACGAAGAAGTTAGCAAGAAACCTCAGGAATCTGATCAAGTGGATGTTTTCTTCTACTTGGGCTGCTCTTTCTTCTATTATAGCTTCCTGTATCCAAGGAAAACAGGGAAAAAAAAATTATCTGATTTACAAAAAATATCATGAACTTAGGAATTATTTTCACAAACATTAGAATGTGAGGAATGAAAATGTAAACTAAATCTGGGATTCCACAAACCAGGTGAATATTGCCAGCAAGTAAGAAAATGTAAGAGAAAAAAGGAAGAATTCTTACAAAGTCTGGTTGATCTAATATTAAGACAGTCTTCATTCTAAAGTGTCTTCTAGTATGGCTTTTTAAAACAATTACAAAATATTACTTTAGAGTTATTTTAAATATTGAGCTAATGTATTCCTATAAATAATAAGTTAGCATAGTTCTATTATTTAAAATATCTGATTCTGATTACAAATGGTTAGCTATTCCAAGCCAATGGTGTTTTATTACCAAATTTAGAGAGAAATAGTGCTATCACAAGCCATCAATCATTTTCCAGTCATATTCAGAACCCTGCCCAGATCCTGGTAGGAAGAAATGATGAGTTAATCTTTCTTTTAATTGTCAAGATACTTGGCTACACATACCATTTGGAATGATTCCAATTTTACTTTTACAAATACCAAGAAAAGTCTCTTGAAGTTGGTATCTTTACCTTAAAGTTCATTGTGATAGAATTGAATTTGTTGTCTGCTGTTTCAGGGTTGCCAATAAGGTAGTCCCAGCTAGTGAACACCTTCCAGCTAAAGTTGAAAGTGTTATCATCACCACCTCCATCATCACCAATATTTTTGGTCATCCTATGCAAACAGGAGGTTTAATCCAGCAGCCAGAATACAAACAGAAAGGGAGAGATTAGGGAATAGCAAGACATCATAATTTTAGGGATATTGGAGAAGCAGTATCTAAAAGACATATACTTTCAATTAAGTTTGTTCTAATAACCAGAAAAGTTTGTTTTTAAAAAAAATTGGTTTGTTTTAATTTTTTAAACTTCATTTCTAGGCTTTCAAGATTAGAAAACTACTAAGCATTGATGGTTTTAACAATCAATTAATTTACAGGTTATATAAAAATAGTTCTTTATTTGTTTTCCTAAACTGTTTTCTTAGGGTCATATACTGTACTCTGAACCTTTTATGGGACAAGGATCTCTTTAGAAATCTGATGAAAACCAATGGGCGCCTACCCAGGGAGAAAATATGTACAGGCTCTAAAACGATTGTACACAATTTTAGTTGGTTTACAGTTGAAAGCCTAGGAATAGATTAACCCAGTTCAGATCAGGAAACTTCTTTATAGGTTTCAAGTCCTCTAAGAATCTCCTCCCAAAGAGTCATTACACTGAAAGCATGAAAGTTTTCCATATTCTACAACTCTTGACCAAAAATCAAGATTTTTATACAACTTTAATGCCAAGTGGTTACATATATTCTAATAATTTATGTTAAAAAAATTTTTTTTTGCTTGGACCATTTAAAATACATTTACTTAAAGGTTTATTTCAGTGGTTAAAAATCTATATCCTACTTGCTTCACTTCCTTGTTTCCCCTACCACCATAGATAGCAAAATTAAAATTTTATATGATATATATTACAGAATGGTCCTATAAGGTTTTGGTTTTTTACAGTGCTATGGAATTAAAAAAGAAAGGACAATGAGGACATAAAGATGACATTATAATTTGGCAGACATCTCTCAGGTCATCTGAATTCCACCACTGTTAGTCCTATCTCTTACAGAGGTTTATATATTTCAAATGGGCTCATGTGTTTGAAAAATAACTAAAAATAATTATTACTTACCTCAGTCTACCACTTTACCTTCTGCAAATGGTATTTATGTGTATTATCATATTTGTCCTTCTCCAAAACTTAAAGAGAGGTCAAGGTAGTTGATACTAAGGTAGTTGATATTGTTCTCTGTTATAAATGAGGAAGCTGAAGGGTAAAATTATGAAGTGATTTCCTGGATGTAATTCAGAAGTAAACCACAAGGGTGGGTCAAGAGCTTAGGTTTTCTGACTTCACTCTAGTACCCAAGCTAGGACACCATGAGATATGTTGAACCATACAAGATGCCTTTTTGTAGGTCAAAAAGTATTGAAATCAAACATTCCTAATGATTTAACCTAGGGAGAAAATTATTTTTTTTATTAAGATGCCATCATTCCTTCTTTGCATAGTCATTGAGCAAAGGGCAGAGCCTCAGGTAAAACTGACCACTTGACAGATGATTTTGCATGGACCTTTATCACTGGCAAGATTCTATACCTGTAGTCAGCCTCCCAGAGAAGGGAGCTCAAGCTTGACAAGCAAACTGGGAACATCTAGCATGTGAGAACTGTCAAGAAAGGGAGTGGAATACTAAACGCATAAGGAAGGATACTGAAGACAAACTCTACTAACAACACATTTTTATTCAGATGGCCCTGATAGCTATAAAATGTTCCATGTACAGCTCCACCCCTTGGTTGCAGAGAAAAAATAAAGTGTGCATACTTAAACAAAAATTCTTCCTTTTTCAAGGGGGCTATAGTTTTTAACAACTGTATCTCAAGCTATCTCAACATATAATTTGCAAGGAAGGAAGGAGTGGAGGAAGAACGAGTGACCAATCATCTTGCTTTGTCAGAGACTGAGTCGTTACCCAGGACAAAAGACTTTTAGTGCTAAAGCCGATGGAGTCCTGAGTCAACAAAGTTAGCCATCCTATCTTAAAATTTCAAAGTACTTTCTTGTATACCTATCTAATTTTCCTTCCAATTTCCCCATTGGTGTTGGTTTAGTTGCTAAGTCTTGTCCAACTCTTGTGATCCCATGGACTGTAGCCCACCAGGGTCCTCTGTCCAAGGGATTCTCCAGGCAGTAATACTGGAGTGGTTTGCCATTTCCTCCTCCAGGGGAATCTTCCCAACCCAGGGATCAAACCCGGGTCTCCTGCACTGCAGGCAGATTCTTTACTGCCTGAGCTACCAGGAAAGCCAATTTCCCCATTAATTAATCAAAACAGATATCTGCTTCCCTTTTATGGATGAGGACTCTGCGATAAACAGTATGAGCAAGAGGACAAAATCCCTCAGTTGCCTGATTGATTTTAAGTACTCAGTTTTAGTTTCACTTGATTTGAGGCATGTATCCCATAAAGCCACTCATGTTTATTCCAAGAATGTATTTGTGTGGCATTTGTGGGGGACAGGGGGAGAGATGATAAAGGATTCTGTGCAATCACTTATATCCCACCAATTGTTTTTCTACCAAGCTCTGCCCCCAGGGCTAGGAGCAGCTAGGAGTCATAAATGGCTTTGGAACTGTCTTGCCATAAAGGCCAATGAACTTAAACCACTTGCCAATCATGTATTGAACAACCAAAAGTCCCCTGCCAGAGGGAGGAACCACAATCAGGCTGGTTTAGGTGGTATAACATGGATGACTTTGAGGGCGAAATGTGGAACTGGTGCCCTGCAAGTATCCTAAATGGTGTCTTTGAGTTAATTCGAAATAGCTTCCATTTCCTGGAAAGCTGCATTAGCTAGTAAGTTTGCCATCAGCAATATGTGGTTACTGAGCACTTAAAATGTAACTGGTGTTTCAAAGACTTAGTATCAAAAAAAGACAGAAAATATCTCAATAATAATTTTAGATTGATTATATGTTGAAGGAACTGTTTTGATATATAGAGTTAAATAAAATATATTATTAAAATATATATTCTACCTATGTATTTGTTTAGGATAGCTGCCAGAATATTTAAATTACATGTCCCTTGTCTTATATTTCTTTACATAATGCTATTCTAGATGCTTTATACTCATCTGCCAGAAATTATAATAAATGTACAAATCTATTAATGTACAACTACATAACCATGCATAACTACCTTATGAGGGCTATCATATGGCCTCACTTGCTATCATGCTGGCTTTGTTTGGTTTATCAGTAAGCCTATGAATCATAATCCTAATAAAACAGTTAAATTAGCATATGCTAGCCATGTTCTAAGTGCTTTTACTGTATTAACTCATATTGTCCTCTTAGCCATCCTAAGGTGTTATTACACCTCTATCAGAAATAGGAAAGGGTTTCCATGGTAGCTCAGCTGCTAAAGAATCTGCTTGCAATGCAAGAAACCCTGTTTTGATTCCTGGGTTGGGAATATCCCCTGGAGAAGGTATAGGCTACCCACTCCGGTATTCATGGGCTTCCCTGGTGGCTCAGACAGTAAAGAATCTGCCTACAAGGTGGGAGACCTGGGTTTGATATCTGGGTTGGAAAGATCCCCTGGAAGAGGGCATGGCAACCTACTCCAGTATTCTTGCCTGGGCAAGAATTCATCTCTCCTTGGACAGAGAAGCCTGGCAGGCTACAGTCCATGGAGTCACAAAGAGTCAGACACGACTGAATGACTAAGTGACTAAGCACAGCACAGAAACAGGAAAACAGAGCAGTTGAACAATTTGTCAAAGTTCTTTTATAATGGGCTAGAGCTGGTATTTGAATTCATGAAGAATGGCTCCTGGTAACCCACTCCAGTATTCTTGCCTGGAGAATCCCATGGACAGAGGAGCGTGGCAGGCTACTGTCCATGGGATCCTAAGAGTTGGACACAACTTAATGACTAAACCACCACCAGAATGGCTCAAGAGACCACTAGAGTATATAGCCTCTGCAGAGTCACTAAAAGCTGAGGAATTGCACATCCGTAGACATGCTTCCTCAGGGAAAATGGAGACTAAAGGACCAATTTGAAATGATACTCACAAGGCCTGTGTGATGTAACTGATACCCCTGACTTTAATTCTGCCAAATCTAAATGGCTAAAAGACTAGAAATATGTTAGATTTTTTGGAATGAGGTACTATTTTAGCAGGTAGACAGTTATTTTACATACTTAGGCTCTCTGATTACACTTGGACAAGTAGATAGAGATTTTGGATACAGGGTTTCCATTAAGGCCTTTTTCAAGTTCTGAAAGGGCTTAAAAATCTAAACGTAATAGTTTTTCTGGAGGAACCAATAAGTTTGGCGGGGACAGGATGTAAAGCATGTTTCAGACTGCTCCAGAGAGCTCCTGCTGAAGAGGACTTGGACCTTCAAGTAAAGGTCTTCCCTGCAATGAAGCAAAAGCTCAGTTTACCTTGTGCATGGTTAAATAAAAGGGAGATTTCACTGAGATGTTTCAACACTTCTGCTAAACTGGTTCAGAAAATTAGCTAAAAGTTGGGTTATTCATAACCCTAAATGACTGTGTGAGGTTTCTGCAGTGTCTTCAAGTGAGGTTTTAACAATATATTTCAAACAAGGGGAAAAAATAAGCTGCAGTTTCATCAGTTCCCCCAATGAAATTCTTTCCCATGCTCTAATAAATCCTCTTCCAAGATAAAATATGATTACACAGTTGATCATGATGATCTCATTGAGGGCCATTTGTTTGCGCTGTCTTACACAGCTGAAATTTTTCGGATGAGTGATTATTCTGCTTTTTTGTGGGGTTTTTGTGTTGTTTTTTAATGAACAGAGAACAACAGATTCTGCCTATTGAGCTGATCCTGCAAGTCACAAACCTCTCTGCACACTAAAAGAGGGGTCAGCAGCTGTTTTCCTGTCTTGTTTGCAACACTGACTTACACCTTAAAATACAAAACAGCACAATTTTAAAATATGCTTAACCACAGAATAGGTACACAACCATCACTCTGACCCAGTGATATGATCAAAGGCTTGCCCTTATTTTCAATCCTTTTGTGCGGGAAATGTAATAGTCTAACATTAGTACAGGTATTAAAACCACATTTTATCTTTTATATACTCTGCATTCTCTAGACATGAAGCAGAAAAAAAAAAAAAAAATACAATTCCCAGATTAACTTTCCCATTTGATTCCAGCAATCATTGCTTGCTTCCCAGGAGATCAATGAAACTTACGCTTTAAGGACAACCAGAAAACTGTATCCAATGCACATGATCCCCACGAGAAAATAGGAGAGTGGCAGTCTGAAATTCATCCATCCAATTGTTCGTTTATTGTTGTAATAGCCATAAAAGAGGACAGAATATTGAGCCAAGCCCTAAAATCCAAAAACAAAGCCGTTTAACAGATGCTGTGAAGAGCAACTCAAAGAAAAAAGATCGACTTCTAAGAAGAATAACAAAATGACATTAATTCTCAAACTTGGGAGATGGCTCTGACATGAGCCCTATTGTTTTGTTTCATGGAGTGACTGTTTCAGCTGCCACACGGACTGACAGCCTCTTGGTTTACTTGAAATTCAGGGACTTCTAAATAGATCAGATTTTTAACCAAATATAGGCTTGCTCAGCTGTGGAGCCATTACCGTGAAATGCCCATTGATTGAAACATCAAAACACACTTCATGGTGTCATTAGATTTACAATTTTAAGAGCTTGCTTAATATTGGGGGGAAATCTGAAATGTGCTTCCTCAAAGTTTCATGGCAGATTTCCACTTTCAGTCACCTAAGCCACAGTCAGATTTGTTCTCCATAAGGTACAGAGGCCATGTCTCAGCTCATACTTAGAAAAAACAAGGAGCAGATGAGATGACATTGGAACCAATATATACAACCTTCTATTCATCAAGATTATTATCCCCAAATGAGCATGTTTATTCATACAACTACATGCTCTTTCCCAAAAAGTATCTGCCAGGGTTGGCATCACTGTCTTCCAAAGCCAATTAAGTAACTGCTCTCTGTACATAGAACATGGCATATTTTGATGCTGTTTCCCTTATAATATTCTTCCTCTTTCTCTCCTCTCATTCACTGTGTTCTTCACTCTTAGTTTGGAGGCATTGTTTCTGTATTACTATGCATCTACTTCCCCCTTTTCTCTTCAATTTCATCTCTTTGGCAATAATTTAAAACTTCTATGCTTTGTGAAGTGAGAGGATAATTGCAGTAATAATATCAATCAATAAATTTGACTGAGCAGGGACTTCCCTGGTGGCACAGTGGATAAGAATTGCCTGCCCGTGCAGGGGACATGGATTTGATCCCTGCTCTGGGAAAACTACACATGCCATGGAGCAACTAATCTAGGGGCCAAAACTACTGAGCCTAGAGCTCCCCAGCAAGAGAGGCCACCACAATGAGAAGCCCCCACACCACAACAAATGCAAAATATAGCCAAAAACAATAAATAAATAAATAAATCCTTTTTTAAAATAAATAAAAATAAACCTTATTGAGCAGTTAGAGTTTGCTGAATACTTCATCTTACAGAATCCTCACAAGCACCCTCTTGAAGTGGCTCCTGTTAGGGGCAATCATTTTCCTCCAGTTTTGTTACTGTCCACATAGAGAAGACCCATGAGTGCAACACTCCCAGCCTCTCTCCACTGCCTCATACTAGCTCCAGGGAGGAGAACCTCATCTGATAGTAGAGCATGGCTGAGGAATGGGGACAAGCTGGGGCACCACTCTTCCTCCTCCTTTGAGATCACCCTCTGTGTTCTGTCCCTGTGAGGGGTACCCTGTCCTGGTCTAGGACAGCTGGATAAGACAGTCTGTTCTGAAGCTCACTTGCCCATGAAAAGATGCACATTCTTCAATATCCCAGCTTTAACAATGATAAATGTGACATGTTGACCTCCATCTGTCTGTTTGTCTTATTTCTGGTGAGCTCACAACCTGAGTTGACAACACACGTGGTATTATTTACCATGACTCTCCCCCTGCAAAAAGACACTATAGCTTTATATCTACTTTGCTGATGAAGAAACTGAGTTTTAGAGCAGTTAAGTTACTTGTCCATGTTCACGCAGCTAGTAAGCAACAGTCTGAACCTGAACTGGGTCTAATTTTAAATCTGTATACTTAACCACTGTGCTATACTGCTTCTCCTATGTTCTCTTTTCCTACCAGGTCTTGCATCATACTAATGTCTTATTTATCCAGGAAAACAAAGAAACTGAAGCCCCAGGACCCCTGGATTGATTCAGAGTGGTTCCAGGATCCCCGGACACTCCTTTTGAAAAGATTTCAAAGGGCCTCATCCCCATCCTCGAAGGGCCTCATTCTCACATGTATAAACATTACAAGCTGACTTCTTTTTCTAACTCACAACAACAGTACTGGGATTAAAAGCCACCTTCAAAACAACATAAAAGGAGAAAGGAGATATGTAGCAAACATCTGGTGAGCTTGTTAGGTTAGCACAATAGCTATCAAGGCAGCTAACTCATCTGGCATATGTATTATTCAGTATATGTTCAATGGTGGCACTACATAAATATTAGATCACAACCAAAGTGGGTAAGGTCCCTTTTTTTGGAATCCTGATTATTTCACAAAGGTTTCTTCAGTTGGCCTATTTCTACCTATGCAGTGAAGCATGTAAATGAAAGAGGAGGTACTATTGAAGAACACAATTTTTAAAAGCTTTATCCAGTCCCTCTCAGTAGCATATCGAGGGGTGGTTTTAAAAACACTGAAAGGCTTAAAAGAGGATTTCCCCTTCCGTTCCACCCTGTGGGCCCACCACAAGCCATATGTCATTCCCTTTCCCTTAAAACTCCAACAGCAGACATCTGGAAGTGACTAAAATAGCAATGACTCCTAGCCTAGCCAAGGTTCCATTCGGTTTCCATGTCAGCGCACATGGCTTTTCCTGTGGGAACACTCTTCCATCCCCAAATCTGTGACAGAGAAACCACAGTCAGAGCCAAGTTTCAAATGAGCACAGAAAATTCTTGTCCAATTCTGGGTTCCATGCTTGCAGATCATCTACTAAGTCTCTAATTTCGGTCTGAATGCTATGCTGCATAGTCTAGTGCATAGTCACCGACACACATCTATGAGAATGTTACGATGTTTTGGTGATGTGGTCACAGGTAATCATGTACTTATTTATCTAACTAACTTTTAATGAGCACTTATTTGCTAAATGTTATACGTAGATACCACAAACTCCTTATTGCCAAATTCAGGCTTAAATTGAAGAAAGTAGGGAAAACCAGTAGACCATTCAGGTATGACCTAAATCCCTTATGATTATACAGTGAAAGTGAGAAATAGATTTAAGGGCCTAGATCTGATAGATAGAGTGCCTGATGAACTATGGAATGAGGTTCGTGACTTTGTACAGGAGACAGGGATCAAGACCATTCCCATAGAAAAGAAATGCAAAAAAGCAAAATGGCTGTCTTAGGAGGCCTTACAAATAGCTGTGAAAAGAAGAGAAGCGAAAAGCAAAGGAAAAAAGGAAAGATATAAACATCTGAATGCAAAGTTCCAAAGAATAGCAAGAAGAGATAAGAAAGCCTTCTTCAGCAATCAATGCAAAGAAATAGAGGAAAACAACAGAATGGGAAAGACTAGGGATCTCTTCAAGAAAATCAGAGATACCAAAGGAACATTTCATGCAAAGATGGGCTCGATAAAGGACAGAAATGGTATGGACCTAACAGAAGCAGAAGATATTAAGAAGAGATGGCAAGAATACACAGAAGAACTGTACAAAAAAGATCTTCACGACCCGGATAATCACGATGGTGTGATCACTGACCTAGAGCCAGACATTCTGGAATGTGAAGTCAAGTGGGCCTTAGGGAGCATCACTACGAACAAAGCTAGTGGAGGTGATGGAATTCCAGTTGAGCTATTCCAAATCCTGAAAGATGATGCTGTGAAAGTGCTGCACTCAATATGACAGCAAATTTGGAAATCTCAGCAGTGGCCACAGGACTGGAAAAGGTCAGTTTTCATTCTAATCCCAAAGAAAGGCAATGCCAAAGAATGCTCAAACTACCGCACAATTGCACTCATCTCACACGCTAGTAAAGTAATGCTCAAAATTCTCCAAGCCAGGCTTCAGCACTATGTGAACCGTGAACTTCCTGATGTTCAAGCTGGTTTTAGAAAAGGCAGAGGAACCACAGATCAAATTGCCAACATCGCTGGATCATAGAAAAAGCAAGAGAGTTCCAGAAAAACATCTACTTCTGCTGTATTGACTATGCCAAAGCTTTTGACTGTGTGGATCACAATAAACTGTGGAAACTTCTGAAAGAGATGGGAATACCAGACCACCTGATCTGCCTCTTGAGAAATTTGTATGCAGGTCAGGAAGCAACAGTTAGAACTGGACATGGAACAACAGACTGGTTCCAAATAGGAAAAGGAGTACATCAAGGCTGTATATTGTCACCCTGCTTATTTAACTTATATGCAGAGTACATCATGAGAAATGCTGGACTGGAAGAAACACAAGCTGGAATCAAGATTGCCGGGAGAAATATCAATAACCTCAGATATGCAGATGACACCACCCTTATGGCAGAAAGTGAAGAGGAACTCAAAAGCCTCTTGATGAAAGTGAAAGCGGAGAGTGAAAAAGTTGGCTTAAAGCTCAACATTCAGAAAATGAAGATTATGGCATCCGGTCCCATCACTTCATGGGAAATAGATGGGGAAACAGTGGAAACAGTGTCAGACTTTATTTTTCTGGGCTCCAAAATCACTGCAGATGGTGACTGCAGCCATGAAATTAAAAGACGTTTACTCCTTGGAAGGAAAGTTATGACCAACCTAGATAGCATGTTCAAAAGCAGAGACATTACTTTGCCAACAAAGGTTCATCTAGTCAAGGCAATGGTTTTTCCTGTAGTCATGTATGGATGTGAGAGTTGGACTGTGAAGAAGTCTGAGCGCCGAAGAACTGATGCTTTTGAACTGTGGTATTGGAGAAGACTCTTGAGAGTCCCTTGGACTGCAATGAGATCCAACCAGTCCATTGTGAAGGAGATCAGCCCTGGGATTTCTTTGGAAGGAATGATGCTAAAGCTGAAACTCCAGTACTTTGGCCACCTCATGCAAAGAGTTGACTCATTGGCAAAGACTGATGCAGGGAGGGATTGGTGGCAGGAGGAGAAGGGGAGGACAGAGGATGAGATGGCTGGATGGCATCACTGACTCGATGGACGTGAGTCTCAGTGAACTCGGGGAGTTGGTGATGGACAGGGAGGCCTGGCGTGCTGCAATTCATGGGGTCGCAAAGAGTCGGACACGACTGAGCGACTGATCTGATCTGATCTGATACATAGATGGAATGGGAGACTGGATTACATAGCCCCTTAAGAAAAGTTTTACATCTAAATCCCTTTTTAACCGTACTGGCTTCTGTAAAGAAAAATCCCATTTGCCTTTTGTGTCATGATCCACAATAACAAAAAGGTGGAAATTCTAGATCATATGCTCAACACCTATTACACATCTCACTTCATTTGAATGTTCCACAGGAATCTTGACCTTAGTACATTTTAAAAGTTTTCCCAAACATTTTAAAAGCTTTTCCCTCCGACCTCAGGAAATGATCCATCAACCCATGATTACCTCGGCCAGAAACTTGGACATTTTCACTATCTTCCCATGTGTGTACTATAAGATGCATGCAGCCACTCACTAAGCCCTTAGTTTCTGCCTCATTACATATCTGATACTCATCCCTTCTCTGTACACCACCACCATTTATAGGACTCCCTGCCTTCAACTTATGAAAACAAACCTGTACCATATTGACAGAGAGTCTTCTAAAGGGTAACTCTGACCATGTTTCTATCCTAATTCAAAACCATCATGTTCTCCACTGCCCAGTGAATAAAGTCTGAGTCTTCAGCATAATGAATGTGACGGTCCTGCCTGATTATACCCTTGTTTTTCATATGGCATGCTCATCTGCCACCACTCTTATCTCTCCTTACATACCAGCTTGGCGGAATCACTCATAGATATTGAGTGCACAGCACTGTTTATTGCCTCCACACCTTTGTACATACAGATCCCTCTGCTAAGAATACTATTCCCTGTTACTCTCCCCATTTCAGAGCCTAGGTTATTCCTACTGTTTCTTTAAAATTAGGTGAAAAAACCTTTGTAAAGACTTCACTGATTTCTAGGCCACAGTCAGGTGAATGAGGAAATGAATGATCGTTTCTTTCATTTGCACAGAGTGCCACTAGATGAACTTCATCCCATCCCTCCTCTAGCTTTTTACTCACTCCACCCCAGGGAAGATATAGTGGCGTCTCTGATAGATCAATGAAGTAACTTGGCTCGCCTTTCAAATTTAGAATTCAGATGAGAAACAGAGTTACTGTTTACTGGATCCTCTAAGAAAGCCAGTAAACTGAATCTCAGTAAATTCCAACACTGAATCCTCCTTCATTATGCCTCCATGTGCCCAGGACACACATCTGTGAGCTTGAGATTGTCACCTTGTACGGCATTCATTTGTTTGCATGTCCAAAGAGACCATAATGTCCCTGTAGACAAGGAGTATATATCAGCTTTGTATTTCTAGAATCCCACACTCATCTTTGTGGAATGATTAAACGAACAGAGAAATTGCTTCTGTAGTCATTAGCAATCCTCAGTTAAGTTAAGCTCCTTCAAATTATCATCTAAACTACCCTTTTCTATCATTCTGCTCTCTACTACTCATTTTAATAAAACAGAGTAAATCATTCAAGACAGAAACATGAAAATAATGATTTTATGTTGGGATTAAATGAGTCAAAACACCAAGAAAATATCTGACAAAACTCTTCAATTTTTCCTACTGTTTAATTGCCTAAAACTCATAAATGAGACAATCCCGGTGCTGTAAAATGAGATGCTACATGTGATTTCTTTCCACATAGGAAAAATGATCTTTTGTTTCACAAGAGGAGATTAAAGGGATTATATTATGGGGTTTTGTCATTCTGTATAAATCTGCCCACTACTTCTTTAAAGTCATAAAATGTCAAGTCATACATGAAAAGTGATGTGTGTAGTTATCTAGACACAGGTTGTACTGGGAACACTTTAGTATTATCTAGTATTTAAATATTATCTTAGTATTTTAAAAGGAGTTTTTGAGGAATAAAAATACCCGCAAAATGTAGAGTAAATATTGAAATGGCTTAGAAAAAATTTAAATCCCCAGGTTTTAAAATCCAATATGAACAGCCTACATTTTATTTCAAATATTTAAGATTATCAAATGTAAATAATTTCAAGTACAATATATAAGCAAATAATATCCATAAGTGATATATGATGATGAAATATCGGATAGAGTTTTTACTGAATTGCTTTCAAAAGTTTGTAAACTTAAGTAATCTATTTGTCACAGCTGAAGTTAGACTCATAACTTGGGGTTGCTTGTTTATATTACAGAATATAATTTAATAGGTTGTAAGGTTCTAATCTAACTCAACAACTCAGCCTTTCAGCTGAATTTACCAAGCTCAGCCTACTAGGTTGGTGCCAATATTTAGATATCAGCAAATTCCTCCCAGGTAAACTGAGCTCTTCTTCTTTTTTTTTTTTTTAAATTTTATTTTATTTTTAAACTTTACAATATTGTATTGGTTTTGCCAAATATTGAAATGAATCCGCCACAGGTATACACGTGTTCCCCATCCTAAACCCTCCTCCCTCCTCCCTCCCCATACCATCCCTCTGGGTCGTCCCAGTGCACCAGCCCCAAGCATCCAGTATCGTGCATTGAACCTGGACTGGCGACTCATTTCATACATGATAGTATACATGTTTCAATGCCATTCTCCCAAATCTTCCCACCCTCTCCCTCTCCCACAGAGTCCATAAGACTGTTCTATACATCAGTGTCTCTTTTGCTGAGCTCTTCTAAACAATCTTAGTCTCTCACTTCTGGACATATTGATAGACTCTCCTTTGGTCTCCTCACGTTAATCTTGCCTTTCTCCAACCTTTTGGTCTTTTCAAAATCCAAGTTTGATAATGTCACTACTCACTCACCACTCAAATTATGTTCAATTACTCTGAGAAAAAGTAAAGTGTTATGGTCTAGATTCTAGATGGTCTAACATGTTTTAATATCCTTTTATCTCTCTAACGATATCTGTCCCTGATGCCCCTTCACACTCTCAGCTTTAGTTTCGCCAGCTTTCACTCTGTCCTTTAAATAAGGCAGACCTCTCTCATCACAGGACATTTACAGATGCTGTTCTCACTGCCTATAATGTCTATTTTCCCTGGTTCTTCAAAGCCCAATTCAAATGTTATTTTCTCAGAAAAACTCCTGCTCTTATCCACCTCCCTCTCTTAGGCCATAAACCAAGTTTCCTGATACATGTTCTCTTAATACTGTTTAGCTTTCTTTCATAGCACATGGCACAGTTGCAATCACATTTATTTTTATGATTATTTGATTACAGAGATTTTGTTGGTTTTTGTTCAACTTTGCTTAATGCCTGGCACACTACCTGGCACCTGGCAAATCTTCAATAAATGTTCACTTAATTAATGAGAAGACTTGTTTCTGTGATGGTTTCTAAAGAAGAAAACAACGTTTTCATGTATTAGTATTAGTATTAAAAACTAATACTCCTATAGTATTAGTACTCCTATAGAAATGTTTTCATGTATTAGTACTAAAAACTAATACTAATTATTAAACTAATTAGTATTAGTTTTCATGTATTAGTATTAGTTTTCATAGTATTAGGATCATAGGCATCCCAAAGTTTTGCAAAAAGAAAGCTCATCTTTGGTTTGGCAGGTACAGCTTAAAGAAGATACTTTAAGAGATACTTAAAAATAGGAGTTGTTGCTGAAGCAAAGAAAGACGATCCCAAGGAATCAGTTCTCCAAATTCAGGATAACAAAAGGATACCAAGAAAGCCAAGAGCAGACCCAGGGATCTTTCCTATTACAGGCTATAAAAGTGTCATAAACAAGTCCTTAAGAAGCCTATGAAGCAAGAAAAAGACCTATGAATGGGAACAGAATTTGATATGCCTCATTTTAAACCATACTGAATGAGCCTGTTGAATCAGAAGACCTGCATTGGACATTGAGGAAGTGAAGCAAATGTGGGAGCCAGGGGTGAACAGCCCTTAGATGCTGCCAATCCCAGCACCATATGCCCGAGCAGTACCTGCCTCTGTTCAGTGCAGCCTTTATAGGAGTCTCATCATGTACACAGGTGAGCGGATGCTCACCCCTTCCAACCTTAGGATCTCCATTCCAGGGAAGAGCCATATCTCTGGATGGATTTGGAAATCTACAGGAGGCTTAGCAGCCTGGCATGGGGTACTACTTTTGCCCTCACTGGGGAATTATTTATGTTCTAGGAGTTCAGAGTCTGCTGAGTCAGCTTTGAGCTAGGCTGAGACAATAGCTTTGGCTAAGGGGCCATGCCTTGAAACTTGTTGAAACTAAGTAATCCCAATATGGGCTTCCTTGGTGGCTCAGTGGATAAATAAGAGACTGCCTGCAATGCAGGAGACACAGGCTCAATCCCTGGGTTGAGAAGATCCTCTGGAGAAGGAAATGGCAACCCACTCCAGTATTCTTGCCTGGGAAATCCCAGGACAGAAGAGTCTGGGGGGCTACCCCCCATGGGGGTCTCAAGAGTAGACACCATCAACAACAATATAGCAGCTGCTCAGACCCTCTTCAAAAGACAGTGACATGGGTAAAGGGAGGCAAAAAATACAAACTTCCAGTTATAAAATAGGGAAGTCATGGGGATATAACATACAGCATGGTGACTGTAGTTAATAATACTGTATGCATACCTGAAAATTGCTAAAAGAATCATGGACAAAGCTGCCTACCATTTCAGTAAACAGAGGACATGGCAGCCATCAAGCCATTTGCTGCTGCAGGTACCCTCAACCATACACTTTTAAGACAATTCAGGAGAGAAAAATAGGATACCAGTCCTAGATAGTTAAGAACCATATAGTTAAGAAATGAATCATTTCAATGAAACCAGACTCTTGCATCTTCCTCACACAAACAAATGCACTAAAATTATTAACTTGAGAGGTTTGTTCTTTTGTGACTAGCAGCAATCCTTTTATGTTCCACTATATGGGCTACGTTTTGTTTTTGTTCTTTCCCAGCAAAGATTCCTATATATCCTGACTCTTCCCTTACCTCATTGGAACAATCCCCAGAGCAATCTGAGAGACTGCCACCCCAGGCTATGAATCTCAGTAAAGCCATCGAATAAAGCATAATTTTAAACTTTTAGGTTATGCATTGTTTTCAGCAGACGGAGCGAATCTTGAAATTTCTCATCACAAGAAAAACAAATTCAGTAACTATGTTATGTACAGTAAAAGTCATTACTAGACTTACTGTGGTAACCATTTGCAACATATATAAAAATACTAAATCATGATGCTATATACCTTAAAACGAATATAATGTTTTAGTCAATTTTACCTCAATTTTAAAAAGGGGAGCTCTCTAAAAACAAAGATACATTTGAACTACTGAAACATTTCTAAAGAAAGAATGCATCATTCCATATGTGAATCACAAAAATATCTCTTCTAAATGTGGCTGGTACAGTAAGAGATGAAGGAACTTCAAGAACTGAGACTGTCTGAGAGTGGATGCCCTGGCTTTAGAAGATCACTACTTAAAAGAAACATTGATGCCAATAAAACAAGGGCCTGAACTGCTGTTTATTAACATTTAGACTGTTTGTGACAGTCTCCTTTGAGGATAGACCTCAAAAATGAGATGTGGCAAAAGTGGGCAGAAGGCATAGGCTTGGGATGATATGTTAGAATAAAACAAACAATTTTACATTGTCAGCCACATTTTAGTTTGAATTTCAATACCTTCTTTAATTATCTGTGCCGTCTTTGGGAAACCCAGTGAACCTCCCTGAGTCCCAATCTCCTCAAATATAAAAAGATTATTGATCTTCATCTTGAAGCATTGTTATATAAAGATAAAATTTAATGTATGTGCCTGTTTAATACATAATGGGTATAAACTCTCCTCTTCTCACCACATCTCCCTATCTGTGATGACCAGGGGAAAAGGGAAGACAAAGTTTGACTCACCATTTGTCTCCATCCACAATGTATAAAATGCCCTCAAGCTGGAAAGCTAAATGCATTTCCCTTTACTCACAGCTCAAATCTTTACCCACATGATCTCACTGTCTGATAACAGCTCAAGCTCATTCCAAATTCCACCTCAGTTGCTCCCTGTCTCTCTCACAAGAATATCAAAGCTCTATAGTCTCTTCATCATTCCTACATCATTCTTGTGTCTCCAAATATCATGCCAACGAAGACAGCCTCTTACTGACTTAAATCTGTTCTTCTAATTCTATTGCTTCAAATAATACTATTTCTGTCAATTTGATTAATAATATCCATATTATATCACCTTTCTATTTCTTACTATTTTAATAAAATATACTTTTCTCTTACCCAGTAAGACCCACAACAGGGTATATAATAAAAATAAATTAAAAATATGGTGCTTTGTAAATGGTGACTTTGAGAATCCATAAGACTGGCTGGCCTTGCATATATCAAATGGTACTCAACTGCTATTAATTAAAGGGAATTTGGATGAGCTCCAAAGGGATACTTCTGAGTGAGGAGGGGGAGTGTCCAGAGAGACATTCCAAGGTTCTAACATAAACTCAACAGAGAAGCAGCTCCCCACAAACTTGCCACCTCCACCCTGAAAATTTTCTGATCCTTCTCGACTTATAGGATCTTATACCACAAGAGGTCATGCTTGCATCTATTTTACAGTGTTCTGTAAGTTGATTGTGCTTGTCTGTATCTGTGTCTATATGATACTGCTTAACTAATCTGATATATTAACATTCTTAAATGAAGGGAAAAAAGCTCATGTTCTGATTGGACCATTTAGGCACCAGTCATCTCTACCCTGGGCCTAAAACTTTTTCTCCTGGCATCTCTGGGCTCTTTGGAAGTACAGAATTCTGGGTTTCCAGGGACCTCAAGGATATCTGGCCAAAGGTTTCTGCCATGGTACTATGATAGATGAAATAGTGGGCTGTCGAGTTAGATCACTTGATAATACAGAGAGGGCACCTCTATGAGGTAACTGTTCAGAGCAGCAAGTAAAGAATTCAGGCAAGGTTAAATATTGAACCTTTCTACTTGAGAAGCTAATTTAGAATTGCATGTTTATTACAAAAGGTGGAAAAGGGATCCAACCACTCAACTCCTTTTCCCCTTGCAAGATACAGCATTAAATGGAGTCAGTTTTTGTTCCAGAAACTGTCAATGAGAAGGATGTTAGAAATTATGACAAAAAACTGACTGATGTGATATAGGACAGAGAAAGAACACTAGATTAAGAGGGTTTTATTAGCCATAAGACCTCAAACATGCTTCTATGACTCAATGTTTCCCTAACTTTATAATGTGAGACATGGGATAGAAAGTCTGTATGAGATTAAAATTCTCATTACTCTCTTAAGTCTCTTATTTGTGATATGTCAAACAATTGAGTGATCATGGTCCTCAGAAAAAAATTAAGAAAGAAATAAGTGCATACCATTACTTTAATGACTTTTTTTCTTGACCTTTCAATAATCTCTCATGGCCTTAGAATAATTTCTAGGTTGGCCTAAGTGAATATTATAGGGTCTTCCTGTTTCCATCTTCCTCTAGCCACAGTAAATAGTATTCCACCAAACTGGGAACTTCCTTACTGGTCCAGTGGCTGAGACTCTGTGATCCCAGTGCAGAGGGCATGGGTTCAGTCCCTGGTCAGGGAGCTAGATCTCACATACTGCAATGAAAAGATGCTGCATGCCACAACTAAGATCTGGTGCACAATCAAAAAATAATATTTCACCAAACTGAACAGGAGAAAGCTGTTGAGGGCAATAATAAAAATCTTAGAAAGCATACTCATTGCCCAAACCTTTCCTCTAGTCTCCTGTGTTCATCTCCTAGACTCTCTGGTCCACTCCTTAGCAACTCTCCCAGCGCCACCTTCCTCTTTGTCTTTCTCAGTTAATTAATACCTCTAAAATCTCAAACAGACATTGTTTGCAAAATGGACATTGTTTCATTTCAGTTACTTGACAAATTTGTAAGTGTAGAAACTTCAAAAATATGTGTTTAAAAGTCAAAACACCTTTTATTCATACTTTTAGTTCTTCCTTTCCCTGATATGACTAAAACATCAGAAAATGCCAGTAATATTATTAGTTCTTGGTCTTATTAACCAGACTGGAAGCTTATTATGTTACTAATCAGAGGAGAGAATGAGAAATAAAAATAGCATGGGGGATGCATAGTAACAAATTAATTGAAATGTAAATGAGGGGGGAGGAGAGAGGGAGAAATGGAAGAAGTAGAAGTAATAGAAAGAAGAAATAAAAGAAAAGAAGTCAAATCTAACTCAAAGGCCATATCTTCTCTGAAACCCAGGCACGCAAGCAAAATAAACAACCTGCTTCCCCAGGGCTCCCCGGTATTTTTTTCTCCTTCATTTTACTAAGTGCAGAACATATTGTATACTAGTTGCCTGTGTAAGAGCTTTCTTCTACTGTCATAGTTACCTTGAGGTCAAGAACCATGTCACATTCATCTTTGTAAAACCAGGGCATGTTTATATTTAATAAACATTGAATTTAAGTGAAAATTCCAACTGACAGGTGTGAATTAAAATTACAAAGGCCACAAAGTTGAGGCTGTCACTCTGCTTGTGCTTATTCTATAGCTGCCTTGTTGAGTCAGAGGCTGGGAACATTTCCTAAAGTTTATATTTGCTGGTACTGCTCACATCAATTAAATTCTTTGGTTCTTATTTCAACGCTCTACAAATCCTCCCCCTTGCTCAGGATTCCCAGGAAACAAGATTCATTAAGTCTCTACTGGTTGAGTATTATGTCAAGGGCTTCAACGAAGATGCAGCAGATGTTATCCTTTCTTTAGGAAACTCACAATTTAGAGAGGTTGAGGGTAGAATTCAAAACATCTGTGAAATATGCATATTAATAGTATAAGTATGAAGACCACTATTTTTCTCTCCTTCCTTCATTCCCTACTTTACATAAAATTTTATTCTCATTTGCTACCCTTCAAAGATTCCTGAAGTATTAATTCCCCAATCTCCACCTACTTTCTGATCCTATACACTTCAGAACATCTCTAATCTGGCCACTACACATTTAAGAAGAATGTGTAGAATTGAATCATTGTCACAGACTTGAATCATGCTCCAAAATGATTTTTCAATAGGCAAAAACGAATCCCTGCCATAATAATCCCCACCCAAGGGAGCTCAAAATGTAATATACTCATTTTAGTGCTATGATTGAATAATGCTCATTTCGGTATAACAATTGAGTGATAATCACTTTCATTTTATATAACAGTTAGAATTTGGTATTGTTTATATTTACTATCTAGTTTTATTTAGTATTGACTCTTCAATAATGCTAAATAGACATGTGTAAGAGGGGAAGACGCTAATACAAAATATCAAAACCTGAGGAATACAACAAGATTTTCCAAAAAGCACATTTGCAAACTCTTGCTTTGTCCTTTTCCAAACAGTGACAATAATATTTACATGAGGAAAACTAAGATCATGGCATCCAGTCCCATCACTTAATGGCAAATACATGGGGAAACAATGGAAACAGTGAGAGACTATTTGAGGGGGTGGGGGGGCTCCAAAATCACTGCAGCTCAACTCCAGAAAAATAAACGACCCAATCAAAAAATGGGCCAAAGAACTAAATAGACATTTCTCCAAAGAAGACATACAGATGGCTAACAAACACATGAAAAGATGCTCAACATCACTCATTATCAGAGAAATGCAAATCAAAACCACTATGAGGTACCATTTCACACCAGTCAGAATGGCTGCAATCCAAAAGTCTACAAATAATAAATGCTGGAGAGGGTGCAGAGAAAAGGGAACCCTCTTACACTGTTGGTGGGAATGCAACCTAGTACAGCCACTATGGAGAACAGTGTGGAGATTCCTTAAAAAACTGGAAATAGAACTGCCTTATGATCCAGCAATCCCACTGCTAGGCATACACACTGAGGAAACCAGAAGGGAAAGAGACACGTGTACCCCAATGTTCATCGCAGCACTGTTTATAATAGCCAGGACATGGAAGCAACCTAGATGTCCATCAGCAGATGAATGGATAAGAAAGCTGTGGTACATATACACAATGGAGTATTACTCAGCCATTAAAAAGAATACATTTGAATCAGTTCTAATGAGGTGGATGAAACTGGAGCCTATTATACAGAGTGAAGTAAGCCAGAAGGAAAAACATAAATACAGTATACTAACGCATATATATGGAATTTAGAAAGGTGGTAACAATAACTCTGTATACGAGACAGCAAAAGAGACACTGATGTATAGAACAGTCTTATGGACTCTGTGGGAGAGGGAGAGGGTGGGAAGATTTGGGAGAATGGCATTGAAACATGTAAAATATCATGTAGGAAACGAGTTGCCAGTCCAGGTTCGATGCACGATGCTGGATGCTTGGGGCTGGTGCACTGGACGGCCCAGAGGGATGGTATGGGGAGGGAGGAGGGAGGAGGGTTCGGGATGGGGAACACATGTATACCTGTGGTGGATTCATTTTGATATTTGGCAAAACTAATACAATTATGTAAAGTTTAAAAATAAAATAAAATTAGAAAAAAAAAAAAATCACTGCAGATGGTGACTGCAGCCACGAAATTAAAAGACACTTGCTCCTTGGAAGGAAAGTTATGACCAACCTAGACAGCATATTAAAAAGCAGAGACATTACTTTGCCAACAAAGGTCCATCTAGTCAAAGCTATGGTTTTTCCAGTAGTCATGTATGGATGTGAGAGTCAGATCATAAAGAAAGCTGAGCGCTGAAGAATTGATGCTTTTGAACTGTGGTGTTGGAGAAGACTCTTGAGAGTCCCTGGAACTGCAAGGAAATCCAACCAGTCCATCCTAAAGGAAATCAGTCTTGAATATTCACTGGAAGGAATGATGCTGAAGCTGAAACTCCAATACTTTGGCCACCTAATGCAAAGAGCTGACTCATTTGAAAAGACCCTGATGCTGGTAAAGATTGAAGGCAGGAGGAGAAGGAGACAACAGAAGACAAGATGGTTGGATGGCATCACTGACTCGATGGAAATGAGTTTGAGCAAGCTTCAGGAGTTGGTGATGGACAGGGAAGCCTGGCGTGCTGCAGTCCAGGGGTTAAAAAGAGTCGGACATGACTGAGTGACTGAACTGAATGTTCATTCAATAATCTATATTCCCATTTAATCATCTTATCATATTCCTAAACTCCATTTACTTTTCCTCCCTTTTTCTTTTTTTTTAAAAGTCAGAGCCCTCTCTCTTAAGACTTTTATTCAGTTACAGAAGAGGGGCCATGGAATTACAGAATATGGAAAAATCTGTCACCACACAGCTATGTGGAAATACTTACATTGAAGTCATACAGGACACCAAAGTTGGCTGCTGATGCCTCCTCAGCCCTGGGAACCGTTTTCCTAGGTAAACTGCCGTATGGCAAACCCCAGAGGTACTACATGGAAAAACAAAGAAAGCAGTTGACAATTGGAAACAAAGTCTGAGCCACACATGTGATCACAAATGGTTTTGGTTAGAACTCTTCTGAAACTTTTTCATGGGGACTCTGTGGGTCTCCATGTGGGGTCCCCTTTTCTGGGAACTGACTACTAAATCCAGAGTTAAGAACAAAGGACCCTGCATTCTGACTTCAGCAGACCACCAGCAATCTAACCAACCACTTTTCCCAGAGGCTTGCTGAGAGCCCTACTACCCACCACCACTGCCATACTAGTCTCATTTAGGAGGTCAGGAAAGGAGAGAGGTGGCCTTTGGGGGACAATAGTTTTCAAAGAAAAACATACTACCCACATAGTCAGATGGGAATACCCCTCAGGGCTGGGGGTGGAGGAGAATCTCTCTTTCATGTCAAGGAAGAGAAGAACAAGGAGATCACTCATACAATTAGAGGGTGTCAACTAGCAGGGGCTTCCCTGGTGGCTCAGATGGTAAGGAATCTGTCTGCAATGCAGACCTGGCTTCAATCCCTGGGTTGGGAAGATCCCCTGGAGAAGGGAGTAGCTACCCACTCTAGTTTTCTTGCCTGGAAAATCTCACGGACAGAGGAACCTGGTGGGATACAGTCCACAGGGTCACAAAGAGTTTCACACGACTGAGCAACTAACACTTTCACTTTTTAACTAGGAGGGAAGACTGCACCCTGACTGTGATGTCGGCTTCATCACTGATTCAGGTTTACTGCCCAGACCTTGTGCTACCAGATTAGAAGACATGTGATTAGGGGTGGAAGAAGTCAGTGATGGAGCAGAGTAGGGAAAAAACTACCCCTCTAGCCCCAGCATAGGCATGAAGTTGGCCAAGCAGATGCTGCTTCTTGTGCAACATGAAAACATCCCTTCTCTGGGGCTGTGGCCGGAGGAAGAGGAAGAACGTGGGTGGAAACCTAGGTGCATAGATTGACTGGGCAACAGCTGCGAATCAGCCCCTGCTCCTTCTCTCCACCCAAACTGCACAGCTTCCACGGCAGTTCTTCTGGCTTCCTTAGACAGAACAGAACAGAGGGTGGGTTCTACTCATGCTCTTTTTCCCCAGAGTTGGAGGCCACAGAAAACAGAGAAGATTGGGGTCTCCGGTTTGCACAGGAAGCAGGAACTTAGGGCAAAAGGGCAAATGCATCGGAGGAATGCTGAGTAAGGCTGCTGGGTGGAGGCCCCTGAAAAATCCAGCATTGCAGCCAGGAGGCAACCAGTCCTGCCCTCTGTTGATTCTGTAAAGTCAGCAATCAGCAAGCCCATCCTCTTCTGTTTGTTTGCTGGAGTTGATAATCAATGCCCAGAAAACAGGATGCCCCTCAATATCTAACACAACCTGGAAAAAAGCATCCAAAACCAATATGCTTCCTAGTTCTGGGAACACATCGAATTGAACACATATTGGCTTCCTGCACTACATATGAGTGCTCAGTGCTCAGTCACTCAGTCATGTCCTACCCTTTACAGCCCCATGGACTGTAGCCTGCCAGGCTCCTCTGCCCATGGAATTTTCCATGAAAAATACTGGAGTAGGTTGCCATTTCCTTCTCCAGAAGATCTTCCCAACCCAGGAGCATCCTACAATTTTCTACAGTTGGAATGAATTAGCAATAACCTTTCATTCCTCCACATGGAGGCAGCATGGTGTAGGGGGAAAGAGTAAACGCAGCTGATAAGATTCCGTGTATACCCTGCATCTGACACGGAGAAGGGTCATAGAAACTGGTGATAGAGTTTCAGGTTTCCTTAGAGAAGAGCAAAAACAAAGTTGGGGTTAACTCAAAATAGGTGAAGTACATTCTGCTGCATTGCTTAAAGTTTTTGCTTAGGAGTTGTACTATACTTATGACCTCAGACATCTTAGGACTTTTGATCTAAGTCCACCATCTTTCACGAGCCAGATAGTCATATAACCCCCCAAATTATCTCAAAGATTATAAAACTAGCAAAACAGGGTGCAAAAGCTTGTTACACAAGATGAACGCTCATTCCAGATAAGCTTAAAAAAAAAAAAAAATCTCTTCACTCTGTGATATCAGCTAAGTCCAATGACCATTATGTGACTCAGATTCCACATTTTTAAAATGGAGAAAGAAAACTTGACTTTATTCTACTTTATAAATTTGTTGTGAGATTCAGTGAGTAAAAGAAGTGAAAGTACTTTGCACATTAAAAGCTGAAACTCATTAAGCATATAAGACACTAGTATTATTCTTGTGGGGTGGTGGCTTGATGCAAAAGCTGGCTCTGATTTGAAACCACAGGGATAAAAAGTCACTCAAAACAATTAGTTTGGGCTGTTGCCAATGGTGTATTGAACAAATTGGCTTTTGAAATACTGATATCTGGAAAGATCCTTTGTAGGTTAAGTAAAGCCTAACCCAACATGCATGGTAAGCATCCAAAGAAGTCAGAGTCATTTAACTTCTTACAGTTAAATACACAACCTCAGTCTTGTTTCTTGGTCTTAGTTAATTGGTCTTAGTACAGCCTTGATGTACTCCTTTTCCTATTTGGAACCAGTCTGTCGTTCCATGTCCAGTTCTAACTGTTGCTTCCTGACCTGCATACAGGTTTCTCAAAAGCAGATCAGGTGGTCTGATATTCCCATCTCTTTCAGAATTTTCCACAGTTTATTGTGATCCACACAGTCAAAGGCTTTGGCATAGTCAATAAAGCAGAAGTAGATGTTTTTCTGGAACTCTCTTGCTTTTTCTATGATCCAGAGGATGTTGGCAATTTGATCTCTAGTTCCTCTGCCTTTGCTAAAACCAGCTTGAACATCTGGAAGTTCATGGTTCACGAATTGCTGAAGCCTGGCTTGGAGAATTCTTAGCATTACTTTATTAGCATGTGAAATGAGTGCAATTGTGCGGTAGTTTGAGCATTCTTTGGCATTGCCTTTCTTTGGGATTGGAATGAAAACTGACCTTTTCCAGTCCTTTGGCCACTGCTGAGTTTTCCAAATTTGCTGGCATATTGAGTGTAGCACTTTCACAGCATCATCTTTCAGGATTTGAAATAGCTCAACTGGAATTCCATCACCTCCACTAGCTTTGTTCGTAGTGATGCTTTCTAAGGCCCACTTGACTTCACATTCCAGGATGTCTGGCTCTAGGTGAGTGATCACATCATTGTGATTATCTGGGTCATGAAGATCTTTTTTGTACAGTTCTTCTGTGTATTCTAGCCACCTCTTCTTAATATCTTCTGCTTCTGTTAGGTCCCTACCATTTCTGTCCTTTATTTAGCCCATCTTTGCATGAAATGTTCCCTTGGTGTCTCTAATTTTCTTGAAGAGATCTCTAGACTTTCCCATTCTATTGTTTTCCTCTATTTCTTTGCATTGATCGCTGAGGAAGGCTTTCTTATCTCTCTCTCTCTTTGGAACTCTCTCTTATCTCTTATCTTTCTCTTTGGAACTCTGCATTCAGATGCTTATATCTTTCCTTTTCTCCTCTGCTTTTTGCAAAGTTGCATTAAATAGTATCTTTTTCAAAGCTAACTTGGCAAAATAAATACATGCAACTCACAAGATGTCAAAGTCTTTCTCTTGAGTAATTAATATTTGGGCATAGGGACCACCTTATGAATCTGATAGAATCTGTGAAACTTTCCACAGATAAATGTACATTTAAACAGGCACACACATTTTATTTATTATTTCAGGAGGCCACATACTCCTCAGAGAAGAATTAGGACCTTTGGTTGATGGACACCATTTTGAAGATTAATTTGTTACAAATACTATTACTCTAACAGCATAGGTAGCTAGATAGGCATTCTGCTCTTAAAGAGTGGAGTTTTTTTAGTAGAGTGCTTGCATAAGAAGCTTGTTACAGCATGTTTTATAAACTAGAAGTCAGAATCTTACCTCTGGCAACATGATAAGGCTGAATGTCAGGATAAAGAGAACCATGTTTACTCCATACATCCATCTCAAAAAGAGGAAGTATGAAGCCACTGATGAGCCAAACTGACCTATTAAAAAGAAAATAAAAGTTTGAGAGAGGGGGCAAAACAAGACAAAAGCCAAGTCTTGGTGTCTTCCAAATTGAGTCATCTCATTGCATCATTGCAACACATTGATTTTTTTTTCACTTTTACAGGCTCTAGCATTTTTTTTTTTTCTATCCAGAAAGAGAAAATGTTAACATGATAAAAGTAGATGTGCATTCTGCACAATTACTACATCTTTAGAGTCCATCTTCCTGCCTTTTGCTCAGCAGCCAGAGTTGCCATTTGAAGAGTTCATTTTATTCTTTGAGTTAACACAGTTAAATGAGAAAATCTATATAAACTGGTTATGTTATTGAGCCCAAGCTCGTACTTCTCACCACACAACAGGTCAATAAACCAAGAGATGAGTTGTTGGTAATGACTTTATTCAGAAAGCCAGCAAGAAGATGGTGAAGTTATGCCCCCAAAGAACTATCTGGCCTGGTTTAGAAGTTAGGTTTCCTTTATACTAAAAGCAGAGGGAAAAAAGTCAAACACTTCCTAATTCCAGCTAGCTTCCAGAGGGAATGTGTTAATTTCTTCCTTCCTTTAGTCATTCATAGGTAGACCTGATGAGAATGTTCCTCATGAGCTAAACAGAGATATTTTAGCTTAATGCTCATTACCTGGAAGGCAGGATTCCCAGAAACAGGCCATTATGTATAATTTAAACTTACAGGCAACATCCCTTTAGTGGTTAACATAACAGAACACAAAAATTCCTCCCTATTACAGTTACTACAATGCCTGGCCAGTGGTTAGCTATCATTATAATTACTGTGCTTCTTCCTCTTTTTTCCTCAAGCAACAATATTCTTTCCATAGTTTACCACATCTTTTATGGAGAGGAGCCTGGCAGGCTACAGTCCATGATGTCACAAAGAGTTGGACATAACTGAGTGACGAACACACACACACATCCTATAGACCATTCCGTGCTGTTCTGAGCAGATGGGGCATTTCATAGATAGTGTAGAAGCTGAAGTCCATTCATTCATTTTTCACATGTTTACCTTCTGTCAGGAATTATCTTAGATGTGAAACATAATATCAGAGACAGGATTGCTGCCCTAATACAAATTATATTTTATTGAGGTGTGGAAATAAGAAATATGCAATAATTTAAAAAGACATAAAGAAGTATACATCCATCATAATATATACTACATTACATTATGATCATAAATTTATAAAAGTATATATAATAATTTATCCAGATCAGTCCTAGAGGGAAGAAGGTAAAATATTGAGAGGGGTTGCTTTAGATGGGTTTGTAGAGGAAGGTCTGACTCTCATGTGAGCTTGGCCTCATCTTAGTAAGCAGAGGCTGAAATGAAAGAAGGTAACATTTGAGCAGAGATCTGAAGTTGAAGGAACAGGCAGCAGTGTCCAGAGCTGGGGAAGAGCATCTCAAGCAGAGGAAAATGCAGGGACAAATATCATGAGGGAAGCCAGAGCCCAGGACAATTGAGGAACAAACCTAAAGGCTTCCGGTTGGAGTACAATGAAAAAAGGAAAATGGAGATGGATGCAGATGAAGAAACCAAATGACAGTGGGTGCAGGGCCTCTTAAGGAAAGGTTAAAAGTGAGCGTTTTATTTTAAATGTGATGAAAAGTCATTGACAAGTGTTAAGCAGTGGGGGTGGTCAGGGAGACTTCACATTTTAACACTCACTTCAGGCCTGGGGAATTAATTGGGAGGGGACAAGCAAGAATGTGCTGTCAACTCACACCTCAGGTAAGTAAAGTGATCTGTCCAATTCTTATTGACAAAGAAAAACCAAATAAAAGCATTCTCTTAAATCAGAGAATGGAAAAGGAAGAAAAAACTGAATTTGAGTCTCAGGTTGAAATTTCACAGATTAATAAAAGCCAATGTCCTTTGATAATCATTTAAGATTCAATAGCAAGTTGCTAGTTTCCCCAGTCTTCCTAATTTTCATTTTCATTGCCCAAGAAAAACCAGGGAACATTTTCAGCTACTATCTGCATCAGGCCCTTTGTCCTGACTCATTCAGCAAAGCACCTCCTGGGGAACACTGGTTTTTTTGGGGTCTCTAGCTTTGAAGCATTGCTGATGGGGAAGCATTATTACCGGAGGAGGGAAGTTAGTGTGGAGCAAATTTCAGCCTCTGCTTACTAAGATAAAGCCAAGCTCATATGAGAGTCAGACCTCTATTTCCAGAATTTAGTCCATTCTTTAGGTACCATCTTACTTACTCTCAGAACACAGTGACAGTTTTTATAGAAACTTAAAAGGAATTCAGTGTCTAACTGGACATTGTGCATGCATGAAGGCATGTTAAATTGCTTCAGTCATGTTCAACTCTTTGCAACCTTATGTATGAACTGTAGCCCGCCAGGCTCTTCTGTCCATGGAAGTTTCCAGGCAAGAATATTGGAGTGGGTTGCCATGCCCTCCTCCAGGGCATCTTCTTGACCCCAGGATTGAATCCATGTCTCTTATGTCTCCTGCATTGGTAGGCAGGTTCTTTACCACTAGCATGGCCTGGGAAGCCCCAGTTGGACATTTTGTATTTGGATTCATTTCATTTTGTAGAGGGGTACTGAGTTCTACAAAATTTCAAAAAGTGTGTGCTGTTGATAAACATGCCCGCCCCCTGCCAGGTGTTGTAACTGGATGCACTGGTCTATCTGCAGAAATGCTGGAGCAGATCCTCCTCTCCGAGGACATCTGATCATCCACCTGGCTCCCAGTGATTTCATATCATTTCATGGTTGTTATCTGTGTTCTCTGGTAACAACTACCCAAGGGCTGCCTCAGCCAGGTTCACTTATCATGTTTTATTGAAGGCAGTGGACTTCCAGCTTATTAGTCATTACAGTTATTCATTAACTGGAGAATATTTGTCTCTAGGTTTCCGTGGCAAGCTTTTCCCTGAAAATACATGTGAAACCCTCTGATATAGAGTTCTGAGCATAGGATACTGACCCATCCTTCCCTCTTTCCCTCCCTCCTTTTTTCTTTCCTTCCTTCCTGGCCTTTTATGCTTTTGCTCTTCTAATTAGCACCATGGACCACCCTTTCCCACTCCCCCATACACAATCCCTGGCAGATAAGTGTAAATATACCTAAAAGCAAAAAAGAAAAGCAAATTAAAATATTTCAAAAAATACCCCTTACATAATATATGGGCTTCTCTAGTGGCTCAGATAGTAAAGACTTTGCCTGCAATGCAGGAGACCTGGGCTCAATCCCCGCATCAGGAAAATCTCTTAGAGAAGGAAATGGCAACCCACTCTAGCACTCTTGCCTGGAGAATTTCACAGACAGAGAAGCCTGGCAGGCAGGCTACAGTCCATAGGGTCGCAAAGAGTCAGACACAGCTGAGCAACTGAGGATGCACAAACACATCCACCCTATATATAATCCATATATATTATGGGTGAAATATACATTCGATCCCAAAGCTTATAAACTCGAGTTTTTAGACTTGAAAGTGGCTTCACCACAATTTTTTGGGGAGGTAGGGAAGTGAAAACTAAGGCTTTTCTCTGCAAAATCCTAGGTATAAAGAAAATGAATTGTAGGAAAATAGATTTCATCAAAGTTAGAGTGATCGTAGGAAAGATCCAGACACAGGTCAAAGAGACCGAGAAGTCCAGAAGGCAGTGTTCCTTCTGTGTGACATCTACCAATGGCAGAGGAGGAAAGAACACTAACAAAACAAAAACAAAGATCACAAAGAAGAGAAAACAAATCCATGGGTTGACATCAAAGTTCCATATGCCCTTTCCCTTTCTCAACACAAAAAATGAAAAAGAAAACCTTTTCCCTCTTTATATTCACTTAGCCCAGTGGTTCTATCCTCCCAGGGATTGTTGACTGAAACTGGCATTTCCTAAAAAAAAAAAAAAGAAACCTTTCTACAGTGTAGCTAAATGAGCATAATTAAAAGAACAGTAATTTCCATGTGCTTAGACTTATTCTTGTAGAAAGTGAAAGTGAAGTCACTCAGTCGTGTCCGACTCTTTGCGACCCCATGGACTGTAGCCTACCAAGCTCCTCCATCCGTGGGATTCTTCAGGCGAGAATACTGGAGTGGGTTGCCATTTCCTTCTCCAGGGGATCTTCCCAACCCAGGGATCGAACCTGCCACTCTTATGTCTCCTGCATTGGCAGGCAGATTCTTTACCACTAGTGCCACCTGGGATAATCATAGTTAAATTCATTTAAAAAAAATTTTTTTTAAATACTATTTTATGCTATATAGAATAAATATGCAATGAATGTGTGTGTGAGAGAATAGATATAGGTAATATCCATCAAACAGCTAAGGCTGATCAAATTTACAAATCTGGATTGTGCCCATCAATGACCAATTCCTTTCTCTTTAATCTAATGAATAAATTCTGTTTCATTAGTAAATTATTAATATATTAAAAGTCTTTGGTATTTATTAAAATGAAGTCTAAATCTTATACAATATTCTTTTTCCTGAATTTTCTTGTGTATCTTTTAAATTAATGTTAAGGTTTCATATCTCCCTCTGGATATTTATTATTAAGACAGAGTAATTTGTAGTCTGTCATCGTGATAATTTCCTCTTGAACAGATGGGTAATAAGACAAGCAGATAAATATGAGCATTTCTAAATGGGAAAAGACCAATTAAATTACCTGCTGTAAAGTAAAATATAAATACCATCTTGTTAGGCAAGGATTCAGAGCACAGTTTCTGTCAAACTGATCTAAGGATGGGGAATTAAATGTGGCAAATTTAATTTACACTTTTCTGGAGCCCTTAGGCCAGCAGGGAAACATGTAGTTTAAACTCTGTGCTTAAGGTTGCCTGTCTAAAGCTATTTCTGGTCTTAAAAAAAAAGTAGTCTATCACACCTTCGTTTTTTTTTTTTTATGTCTCCTGTTTCTGAAAACTGTCTTTTTTTCAACTTTTTATTTTGTATAGCTCATTAACCATGTTGTGATAGTTTCAGGTGAACAGTGAAGAGACTCAGCCATACACATACATGTATCCATTCTCCCGCAAACTCCCCTCCCATCCAGGCTGCCATATAACATTGAGTAGAGTTCCCTGTGCTATACAGTAGGTCCTTGTAAGTTACCTATTTTAAATATAGCAGTGTATACATGTCCACCCCAAATGTCCTAACTATCCCTTCCCCCAACCATCCCTGGCAACCATAAGTCTGTTCTCTAAGTCTGTATCACACTTTAACTTTGATGCTGTAATTTACTATTAGGAAGAAGTAGATTTTGATTCTGAGAAAGGCTTGTAATCTCCAGCTTGAAAGAATTCAATGATTTAATCCATGGTTTTCATAGTAATACAGGAGTCAAGAAAGTATAGGTTATATTTGTACTCCTGGAGTACCAATGTACAGCTTCTTCAGCAAAATATGCAATCCAATGTGGTTGATAAGGTGCTTCTCAGCAGGTAACCATGGGGTTTTACGCAAGGTCCTTTTACAAGGCTGGCATAACAGTTAAACTCCATGGCATCACCATATGACACAAAACTTCACAGCAAGAATTATCAAATCTATTTTTCATATGAAAAAAAGTTGAAAGTCAACAAGTGAGTACCTGGTCCACATTAGTATTGGGATCCAGGCCCTACTGGGATCAAAATGGAAACAGCAAGAGTTTTAGAAATTTATTTTTCCATTTCCATTTGGAAATTTAATTTTATTCAGCACATTCATTAAGATCAAGCATATTCTAGGTCTGGGGGTCCAGGAGTGAACAAAACAAATGTTCTGCCTTCATATCTATTGGAAGAAATGATCAAGATGAAGTGAAATGACTGTATTTTTCATTTAATTATTTTATTTATTATTTATTTAATAATTTATTTTTAAATTAAATGAAAAATACTGTATTTTAGATAGTGATAAGTGTTGAGAAAAATACAGCAAGAAAGGGCTGGTATAGGAATATGTGGGAGGAATTAATGAGCTGATTTATTTTATTATGTATTATGTATTCGATTAATAAGCTGACGTATTTTAATTCATTGCCATCTGATGATGAGAGACAGAGGACTGAGAGGTAGTCACTCCTAAAACGTGCCCAATCTTGTCAGTGAAATATCCATCAACTGTGTTATCTCCCTATGGAGCCTCCACTTTAATTAGGCAACACCACATTTAGCCAGCAGGAAAATCTGCCCTGCTATCTGGAGGGGTATGGAGGAAAATCAGATTCTACTCAAAACTATTAGAAATCAGAATATAACAAGGTTATGCTCAAAATCATATTTACAATATTAAAAATTTTTTATCTTCCTTATTATAAGCCTAGAGCACTATAATAAATAGGTTTTTGATTGGGTATATTCTCCTGCTTTCTCTGTACACTATGAACATTGTACAAAATGAAGGCACAATATGATATTCAGATAGTGAGTTTCTGGATGATTATTGCTTATTCTCCCTTCAGAGGTTTGAAAATGATGCTTTAAGATTTCTTCACTATTTTTAGATATGTCTCATTTTGATTATTGTCTAACATCCAAGTGAATGTATATTTTCTTTTTTTGATATTTCTATATGAATTTATTTTAAATTGAAGTACAGTTGATTTACAATATTTCAAGTGATTATGTATTTTCAATGTCATGTTCATTTCCAAAATAAAATCTCTGCTTTCCCAATGATATGACTCAATGTCATTGTGCACAATACTGACTTTCATGTGTAGAAGAAAATACAAGGTCAAAATGAGAATATTTTGGTCTAATGCAGAAAAGGAGAGTGGAGTCTCCAGTGCTGCAGTTAGTAAGTGCTAGCAAAGCTTCACAGTGAGCAAAGAGGTCTTAAAAATGTCTTTATTTGTTTGTTTTCTTGTTTTTAATCTTTTCAGTAGTACAGGACTGAGAAAACCACCTGATAAGCTTATGAGACATTTATCTAGGACAGTATTCCTCATCTAATGAGATAGAATGAGCACTTACTTTCAATTGCCTTGATTTTATTTTCCCATGGGACACAAGCAGCTTTGAAGTTCTCAAAATCTCGGAGAAATTTTGCCCATTTCTGAAAAGAAACCCAAGTACAACAGTAAAACCCAACTGCTTGTTTGTTAAGATGTTTATCCCCCATACTCATCCCAAAATATCACATGACAATGAGCTTGGAAAGATTGCTCTGGCATCACATAGTGCTTTTTGTAAAAGGGGAAGATGCTGGGTTTCACTTGTTCTCCTGTTCCCTACCTACTCCTGGACCAATTTAATTAAAAGATATTTACTGGCTCTCTGTTTTACAGAAAACATGCCAACCACTGAAAATGATCTGTTTATTCTGCTACACAGTAAGAGAGCAGGACTGAGTTAGCACCTAATAAGGTATGTGTTTAATTAAATATTCATTGCATGAAGAAATTAAGGAACTATAAATAAGGCATAGTTCCTGCTTTGAAGGGCTTCTAGGTCAAGTACACTGTACAGTATGTTAAGTGCTATGACTTTTCATTCTGGTAGAGATAAAACAGTTGTCTAAATGGAAAGGCATGGTGTTATAGGAAAGGGAAGGGAAAAAAAATCATAAACTAGTTTTTGTAAAAGATCTTCCTTCCACTTTATCCAACAATGTTGGGTTACCCATAAGAAGAAGAATGAGGATGGGACAGATAACTTTGCATGTGTATAGATGATGCTGGGATAATGGATGAGCTAAACAGGCATGTTTAGGAGTAGCTAAATAAGATTTGATACGAGTCTGAAGTTCAAAAGATTACCTAAACCAGAAACAACTCAAATATTCATCTATAATCGAATGGATAAGTAAATTACAATATCTTCATATGATAGAATATAACATATAAATAAAAATGAACTATAACTCCCACGACATGGACATATTTCATGCAAATAACATTGCTCAAAGAAGCAAGAAACAAAAGCATAAATACTGTATGATTCCATTTATTTAAACTGTAAAAACAGGTAAAACTAATCCATGATATATAAATATGTATCAGATCTACCTATAGATTTCATATTTAAGATAAATAAACTTTATTCACAAAACTCCATCTCTATGGGAACATATTTAGCATCAGGTGGTATAACATTTGTAAAGAGGAGATAATAATGTCTACATACCTACTTTGCTGTGAGAATTAAATGTGGAAGGACTTTTATAATAAGGACTCAATTTTTATAGAAGGATTTAACTCAGTGCTTGGAACATAGTAAGTGCTAAATAAATGTTAGTCTCTTTTCTATCTTTTCCAAAAGTTTATATTGGCATATCATTTGTTTTCTCTTATGTTCTATCCAATTTATAGTTGATGTACCTAGTAGAGAAGAGTTATATGGCTCTGTAACTTGTAGACATTTTGAGAAAGAAACCTTGATCCAGAACCACATAACTCCCAGGGAATGAAAATGAAAGGGGCACAGTCCATTACATTTGGAAGTGATAAAATTATACAAGTCAATCTTTTGCCACAAATCAATGTTTCTCAACTTATTTTTCACTTTAACTCCTTTAAAGAGCCTTTCAGGACAAAAAAAAAATTTTTTTTTTTTTTTTTCGGAATCACCCCTTTCTCCAAATTTCAATAACACAGAGTACTGAGTATCTAGTATAACATGCCTAAGTATACACGTAACATGTTGGATTTTTTTTTTTCACTCTCTCAGAACAGAACCAGTTTTACAACCCCTTGGGGGCAATGTGGCTTCCACAGAGCTTATATGGCATCAAACTGACTGAGCTATGAAAATACTTACCTTGGCCATCATTATCTTAAATGCAAACCACTGTTTCCCTTTTCCTTTCCCAAGAGCCCCTTCATTTTCACTCACAAATTTTTTTGCTTCCCTGAGAAAATAAAACAAAATAAAATGTGGGTGGAGATTTATATAGTATATAGGTAGTGGATATTTAATTTTATTAGGTCTACTGCTTTATTTCTCCTTGACCCTTTTAAACTCTTAACAAGTGACTGAATTTCATAATCTTGGGATTTGTAAATGATGTTTAAGTTTTAAAATCTAGCCAAGTGTTTAAGTTTTTAAAATTCTGTCCAGGAAGAATAAGATGTTTTAGTCTCACTTATTAATCAGCTGGAGTTATCAAAAAGCAAGGAATTTATGCTAAACATCAAAATAGAGAACCCCAGTTCTCATTTCTACCACATGTAAAATTGAATCTGAAGTTTATTTCAGATTCTGGCAGTCAGAATGTTTATTTTAAAATACTTTCCTTCTTTTTTAAGGATTGCTTAAAAAAAAAATAGTGCAGAGAGTTTGGGACAAACTGACATAGAACACACTTATTGACCTGGTATTTAATCTCATAAAAGCAATTATGACTTAAAACAGAAAAATCATACTATATAAAGCAAAGGGGTTTAGGGAAGAGAGAAAAGGAAAGGAATAATCTTTGGCCTCACATTCTCAAAGGGTTTCAAATTTAAACTTTAACATTATTCCCAAATATTTGTACTTTTACAGTAGTCACATCAGTGTCTTTGTGTGCGTTAAAAGGCATCAACTCATCAAAATGGATAAAGTGAACATGTTAAATACGCTACAACTTTTATAACCTTTTTTAGTCATTTTTGCTATCGTTGCCTGTTTGCAATTTGGAAAGAATTTTACAAATAGAGGCAGTCCAGGCTTGCCCTGACCTCTCAGGGGCCATAAAAGGCATAACCCAAGAGAACCAAGAGATAATCCAAACCTGGACATTGGTTCTACAACACTGTCATCAGTTAGGTGGCCCCTCAGTACATGACTACAAACAACACACAAAGTATTCTTTAAAAACTTCATCCTTACGTTGATGAAGGATATTTTTGTGTTCCTCAGAATCAGTGCTAAACTCATGATTTTACAATAACCAGTGATCAAAACAGCACATGCCTGCTACTTTAGCCGATAACTAAACAATGGTGCCCTATTATTCACCCATACATGGGCACCTACCCATGGTCTGCCATAAAAACACAAGCACAATGGAGAAGATTCTCTTCAGACCTCAGACTCCCCACATCATTTCTTTGATGGCAGGGACAATATCTTACCCTTTTTTTCTCCCACAGCACTGCTCACTACTTGGATCATAAGATGTGTTTAGCAAACGTATTTTCAAGTAAACTTGAAATAGACATGACTGGCATAATTCAGGTAGATGGAAATAGGGAAGTGTCTAAAAACTGTATTATCCACATCAATTAATGCTCAAAGGCAGTCATTCCTAGACTTTGGAATCACACCCTTCTCTCCTGCCTTCTCAGAAACTAAATAGGACAGCTTCCTAGAAATGAAGAAGAGTTATTAGGCTGGCCTTGTGAAACACTCTGACATTCAACAGGACTTCTGGGCTGTGAAGATTAATTGAAAAACAGTTTCTAAAACATTCTACAGTCTAGGATGTTTGATAAAGCCATATCAACAAGTATAAACTGAACTCTCATGGCTGGGTTTTAAATGCAGGCAATCAAAAACAAGCATATCACAGTTAAACTTTAACTATGTGTTATAGAGATGAGAAGACAGAAGTGAGTATGGTACCTAACAGATACTTTATAAAATGCTGAACTGATATAAACTGAAAATCAAGTAACCTGAGTTTAACCCAGCCTCTGTGATTTGTCTCTATAACCTTGTCCATGTTTTTGTCACTCTCTATACCCGTGCTCGGAGAAGGCAATGGCAACCCACTCCAATACACTTGCCTGGAAAATCCCATGGACAGAGGAGCCTGGTAGGCTGCAGTCCATGAGGTCGCTAAGAGTCGGGCACGACTGAGTGACTTCACTTTTACTTTCCACTTTCATGCATTGGAGAAGGAAATGGCAACCCACTCCAATATTCTTGCCTGGAGAATCTCAGGGACAGGGTCACACAGAGTCGGACACGACTGAAGCGACTTAGCAGCAGCAGCATACCCATGCTGGGGCTTCCCTGGTAGTTCAGACAGTAAAGAATCTGCCTGCAATGCAGGAGACCCAGGTTAGATCGCCTGAAGGAGGACATGCTGCTGCTGCTGCTGCTGCTAAGTCGTGTCAGTCGTGTCCGAATCTGTGCGACCCCATAGACGGAAGCCCACGAGGCTCCCCCGTCCCTGGGATTCTCCAGGCAAGAACACTGGAGTGGGTTGCCATTTCCTTCTCCAATGCAGGAAAGTAAAAAGTGAAAATGAAGTTGCTCAGTCGTGTCCGACTTTTAGCGACCCCATGGACTGCAGCCTACCAGGCTCCTCCACCCATGGGATTTTCCAGGCAAGAGTACTGGAGTGGGTTGCCATTTCCTTCTCCAGAAGGAGGACATGGCAACCCACTTTAGTATTCTTGCCTGGAGAATTCCATGGAGAGAAGAGCCTGGCGGGCTCCAGTCTACAGGGTTGCAAAGAGTCAGACACAATGGAGCAACTAACACTTTCACTTTCTTTCATACCCATGCTGAGGAGAATCCTGTTTTTCCAAAGAAAGTGCACTTCCTCAGGACTTGCACACACCTGAGCAAGTTCTGCACAGATTCCTTCAGTTACTGTGTAGCTTTTAACAGGTCCAGGATTCTCAAACAAACAAAAATTGAACAAATGCTTCCTGCTTGCTTGGGTGGTGGTGAAAATCTAAGGTGTGACCATAGATGTGAATGCGCTGAAGGCATTACTACACTGTCAGTTCCACTGTAACACTTGTTTTGAAACCAAGAATCTGTTCTAACATGATTGTTATATTATGGAACAACCTGAACATAACACAAACTTTGTGTTTGCTTATGTGTGATTTTTATCTACAAGAAACGCTAAGTGAATGCAAAAAAAAAAAAAAAAATCACATCCACCTAAACCTAGAAGGGTATACACAAAACGTACACACCTCATCAACCAGCTACTTCATGACATCCCATGTTTCAGAAAAGCCACATCCATTCAGAGCTGACTTACAATGACCCTGCTTCCAGGCTTCACAATAACTCAAAAACTGAAGTTTTACCATTTCCACAAGCAAACTTCAGATCTTTTTAAAGGTAAACAGCCATATTTATTGCAATATTTATGCATTTCTCAGCCATTTAACATGTGTAAAATGTTGCTGCCATTTTCTTAAATTTCTCTTTTTAAAATATGTCACCTATGATGTTCCTGAATGTTATGCCCCATTCCCATTATTCTGTAAGCCCTGTAGTTTTCATTACCCAATTTTCAAGGTGTGGTGATTTTTAGGAACCCATTCATCATGTTATAACAATTATTTGGCATCAAGAATTTTGAAATTCTTAAGACCAAGTATATGTAGGAATTATCACATCATTCTCTATAAATGGAGAACCAAAAATTCTTCTTAGTAGTAAAATCAAAATTTGTTTTTCAAATGTAATAAAGTGACCACTTTACAGACATATCCATAGCTCTTGATATTTAGGAGATAATTAAAGAACATCAGTTTGGCCTATTAGAGTTATATTGCTTTCTATTTGAGTGGCCAATTAGAAAACAAGACTGCTCTAAGCAATCAGAAGTGTAAAGGAATAGCTAATCTACTCCATAGGTTTTAAATTTTGTGAGCTGATAATTATGTTACAGGAACAGTAAACTAGCAAAATTTAAGAGACAGGGAAGTCAAGGTTATAAACAAGTTGAAATCACCAAAAAATTAATTGTAAATTAAATTATAAAATACAGAAATCTAGTGTCAGTGGACTGACACTAGAACACTAAATTGTAGGCTTGATAAGAGCAGAGTCGCAAGTCAAAGAGAATTTTACATTTGACTATATTCAGTCACCACTACATGAAGGAGAAGAAGGTATACCAAATGCTACAGGCAGTTCAGAGAAGTATTATTTGAAAAGGGAATAGTAGAAGTAAAAATATCCTATTATATCATATTAAAAAATATATCATTATTTTTTATTAAATATAGATAATATGTTTATATTTTCATTCTCCCTTTAAAAAGTCATATATTTACATATTTTAAGACTATAGAATAATATGATAAGGTAGTAAAATTTAAATATCAAGTAAAGAGTTTAAAAGTTAAAATAAATTGCTGTATCAGAGGACAAGAAACATTATAAAAATATTGTTAAAATTTTCCCACATATATGTTTAGTTAGTCTTATGATTAATTATTGTTAACTGCCACTATTAACTAGTCCTCCTTTTTGGTTAAATTATAGGATTTGGGTCGATGAAAGGTAAATAATATAGAATAATATGTGATTTCAAATACAAATGAATTCTTCATATTTTTATGTTAAAGTAATCACTTCATAAAAAAAAATTTATTTATATGGCTTCCATAAGAGTTTTTAAATCAGTTATTACATACATACTTCTCCTTTGAACAATCTAAACAAGTTTTTATTTTTTGTCTCTTAAATTGCCAAATTCTCCCTGGTGCTAGGCATAGTTTCATATTTGTCTCCCAGTATTACCCTACCCCACCCTCAACATACACACACATTCTGAGTTTTCAAACAAAAGTCTGGACTTCACTCCACTCCATATAATTTCAAGTATGAATTTTTTTCTCCCGGTAGCTCAGCTGATAAAGAATTCGCCTGCAGTGCCGGAGACCCCGGTTCTTTTCCTGGGTTGGGAAGTTCCCCTGGAGAAGGGCATGGCAACCCACTCCAGTATTCTTGCCTGGAGAATCCCCATGGACAGGGGAGCCTGGCGGGCCACAGTCTATGGGGTTCCAAAAAGTCAGTCACAACTGAATGACTAAGCACAGCACAATGCCCTACCCCCTCCTCTATTCTCCAAGAGGTCTTCTCCAAGTTTCATAGTTTCATACCTAAGGGCTCCTTGGCCAGCCATTCTAGCTCCTCCTGCTCCCCACTGCCTACCAAGGCCAAATAACTACCAGGGGTAGTGCGCAGAGAATTGTTAAGCAAGAACAGAGGGGTATAAGCATCTTGCTCCTTTCAAGCATAGAAGAAGGGAAATTGAGGTGGAAGAGCTCAGAGAAAGAACAAACCTTTACACTGTTTTCAGGGCTGACCTTTACAATTAGCTGGCATGATTTTAGGATGGAAGAAACTAGCATCACCCAATCCCATCCTTCCTGATAACAGATTTCTTAACCAGAAGACAATATCTTCTAACTGTGCTGTTAGAAACAAGATAGAAAAAGAAAATATCCAATATGGAGATAAACACTAAGTGATACTTATCACACTAAAGTAGCCATAACAGATGTCAGAATGCAAGAAAACAAACAGCAGAGTCTTTGAAAATCAAAAGGCAAAAAAAAAAAAAAAGTTTTTTATATTTTTCTTGTAATGAATCTACTTTCCTACCCATTTGTATTGTTCTAGATAATTTAAAGGGATTTTTCTAGCCATTTTTTATGGCTAACATGAAATAGGTTTTTGTGGATAAATTCTGAATACCCACTAGCCTCAAACCAACCAAATATCTAACTGAAAAACGTGTGTGTCATCTCCTTGAACTGCATTCAACAAAAGCTGCCTGCCAAGTCTATAATGTAGTCTCCATGTCTCAGAGCTCAAACCCCTGGTACAATATGCACAGCTCTCTGAGCTGTAACCCCAGACCCAGGGATAAATAATTGAGCAAGGTCTATTTAATGACAATAATACCTGGCTTCATCATTCATTTATCAACCCCTTTTGTTGGTAATTAGAATAATAAGGTTTCATGGGTGTTCAAGAATGCTTTCACAGTTAGTTGAAGGAGCACACTTTGGCCTAACTTACAAAATAGATAATTTACCCTTAACACGTGATACAACCCTGATTCCACAAGAGAGTTAGGACACGCTACGCTGCCTTTGACACATTCTCATCCCAGGAAACGTGCTCCTCATTTGGGTTAGATTAAGTTGACTTTTCTTTCCTCTTGTTTTCAGTTTGATGGTATCATTGAGCAACCCATTTATTGCTCAAGTAAATGAAAGACATTTCAAAACTGGTCTTTAAGCCAACTGTCATCAAAACTTGTGCTCATGAACACTACTTTCCAATAAAGCAACCAGAAGAATGAAAAGTCTTTTTCTAATAAGTACCACCATTAAAAAAAACAAAAAACAAAAAAACTGACCAATTTAAATTGACTAAAACTTAGAGCTCTGACTTTTCCTAAAATATTACTGAGTAATTGAAAGAAAATTGAGGAGATAAGAAGATAGTCTAATGTACAGAAATGCAAAATAAGGATTATAGGCCTTCTTAGATAATATAACTCCATAATTAGACTGATAGAATTCTTTTAAATCATCCTAATACTGGAACTGATGATCAAAACATGTGCTTTTAAAACAAGGATGCTGGTGACAGTAGTCATAATGGGTAAGATGTTCAGCTGCTTCATCTTTAAAATAGAGATAGTAATAGCTATCCCAAGGGTTGTTTATGCTTTATAAGAAAGAATGTCTGTAATGTGTTTTGTAATAATGTATGTAATGTGTCCATGGCAAACAGGAAGATCACCATAAACAGTAACTATCATTAACAGCAATAGAACTAATAGGGCTGACCAATTTTGTGCTGACTCTCCAAATAAGTAAAAAGTTGAGGACTAGAAACTTCCAGGCAGTTGCAGAAAGCCAGTCCATTTCCCCTTAGACTGTGACCCTAGTGAGATGTGAATATAGTGGGAATTCATCTTATTACCAAAAAAGCAGGAGAGAATTCAGCTTTACATCTGAGACCTGATGAGGGGGCCCAGGTGTCTGGTTTCAGAAGCCCCAGATACAATGCTCCTGGGAGGAATGCTAGGTGCCAGCCCAAGTTCTGCTCCTGCCATTCTGTGCTATTGCAGAGAGTACAGGATGCTTGGACAGCGGGGGAGTCTGTGATAAGAGACAAAAAGAGCCTCCCTGTGGCTCAGGCAGTAAAGAATCTGCCTGCAATGCAGGAGTCCTTGGTTTGATCCCTGGGTCAGGAAGATTCCTTAGAGTAGGGAATGGCTACCGACTCCAGTATTCTCACCTGGAAAATTATATGGGCTACTGTCCATGGGGTCACAAAGAGTTGGAAACGATTAAGCAACTAACACACACACTCTGTTGACTAGGACCACATTTCTATTCAATTCTGTGATCTGTATCATATAACTGAGACACAGATTTGAATCTTGGCTCTGTCACATAATATTAGCCGTGTGCTTTTGGGGAGCTGTTGTTGATCCCAAACTTTCTCGCCTATAAAATATGACCAGGGAAAGTCACAGCAATGACAGTTAATGTACTGAATGTTTGCCATAAGCCAGGCAGTTTACATCCATCATCTCATTTAATCCCCGCCAAATCCTGCAAGGTGGGAACTATTTTCATCCCCATTACAGAGATGAGGAAACTGAGGATTAGGTCAGTAAAAGAGGTGTCCAAATTTACCCAGACAGTAAGTGGCACAGCACAGCTAGGAATTGAGCTAAGTATCTCCAGTTTCCTCAGAATAACATTATTACTTACGTCATGGGATTGGTATGCTGCTGCTGCTGCTAAGTTGCTTCAGTCGTGTCCAACTCTGTGAGACCCCAGAGACGGCAGCCCACCAGGCTCCCCTGTCCCTGGGATTCTCCAGGCAAGAACACTGGAGTGGGTTGCCATTTCCTTCTCCGATGCATGAAAGTGAAAAGGGAAAGTGAAGTCGCTCTGTTGTGCCCGACTCTCAGTGACCCCATGGACTGCAGCCTACCAGGCTCCTCCGTCCATGGGATTTTCCAGGCAAGAGTACTAGAGTGGGTAAAGACATATAAAAGTTGAGACAGCATAAACAAAACAGTTTCTTGGTATACCAGGTTTATATGGTACTTTTGATTAGTATTCAAAAATATTTATTATTTTTCTGGGGAAATGTATTTGATACACTGAGTAAAAGGCCAGAATAAAGAACGATTCTGACACGACTCAGTAACTGAGCATGTATGTACGCTATCTTTACAACTCTGTAAAAATTGTATGTGCCAATGACCAAAGACTGGGCAATTATGCAAATAATTAGTTCCTCTATCTTCTAAACGTATAATATTGTCATACAGTTTTGTTTACAGTAATAAAATAAGATTTACGGTAATAAAATACAGGTTTTTTTTGTTTCAAGGCACTGTGCCATATGAAGGAAAAAAAAAGAATGTGGTTCTGTGCTTTTCTGTAAGGCATTTCTAATTTCATAAGAAAGCTAAGACATAGATAAATATTAAGGGAATCATTTAATTGCTACCAAATGAGTAAACTGTGGTGTTGAAGACTCTTGAGACTCCCTTGGACTGCAAGGAGATCCAACTAGTCCATTCTGAAGGAGATCAGCCCTGGGATTTCTTTGGAAGGAATGATGCTAAAGCTGAAACTCCAGTACTTTGGCCACCTCATGTGAAGAGTTGACTCATTGGAAAAGACTCTGATGGTGGGAGGGATTGGGGGCAGGAGGAGAAGGGGACGACAGAGGATGAGATGGCTGGATGGCATCACTGACTCGATGGACATGAGTCTGGGTGAACTCTGGAAGTTGGTGATGGACAGGGAGGCCTGGCGTGCTGCGATTCATGGGGTCGCAAAGAGTCGGACACGACTGAGCAACTGAACTGAACTGAGTAAATAGTAAAATTAAGGGCTGGAAAAAGTCAGATGAAAGAGTAGGCTGGTTAGAAGGAAACTTGAACAAAAGGATTCAGATACATAGTCAAGGTTGCTGGAAGGACATTACAGTGCAGGGAACTGGTGTGAACAATGGTGAAGAGATGGAAATATATCTGGGGCCTTCAGATGGCTGATGAAGAAAACAGTCTAAGTGCTTAAAGGAGGAGTAGGCATGCCCAATGCCAGGTTAAGCAGTGCAGAATTCATTCTGATGTTAATAAGGACCATGAGCATTTTTTTAGCGGGAGACTGATAAGTGCAGTACAGTATGCTATCTGAAAAATGTTGCAACAATGATTTGCAAGATGAATTAGAGGAAAACCAAGAGAGGCTGGATGTATTAATAACTTGTTTTCTAACGCCTTTATACAACCTGCTTCCTCTTTCTGGAATGCCCTTCCCCTCTTCGCCACATGATTTCCTCCTTTTCATTTTCAGTTCAACAGCCAGGTCCATACTACAGCTCTTCCATAAGCTCTTTCCTGGTTTTCCTTTCTAACACTTACCTCCAGCCACATGTCAGGGTGATTTAACCTCTGCCCTTTATGTAGTAATTACATCACATACTAAAGTTAACCCATGGTCCATTTTCACCTCTGCACTGGGATTTCTTTAAAGCAAGGTCCATTGTCTCAATTTCTAATTTCCCAATATTTAATATAGCACCTGGCATAGAAGTAAGTTTCAACAAATGTTATTTGAATGAATGAACACCTCCAAGACTAGATGATAGTCTGCTGTGGGATACCTGTGGGATCTTTTAAAAATCCCAAAGGCCAAGTGTCCCCATCTCCAGTCCACTTAAGTCACAGTCTCTAAGGATGGGACATAGGCATCAATACTTTTCAAGGTCCTTAAATGATTCCAATGTAAACAAGTTGAGGATCAAATTCAGAACTAAACTAAATTTTATTTGTTGAGACTAGTAAATTTAAGAGATTTTTATGTGGCCACAAAGTTGCTGGAGGGTTGGGCTAAAAAGTTACTATATCAAATATGATTATTTTGGTGACCCCTGGCATTGACAATACTCTATGTATTTTGAAACATGATAAATTTATTTTGGTGAATGACTTCATCTTGAAAAATAACTAGCTCACTCTATCTTGTATCCCTAAAGGACAACTGAAAAATTTGTTTTTTCAACAACTAAAAATTTCTGAAACAATCTGAAGACAAGCAACAAAGAACACCAAAAATGCTGGCTAAATATTCATATAACCTCTTAGCCTGTATGTGTGGCTTATTTTGGTCTGCCTCCTTTTAATAGCATCATTTCACAGATTTAACAGATTTTACATATATATTAGAGAGAGAGAGATCATTATGACCTCTAAACATTTCATCAGCAATAAACATTATAATGATCTGTTTTTACCAGCTCTGATGACATTCATGAAGATATGTCAAAGCTAGCTGCTGATATTGGTAAAAAACTAAAGCAAAGCTTGGGTAGGTCAAACCTGTATTAAGTTCAAAGTTACTACCCATAGAAATTCTTCAGAACTAAGATAATTTCTTTGCTTCCTGGGAGTATAAAACAATGCTAATTTTCATGGCTGGCTTAAATGTCAATTAAAAACTCAAACATAATTTAGTTGTACCCTAGAGGTCAGTCAGGCATCTCAGAGTAATTTTAGATGAATCAAGGGAGAAACAACATAGCTGGGCTTTAGTAGTTTAATAAAGAAAGAAAGAACACTAGATCCTCTTTCTACTTGCTGATTAAATGTTTTCCTAATTCTATTCTACCTGATTAATTTAAAAATCAATTTATGTTTAACAGTATTCCTCCCATGGATGGAGGAGCCTGGTAGGCTGTAGTCCATGGGGTCGCTAAGAGTCGGACACGACTGAATGACTTCACTTTCACTTTTCACTTTCATGCATTGGAGAAGGAAATGGCAACCCACTCCAGTGTTCTTGCCTGGAGAATCCCAGGGACGGGGGAGCCTGGTGGGCTTCCGTCTACGGGGTCGCACAGAGTTGGACATGACTGAAGCGACTTAGCAGCAGCAGCAGCAGCAGAGAGAGGAGAAAGAAGACAATATAGATTTTCCCAGGAGGTAAAAGTTTGTGCTGAGTTTTAGATATTGGTCACAACATAAACTAGTTTTCTGCTTTATGAGGACACCAAAAAATTTTAAGATTTGTAAATTGTCAGCAGAGATGATGTGCAAATGAGTTGCTAAAAAGAATTCTTTCTTCATCTAAAACAATCTATAACAGTAACTTTATAAATATCTCTCCAGATCTTATTAAGCTCTATATCAAGGATTTTTTGTTTTATTTTTGTTTTTGTCTTGTTTTAATGAATCAATGAGCATGCAATTAGCAGCACTAAAATCTGAAAGTAGGGGTGGCATTACATGGGCTGCAGAGTTCTGGGCCATATCCTTAAGACATCTAGGTATATCCCAGTATATTGCTATTGCTTTGACTTTGGGGCAGAAATGAGATTTAAGAAGACCAAGTCCTTAAAGACACAAATGAATCTTAAAATCAAGAGGTTAAGAGTAATAAGAAAAGTGAAATATAAAATCTCATCTTGACTAATCTTAACCCCAAAGATTTTCAAAATGGCAGAGTATCCTCTCCCTACCTTCATTGTGGGAAAATTATACTCACAATTAGGTAGAAATAGCACTGAAAATGTAGATTGCTACACATAGATGTAAGAAAGACCTATCTGAAATTCTGATCAACAAGGAAATTTATTTCTATAATTTTTTATTCTCCTTTTTACTCAGCCATTTTTTCTAAGTATTCATTGAGTGTGTTTTATGTTTTTAGCAGACTTAAGTGGTTCAAAAAACTAAAGAAACATGGAGATTCCTTCCTGAAGCTTAAACCCTATTAAGAAAAAATGAGATATAGGCCCACAGAACTGTTATACAACAGTACTAGACAGCCTTGAAGTGAAAAGGGAGAGGTTAGTGGAGGCTTGAGAGCTTGTTGAAGACATTGTAGATGAGATAAGAACTAAACAAGACATTAAAGGGCTGATAGACTTGAGTAGGCAGAGAAAGGCATTTCAGGCATAAATTTGCAGAAATTTCCTCAACAAAGGAGACTTTTCCACCATGAATATCAAGTATAATCTCGTATTCTTAGATACACTAACATTCAGGGATTGGTAGACAGACTGTGCTAATTTCGCTTGGTTGGTTTATATGCATTCTAATGAAGCATGTTTAATGAATTCTGAACACTGTGAAACAGACGGATTCACAGGGCACTGCCTCAGAATGAGAGGAACCATTCTGTTTTGAAAGTTTTGGTAAAATATTTCTGCATAACACCTGTGTGTTCATATTTAGTCCCTGGTCAACATTTCTAAGTATTGTGAAATATTTTTTTTCAAAATTTTGTGTGATGATATTTAGGAATGCTAGAAAGCCTTAGCTTTCTGTTAGAACAGTATGTTCTGTCTTTTGATCCAAGAGTGGGCAAGAAACTTTAAATGATGGCAGTTCAGTGAACTCTACAAATAATGAAGACTACCTGGTAAATTGCTTGCTACAAGATACACTTAGATCTAGGTCTCTCCTGAGCATTTGTCAACACAACTTACGCAAGGTCATCCACAGAGCATAGTATATTCCGATGTGAATTAATCTTTCTGCTGAGCTGACTTGGAGTCTTACTATTTCAGTCTCTTTCTATAGCCTTCCTTCTAAGCTTTCCTGACCCATATGACCAACCACTGGCCAAGAAACACTATAATAGTATGCTTAAAATATAAAAATTAATTCATCCAAAGAATCACGTATCTCTTATAGATATTTGAATGTGAATATGTATGTATATGGTCAGTAGCATATACATACACGTGTGTACATATATTACAAAAGCATAATTAACAGGACTATTTGAAAGAAATAATTTATATTTAGTTTAAAATTTTCTAAAATCAGGACATCTTAGACATAATATACTGAATATGAAAGACTATTCTCCTTTCTTCAGCTCATCTTATTTTTTATGATATTCTAATAGACTGCTCTTCGAATTTACTTTTAGTATATGCATTTTAACAAAATGTAACCATTTTTGTTCTATAGCCATAAGCTTATTTAAGTCCCCTGAAGTACTGTTCTACCAGCCATTTCTTGGTTATATAGATAAAAACATTTTCAAAAATGCCTTAGTTATTCTCTTTTATTATAAACCTGATAAAGTTAAGGGCTGTCTTCATAATTAGTATCTTATCTGATATCTGTATCATATTTTCCCCAAACAACAAGGACACATTTCTCAAATTAAGTTTATTTTGTGCTCATCATGTGCACAGTTGCTTTCTTTTTACTGTTAATATATTACATTAAATATATTTAATAGCATTCTTAAATACTAGCAGAGACATTACTTTGCCAACAAAGGTTCGTCTAGTCAAGGCTATGGTTTTTCCTGTGGTCATGTGTGGATGTGAGAGTTGGACTGTGAAGAAGGCTGAGCACCGAAGAATTGATGCTTTTGAACTGTGGTGTTGGAGAAGACTCTTGAGAGTTCCTTGGACTGCAAGGAGATCCAACCAGTCCATTGTGAAGGAGATCAGCCCTGGGATTTCTTTGGAAGGAATGATGCTAAAGCTGAAGCTCCAGTACTTTGGCCACCTCATGCGAAGAGTTGACTCATTGGAAAAGACTCTGATGCTGGGAGGGATTGGGGGCAAGAGGAGAAGGGGACGCCAGAGGATGAGATGGCTGGATGGCATCACGTCGATGGACGTGAGTCTCAGTGAACTCCGGGAGTTGGTGATGGACAGGGAGGCCTGGCATGCTGCGATTCATGGGGTCTCAAAGAGTCAGACACGACTGAGCGACTGATCTGATTTGAAATACTTTTAAGTCATAGTTGATGAATTTCTCCTTTTAATCAGTTTCCGAAGATCATGTAATTATAGATAGTCTAAGAACAAGTTGTGAAAATTAGCTATCACTTACAGCTAAAATTCTAAGGAGTGCAAGTTAGGTAAACTGCTATTTATCAAAAATCTTAGGAGGCTATGTTACTTTGGTAAGCTGGAAAAACTAACTCATTGTGTCTTACCATATACAAAACACTGACTGATAATACCGTGAGAAAGTAGTGTACAATGAAATGCAATTAAGAAGATGAAAATAACAATATGTCACCTATCTAAAAGAAAACTTTGGAACTTCTTTATTGCTAACATTTATTTTAAATTATTATCTTATAGTGTGCCATTTTAAAAATCCCTGTTTCTTTGAACTATAGGATTATTTGAATTCTGGATAAGCAGATGTTCATGGAAGGTAACAAATAAGATTGCCAAGAATCTTGGTATGCATCCTTGAATATTAGCATTTTTAACCCATTTTTTCGGTGACTAATACCTTTCCACCAGCCATACGGGCAGAATTTCAGGCTGATTTAACTAGCCTGTGTGCTCAGGATTTTGAGATAGAACAGTCATAAATTCCTTCACAGGTCTCCAAATGATACAGGAGCGTGGATACAGGTCCATGTGCCACCGGAAAAGCTGGCCAAACCAAGATGAAGAACACAACATCTCCAGGAAACCATGGTAAAATGGTACAATATGGATAAAAAAAATTCAATGAGTCATGAAACAAATAAAGAAAGAGAATTCTTGGTAGACAAAAGTATGTTTCTCTCAAATAATTCAGAACTATTTTAACAATTGAAAAAGTTTCCAGAACATACAAGTCCCAAGCAAAAAAAGTCACTTTCTCACTTGGTTCCTTTCAGTATCCTTCAAGGGAGAATTCCAAAATATTATTAGAAATTTTTTGTGGTTATTATTAAAATAACCACAATAATTTTCTAAGGACTCACAATAAAACAGCAAATATTAACAGTCTAAATCCCAAGACAGAAAGACTTGTTGGGGACACTGTTCTTATTTAATATGGAAAGATTCCTTCTAAGACCATGAAAATGATAAGACAGACAATTGTGGCAGGTGAACTCTAAGGTAAACAATTTCTGAAATCAATCAAGAACTGAATACTCCTGAATAAAAGCTTTTCCTCTTTAAGATGAATTTTGAAAAGAACAGAATAGGAGGAAAGAAGAAAGAAAGATTGAAAATCTCTAGACATGTTAAAAAAAGAAATTGAGCATGGTGATAAGATAAAATAACTAGGATAAGAGGTTACTAATGCATGGCGGCCAACAAACAAACTGCTGTCACTTCAGTGAACAAAGAATGCTGCCTGCTATCAAGCCGTCAGTCACTGCAGCCATCTCCTAACTTTGCACCCTGAGGGAACTTCAGGTGGAGAAAAACTGAATACTGACCCTAGATAGTTCAGATGCACATCTAAGGAATAATTTCAGTGAGCCTGGACTCTTGGATCTTCCCACACATAAAAAAGCACTAAAATCATTAAAGTGAGATGTCTGTTTTTCTGTGATTAGCAGTGATCTTCTCATGTTTGACCACATTTTTTGTTTGTTTTCAGCAAAAACTCCTATATATGCTGGCTCCTCCATAAACTCTTTGGAATAGTTCCTCAGACCTGTCTGAGAGGCTGTCTCCCAGGCAATAGTACTCGGTAAAGTCCCCAAATAAAGCATAACTTGCAACTTTGGGGTTGTACGGGGGACTTTTTGTTTTTTATTATCAGTTGACAGCACTTTTGAACTTTAGAGTCCAGAAATTATAGAATAATGTTTTTTTTCTCACAGGTAGTCCTAATTTAAACATTTCATTGTTGATTAGAATTTAAATAAAGGAAATATGTTCTATCATAATAAATAGGTTCTATTCTTTAGCTTCTCCTCTTAACTGTTCCAGATTAAGATCTCTCTAATATAAGCTTAATCAAAGGGCATCACTAGATCCCCCCCCCGCATTGGGGTGCTGCAGCTGACTCAGCCACTGACTGTTAAATTTTCAGGACTTTTGTGAGCTGGTTCTTAAACTGTTAGTAGCTTGAAATTAATCATAATGGGGATATTTACACCATGGAAATTGGCAAACACTATGAATCAAAGTTTCAGCACATTCCTGCCTTTTACTCACACATTTATCTAGGCCTTTAACAGGTCTCAGTCATGTTAATGATTCTCTTGCTTTGGGAATGTGTGTCCAACAACAAAAGAAATCACCATGAACAGTGATACTCAGGGGACAGTAATTGAATGCTTATGATGTACAGAGCACAAGGCTAGACCCTGAAGTAGTAAAGAGCTATCAGACCCCTGTCACATTCTTAGGAGTTCAAAATCTATTCTAAAGGAAAAGAGATTTATATACAATTTTAAAATGAGATATAATGCAGCACAACAACAGAGCCAAATGAATAATAGACAGACTATCTGAGTTCTCTTTCTATAGGATTTGGCAGAGAAAAGACCACAGGGAGACAATAATTCATGAAGGGGATAGAACTCAGTTGGAAGAAGCATAGGCTGCAGACAAATGGAGAGGAGACTGAAGCAAAGTGAGAAAGGCCACCAGAGTGTCTAGGGAAGACTGTTTATTTTGCTGGAAAACATGGTTCAAATGAGAAGTAGTATGAGAGTAGGAAAATTATGAGGTTTTGCAGATGAAGAAAACTGGATTTGAATGTTCACCTTAATAGTTATTAGCTGTGTGAGGCTACCTTACCTCTGTAAAGTTTTCTCATCTGTACAACAGGAATAACTTTGCATTTTAAGTTTCTTTTGAAATACCACTTTGAATATGTCATCTCTATGTTCAAAGCTTTCAATATCCCTGGTAATTATAATAACAAAATTTTAAAGTTTTTGATTAAAAAAGTCAGTGAGCTCCAAGATCTGAATTCAAAATCTGAATTCCAGCTCTTTGATTTAGAAATAATTAGTTATTGACAATGATGACCATGAGGGTTTGGAGATGGACAAGACCATCTCCAAAAATTTTTGAGAGTCCCAAGATGAATTATGGCTTATGAGAACTATACCTGGGTCTCCCACAATATATATCCTCAGAACCATAAACCTCCATTCCTGAGGCTTTACTCTAAGACACATTTTAAAACCCTTACCCTCTGTAAAAATCTGTTTTAGAAGTTTCACAAGTTTTTCAGAGTCCAGAGCCAGATGGGAAGACTTGGAACCCAGATACAGATCCAAACCCATGAGGAAAATATCTGTTCCAGTTATAGCGAGCCTAGTGTCTTGGATTCCATTGACTTAACCAGAAGTGATGACTGGAGGCTGCTTCTGGGAATAACATAATCCACTGACACTCTGTCAGAGTTTGAAGTCTCTGAAAGGAATAAATGGTGGGAGGAAAGACGCCTGGCTCCCATGTTTTAATAACACTGGGGTAGGGAAAACTTTATTGTTGTTGTTTAGTCACTAAGTCATGTCCAGCTCTTTGTGACTCCATAAGATTTCCCAGGCAAGAATACTGGAGTCGGTTGCCATTTCCTTCTCCAGAGTATCTTCCCAACCCAGGGACTGCATCCATGTCTCCTGCACCTCAAGCGGATTCTTTACCTCTGAGCTATCAAGGAAGCTCCAGGGAAAACTTTACCTGCATGTAAATACTATGAAGTATTGATTCCAGTATGTAACTGGGACCCTTGGGGGAGAACCTCAATACAGCATTCAGAAACCTGCAAAGGGAAATAGGTCAGGCACTGTAGTACCAACAATTTTATCACAGAGGCTGAAACCAAGAGAATCAGGCTGATCATGGCCAATGGCACCAGCTGTGCAGAATACTGCAAAGCCACAAAGCAGGAGCCATTTCTGGCTATGGAGAATCATCACAAGACAATGGGCATTGCTGACAGGTGAGAAGCCACAGTTGTTTCTTATCTGGGCCTAAATCTGTGCTTCCATTCTGCAGTCTGGCTTTCACCCCAACTTTCTGAATCACTGTCTTGGTAGCATGCCTAACTTGCTCCCCAGATGCATGTGTAGGAGGCAACAAATGAATGCTTATAAGGTCCAGCTAAGAAGCATGAATAAGTGATGTGGATTGTTTGGGAACTGTGCACACTGAAGAGTGAATACCCTATTAGTAGGGGATAGCAATTGCTTAGTCCCAGTTATTATTTTCACGTAGGAATGTGGACCACACTTTCTTCTTATCCAGGAGATGAATATCTGAATTTTAAAATGTGAAATCTTTTACTTTTTAAATTTAAGAACAAAGAAAAAAATTATTATTTTTATTAAATGATTAAAATGTTAAATTTTATGTTACATATATTTAATCATAATTAAAATAATAATAATAAAAGAAAAAGAAACAAAAAGCATGTGGGCCAAATAAAAACCATTTATAATCTAGATTCAGCTGCAAACTCCCCATTTTTGACCTCTGCTCTAGTAATAGGACCTGTGTTGCCCTTCCTTCCATCCCAATCTTTATCTCTCCCTGTGTCTAAAAATGGCTAAATCCCTGGACTCCAGTCTAAGGCCCCAGGATCCAGAATCTGCTACAAGATGACTTTGTGGGTACATTTTGAAAAATGTAGAAGTGGCTGACAATAGATTCTGCTGAACTGTAAAGATACCCTCTTTTCTTTCTTGGAGCATCAAAATCAGTTGTCCATCCTGCCAGACTGTCCAGACTGCTATACCGATGTGCCACCATCCCCCAAGGCTCCTGGGGTTGCCTATGGCTAAGTCTGCTCCCACCCATTCCTGCCAAGCCCTATACCCTCCCCATCGCTCCTGTTATACTGCAGGAAATCAGGCAACACTGAGTCTGTCCTGAGATACAATGATAATTACAAGTTGTGTTTCCCAGCTTTGTGCAATATTCTGGCACACTGATTAGTGTTTCATATGAAATAACGTACTTTATGAGTCCAGTAACCCTGTAAAATAGTAAAATTTCATATGAAACCTGAGGACTGCACAGTTCATTCAAATTTGCACAGCCTTTAAATGGGAGATCTGAGATTCAAACTCAAGCCTGACGCCCATCCCTTCTCCACTGCTCTGTATGGAAAATGCAGACAAGGAAGAGCAAGGGCTATTTCTACACCTCCATGCAGATGGAAAGGGAGGATATATTTCCTGGCATTTTTACTCAATTTCACACCATGCTTTGAAAGTTCAAAATATTATTACTATATAATTTTACAACTTTCCACATACAGTTACCTGTGGTTTCAGGTTTGGGGATTTCATGGTCAGCAATATTTTAAGACATATTTTGGGAACCAACATAAGGTTGCCAAGCATCTATTTTGCTAAGTAAGGATATTTTTTAAACCTATTATTTAGCATCACTATCACTTCATTGAATGAAAACTATTTTAACACACATACACTCACACACGGACAGGCACATGTATATACATTAATAGCTTCATAGAACCAGAAATGCTACTTGTCTTTGACCTCATTTATGACTGGTGTACACGCACAAACATAGGGAGTTTCCAGCCTACAGCTGTGTGGTGTTCCAGAAATTTTCTGGGAAGACCACTCTTTGGAACTCCACAAAACAATACTGTTAGAAATGATACCTAGGTTCTCACCTAGGTATACCTAGGTTACCTTTCCCATAGGGTAAAGCTGGAATATCTTGTTTTATTTTGGATACAGGGTGACTGAGGTCCCAGAAATTTAAGCTATTTCCTTAAATAACGCACAGCCTCTTGCAGAGCCAAGATTAGTAGTGAATTACCCTGATAGCTGCTTCAGTTCTTTTTTCATCACCCGAGACAGAAACATTTTTCCCTAATTTTAACATTATTATATATACACTAAACATTTAATGTTATTATTTAAATAGGCTTGTGGAGGGATAGCTTTGGAAATTTACCACCGTTTATAAAAATGATTCTGTGGGGAAAATGCAATCAGTAGCACATCTGTGAGATGCAAACACGGTTGTTATCACAGACACGTCCTTTTTATTCATGCCCCGCTTCCCCAACCACTATGGCAAGGAAATAAAGTGTGATCCTCAGAGGCAAATCTGCTTGCAGTCCCAGGAAAGGGATAATCATTTGACTTTTTTTATCAGGAGTTTATAAATCTATGTATCTCTGAGTGCATCAACACTCAACATAAGAGTGAAACTGGGTTGCTGACATGTTACCAGGGAATAGCTATTAGCATAACCCTTAATTGGAATCCCATTTACTGTTCAGTTGGCTTTAATAAGAGCTGTCACATGAATATATCATTTGATGCCGGAACCCTGCAGAGAAACTAGAGTGTGCAATCCAACAAACTTGTAAAATTCAAATGTAGTATCTTTTTCAGAGAGACAGTAATGAATGTATTAAACTAAGGAAATTCTCAGTTCAAGGAGCAAATAATTAAAGGTGATCAGAGGTTGTAAGATTCCAAAAAATGAATTTAATTATGGCTGTTTTCTTTTATAATCATTATCCCAGCCTCTCTAGTGATATATATATATATATGTGTGTGTGTGTGTGTGTGTGTGTGTATGTACATATATGATATGTTAACATTTGATACATTAATTATGTATATATGGCCATGAACATTATATATAATGAGTGCTTTATATAAATGATGTACTACATATAGTATTATCTATAATGTATAGGAAATAGAGAATTTTGGAAATCAGTAGCAAGGAAAGTGTTTCTAATTATGAAAAGTGGCATCATACTTGAGAACTTCAATTTTCTTCTCCATTTTCCAAGGCTTGCATTTGACAGTAGCGATCATTTGTCTTTTCTCATCTAACTCTGCCTTCAATCTTTCCAATTCCTCTGCATCTATTTCGTCTTCTTCTTCCCTTAAAAAAAAAAGAAAAAAAAAAAAAAAACCTTCTTTAGTAAAGTTAAGATTTGCTTGACTTCCAAACTTAAAGAATGCTATCAGATACTCAGCTGATTAATGCATAACAACTTGGTTGTATACAATGAATGCTGAGATCCATAAGCCTTAGAGCTTACAGCTGAATGCTGATGCAGGGTTTCTGGAATTACTGTAACTTTAAAAAATAGTATTTATTTTCTCAAGTCCTGAAACCTTTTTATGTCCATAGTCTCAAATTTTCAGAAAATCCATGGAAATAAAAAGCTATTGATATATTTTCTTCTCTTCTTTGTTCCCCTGTACATCTTCCCCCTCCAATTCTACATTTCATTTGAAAACTTTATTTTTCAACAAGGATAGTAAATTAGAGGTGAAAGTGTCTTTGAAGTACCCTTAAAAAATTTGTTAGCCCTGTCTCAAGAGAAAGAGAAAAACTGAAATAGGAAAAAATAAAAGGAATCTATTCCTCTAAGGTAACTTAATCTGTTAATTAAGCTCAAAACTTCAATTGATAAAATTGAACTCAAAGTGTACTTGATAGAAGTCAATCCTTTGAAGAGGGCTTCAAAGGAATTTAGTTTCTCACTGAGCAAATGAGATGGATCTTTTCTCTTCTGTGTTCTTAGTATTGCAAAAAATATCAAAGGCTCCAAAACTCAAAGAAAACAAAATCTAAACATGAGCGACAAAGTTTATAAATTGAAGAATGTGATGCCCTGTTGTAGAGAACAATGTTTTTGGTAAGAGATTGTTTCAGTTATGAGTTATTGTTGCAAAGAGATCAAACCAGTCAATCCTAAAGGAAATCCACCCTGAATATCCACCGGAAGGACTAATGCTGAAGCTGAAGCTCCAATACTTTGGCCACCTGACGCGAAGAGCCAAACTCACTGGAAAACACCCTGATGCTGGGAAACACTGAAGGCAAAAGGAGAAAAGGGTGACAGGAGATGAGATAGTTAGATAGCATCACTGATACAATGGACATGAATTGAGCAAACTCTGGGAGTTGGTGATGGACAGGGAAGCCTGGCGTGCCGCAGTCCATGGGGTCTCAAAGAGTCAGACATAACTTAGTGACTGAACAACAACAACACGGTCACTTAACTTCAAATTTACCCTTTTAGACTTAATATTGTGATTCTGTGGCTGTGACTCTATAGGACACATTTCTAGTTTGTCAGTTGGCTCAACATTCTGCTGTCATAATTGGCTGCCAATAGAGTATACTAAGAAGGGACTTGGTTTTTCCTTTAGCTTCCCGTTTGCCTCTTGTGGGATGCTTACTCTTCAGCAATTCTTTTTCACCCCAAGAGCTGCAGGGCCTTCCCATAGCTGCAGGTGAGACTGGTTTGCCAGTTTTTCCAACATTAGCAGAACCAGCTTCATCACTCACCCTGTAGACACCAGCACCACTTGAGCATCGCCCCCTCTGCAGTAGTTTCAGCTCCCCGGGTCTCTCCTCTATGCTTTTAGGTTTTAATTTCAACCTCTTTCCATTGTTCCTCCAGCCCATGGTGTGCTATTTGCTTCCTATAGTTGCTATTACCATGATGCTTAGTGTTTTCATCTTTCCAGTAACCTATTTATTATTAGCCTAGTGATTATTTGTACCTACTAAATCAGTTAGTGCTGGGAGAAATATCAATAACCTCAGATATGCAGATGACACCACCCTTATGGCAGAAAGTGAAGAGGAACTAAAAAGCCTCTTGATGAAAGTGAAAGTGGAGAGTGAAAAAGTTGGCTTAAAGCTCAACATACAGAAAACAAAGATCATGGCATCCGGTTCCAACACTTCATGGCAAATAGATGGGGAAACAGTGGAAACAGTGGCAGACTTTATTTTTCTGGGCTCCAAAATCACTGCAGATGGTGATTGCAGCCATGAAATTAAAAGATGCTTACTCCTTGGAAGGAAAGTTATGACCAACCTAGATAGCATATTCAAAAGCAGAGACATTACTTTGCCAACAAAGGTCCGGTTAGTCAAGGCGATGGTTTTTCCTGTGGTCATGTACGGATGTGAGAGTTGGACTGTAAAGAAGGCTGAGCACCAAAGAATTGATGCTTTTGAACTGCGGTGTTGGAGAAGACTCTTGAGAGTCCCTTGGACTGCAAGGAGGCCCAACCAGTCCATCCTAAAGGAGATCAGTCCTGGGTGTTCTTTGGAAAGATTGATGCTAAAGCTGAAACTCCAGTACTTTGGCCACCTCATGCAAAAAACTGATTCACTGGAGAAGACTCTGATGCTGGGAGGGATTGGGGGCAGGAGGAGAAGGGGACGACAGAGGATGAGATGGCTGGATGGCACCACCGACTCAATGGACAAGAGTTTGGGTGAACTCTGGGAGCTGGTGATGGACAGGGAAGCCTGGCGTGCTGCAATTCATGGGGTCGCAAAGAGTTGGACACGACTTAGCAACTAAACTACCACCAGAGTTTTTAATCAGGTCATGGTTACTGAAACAGAAATTTAATTAACCCTGTAAAATAACATCTGTCATTGATAGCTTGCTTGGGTTTTTTTTTAACCAATTAAGATATTTTTCTTAGAATAGTAATCCTGGTTTAAGTGAGCTATGGAAGTGCACTCATACTAAGATACAACTCTGAATGTTGTTAAGTTGTTTCTATTTTAAACATTTGATGTTTATTATATAAAATCCTTCCCTGGTAGCTCAGATGATAAAGAATCCTCCCGCAATGCATGAGACCTGGGTTTGATCCCTGACTTGGGAAGCTCCCCTGGAGGAGGGTATGGCAACCCACTCCAGTATTCTTGCCTGGAGAATCCCCATGGACAGAGGAGCCTGGCAGGCTACCATCCATATGGTTGCTGAGTCGGACAAGATTGAGCGATTAAGCATACATACATATAAAATCCTATGGTGCTGTACAAGGATAACAAAATACTTACACAGAATGAAAGAATGATCTATTTCATGTTTGGATTTACCATGTAATTAAAGCTTATTTCTCTACATTTCTCTACGTTCCTAAATACTAATTATGTAGTTTCCTGCTGTCTTAAACCCAGTACTTTACATGTTTAACATATTCAGATTCTATGACTCCTTCAAAAATCATATGAAATGTCTTCAATACCCTTTTCTGATTGTCCTTACGAGATAGTTTTCTTTAAGACTCTAAATCACTTTTTACTTCCCTGGCACATTTATACAGCCTTATTTCATAATAATTGTGTCTAAGTGGCCTCTCCCTTACTATGTTATTAATTTGTAGAGAATGGAGGCAATTTCACATTCATATCCATATCTTCCAAAGAAATTAGCAAATTATCTTTGACAGAAGTGGAGCTGAATAAATATTTATTAAATAAATGTTTATGTACAGAATTTTTCTGGATGACAGGATTACCAACAAGTACACTAAAATAAAATATAACAATGTCTTCCAAGTTATGGAAAGATATTTATTCCTACACTAAAAGATCTCAGACTGGTATATTTTTAATCTTTGTGTTGTTAATTGTCGATTGCTCCAGTAAGATCATGCTGTGCTACAATGTATAGTTGTTCTCAGCTAAATTACCTTCAAATATGCAGGTAGTTAAGATATTACATTTTTTGTATAATTTAAATATAATAATGCATGATTAAACATTGCATTACAGGGAAACAGCTTTTCCAGGAACCACTCAAAGAAAGTGCTAATCATATTAAAAAAGTGTAGCACAGGCATGCTTTGCTTCTAAAATGTAGGGCTAATTTGTGTAAGAATGGCTTTCTATCTTAGTTTTGATTTATTTAAACAACAGTTGTTAGGAAAAAGGAGGCATAATGTGCTGAATTTCTCACTGCTATAAACGTATTACTTATTCACTTAAAACTGGGTCAAGAAAAGCATATAATATTATTAGAAATACTTCAAAATGCCAAACAAGGCAGTTTTTGTTAACCACCTCCAAAGACAGTTAACATTACAACCTTGGATTTAGTTGTTTTCAAATGTTTTTTCAGCGCAAGAAAAATTCCCTAAGGTGTTTTACATGAAAATTTAAATAAAAGAAGATCATGAATTAGTTAACCTAAATAAATGTGCCATGATTTGCCTACTAATCTTTCTCAAAACATATTTGCTAATACATTTTCTTAAAAACAGAAGGGCTTATCTTCAAAGTGAACAATGGAATATGGACCCTGAAATAGTGATCAGAACTGTCAATCATCATAAGTAATTTATATTATTTAAAATAGTTGTAAAAATTATGGCGATAATAATATAATTTACAAAACCTATGGAGAGAAAATTCATTTTAGTCAAGACTGGTTCTGCAGAGGAGAAGGGAGGATGGGAGACGGGTGCTTCTGGCTTCTCAGAATCAGGATGAGAGTGGGACCAGCTAAGGACAGACCCTGTCACAGGGACAAGATTGCCCCAGGTAACAGGGGCCAAGACCCAGTTGATTCACATGGTCCTATTTCTAGAGGTTGAGCCTTGACAGGAGGCCCTTGAGCAGACCAAGAAAGCAAAGGAATTCCCATCTGAGTCATCTTTTAAAAGCGACATCTCTGAAGCACAGGTGGAGAGGAAAAGGTAAATTCTGGAACACAATCTATATCATTTATATGTCTATTGGTGATGTTTCCTCAATGAAATACCACTGTCAGAAAGCATCACCTTTGCTAGTAGGAAATATTACTACCTAATAATAGAAATAACAATCATAATAAGACATGAAACTTAAAAGGGTGTTTTGTTTTTGAAAAGAATGAAACATAAAAATACTTGAAGATAGACATAAAAAATATCAGAGTAAAACAGAAAGCAGGTGATGTCTTAGTATTCAAGGATAGAAGAAAGAAGAGGAGATTGGGGAGAGGGAGAAAAAGGAAGAGAAGGATAAAGAAGAGTAAGAGAGAGATTTAAAACCTTAAGTCAACAAAAATACAATGAAGAAATGGGTGGGGTTACTCTTATTGTAAAAGGAACCATCAGAGGGATGGTATGGGGAGGGAGGAGGGAGGAGGGTTCAGGATGGGGAACACATGTATACCTGTGGTGGATTCATTTTGATATTTGGCAAAACTAATACAATTATGTGAAGTTTAAAAATAAAATAAAATTTAAAAAAAAAGGAAGCTAAAAAAATGAAAAAAAAAGATAAACAATAAATACAGGAAAATGACAATCAAAAAATAAATAAATAAATAAAAGGAACCATCATCAACTAATGCTAAACTTCTCTGTTGATAAAATATTCACAAATAATAGTTAGTTATTGAATACCACAAGGTGTCATCTTGGGAGGAAATCTTGGAAAGTTTCTCAGCATTTAAAGTTCTAGGACTGTTTCAGAGGACAGAGCCTATCACCTCATGGTGATTCCCATGCCCCACCTAAGGGTGGCAGAGGAGTTATTCTCTTGAATCCTGTCCAAGTGGCCTAGGTTTCCTATTAGTAAATGAGTTTCACATACACAGTTTTTCCACCTTCCTGCCATCTGCCATTTTCCAGGAAGCAAAAACCAGAAAATTACTTTCTTGAATTTTTTCCCTAAACAGCATTTAATATATTACTCTAGACAAAGGTAGCAATCAGAAAATCATTGGCCTGCTAGAAGTGAAAGTCATAGAGTTATATTAAAAAGGAAAGGACAATCTAATCCTCTGTAGGGACAGATAGTTAATACTTTAGACTTTGGGAGCTACATACAGCTCTGTCCCATATTCCTCTTTGTGTTTTTTTTTTTTAAATTACAGTTTTATTAAAATGATAAGAACCATTCTTGGCTCTTAGGTTGAAATTAACCATAGTTTTCCAACTCCTGCTCTGTAAGATACGTGATTTGGGATCATGTTTATAAGTTTTTCATTTAACTTCATTAACGATGCATTTAACTAACGGAATAACTTTAAAATATTTAAATTAACTATAATATGTTAATGACCCATGACAATTTAGATCTCTCATAAGGAAATCTCTCATAAGTCCATTCTCAATATATATTCATTTAAAAATTCTATTTTAATATTAAAATACATTTAACTAAGTGGAATAAAATGGTGGCATCAGACTAAGCTTGTTTTTCTGAAAGTAGTTTTAATTACCAATTTTAAGGCTAGGGAGTGCCTAAAGAGTGATCTTTCCGCATCAGGCACTTTTGAATGAAAAAGAATGTCAATTATAGATCAGAACTAACTTACGCTCCTCTCTTTAACCTCCTCCTTCTCTCTTTCTCTCTGGCCTTCCTTGTTTCTTCATCCTCTGGTTCAGGTTCTGGATCATCTTCATTGATAACATCCCTGGTCCGTTTCCTCTTTGGTCTCAAGCTCTGTCTTCGAGGTAGTTTGTTTTCCTCCTCTTCCTCTTCGCCTAAACACAGCAGTTAATGCTTCAGTGAGTAGTTTCAGAAAAGTGCTTTCCCGATACCAAATGTATTCTTACTTTTTAATTATCATTGTCACACCTCTGAAACCATAATCTAGACATTTGTCATATCAAGATAAAATGCACCATGCCATATATATTTCATAGTCTGCCACTTAAATACACTTATCTACATTCTCATTCTTGTGGTTTAGCTACTCAAATAAGTGAGTATCAATCCCCCAATTCTAATATGCTTAGAATTCCAGCCTTCATTTACTTGCATAACTAGATGACTTGGGAGTTTAATATCATACCATGACCTCTCAGACCAAGTTTGTAGATTATCAACTCAATACATAAGGGTGGAGTGTTTAATCACTATGTGCTAATATTACTTCTATCTTAGAACAAATGATAAGAATGCAAGGAGATGCTATAAACTAGAATAATTTTGAAGAAATTAATTTATACCTTGACATAATTCAAATTGTAGATTATCAATTCAATACATAAGGGTTGAGTGTTTAATCACTATGTGTTAATATTACTTCTATCTTAGAACAAATGATAAGAATGCAAGGAAATGCTATAAATTAAAATAATTTTGAAGAAATTAATTTATGCCTTGACATAATTCAAATACCTTTCTAATTCAAATCATTCTCATTCTTTTCTTTTTAACTTTTTTAAAAAACTTGAAACATAGTTGATTTACAATATTGTATTACTTGTTTGGGTGTACTGCAACTGGTTCAGTTTTATATATATATATATATAAAATATATATATATTGTAGATTATTTCCCATTATAGGTTTTTACAAGATATTAAATACAGCTCCCTGTGTTACCTGGTAAATCCTTGTTGCTTATCTATTTTATGTAAAATCATTTTCATTCTTAACTTCAAATACTTATTTTTCCTAAATTTCTTTCTCTTCCTTAGATGAAATTGATAGTAAATAACTTTGCTTGATCATTCTATCTTTTTGATTAGAAATAGATAACTAATAAATTTAATACAAGATTGAGAGAAATAATATTATTTTATTTTATTCACCAACTGACAATTAATGCCTCACATGTCCATAACTTCTTTGGAAGCTTTCCAGTAAAGAGTAGGAGGAGAATTCAGTTCCTTCCTTCACTGTTTATGACAGACAATCCTACTTCACCTTCACTTTTGCTTTTTAACTTCTGATATTTAGAGTTAATTATTATTAAAAAACAAATATTACTCATAATTATCACTATCTTTTTAAATAGAAGCTACTATAGGGAAAAAATTGTGCTTTAATGGAAAACTATGAAATGTCTGTACCATACCCTTTTATGTTGTCTGATGCTAATTCTATGGAAGCTATCTTGTAACTTTGTAAATTGTAGATCACTAGATAGCAATGGAAAATAGTTCTTGTCCGTAGACAAGCAAGTAAACTCAGTGCAGATAACTTTCCACCACCAAAAAAGAAAGGAAAGAAAAAAAACCCCCACAAAACAGTCATGTCTTCACTTACACAATCAGTTCAATATTCCTGATCTATAAATGAATCTGTTCTTTAAATTTTCCTTTGAATTGGTAACTGCTATAAATAGCTCACCAGATTCCTCATTTATTAGTTAAATATGTTCATTTTTACATAGTGTGTGTCATTTTATTTTTTTATAAATTTTGTTCTTTTTAACATTACTTATTAAACTTTAATTGATATTCCAAATCTAAATAAGATCTAAACATTACCAATATTACTAAAGTTTGACTAGCACAGAGAAACAGGAGAATAACTTTTCTAATTAGGTTTTGAAAACTGTACTCTTGTCATCAAGACCAAAAATTTATTAAATACTGTGGCAGATGTTGCATGATTCAAACCCCACTCTGGCATTTTGAAAATCTACCCAGCCTTTATTGTTCATTTTAGTCACTAATCATAGAAAGAACAAGGGCCTCATAGGAACTGAGAAACAATTTCACCCTCAAATAACTCAAAAATTCAAGAAGCCACTTGGTATTCTGCATTTTAGTATATTTTACATTAAAGCTAAGATATTAAACTTGCAGAGTTTTACCATGGATGAAAAGTATATCATTATATTTATCTTTTAGCACTTAGGACAAAAAGGCTATCTTTAGTGTTTTCACTAGTTTCCAAATATTCAAATTCTTAAAAAAAGAAGTGTTTTTACAGTTGCCTACTAAATGTGGATTTACATAAACATTACCTTTTGGAATGGGCTCAATTTAGTTTTGAAAGGTAGCAGAATATACCACCTCAGAAAGACATTCAGAATATAACACCCCAAAATATGCCACCTCAGTGTATTGACTATTTTGAGATGTGGCACTTGAAAAACAGCAAAGGCAGAAAGAGATTTTCTCTGAATTCCTCTTGTCTGCCTGAAAACAGAGCTTCCTAAAGGAACTCAATTGTCATAAATCCCCTCCCCAGGGATTTCGTCCCCAAGGACCGCTATAGAAGTGTTCTATAGAGGAGACTAGGTCAGCACCACATGCAGACATATTGTATCACAAACTATCATACCGCCTATCTATCCTCTTAAAACTTATTCTCTCCCAAGAGACCTACATACCACTCACTTTTCCCTATTTAGATGGCATTTAAGTCTAAATGTTAAGCCACCTCACACAATTACTCAGTTTTTTTCTGGGTATCATCCATGTATACATGAGGTGTATGTGTTAATAAACTTCTGTTTTGGTTTGGTTTTCTTGTTAAACTGTCTTAGACCATAGGAGTATCAGTTAAGAAACTCAGACGGGTAAAGGAAAAATTACTTTTCCTCCCCTATAGTAGTCAAGTCAGAGCCTGTAGGATCTGTGTGAGACTCTGGGCTGTTTACATGCAGAATGTACCAAATTAATGAAAACAACGGTCACCATGAACATTCACTGGCTGTCATATTGGGCTCAGGTTTTTAACTGATGGTGTTGATGTATTCTCTAATTGAACTCTCCTTGAAATGCTGCACTTTCAGTTTTGATCAACTCAAAACTTTAGCTCATAAAATAATCTTTCTCTGTTCTTGTTCATGAGTGGTTTGCATGCCTAGGAATGGGTCACAATTCAGGCTCTTGAGCTGAACCTATTCAAAGTAAAAACAACAGGGCAATTTAGACAAAATATTCATGAATTCAAAAGAACAGTTATTCATTTTTATTCAACAACCTGATCACTTTAGTCAAAAAGGCCAATCTGTTATATTGTAATAGATTCAACCTAAGGGAAAACATTTTAACAAAGAAAATAGTAAAGAAATAAAAAAGCAAAATTTTCTGGACCACCATCCACTTCAGATCAGATCAGAGCAGTCGCTCAGTCGTGTCTGACTCTTTGCGACCCCATGAACCTCAGCACGCCAGGCCTCCCTGTCCATCACCAACTCCCGGAGTTCACTGAGACTCACGTCCATCGAGTCAGTGATGCCATCCAGCCATCTCATCCTCTGTCGTCCCCTTCTCCTCTTGCCCCCAATCCCTCCCAGCATCAGAGTCTTTTCCAATGAGTCAACTCTTCGCATGAGGTGGCCAAAGTACTGGAGTTTCAGCTTTAGCATCATTCCTTCCAAAGAAATCCCAGGGCTGATCTCCTTCACAATGGACTGGTTGGATCTCCTTGCAGTCCAAGGGACTCTCAAGAGTCTTCTCCAACACCACAGTTCAAAAGCATCAATTCTTCGGCTCTCAGCCTTCTTCACAGTCCAACTCTCACGTCCATACATGACCACAGGAAAAACCATAGCCTTGACTAGATGGACCTTTGTTGGCAAAGTAATGTCTCTGCTTTTGAATATGCTATCTAGGTTGGTCATAACTTTCCTTCCAAGGAGTAAGCGTCTTTTAATTTAATGGCTGCAGTCACCATCTGCAGTGATTTTGGAGCCCAGAAAAATAAAGTCTGCCACTGTTTCCACTGTTTCCCCATCTATTTGCCATGAAGTGTTGGAACCGGATGCCATGATCTTTGTTTTCTGTATGTTGAGCTTTAAGCCAACTTTTTCACTCTCCACTTTCACTTTCATCAAGAGGCTTTTGAGTTCCTCTTCACTTTCTGCCATAAGGGTGGTGTCATCTACATATCTGAGGTTATTGATATTTCTCTCTGCAATCTTGATTCCAGCTTGTGTTTCTTCCAGTCCAGCGTTTCTCATGATGTACTCTGCATATAAGTTAAATAAACAGGGTGACAATATACAGCCTTGACAAACTCTGGAACCAGTCTGTTGTTCCATGTCCACTTCTAACTGTTGCTTCCTGACCTGCATATAGGTTTATCAAGAGGCAGGTCAGGTGGTCTGGTATTTCCATCTCTTTCAGAATTTTCCACAGTTTATTGTGATCCACACAGTCAAAGGCTTTGGCATAGTCAAGAAAGCAGAAATAGATGTTTTTCTGGAACTCTCTTGCTTTTCCCATGATCCAGTGGATGTTGGCAATTTGATCTCTGGTTCCTCTGCCTTTTCTAAAACCAGCTTGAACATCAGGAAGTTCATGGTTCACATATTGCTGAAGCCTGGCTTGGAGAATTTTGAGCATTACTTTACTAGCGTGTGAGATGAGTGCAATTGTGCGGTAGTTTGAGCCTTCTTTGGCATTGCCTTTCTTTGGGATTGGAATGAAAACTGACCTTTTCCAGTCCTGTGGCCACTGCTGAGTTTTCCAAATTTGCTGTCATATTGAGTGCAGCACTTTCACAGCATCATCTTTCAGGATTTGGAATAGCTCAACTGGAATTCCATCACCTCCACTAGCTTTGTTTGTAGTGATGCTTTCTAAGGCCCACTTGACTTCACATTCCAGGATGTGTGGCTCTAGGTCAGTGATCACACCATCGTGATTATCTGGGTCGTGAAGCTCTTTTTTGTACAGTTCTTCTGTGTATTCTTGCCACCTCTTCTTAATATCTTCTGCTTCTGTTAGGTCCATACCATTTCTGTCCTTTATCGAGCCCATCTTTGCATGAGATGTTCCTTTGGTATTTCTGATTTTCTTGAAGAGATCCCTAGTCTTTCCCATTCTGTTGTTTTCGTCTATTTCTTTGCATTGATCGCTGAAGAAGGCTTTCTTATCTCTTCTTGCTATTCTTTGGAACTCTGCATTCAGATGTTTATACCTTTCCTCTTCTCCTTTGCTAATGATGAGCAATTTATAAATTAGGTGGAATGTGTGTTTTGCCAGTTGAATGGACTCTCAAGTGAAGAGTCTATCAGATGGACTTGATCGCTCTTGTAAGACCATTGAAAGTCATCCACATGTGCTCCTGTGTTTGCATAGGGTCGCATATTTCCACAAGATAAGAGAACAAATCCCCTAAATTCACTGAAATTCCACAGGAAACATATCCCAACTGGGTCCATCCCCACTTACTTGAACTTTCCTCAGTATCATCTTCTTTCTCCTCCACTTGGATTTGCACTGTTGAGGAAAGAAAAAAATATAGCAATTCTTTAAATGACAGCACAATTGTTAATAACTGGTTTTTACTGTTGTTACTTTCATTGTAAAGTTTTCTGTGCAGTTAATATATTTTTTCAATGAACTTGTCAAAATGAACATTGTTTATTAAAGATATACAGCTATAGCATCTTATAGAGTGTTGTGCAAAGACTTCCTGCTTCATCACCTTCGACAATTTGCAAAACATGTCAATCATAAGCCTGTCAGTTCAATTCAAAATAACTTCAACCAAAATAAATTCTATTCTGCAGTAAGTCAACTTAGGGTTTGTTGGGTCATTTCATTGTATGATAAAGAAAGTTGTTAGCAAAGCTGTATTCACATGCACAAACCATTTGGTTATTATAACCAAATTAACTTATTAAAATAGAGAATATTTCATTCTAACCAGCTACCCAGTGTCAAAGAACTTTTCAAAAATGCTTAAAAGTTGATATTTCCTATTTTAATTATTTCTATACATATTATATGCAGCCTAAATTTTTCCATATATGACTTACCTTGACAATGTGGAGATAGGTGATTTAATAGTTCTTTAAAGACAAAGAATGTTTTTTCTGTTTATTCCTCCCCTCATCCTTAGGGTCTTGTTTTCAGATTAGCTCCATTTTTATAAAGGCATATACAAGTTTTATAAAATTTTAATGGTACCATAATATCAGAAAATATATTAATTGGCAGATTTTTCCCCTTGTCAACTACTATCTGTTCATCACAGGTTGAGTCAGCCAGAGACAAAGATCTGTGACTTGCCATGGCAAAAATCAGAGCAGACTATTTGCTTAAAGCACAGTTTAGTAACTCATTTAAAATATTAATTTACATATTTTATTTAAGGTGGATGAGCCTAAGTCCAAAACAGCAAAGATAATAAACAATGCTGCTGTGAACAGAGGAAACAACCTCTGGTTTTGTTTCTGCTCAGCACTGTCAAAGGTTATTATTCAGAGCTTGACAGGCATATTGAAAAGGCAGCACATACAGAGTTTAAATTCTATTCACAAAGAAGATTATTGTAAAAGCACTTTTTGCCTTTAAACAGCATATGCATAAAAATTTTTACGATATGCAAATATGTTATTACTCAATGTCAGCCAAGGAATAGGAAAATAAGTGTTCTTTTATTCAGAGTGGACATATGCCTTTGTCACTGGCTGTAACTGGATCTGCAGGGGACAAAAGTCTTTATGTCACTACTGAGAGTTCACAATGGTGACAACAGACACTTCTCAGAAGATATTTTATATTCAACAATAAGTCATGGTCTTTACTTGCAATTAATGCTACCACCAAATTTCTTCAGTCAAAGAGGAATTCACTTAGGAAGGCAACTTAATGATATAAGATTAGCCTTAGACCAAGGTCTGATCAGTGGCATAATATAGGAACAGCTGAGGACAAATAGCAAAGGCTGACACACAGCCTCTTTTGCACCATGCATACTCAAAGCAAAAAATCACACAAAATACTAAACTGATTTTTAATAATCAACTCACTAGACATGATTAAAGTTAAATAATGAAATGGAGGAAAATACTAAATAAATAGAGATACAAGCAAATCTTTAGGAAGGATTACAATCCTATTAAACAAAAACAGCAAAATGAAATGTCCCAAGCCAAGGAGATGAGTGACAAATCAATTTCCTCTGCTAAGAAGAGAGAAAATGCAGGGCTGGAGTCATGGGTCATCTTCTAAGGTACAGGAAGGATAGTTACAAATTGCCATTAAGTAAAACTGCATAAGGGGAGATAACTCTGCTGTGGTTGCAAGTAGAGAAGAAAAAAAGAGCTATGGTTTCTGAGTGATGTAATGGACAGTATTGCAGAAATAGCCTCTTTGTTCCTCTTGAGGTGACTCTCCAATAGCGATACTCATCTGTGCATGATCATCTACACATTCTCAGTAGGTGCATTCTTTGTTTAGCAGTGTTTCTTTTGTCTGGCAGTTGAGTCAGGAGCTACGGAGCCATTGTTTTTATAGGTATTGTGACCACAATTGGTTTATTCTTGATTCAAACCCTCAGCAAAGGCAGCATCAGCATCAGGAACTAAATAGCAGCACCATGACCAGGAGATTGAAGACCATCAAGAGCCTCAGAGGAAGCTTGATTTTAATGTAACACTATTTAGTCTGAAAAGCTACTGTCAATGCTGATCTGCATCTCCTGAAACTCAAAGTAATGCTGAAGAACCAAGCTAAGAAGCCCCTCCCAAACAAAACCCTGTGCAAAGAATAACTCAGAACATTTAAATGCGAGTTACAGACTGTCTTTCCCCCCTCAGACAATTTTTGGCATGGCTTGTTGCCATCCCTTCTCTCAGCAATCCCTGGTAGCTTGCTCCCAATCATATGACCTTCTCATGTTCTGGATGTTTCCCAAAGCCTATTGATTATGTACTTTAAAAATAACCTTTCTCCTGGGGAGTGATGGGAGGAGAGTGGGACATTTGGGGGTGGGGGTGGGGGGTCCTGTCTAAATGTTGAAGGCAGCAAGCAAGACTACACCGAAGTATGCTTATTTAAGAGTAGAATATGAAATAGGAGCAGATGAACTCCTAGGCAACCCAGATCCTCATTTCATGCAAATAGACCCAGTAATTAGAAATAGTAAAAGGAAACAACAGCAAAATGTCACATTTTAGAGGCACTGGAATCGTTCAGAAAAGTCAATATTGTTCCAGGCTCTCTTTTTCAGTCTATAGCACTGAAAATATTGTATGGTTCTTCAGGATCAGAGTGGCCAAGTAGCTGAAAGAGCTGAATGATATCACCTGTTCCTCTGACCCACATTTAGCTCATGAAGGGATTACTGTAGCACCAGCTCATTCCTTTGGAAACTGAAAATTCATTTATTCAGTTAGCATTTATTGTGCATTTACAAGGGTCTATAGAATGGGGGAGCCTGGTGGACTGCCATCTATGGGGTCGCACAGAGTGGGACATGACTGAAGTGACTTAGCAGCAGCAGCAGCAGCATAGAGCAAAGCGTTCTGGACTAGGAGTTTGTAGACTATAGAGGAAAAGTGATAGTACTTAAGGAGTCTAGCTATTTGATGCAAAAGAACGACTTTATAACAATAAGATTCAAGTTTAGGTATGAATATCTTATCTAGTTTACTTGGGTTATTCCAGCAATGTACTAGTTATGTTTATTAGCAATGTGAGTGAGTGAAGTCATTCTGTCGGGTCTGACTCTTTGTGACCCCATGGACAGTGGCTTCCAGGCTCCTTCGTCCATGGGATTTTCCAGGCAAGAGTCCTGGAGTGGATTGCCATGTCCTTCTCCATATTAGCAATGTACTAGTGTTATTTGTTTAGGGTTCCTTTGTGTATGAGCAAATGTCAACATCAGTTCTTCCCATATAAATGGGGTACATTTCAAGGGAATACAGTTAATATTTCATAATAACTGTAAACGGAGTATAACCTTTTAAAAATGGAAAAATGAAAAATGATGTAAAAAGTTACATACAATCAGATCAGTCGCTCAGTCATGTCCGACTCTTTGCAACTCCATGAACCTCAGCACACCAGACCTCCTTGTCCATCACCAACTCCCGGAGTTCACTGAGACTCATGTCCATCAAGTCAGTGATGCCATCCAGCCATCTCATCCTCTGTCGTCCCCTTCTCCTCTTGCCCCCAATCCCTCCCAGCATCAGAGTCTCTTCCAATGAGTCAACTCTTCGCATGAGGTGGCCAAAGTACTGGAGTTTCAGCTTTAGCATCATTCTTTCCAAAGAAATCCCAGGGCTGATCTCCTTCACAATGGACTGGTTGGATCTCATTGCAGTTCAAGGGACACTCAAGAGTCTTCTCCAATACCACAGTTCAAAAGCATCAATTCTTCGGTGCTCAGCCTTCTTCACAGTCCAACTCTCACGTCCATACATGACCACAGGAAAAACTATAGCCCTGACTAGACGAACCATTGTTGGCAAAGTAATGTCTCTGCTTTTGAATATGCTATCTAGGTTGGTCATAATTTTCCTTCCAAGGAGCAAGCGTCTTTTAATTTCATGGCTGCAGTCACCATCTGCAGTGATTTTGGAGCCCAGAAATATAAAGTCTGACGCTGTTTCCACTGTTTCCCCATCTATTTCCCATGAAGTGGTGGGACCAGATGCCATGATCTTCATTTTCTGAATGTTGAGCTTTAAGCCAACTTTTTCACTCTCCACTTTCACTTTCATCAAGAGGCTTTTGAGTTCCTCTTCACTTTCTGCCATAAGGGTGGTGTCATCTGCATATCTGAGGTTATTGATATTTCTCCCGGCAATCTTGATTCCAGCTTGTGTTTCTTCCAGTCCAGCATTTCTCATGATGTACTCTGCATATAAGTTAAATAAGCAGGGTGACAATATACAGCCTTGATGAACTCCTTTTCCTATTTGGAACCAGTCTGTTGTTCCATGTCCAGTTCTAACTGTTGTTTCCTGACCTGCGTATAGGTTTCTCAAGAAGCAGGTCAAGTGGTCTGGTATTCCCATCTCTTTCAGAATTTTCCACAGTTTATTGTGATCCACACAGTTAAAGGCTTTGGCATAGTCAATAAAGCAGAAATAGATGTTTTTCTGGAACTCTCTTGCTTTTTCCATGATCCAGCGGATGTTGGCAATTTGATCTGTGGTTCCTCTGCCTTTTCTAAAACCAGCTTGAACATCTGGGAAGTTCATGGTTCACATATTGCTGAAGCCTGGCTTGGAGAATTTTGAGCATTACTTTACTAGCGTGTGAGATGAGTGCAATTGTGCAGTAGTTTGAGCCTTCTTTGGCATTGCCTTTCTTTGGGATTGGAATGAAAACTGACCTTTTCCAGTCCTGTAGCCACTGCTGAGTTTTCCAAATTTGCTGTCATATTGAGTGCAGCACTTTCACAGCATCATCTTTCAGGATTTGGAATAGCTCAACTGGAATTCCATCACCTCCACTAGCTTTGTTTGTAGTGATGCTTTCTAAGGCCCACTTGACTTCACATTCCAGGATGTCTGGCTCTAGGTCAGTGATCACACCATTGTGATTATCTGGGTCATGAAGCTCTTTTTTGTACAGTTGTGTGTATTCTTGCCACCTCTTCTTAATATCTTCTGCTTCTATTAGGTCCATACCATTTCTGTCCTTTATCGAGCCCATCTTTGCATGAACTGTTCCCTTGGTATCTCTAGTCATCTTGAAGAGATCTCTAGTCTTTCCCATTCTGTTGTTTTCATCTATTTCTTTGCATTGATTGCTGAAGAAGGCTTTCTTATCTCTTCTTGCTATTCTTTGGAACTCTGCATTCAGATGCTTATATCTTTCATTTTCTCCTTTGCTTTTCGCTTCTCTTCTTTTCACAGCTATTTGTAAGACCTCCCCAGACAGCCATTTTGCTTTTTTGTATTTCTTTTCCATGGGAATGGTCTTGATCCCTGTCTCCTGTACAATGTCACGAACCTCATTCCATAGTTCATCAGGCACTCTATCTATCAGATCTAGGCCCTTAAATCTATTTCTCACTTCCACTGTATAATCATAAGGGATTTGATTTAGGTCATATCTGAATGGTCTATTTAAAACAAAAGCACTGCCTTTATCAAAACTGGGCATATACACACACTTTCATGTCCGCCTGCAAAATGGTAAGAAACTGCTCATTAATACAATTAGAATTGTATTATTTAAGAAAAAATTTAAAAATAAATTAAAATATAAAAAATTAACCTTTTAGCTCAGACTAAACTGCCCTGAGACAGACATTAATCCATGCCATAACAAGCACATTTCCAAGTCTTCAGTGAAGAACCCGTGTCATCAGTATGTGGTATGATGTGGGATGTGAGAGGAAGAGAAGAATCAAGGATAATTCCAAGGATTTTGGCCTGGGTAACTGGGAGGGTAGAGATGCAAGAAAAAGAGATAGGAGGCTCTAGGGAAAATAGGTTAAGTAGCAACTGTTGAAGTTCAGGAGTTTAATCTGACTAGATGAAATCACCAAACCGTATTGAGATATCATTTCCCCTACAGAGAGTGGCCCAGCACTCGGCTTCCATTAATTTATCAAAACACTATCATTGGTGGATGTTAAGTAGGTAATGGAAGCCACTGTCCATGAAAGTGAACAAAAATGATGGAATGTGATCTTTCTTCTTCTCATATATCATCTACCAAGGATACAAGATCTGATTCAGTTTAACTCAGCAGCTCCACTTATTTTTACTAGTTTTAGGTCAGGATAAGAAAATATTCAGGCTTCCCAGGTGGTGCCAGTGGTAAAGAACCTGCCTGCCAATGCAGGAGACATAAAAGACTCAGGTTCAGTCCCTGGGTTGGGAAGATCCCCTGCATGAGGGCACAGCAACCCACTCCAGTATTCTTGCCAGAAGAATCCTATGGACACAGGAGCCTGGCGGGCTACAGAACATAGGATTGTAGAGAGTCAGACATGATTTAAGTAACTTAGCACACATGCACTCAAAAAGATATTCAGGACATTTGTTTATAACAACCTGAAATCCTTCATGTCATGGACTTGAGCATGATATTCTGGAAGCCACAGAGTAAAAAGAATAATTATTTAGCTATTAGATCAATCAAATACGTTAATGAACTGGTAAACTATAAGACATTTTAAAAAATCCTCTGAAGTGGTAATAACAGAATGAGATCATTACACAACTGTCAGTAAGGTATCCTGGGAAAAGGTTTAATTTGACAGACCTAGGCTGATATTCTTTCTCCAGGTGCCAGCATCTTTCCTTAATACCATTAAAAACCTTAAAATCATAAGGTCTTCTATAAAACCACTGAAAAAATCATGGGGTGCATACGTTCAACAATACACTAATGGAAATTTGTATAATAAATGCCAAAAGACTGGTTATATTTTCAAACATTATAATATCTTGGAGATACTAAATAGTTATTTTACATTTGTGGTTACAAAATCACAAAAAAAGAAGAAGAATTTTGGTTTTTGTTAAGACTCACCTAAGGAGGGAGGGGGGCAGGCAAAAAAATATATATCACTGCCTCTAGTAAGTGTCATTCTCTAATGTCTTTCCTTTTGAATTATATTTATTTTTAAGGCTCTGTGGCCCTTAAGAAATAGAAAATAAATAGCTGCTGATGCCTGCTTTATTAAAAACACAATATAAAATATTGTATTTGCCAAATGGAAGAGAATTAAGTCTATGGAGAAACACATTTTACCACAAGGTTCCAGAGAGACAACCCTGAGATTAAACAAAGAGAAAAATAGAAAATTCACTCAAAACAAAGATAAAATAAGAGAGGATGCACACCAAATTTTTTGGCACTTTTTCCTTCTGTTTCCATAGTATATAACATTAAAATTAAACAGGCTGAGTGAAATGGGCAGCTGGTATTCTAAATTCTACCACTCACCCCTGAACTGTCAAGTGCAAATATGAAATGATGAATCATCGTTCTTCAAATGGCAAAATATATACAGGAGTGTTTGCAAAAAGCTGCAATCAAATATTTCCTGACACCATGGTCTACAGAAAGAACAAAGCAACTCTTATTCTATGTGGTTTGGAGGGTTGACTTTATTTTAACTATATCCAGGAAATAAATAGGTATTTACAAAGGCATTAGAGCTCTCTATAGTTACAAAAAAGTAAGTGGTGTCTTTCTTCTTCTTTGCATTTAGATTATTTTTTGGGGAAGGACATTTCTTATTTAACTATGCTGTCATAATATATATTCAGAGTGTGTGCTCTCACACTACAATTACCATGACAAAGGGCAACCGCTGTAAATAAATGTGCTAAAGTGAAAATACATTCTCCTGTGTGAGTTTTTGTGGCTATTAACCCAATGAAAATAGTGTGTTATACACCCTTGACGACTTTGCTTCTATATCCTTGGATTGCTTAGAACAAAAAGGAATCTTTCTGTCACCCATGAAATATCTGTAATATTCCCAGTCATGAAGAAGAAGGGTTGTCCGGATTCATGGGTAAACAAACAAAACAAAACAAACAAAAAACTATGAAACAACTGAAAGATGACTGTTCTCAGAGCATAAAGAAGTCTGAAGCAAGGCTGACTGAACTCTATACAGTCTCTACCCATCCTTCTTAGCACCAGCCTTTGTTCACACAGAAGATGCTAATTAATACTCATTAGCATACATTAGCAAATGTTAATGAGTATCTTCTAAAGAACAAAAGGCACTGGGGGCAGAGAGTCAGGATGAAAGCTGAATGGTGAGAGAAGGGCTCCAACAAGACAGGCAGAAAAAAGAAAATGAGGGCAGCTTAGAACTGAATTTATTTTCTGAAATTAAAAATTTGTTTCTCTGACAAAATATTAATAGGATTAAGGATGAAATAATTTATTTTTCCTTAGAAAAAGTAAGTCATTGACTAGAATGAATCATTCTTTTTTCTGCTCTTTAGCTGTTTGGGAACAATTACACATTATAGGACTTGCTACTCAGCTAGGGATATTAGATAACAATGGAGAAGGCAATGGCACCCGACTCCAGTACTCTTGCCTGGAAAATCCCATGGACAGAGGAGCCTGGTGGGCTGCAGTCCACGGGGTCGCGAAGAGTCGGACACGACTGAAGCGACTTAGCAGTCATCAGTTAATGAAAAAGAATTCTGAATTCTAGGTGTCCTCAGGAGTTTATATAGCTGCCAGGCTCCTCTGTCCATGAAAGTCTCCAGGCAAGAATACTAGAGTGAGTAGCCATCCCTTCTCTAGGGGATCTTCCAGATCCAGTGATCAGACCCAGGTCTCCCGCACTTCAGGCAAATTCTTTATGATCTGAGCCACCTGGGCTTCCCTGGGAATGCAGGAGACCTGGGTTCAATCCCTGGGTCAGGAAGATCTCCAGGAGAAGGAAATGGCAACCCACTCCAGTGTTCTTGCCTGGAGAATCCTATGGACAGAGGAGCCTGTCAGGCTACAGTCCATGGGGTCACAAAGAGTCAGATATGACTGAATGATTTAATACACTTAGGAATTTGTAAGTATTGCAATCAACTATCCACCCATGCCAATTTCTTCCTCACAGACTCAATTTATAATATTCAATAAGACCAAACACTTAAGTAATTTGTAGGTAGTCTGTCATTTTATTAAAATAGCTCACATAAAATGTGATATATGTGTTCATTTATATTCTAAGGGCAGTTGGTTAACATCTGAGTACTCTAGTTAGTAATCCACAATGGTAGAATGAAGTTTTAACATCCAAAAGACTAGTCAGAAGTACTTCAGCCATCTCTACCTCAAACTAACACTAGATGATTTGTTAAGTGAAGTAATGCTTCTTAGAAGTGAACTTCATGAAATCAAATGTAAGAGAGAGAGAACTATTGGTCTGCTTCTCTAAAGAATCCTAATACAAAGAGTATCTGCCTTCAGGGCCATCTTGATGGAATTAGACAAACACTAGAAACAATAACACAAGATATAATGGCAAGTTCCCCAGAGACATACAAGCATAAATGTCTATTATAAATATCTATTAGATATTAGAACTCTATAAATATCTATTAGAGTTCATAAGAGAGTGAGATTATGCTCATTAGGACTTTCAGGATATTCGATTTTTGCGACATTTCTTCAAATATTTCTGGAAATAGGCAGAACATTAATCAATACAAATGAACACATTTCACTACTTAATTCCATTTGTATTAATTCCAATTCCTTCAAGATCATGGTCATAAAGAACAAAGTTTATTTCTATCACTGGCCTACTACTGAAAAATAGGAGCAAAAAAGAAGGATTTATGCTCATTTGGGTTCCTAAGACTATTGCATTCACATAGTTGGCAGCTGGCTCTAGTAGAAAGAGCCTGAGGTTTTAAGTCAGACAAACTCATATTTGAGTTTTGGCTCTGCCACAATTTTATGCCATAACTTTGGATAATTCATTTAAATTCTCTATGTCTTAGAGAAAGGAAGGAGAACTAAATGTAATATGCAGGCACATAATATAGTGCCTCACACATAGCAAAAGTTATAGTAATCTACAAGGACGGTTCAAATGCTTTTATGCATAAACAAAAATTTTGCATCTTTCACCTAAAATTCTAGGAACACAGGAAGATACAACGACTTTGACCTTTACTTTAATATCTCGCACTCTGCAAGTAAGAAAATTGCCACAATGTTCAGTCTGAGATTATATTTAAGACTAATCACCAAAAGATGAAAACAAGGAATAAAATTTGACCCAAAACTTTCTGTCTCTTGATACTCTTAGCTTTACTCCTCACCACACCTGTTTATGATGCCAGCCAATGTTGAAAGTCATGCTGTCTGAGCCAATAGTCAATTTCATTAGCCAGTTTTTGCTTGTCAATAATTGGAGCGCTTGTAGCACAGGTTTAAGTTGAACAAAAAGCAAGGGACCAATAGTCATTGTGAGTAACCATCTTTCAGTGACACAGAAAATTAGTTTCATACAAAAAGATAGAAGTCTGTGGACTTCAGAATGAGAGATTTTTATATCCTTTCTTACTCAGCTTCCAAATTCCTTTCTTGTCAGTACTCTGGCATCCAGAGGACAAACTATTAGGACTATGTAGCAACAGTGTTCTTGACTGGAGAATCCCAGGGACGGCGGAGCCTGGTGGGCTGCCATTTATGGGGTTGCAGAGAGTCAGACACGACTGAAGCGACTTAGCAGCAGCAGCAGCAACAGAAAAGAGAGAAGCAGTATGAGGAGCACTCAGTAAGTACCTGACAGTCTGCTAAGTCTACTAAAAATTGGAATCAGCATCCTGATTATAAGTGATTTTTTTGTTTTCAGTTAAAGGTAATCAATTTTATCTTGATTAAATGCCAGAAGGTTGGGACTATGATTGTAACTATTACTTCTTACAGAGAAGGGCAGTGGTCAAATATTAAGATCTAAATTCAGTCCTATGACAGCCAGGTGGGAGGCAGGAGAGAAAGCTGATGCTGATTAAAAGAAACCCCTTTAAAAGAAAAACAAATAAATTCAGGTGCTCATTACATTTTCAAATTCCCATCATTCCTTGCTTTTCTTTCCATAAAATGGACTTACTTTGATTATTGAGACAAACCACATCCTAAATCAGTTTCCTAATCTAGTATAATACATTTTTTTCAGGCAGTTGAAGGTAGGGCTAAAACTGTAATGGTAGCCTCAGAAGCTATTTGGCCTACCTAATGTAATCAGGTATTCCCCAAGAAACTAGTTTCTAGGTCTTACAGAGCCAGAATAGCCTCTCAGCTCTTTGCTCTTAGAGGTGAGATCTTATCACTCAGACATTCATCAGAACTGCTCAGTTTCACATCCTGTCTCATGTGTCATGAGACGTCACTGTGAAAGCGTGTGTGTGTATGTGGAAGAGAGGGAGAGAGAGAGAAAGGGAGTTTTAAAAGCCTCAAGGAAAATTTCAGAATCCTATATTTCTCTTTATAGCCCCTGCATTATTCTCAACCATCTATTTGGTTGGCCAAATATTCTTTTGTGGATCAGTTTTAAAAAGTAAATTCAATTTCTATTCAGGTTATCTATCTCTTCTTGAGTCAGGTTTAGCAGGCTATCATACAAGTAATTTGTACAATTTACCTAAGTTGTCAATTTCTTGTCATGAGTTGTTCATTGTTGTTGTTCAGTCACTCAGTCGTGTTCAACTCTTTGCGACCCCATGGACTGCAGCACACCAGGCTTCCCTGTCCTTCACCATCTTCCGGAGCTTGCTCAAACTCAAGTCCATTGAGTCGGTGATGCCATCCAACCATCTTGGCCTCTGTTGTCCGCTTCTCCTCCTGCCTTCAACCTTTCCAAGCCTCAGGAGCTTTTCTAATGAGTCAGCTGTTTCCATCTGGTGGCCAAAGTACTGGAGCTTCAGCTTCAGCATCAGTTGTTCATAATATTGCCTTATTATATCTTTCAGTATCAATAGGATTTGTAGAGATGTTGCTTCTCTCATTTCTGTCTTCTACTAGGTGAATAACTATATTTAATTAAAATTATTTACCCTTGATAAATTCCTGATTAATCTGGACAGAAGTTTATCAATTTTATTGATTTTCTCAAAACACAAATTATTAGTGTCAATTTCTCTATTGTTTTTATCTTCCGTTGATTTTAGCTCCAGCCTTTACTACTTACTTTCTTTTCCTTATTTTGAGTTTTATTTACTCTTCTGTTCCTTTTGGTTTCTTAAAGTAGAAACTGAGATCACTGATTTGAGACCTTTCCTTTTTTTCTAATACAGGTGTATAATGCTACAAATTTTCCTTTAAATACTGTTTTAGCAGTTTCCAAAATTTTTTTAAATCCTATATGTTTATTGTAATTCAGTTCAAAACACTTTCTAATTTCTGTTTTGCTTTCTTATTTGACCCAAGGGTCATTTAAAAGTGTGATATTTACTTTCCAAATTTTGGGGGGTTCCAGATAAGTCTTTTGCTACTGAGTTCTAGTTTAATTCTTCTACTGTAGCCAGAGAATATACTTAGTACAATTTGAATCTCTTCAAATATATTGAGATTTATTTATAACTTAGAATATGGTTTATCTTGCTAAATGTTCTATATCTACTTGAAAATAATGCATATTCCGCTATTCTTAGGCGGAGTTATATAAATTTCAGTTAGTTCAAAATGGTTGATAGTGTTGTAGAGGCCTTCTATATGCTTATTAATTTTTTTGCTTGTCTATCACTTTTTACAAAAAAGGTGCTGAAATCTGACTATAATAGCGAGTTTGTGTATTTTTCCTTTCAATTCTATCAGTATTTGCTTTGTGTATTTTGAGGTTCTGTTATTAGGTATACAAATATTTAAATTTTTTATTTCCTCTTGATTAATTTACCCCATCTGTATGAAATGGCATTCTTTAATCCTGTGTAATGTTCTTTGTTCTGAAATAGAACTTGACCAATATTAACATGATCACTCCAGCTTTCTTTTGATTAGTCTAATACGTCTTTTTTTTCCCCCATTTTTTTTCCTGTTACATTATTTGTATATTTATACTGAAAGTGAGTTTCTCATAGGCAACATATAGTTGAATCTTAGTTTTTGACACTAGTCTGACTGTTCCTAACTGTTAATTTGGGTATTTAGACCATTTATGTCTGATGTTAATCTCATGCAGTATATGTTTCATCTTAGACACTGTCTGTAGAAGATTAATTTTATCCCTTTAATTTCATCTATGTCTCTATTTTTCCATTAGTCTCTTGAATGTGTGTAATAAGATTATAATAACTATTTGTATTTATATCATCTGTATCTGTATCATCTGGGTAATTATGTTTCATTGATTTTTTCATAATTATATATATTTTTATGCTTCTTTATATTCACGATAATACTTGATTACATAATAGAAATTATAAATGTGTCTTTATTGAGTGTTAAATATTTTTATATTCCTATAAATATTCTTCAATTTTGTTCTGATATGCATTTAAGTTACCTTAAAATAGTTTTATTCTTTAGAGATTCACTTTTAAGCTGTTAGATGGGACTAGAACAACATTTGGTCTAGGGCTAACTTTTCCCTATTGCTAAGGAAAAACTCTTCTTAGTACTCTGGATTCCTGGATTCCACGAATTATAAGATTTTATATTCTTGCTTGTAGAAAGATGAACTATTCCCAGAATTGTGTGGGCTCTAGTGATTTCTCCCTCTACACCTTTTGGAGGTTCTTTCCCCAACCACATGCAAACAAGGATTATTATGCAGTTGAAGTGTCAGTGCCTGCTCAGTTGCTTCAGTCGTGGCCGACTCTTTGCATAGAAACACTGCAAGTCTCCAGAATGCTCTCTCTCTGTTCAGCTTTCTCTTCTTTTCTCCAGAATGCTCTCTCTGTTCAGCTTTCTCTTCTGTTCAGCCCTGTGAATTTTAGCTGCTTTAGTGTCCCTGGGCTCTTAGCTGTATCTCCTCAACTCAAGGAGTTCATTAATCTCTGCATACATCCCTACTCCCTACACTGTGGCCTGGAGACTCTCTCTAGACAGTAGCTGGGGCAGTTGTAGGGTTCACCTCATTTGTCTTCCATTTCTTAGAGGCTACTATCCTTTGTTTTCTGAGGTATAATGTCTTGAAAATGGTTGTTTCATATATTTTGTCCACTTTTTAAAAATTTGCTTCAGAAAGGAGAGTAAATTTGGTAACTCAACCAAATGAGAAGTCTATTCATGCTAAATGTTCTAGCATTCTGTAGATTGAGTTCTTTTTTCCAGTCACATGTGGGAAACAGAGCAAAGCAAAACATGAGTCAAGCCCCCTGGCTGCCTCCTGGCTCTTTCTTCTTTGTTTCATATCCAATACCTTCAGCTAGTTAGAGATCAGAAATCAATGTTTTATGAAAAAAGGGTGTGCAGGCTGAGGTGAAATATGCCAAAATGTTAGCAGACATATCTGGATGATGAAATTGTGAGAAAGTTTCTTCTTCTTTAGATTATTTCTGTATTTCCAAATAATTATTATGGTAAATTATTACCACATTTACTTTTAAAGATACTTTAAAAAGCAAAGTTGTATTTTGTTTTTTATTTTAAGACTGAAACTTAGGGAGACAAAAAAATAAGGGAAATTTTTGAAAAAAAAAAAAAAAAGCTACAGAAAGTAAGAGGTTACTGCTTCACTATGTCTTCTAGAATCTCACACAAACTTATTTCTTTGACCCTTGCAGTTATAAACTACCCCTGTGTCCCTGTAAATAAGGCCTGGATTATGAAGCATCATGAAAAAAAAAAACAAAAAAAACAGGAATAAAGCAGCCAGAATTTAGCAAACAACATTTTTTCCCACAGTGTTAGGAAGAAAGAGCCAACTCATAAAATGTTTAGTGCTTTCTTCAGTAGTAGCTAAAATGTTCCACCTTATAATGGAGCTCAGAAAAATGTCTCTGAGACATTCTGCAAGTTTAAGGAGAAGTGACGGGAGAGAGTTTCAGTTAATTAACTCTACTTTCTCTTGGTTACCAAATTAAGAGATTTCAGTTGACTGTTTTATTCACAGGTCAAGTACCTGCCATCATCTTCACTTAGAGAGAGAACAATACAGAAATATCCAGATAATTCATTCATTATTTCATTCAATCAACAAGAATACAACAAAGCACTAGGAAGGACTTTGTAGCTTAGCTGAAGGAACTGTCTTCTTAGAATCAGGGAGACCTGAGTTCAAAACCTAGTTCTGCCACTTCAAAAAGCATGACCACAGGCTACATACAACCTCTCTGAATATCGGCTTTCATTTCAACAAATTGTAAAAGCAAATAATTTCATAGGAGTGTTGTGATAATTAAATAAGCAAAATGTATGTGGCAGTGTCTGATATACAGAAGCACTCAAATCTAAAATAATCTAATGAAATCTGGGGAACTGTAAAATAAATAAAATGTTTTTCTTTCATTTAAAGAGGTCCAGTCTAGCTAGAAGATAGGCTATGCACAAATAAAATAGTTGGTGTAAGGTGGAATGTAAGTACCCTGATATTAAATGTCAAAAATAGGCGGCTAAGAGAGAGGAAACATCCCAGGGAGTTGAAATGGTCAGAACAAGCTGCATTAAAGAGATAGAGTCCCACTGACTCTTTAGATGTAAAGAGATTGGAAGTCATCACTCCCATCCCCAAAACATGAAAAAGCTGATAAAACTGAAAATCAGTAACTCTTCTAACATCTGTCAGAGAATCAACATCACAAAGCAGCCCCCAAAATTAGACAGAGAGAGAGAAGCAAATACAGAGAATTACAATTTACCAGAGCAAAATCTCAAGCAGAACCCCCCACGGGAACTGTTACTGGGTAGAAAATTCTACACTGTAATGGATAAATTGCTGAAGGCTCCCTGTAAACAGTTCTGAGAGTTAAACTGAATCTCTAAAAAAGAAGTAAAAAAAAAAAAAAATCTTAATAAAAAAGAAGCAGAATTGGTAAAGAGAAAGTTACAACCCCACTAAGTTGACAAGATGGGGGCTGGAATTTATAGCAATAGGCACTGTTAGCCATGAAAAATGAATAAATAAAAACCTCAATTAAATAGAGTTTGGAGACCAGAAGGGGGAGCTCTCACACCCTGTGACCAAAACAGAGCCCAGTAGGAAGACAGATTCTTTTCCTAGCACAGACTCAGCCAATGAAAAGCCATGGACTCTTGGCTTACTAAAGCCCTATCAATTTCCTTTTCCTTTCTATCACTTTTTTTTAAAATAAATTTTATTGGAGTATTGTTGATTTACAATGTTGTGTTAGTTTCTGCTGTACAGCAAAGTGAATCAGTTATGCATATACATTAATTCACTCATTTTTTTAGATTATTTTCCCATGTAGGTCATTACAGAGTATTGATTAGAGTTCCCTGGGCTATACAGTAGGTCCTTATTAGTTATCTATTTTATACGTGTGTGGCTGTGTGTGCTCAGTCATGTCCAACTCTTTGCAACCCCATGGACTATAGCCCACCAGGCTCCTCTGTCCATAGGATTTTCCAAGCAAAAATCCTGGAGTGGATTGCCATTTCCTTCTCCACTATTATATATATACTAGTATGTATATCTCAATCCCAGTCTCCCAATTTACACACCCGCCTTTTCCTCTCTTTAAAAGTGTTCCCCTTCCCTCCATGCAGGAACTTGCATGTAGCTAACCGTGGCTGCAGACCCCTAATTGTAATTTTATGTAGATCCCCAATAAATCTCTTTTTGCTGGAGAAATATCTGGCAATCTGTTTGTTTCAGGTCAACATACTTGACTATGTTACTGCCAAGCAATTGAAAAATTACAGGGATTAAAAATGTCCAGAGTCCACAGAGAAACCCAGTGATGGCTGTGTTATTATCTCAAATTTTAGACAGATTAAGTGGATAAATTCATTTACATATAGTGGGTTGTATACATGTTTGCCTTTAGTACTTCCCAAGATCTAACTACACATGGTAGTGAAGGAATTTTAAAAGGTACAAATCCACAAGACAAAAGGAAAGAGGGACTATCAGCAGATGAGCGATCTCTACACCATTTCAAAAATGAGAGAATAGAGAAGTCTAGTGTCTCTAGGCAAAGGAAGGTAGTGCATATACATTTTTATAGTGAATATATGGCAGCTAAGAGGAAGGAAGCTGACTTACACTGCAGAATCCAAGGGAATATACCTCTAAAAAATATACCTTACAGGCTGGAGGGAGAACGTAGGGGTGAGAAATAGGGTAGAAAAATGCCCTAACTTGAAAGTCAACACTAGAAATTTCCTTTGCCATGCCACCTGCAAGAGCAACTAAAGAGATGGAGAAATCAAAAGCTACCAGGATCACTAGTTCTCCTACCCTGCTTTAGTTTTCTTCATAGCCCTGTCACGGTCTGACACTATGTAACCCAGCTATTTGTAAACCACGCCACTGTTCATTTTCTCCACAAGCAGTAAGCTCCAGGAAGGCAGGATCAACCTTTGTTGGCCTTCTTTAACTCTTTGTCCTTAGTGCCTGGCAAACTGTAGCAGTCAGTAAATGTTTGTAACATGAATGAGTGAATGAATAAATGAATGAATAAACCAGTCCATCAGTGAACAATAGGGATATTGTACAGTAAATTCCTACCAGTCTCAGACTTACCACATTTCCCCCTGAGTCTTGCTTGGGGCCTTTCGGTTAATATAGGAAACCTTTCCAAGAGGAAAAAAGATACGGAGCAAAGTCACAGGAAGGAGGAGGCACAGGCCATGGAGGGAATAGATAAGAGCTGTGCCCCAAGAGATGAGGGCTGCTTCTTTAGGCTCTTTCCTAACTTTCTTAGAGAAGATCCTGTTTTCCTTAACTACATCACTCATACCTCTCAACATCAAAGCACTTTTAAATGTAGCTATTGTAAATTTTTCTCCTTGAAATTTTTGATATTTAATTTCCTGCCTTCTCACTATAGCATTTGTTCAGTCTGGCAGCTCTGCTCCTCACATAACCCCAGCCTCCTCCACACAAATGAAACATAACTGCAGGGGGATGGAGAGGAACATGGCTCGGAACTGCAGGCCATGTTCCCACTTCTGCACAGTTATACAGATCATTCCTCTTCACAGAGAAAGCAAATGTCACTTTCTCACGAGTGGGATACATTTTCTTCCTAGTGGTCAGTGCTGATAAGCTCACAGACATCTGGTGCCCTCACCTATAGACAAGAGAAGTTTAAAGAGAAGCAGAAAGCTACACAGATTTTTTTTAGATAAAACAAATGATTGAAGGTCTATTAGATTAATCTCAAAGTCTATAAGCTAAGGCAGCATCATGGTGCCAAAGGTAATATTCAGGTCTGCTGACCCACAGCCTGAGTCACCAGCTGCCAGACTTGTTCCACCCAACCCCTCCCAGATCATTGGAATGCAGTGTTAAAGCACCCTTGATGTGATATTCTATGTGTGAATATCTTTGCACCACCTTCTACAGCAACTTATCTAAATAAGTCTCCAAGTCTAAAAATAGACCTATTTCCTTAATTTCTGCCTTTGATCTCATATAACCTACCAAAGAAAATAGTATCAGAGGCCAACCTCCTTTTCTAATTCTCCCTGCAAAAGTGAGCTAAGAACAAGGAGTGGGGTCCTAGACTACGCTCGTGTCTTACACCTACCTGAAAATGGGTCTTAGGAGGTGTCTTATAAAGCCTCAGATCACTCTACTCACTATCCACGTACCTATTCACAGTACAGTCAATCGTTCACTCAATAAATACTTACTAAGTCTTAAGTATTCTTGTGGCAGTAGAAGATATATGGTATTAAAGTCAGCCATGCCCCTGCTTTCCCATGTCTTCCAGTGTAATCAGTGATAGGATACATCCTGAAATTTCTAGAAGATTCCTGATTACAAATATTTTGCTAGCTATGACATATTGTTGAATTTTCTATTCTTTCTTTTTTAAAAAGTAACAATTTTTAAAAATGTAACGTTAAGTGAGCACACTTTCTCTCATACTATTAAAACAAAAGAAAACAAAACTCTGCATGCTATTAAACATCAAAACATAAACGATGAGATATGACACCAGTGAAAGCTTTCTAAAGAGATAGAATGGCTCCCAGGGCAGAAAAGTAGTTAAAATGATGTTACTGATGTACTTGAAAAATAAAAGCAGTCAAAAGAAAAGAATTGGTCAGAGAAAGAAGCACAGAAAGTGAGAAGCCAAAAGAGAAGTGATGTTAGTACTTATTAATCAAACAGGTAGGGAATGGAAAGTGGATCAAATAGATCAAATAAGAGCTTAGAGTAAAACTAAGTTCAAATGGCAGAAGATCCTGACATACTGGTTTGGGAAATCTATTTAAATGTTACATGGCAACAATAGAAACCATCTAAGCTTTCTGATGAAGGAAGAGACAGAAGGGAATGACAATCTAGGAATTAGGCAAGGTCTGAAAAAAAAAAAAGAGCCATAGCAGAGCACTAAAAAGCATTCCTTTACCCATCAATAATTTAAATTTTAGTGTAAAAATAATATATTGATATTTTCCACCCAGGTACCTAGATAAAAATTAAATTAAAGCAAGCTAAAATGAAAAAGACAGAGAATTTAAAGTACTGGATCCTAGATCACAATGGTGATATTATAATAAGGAGAAGCCACATGAGGACACAAATCTAGGGCTACATCATAAGTTTGACTGGAACTTGCAAGTATCTCCTGCAGGGCCCAGGAGATGTTTTTGCAAGAATACTCTTGCATTATTTTCTAAGTATTCTGTGGGAGGTTAGCATTATCGATATGTTTCTATATTGAAATCTTTTATGTGGAGTCAGAGAAACTCTGGAACTGTGAAAACCCGGAGTTTTTGCATATTTGGGGAGTTGGAACAGAAATAGAAGAGCAGGAAAACATCTTTTTCTTTGAGTCAAAAATATTTTCTTAAAGGCAGATAGAATTGGGGGAGGAGATGCTATTTTATTAGTCACTGCCTCTCAAAAACCAGATATTAAAGGACAGAATTATTGATTTGAATGTAATTCAGTAAGTTCAATGAAAACGAAGTCTATTTGAAGTTAGAGAATTCCATTTCACAAAATCACCGTATTTTAAGGTGTGGACTAATTGCAAGTTTAACTTGCACATAATATTAGCTGTGGAATGAAAAAACAAAACAAACTACTCTTGCTGTACGACTGTTCATTACCCAGGAAATGTCATGGTGCTGCATAAATGAGGGACCCATTTCAGTTTAAACTTAACAGCAGACGATAGGATCAACATTGAAAGGGTAGGAAGGCCTCTTCAGTCTACACAGTTTTTCGAGAATCTTCACCTTCAAGGAGAAAGAATAGATGTGAGGAATAAGACAGATAAACCATTAGCCCTGAGGTGCATAAAAAGACTTACAGCATCATGAAGTCATTCTCAGAGTTAAAAAACAAAGATTGTGAAAACTCTGTAACACATAATTAAGGTTTTAGAATTAGAGAGCCCAGGCCAGATCACACAAGGAGCAGGATGACACATGGGATAGATGAGCCATACCATCCTGTAAGAAATTCCTTAGCTGTCTTGTTCAAAGCTTCTAACTGGTTCCGTTAACAAAAAGAACTGGGTCATCAAAAAAGCAAGAGAGTTCCAGAAAAACATCTACTTCTGCTTTACTGACTATGCCAAAGCCTTTGACTGTGTGGATCACAACAAACTGCGGAAAATTCTGAAAGAGATGGGAATACCAGACCACCTGACCTGCTTCCTGAGAAATCTGTATGCAGGTCAGGAAGCAACAGTTAGAACTGGACATGGAACAACAGACTGGTTCCAAATAGGAAAAGGAGTTCGTCAAGGCTGTATACTGTCACCCTGCTTATTTAACTTATATGCAGAGTACATCATGAGAAACGCTAGGCTGGAGGAAGCACAAGCCGGACTCAAGATTGCAGGGAGAAATACCAATAACCTCAGATATGAAGATGACAATACCGTTATGGCAGAAAGTGAAGAGGAACTAAAAGCCTCTTGATGAAAGTGAGAGAGGAGAGTGAAAAAGTTGGCTTAAAGCTCAACATTCAGAAAACTAAGATCATGGCATCTGGTCCCATCACTTCATGGCAAATAGATGGGGAAACAATGGAAACAGTGACAGACTTCATTTTGGGGGGCTCCAAAATCACTGCAGATGGTGACTGCAGCCATGAAATTAAAAGACGCACGCTCCTTGGAAGAAAAGTTATGACCAACCTAGACAGCATTTTAAAAAGCATTAGAGACATTACTTTGCCAACAAAGGTCCATCTAGTCAAAGCTGTGGTTTTTCCAGTAGTCATGTATAGATGTGAGAGTTGGGCTATAAAGAAAGCTGAGTGCTGAAGAATTGATGCTTTTGAACTGTGGTGTTGGAGAAGACTCTTGAGAGTCCCTTGGACTGCAAGGAGATCCAACCAGTCCATGCTAAAGGAAATCAGTCCTGAATATTCATTGGAAGGACTGATACTTTGGCCACCTGATGCGAAGAACTGACTCACTGGAAAAGACCCTGATGCTGGGAATGATTGAAGGCATGGGGAGAAGGGGACGACAGAGAATGAGATGGTTGGATGGCATTGCCAACTCAATGGACATGTTTGTGTAAGCTCTGGGAGTTGGTGATGGGCAGGGAAGCTTGGCGTGCTACAGTCCACGGGCTCATAAAGAGTCAGACACGACTGAGTGAACTGAACCAAACTGATTTATATCAAAATCTACTATGTGCCTACTAACTATAACTGTAGCTCACTTCAGTAAACATAGATTGTTTATTTAGAAAGTAAATAAATACTACCTTTAATCATGTTCCATGAGATTTCACTTTCCAGGCTGGATTTCAGGCAGATCTTCAGCTTTTTGGTAATTTACAGTTATAAGAATCACCTCACTCTGATAAGCCATATTCATTTTCCAGTATCAAGGCATTACAATGCACAGTGCACTCTAAATTAATCAGTCTAAGACTTGGTTAATGCATTCTCCTGAAGGCCTTCTGTAGCACTCCTACAGGTACGACCCCAACAGTTCATCCCATAGGCAGCCTCTGTATCTGTACAATCCTCACTGCAAGAAGCAGCCTTCTTGGATAAAGACTCATCCAAACGAAAGTAACCCCGGTTACTTTCACTGTATCTATGTGGCCCAGGAAGAATATATGAATTTTTCCCTTGATAAATGATGGAAATGGAAGCTGTTCTCAAGAATTCTGTTTTATCAAGATGTATTTCTATTTGAGGGTAGTACATATTATATACTCTTAGCAGAAACTTGTTTAGGATAGAGAGTGAAGATTGCCTGGAAAGGAAGTAAGGAACAAGAAAATTAATATTTATGGAAGATCTCCTATAAAGAAGTAAGCTGAACTAAAAGAAGAAGTGAAATGATGGCACCCCACTCCAGTACTTTGCCTGGAAAATCCCATGGACAGAGGAGCCTGGTAGGCTGCAGTCCAGGGGTCGCGAAGAGTCCGGCGCGACTGAGCGGCTTCACTTTCACTTTTTACTTTCATGCATTGGAGAAGGAAATGGCAACCCACTCCAGTATTCTTGCCTGGAGAATCCTAGGGACGGGGGAGCCTGGTGGGCTGCCGTCTATGGGGTCACACAGAGTCGGACACGACTGAAGCGACCTAGCAGCAGCAGCAGCAGTGAACAACTATAATTTTATTATTCCAGTTACTCTGCTTTTATGGGAACTTTTCTACTACCTCCCCAACATTTTCTGTGAATTGTATCCTGACATAATCATGCACACATTTATTCACCCATATGGCTGAGAAAATGGAAGCTTTAGGCACTGTAAGCCTTAGTCTTACCTGTCATGTCTACTACAAAAGAGAGAAAACCATATGCAACCAGAAAGAATGAAGCAGATTGCAGAGGTAAGAGACAAAGTGAATTTCCTGGGTTTGCGTAAGATTTCAGTTTCTGGTTCAAACTGAGACAGACACTCACCCTCTTTTTTCCTTTGGGTTCTCTCCCTGCGCCCCCCCCCACCCCCCCCGCCCATCCCCGTGTCTTTTACCTTAGGTTAGCTAAGCTGGAATATGTTGTCTGTAACCAAATTTCCCCTAACTAATAAGATCTAAAGCTTACAAGAAGAAGTGAAGCAAGGATTGAATTCACACCCAGGTCTGCATGATTCCAATATTTGTTCCACTCCCCACACTGCCAAGAGATAAGGATATGATGTGGTGATAAGAGTGAGCACTTTCAGTTCGGCATAAACAGAGCTGTAGTAGTCAGAACTTTAAAATGGTCATCCAAACATATCCAGGGCCTACCAGATTTGTATCTGCTGAAAATTTCAGCTCCGTAGCTAAGGGTTGATCTGGATAAACTGAAGAATGTTCAGTAGAGTGTCATAGAAGAGGATTAAGTAATTGGAAATGAGAAAAGGTACATAATATATATTGCCTCTGCAATTCAATTGATACTTCATATCCTGCACTCAAACATCTTTCTCATAATGGTAAAAGTGTTTTTTAAAATATTTTCTACTCTTTGTCTCATCTCCTCAAATAGGTTATGAGCTTCTTGAAGTCAAGGAGTTTCTATTTTTTTTTTTTTTTTGTATATTGTGTTAAATGAATTAAAATTGAAGACAGCTTGTTCAAACACAAGAGAATAAGAAGATAATTTAATAACAGTACTGGCAAATATGAATCTCTGCATTGATGGGAAATGACTTTTCCCCACACCACAAAGAGAAGAGGAAAAATTGGCACGTACTAACATGAGATATTTGAAAGTGAAAGTGACTCAGTTGTGTCTGACTCTTTGTGACCCGATGGGCTCGTCCATGGAATTCTCCAGGACAGAATATTAGAGTGGGTAACCGTCCCTTTCTCCAGGGGATCTTCCCAATCCAGGGATCGAACCCAGGTCTCCTGCATTACAGGTAGTTTCTTTACCAGCTGAGCCACAAGGGAAGCCCAAGAACACTGCAGTGTGTAGACTATCCCTTCTCCAGGGGATCCTCCCAACCCAGGAATCAAACCAGGGTCTCCTGCATTGCAGGTGGATTCTTTACCAACTGAGCTATCAGGGATATTAAGTGTTAGGGATAAATTTCCATATTGAAGCAATTGTTGTAGCATGAGGAAAGGCCTTAGAGATCCAACTTCTACACAGGGATATTTTTCTTGTCTAGGACAATTTTGATTTGGATCATTTAAATGTCTCTCAACAATGGTTTATGAACTTCATGCCCCTTCTTCAAGCCTTTCCAAGACCTATGAAGACATCAGACAAGAGTGTAATTTTATCTTTTTTCCCCATTAAAATGTATGAATATATTAATGCCTAGTGCTTCTGAATATTAGCATATGGAGCTCAGATACTAAAAATCTGTATCTTTGGTGAAACAAAAACAGGCCTGTGAAAACTACTCCTAAGTAGAAAAATATGTTTTGAAGGTATTTACCTTACATCATTTGACAGTTATGATAACTAAAGGGAATCCTCACACAGTCAAGCCAAAGCATACTATAAATGCAGTATTGAAATTTTTGCTTCTAGCCACAATGAACTAAAAAGTCTCTTGATGAAAGTGAAAGAGGAGAGTGAAAAAGTTGGCTTAAAGCTCAACATTCAGAAAACTAAGATCATGGCATCTGGTCCCATCATTTCACGGCAAATAGACGGGGAAACAGTGGAAACAGTGTCAGACTTTGTCTTTTGGGGCTCTAAAATCACTGCAGATGGTGATTGAAGCCATGAAATTAAAAGACACTTACTCCTTGGAAGGAAAGGTATGACCAACCTAGATAGCATATTCAAAAGCAGAGACATTACTTTGCCAACAAAGGTTCGTCTAGTCAAGGCGATGGTTTTTCTAGTAGTCACGTATGGATGTGAGAGTTGGACTGTGAAGAAAGCTGAGCGCCGAAGAATTGATGCTTTTGAACTGTGGTGTTGGAGAAGACTCTTGAGAGTCCCTTGGACTGCAAGGAGATCCAACCAGTCCATTCTGAAGGAGATCAGCCCTGGGATTTCTTTGGAAGGAATGATGCTAAAGCTGAAACTCCAGTACTTTGGCCATCTCATGCGAAGAGTTGACTCATTGGAAAAGACTCTGATGCTGGGAGGGATTGGGGGCAGGAGGAGAAGGGGACGACAGAGGATGAGATGGCTGGATGGCATCACTGACTCGATGGACATGAGTTTGAGTGAACTCCAGGTGTTGGTGATGGACAGGGAGGCCTGTCGTGCTGCGATTCATGGGGTTGCAAAGAGTCAGACACGACTGAGTGACTGAACTGAACTGAACTGACACTTATGAATGAAAAACCAACCCCACCTGTTAGAAGTTAATATACAAATATGAGCTATTTCTAATAGCTTCTTTGGAAAAGTATGCTGAGATTCAAAAGAAGTGGTTGATTTTGTTTTTGAATTTTAAAAGTAATGACTTGTTTTGATAATAATATTCCTAAGACTGCCCAGATGTTTGAAGTCAACAAAATAAGTGAGCATATTAAATAGGATACTGCTCAGTCTCTCAAGAGCTAGGTCTGGATGACTTTAACAGGTTATCTCTAAATGAGCTGCAATACTTTGGCCACCTGATGCAAAGAGCCAATTCATTGGAAAAGATCCTGATACTGGGAAAGATTGAGGGCAGAAGGAGAAGGTGACAGAGGATGAGATGGTTGGATAGCACCACCGATTCAATGGACATGAGTTTGAGAAAACTCTGGGAGATAGTGAAAGACAGGGAAGCCTGGCATGCTGCAGTCCATGGGGTGGCAAAGAGTCAGACACAACTTAGAGACTGAACAACAACAAAATGAGATGTCTAGTGTCTCCACTTTCCATTCTAAGATTAAATAAGTTGGTTAATGGAATGATGGAGACCAAGGCCATTTGGATTGGAAGTTCTATGCTGAAAAGCAAATATGTATTTCCTGGTTTTCCATATTTAAAACTTTTACCAGTTTGTCTTTTGGGGACTGAAATGAGGCTGACAACAAAGAACCATCTTATCAAGGCTATGGTTCAAACTGTGTTAGCATCATAGAATAACAGCTGAACATGCTAACCACTATCTCCATGGTACTGAAAATACACCTCTATGACAAGTCATAGGAACCAAAAGTGCTTCATCACATTGCTTTCCTTCATATAAATACCTCCCCCAATAGGGTTTTATGTCTCTCTTCTTAGCTTTCTCTGAATTAATCCTCTTTGCTCTGCTTATCAACTTTACTGAACTCAGAACTGTATGTAATTCACAAACTGAAGCTAGACAGGTCTCCTTCACAAAGTTGCTCCACACACCAATCCAGCAAGAGATCACTGCTGTGGACTAAACCCCTAGTCTGAGTTGCCGCACTGGAATCTCAGTGTATTTTGCTTCCCCCCATTGTCTTCCTAAATGAAAGGAAGGTAAATTTGAGCACTTACTAGTTGGTGAAATCATACATCCATTAAAGAAAAGAAGTTGAAGAAATATTCAACCCATCCCAGTTTCTCAAGAAACAAAGGGGCCCTACACACAGAAAAATAGAAAGGGGAGTTACCCCAAAAGGAAAACAAAAATTATGAAACAAACTTTTTTAAAGTGCCTAATCTCTAAGAAAGGTAGAATATCCTACAATGAGGTCTTTATTTTGAAATACCTTTCTTGGGTGGCATCCTGGTGATATCCTTTCAGAACGTCTCAGCTGCCAGTTAACTTGAAAAGGAAAGACAAGTTGGAAGGACAAAAGTTTCAGGTCTGGCCCAGAACATTCACACACTTCTGCCTGTTGCTGAAAGTGCTCACTGGTGCCATCCATTTCACAGTCTGAAACATAAGAAGGTACTAATTTCCTTGCCATTAAATTTTCATGAATGTTTAGTTTGCCATTTAAGGATGGAGTACTCAGGTCAAAAGGGCTGTATGTGAGGCTCATGCTTGAAACAAAACTAAACTGATCATGTAAGTGGCATTCAAAGCAAATCTGGCTTCATCCCATATGTACTTGTCTGCCTCGTTTTAAATACTTTCAATTCTAGGGCTTTATCCCAATTACAAGTGCAGAGGGCAGTGTATGGAAAGCCGTTTTAGAAAGGTGAGAAATACTGACTGCTAAGTCGAATCAGTAAATTAAATGAGTAAATAAAGAAGATACTCTTACGTGTAGAGTTCATGTTTAAGCAGCAAAGCTGACATGCATTCAGTTTAGCAATCAATCCCAATGTGGGGAAACCTGGAGATATTGTGTTCATTTTCTCAGCTTCTTTGAAAATAAAACTTTCCCAGAAAATAAGGAAACATTTTCTGGGAAATTAAAAACAATTTTTTCTCTCTGTCAACACTTCTCAAAAGAAGGTGGTAATCTTTTCTTTGAAAGGGTAAACAACAAAAAAAATTTTCCATCACTGCAAAGAAAGGGACAAAAAGTGCTGAAATTTAATGTTGCAAAGAGGTTGCCTTTTTGAGAGGGAGAACATGAGCATTCTCTGGTTACTTCGGTGATAGCCACTGACCTTGGCAAGAGGAAGCACTGTTTTGAAATGGATCCTGGTGGCACATTTACACCAGGGCAGCTTTTGGCTTCATGGATGGATTCCTGTACCCATCTGACCCTTGTAGACTATAAAGCCTACTATGTAGATTTCAGCCAAAGCAGTGTGTAGCACACCTGGAATTATAGTTTAAACAAGGCTCTGTAGAGTAAGGCTCAGTTTTCTCCTATTCTGGACACTAGATCTCAATTATAATAGTAAGATAGGATATAGCTGATATGAGTACTTACATTTAAAGTTAAAGTGGCTCTTTAACTTGGGAATTTATAAGGAAACTGAGAAGTTTTGTTGCAAATTATTGGACCTATATTCTAGAGTGAGGACAAACAGTAATTTAATTTATACGAACTTAAATTATGTAAAAAAGTGTGAAATAACTCTAAATGCTATTCTGACAAAAACCACAGTAAACATAAATAAATTAACAAAAGATGTTTTTCAAGCCTTGTGTCCAGAAAATTATAAAAACAATACTATACAAAAGATTAAAAACAGAAACCAAAAAAGAAAAATAGATTAGCTCAAGCATGTTAAAGGTAAAAATTTCTATACATAAAAAGATACGTCAAAAAAATTAAAGTAGAAAATATTTACAACTCACACAACACTTCATTAGTATAAAAAACAAAGAATTTCTACCCAAGAAGAAGAAAACTAGTACCTCCAAAAGGGAAATAAATGGCAAAAGATCTGAACAAATATTCCACATAGGAAGATATACAATCTAATAAAAATGAACAAAATATGAGCAGTAATTTCACAGAAGGAACACATAGCCAACAACCATAAGAAAGTTCCAGACTTATCTAGAGAAACTCAAACTGAGACCTCAAACAGTATGGGTATGGGCTTTTTGATTCCTTTTAGTAGGAACTTGTCAGACCAGGACACATACCTTCTCCCCTCTTTCAGTGCTGTGGGTTCCATTCCAGGTACAGTATGTTTCAATAGGCCTGATTTGCAGCAGGACAGCAGGATCCTAGTAGAGACTGAGTAGTTCCCCTCACTCAGGGGTACAAAGTAACTCACCCATCCCAGTGGAACATCCCATTGTAAATTCTACTTCCCTGGTGGCTCAGACAGTAAAGCATCTGCCTACAGTGCAGGGGACCTGGGTTCAATCCTTGGGTTGGGAAGATCTCCTGGAGAAAGAAATGGCAACCCACTTCAATACTCTTGCCTGGAAAATCCTATGGACAGAGGAGCCTGGTAGGCTACAGTCCATGGGGTCACAAATAGTCAGACACGACTGAGTGACTTCACTTTCAAGGCCTCTCCCAGCTGTGATGTAAGCTTAGTAGCAGAGCACTTTGATGCAAAGTGAGGGGCAGGGCAATGGCTGTATCCTGCCATTCCCTTGCCTTTACAACGTGGGGTATCTCAGCAGAGGTCCCAAGTCTGGCATCTGGGTCATCAGGCCCTACTGGTTGATCATTCAAATTGTTCAAATGTATTAAAGCCCGAGGGAGTACTTTAGTCCACCCAGCCAAGGTAGTTTTACCTATTGGTAATTTAATCTGCTGCATTAATATTCCATTTTTCCTTTCTACCAACAACACTGCCTACAGGTTATAGAGGAGATAGAACCTCCATTGGATGTCATGTTCTTTTGTCCAGTCTTGCACACACAACCTTCAAAATGTGGCCCCACTCTCTGTCTCTTTGGTGAGGGTATCCAAACATGATACTCAGTTTCTCTAATCACCTAAGGGTGACAACCTGGTTTATGCAGGCACAGGAGAAAGCTTGGGTTAGACCAGACAGAATGTCCACACAAACCAAGGCATATCTAGAACCCTCACTCAGAGGGAGGGTCCCAATATAATCAATTTGCCAGTCCCTAGCCAGCTGGGAAATCAAGGGCATTGTCCCAGAGTCCTTTGGTAGTTGCCTTGTGCATTGTTTAGAACACAGAGATGTGCTGTGACTGCATTCATCACGTCACGGTATCTCAAGGTCAATCTGGCTTCCTTGGCATTACACCATCCCCGCATGCTCTAGGGTGGCCACTCTTTCTACATATACAAGCTGCTGTATCTACTGAGCATCAGCTTCCTAATAACTGGGGGGGTGTCAGCACCTTGTGAGCTGGGATGTGGAAAACAGTGAGGACTGTCACAGGCTCTTGCAGGAGAAATCAAATATCTTTCCATATATCCTGCCCCTGCAAGGGCTTATTCATGATCATCTACCCATCTTTCCCATTGTCCAAGCCATAGGTTTAATCCCTTTAAAATAGCCCAACTTTCAGTACAAAGAGTAATGGCCAAGGTTCTTGAGTACCAGCTAAAATGCTCCGAGTTCAGCCCGTTGGTTGCAATAGTTTGTTCCTGTTTCCGTCCAGATGGTGTCAGTGTTGGGCTGAATTGCAAGTGCAGCCATGTGGATGGGTTGCCCGACTAGACCCCTCTGTGTACCAGGCATCAGGAGGAATTTTCACTATCCTCTCTCAACAGCCTACAGGGCCTGCCACAGGACTTTGGAGAACCTCCATTTTCTACATGGCCTTGTATTACCTGCATTTCTAGAGACAGTGGACTTGAGGACAGGTTAGTCCTCTGCTACAGGCATGCCTCTGAGTCAAACTGGGAGTCTGAGCCATGGCAGAGATAGGTCGACAGAAAAGATTCTCAATTCACCTTCAATAGGAAGGGAAGCTCTTACCATGACACACTGTTCCTTCATGAGAGGCTCTCCTGGAGGACTGCTGTGTACACTGCTAGGAGCCACTGCTTTACAGAGTGTATCAGGTTTCTTACGCCTTCCAGAGCTGGGACCAAAATTCTAGGGATACTCTAAGGTTCTGTTGTTGTTCAGTCGTCCAGTTCTAGGGGCATATCTATTAACTATGTGGATCATGTTTAAATTTATGAAGCCTACTCTCTTAACCTTACAACTAGCATTCTTTAAAATATCTTTCCATGCATTCTGTAAATTCATATCCCACAACTTGCAAACAAACCCACCAAACTGTCCCTCAGATTTCCCTTCAAAATTTACTAGATAGCCATTTCTGTGCTAGACTATCTTTATTTTTTAAAAAATAATGGATTCCTTATTAATGAAATACTCATTCTCTTATACTTTTCCAGTTATGAAGATGTTTATGCAGAATCCCCTATATTCAAGAATATGTCCTGAATAACTCAGAATAGGAGGAATTTTTCCAATGAGTTTCTAGGATTCATTAATAAAATTATATGTCAAGGTGTTTGTCAGGTAAGTTTTCAAGATCTATCTGATTCTATCAACACTACATATGACCCAGTGGGACATCCATAAGGCTTTCTTGGCGATCTTGATTAGTCTTGTAAATATTGTAACAAGTTAGACTTCTATTCTGACACTAGAAGAATGATTCAGAGTTGAATGGTTATAGCTTATCAGAGAGATTAATTTTAAAAATTAAACAGTTCAGAGGAATAGGGTGTTCTAATTATGAAACTGTTAGGAAGCGCTATGTCCAACGTACATGAGGAGCTTGTAGAAGGCCTGTCAGCTGGGGATAGAGACAGGACAGAACCATGGGGAGGATTTATACTTCTTGAATTTTCAGGTTGAAGGATGTATTGTCTAGAAAAATCTTGAGTAAGTGAAAATAGATCCAGCACTCAGAACAAAAAGATCTCTATGTCAGACATCTCAATAGTAGGCCATTAAAATAGGCTTGTGAAAAGAGAAAATAATAGGCAGTTTAATAATAAGCCCCCATGAAATCTCTGAACTTTTGAAAATAAACAAATTGGTTGTCATTGGTAAACAGCAAACATCTGAAATGATCTGGACCTGAGGAATTCTGAATGCCGTGGAGGGCTGCTGACATTTTTGTTTGTCTCCCGCATGTGTTTTCTCATTAGTTGCTTGAAAAAGGAACATTCAATAGAAGTTCTAGGCTTATATTTTAGGTCCGAGTTTTTCAATATTGGCCCTATCGACATATCTGACCAAATAATTCTTTTTTTGCTGGGGGTGTGTGTGGGGGGTCATCCTCTAAATTGTAAGATATTTAACAGCATCCCTGGCCTCTGCCCAATAGATGCCAATCACACAAGCCCTCAAGTTATGACAACCAAAACTGTCTTCAGAAATTGATAAATGTTCCCAGGAGACAAAAACCATCCCTGGCTGAGAGCCGCTGCTCTAGGCTGATATTTACTATACACCACAGATTCAAAGATCCACACATTGCTGGATTCTTTATCATCAAAAGAATTAAAAGCACTGAAAAGGTCTGAGGCATAAATATACAAGGCATCAACCCCAAAACTGTACCCTTTCACTTATTCCATACCACATTGCTAATTATATCTTGAAATCTTAGAAAATGAGCTTTTTGAATGACTCAATGTTCAAAATTATTCTTAGAAATTGTCCAAGTCCAAACAAGTTAGATATGTTAGTAATAGAAATGTACATAAATTTCTTGGCTGAATGCACTTAGAAAAGTTCCATTAAGCTGGACCCTCCTTCAATCAAGTCAGGCCTTACTTCTATGCGTAGAAGTTTGGCCTTTAATCTGCTGCTTGTCAGAGGCAAAAGGCAGACTACACATCCCAGAAAGAATGGAAGACCACTTCAACCCCAGTTTAGATCCCAGATCCAGATTCCCTTGTCTTACCTTTTACTCTGGCAGATTTCCCTATATAAAGGGTGTGTCTTAAACTGTTCAAGCCACTAAACAAGGTACTATAGACTGGGTGACTTATAAACAACAGAAATTTATTTCTCACAGTTCTGGAGACTAGAAGTCAGAGGCCAGAGAGTTAGCATGGTAGGGTTCTGATGAGAATCCTCTCCTAGTTGCATATTACAATCTTCCTACTGTATTCTCATAGGCAGAGAGAGGGCTTGAGATCTCTCTGAAGTCTCTTATATAAGGGCATTAATCCCATTCATGAAGGTTCCACCCTGATGATCTGACCACCATCCAAAGGCTTCTTCACCCACCTCTTTAATATCATCACAGTATGGGAATTTCAGCTTACAAATTTTCTGGAAATAGAAACTGATTCAGTCCATAATATGGAGCTACCTTATTTGGTGAAGCTGAAAAATCCAACAGTCATAGAAGAGATAATCTCTAAAGGGTGAATGTGTATATGCTTAAGACAAGTGTTTTAGGATATGTATTCAGTGAGGTGATGTGACTCTGCCTGGGCTTATATCAATGGACGTGAGTCTGAGTGAACTCCGGGAGTTGGTGATGGACAGGGAGGCCTGGCATGCTGCGATTCATGGGGTCACAAAGAGTTGGATACGACTGAGCGACCTAACTGAACTGACTGACACTCTGTTTAATCGTAGCTTCCACTATCTCCAAACCCCAAATTGCCAACACCCCTTGCAAGTCTATTTCATAACTCTTCTCTGTGTATGCTTTAAACTCCTGTTTCCATTGCTAGTTGACTGACTCTGAGTTACCCAAATCCAGTTCAGGAAAGGAGAATTTGATTGACTTATCCCATCTTTTCAAATAATAATAACAATAGGGAGGGGACTTCTTTATACCTGTGGCTGATTCATGTTGATGAATATTGTAAAGCAATTATCTTCCAGTAAAAAATATACAATATTTTAAAGTGATTATCTTCCAATAAAAAAATAATAACAATAATAACGTGCAACAGGATAAGGTATCATGTACCAAAGAGTGCTTGCCTTAACTCTTAATCCTTACTTCAAACAAACCAAATAGGAATAATCATTAAGCTCATTGCGTGAAAGAAAAAAAAATGAAGATCAAAGTTGAGTGGCAAATCTTGGATCTGGACTCAGACAGTCTAACTCAGTTTCCATTCTTTTAATCACCAATAATTTGATGGTCATGGATCAGGTGCCCACCAAGGTCCAATTTTGGCTGCTCCCGAGTAGGACAAAGCATGTGGTCCCCACATTAGGAGCTGAGGGCAGTGTCACATCATTTAAAGTGGCTTAGGCATGTGGCAGAAAACTACCTTTGATCTAACTCAATAGCCATCCAAAAGGGCCACAAAGGCCAGCTTAAACACAGAGTGAGTAACAGGTTAGCAAAAATATATCTCCTGTATCACGAAAGGAGCAAGAACAAAAAAGGTAAGGCCAACCTTTTCCTTTAAACCACAAAATAGATCAGGTTATAGTGGACCCATGGATTTGTTGAGCAAATTGGATAAGGAAAAATTCTACACACTTTTTAAATGCTAACATTCTTGTTATTAAATTCTGTTTTTGAATCATCTCTCAGTGATTAATGCACTCTGTTAAGTCTATTTTATTTTAGTTACATTTTATCTTATATTTTGCAAAAAATGGATATAGGGTAGTTAGAGAGCTACATGTACTTCTAAAAATACATCTTTGTACTATCTTTGTCAATGAAAGTGTGCTTGCCTAATTTTGAATATCTGCATTTTAACCTAGTCTCTTGCAAAACTTACAGATATGTCTCCATGTTCTTCTGGAATTTAGAGTTACATAAGAAAAATGAAAGCTTAATTTTAATTTGTTCATTGAAATTTTTTTTTTCTACTGCATGAGCACTTATTTTTTCTAAAACCTAATAATATATTTGCAAGAATAGATTTTGTAGTGTTTTGGGGAGGGGGAGTGTCTGTTTTGAATGCTTTTTAATAGAATGTGAGCCTTTTGAATCTACATACTTTGACTTTTATCAACACAAAGTTTTTTATCCCATTACATTTTTAGTAATTATTCTGTTTATATTATCTTTGTTGGTTCCTTAGAAGTACTCAGCATTATTAGCTTTAGCTTAAATTCTATTCTTTGCCCTCTATATACATGACCTTTTCCTTTTCCTTCTTATCCTTTTACTCTATGTTCTGCAAAAATTTCTCAAGTTTGTTTTCCACGAGAGTATCTGCATCATTGAATGTGCTGTTTACTCCCTGGCATGAATGTCTAATTGTTTTTGTATTGCTTTAGTTCCTTGTTGCTCTTAACTATCTCTCCCATATCTCTTTCAATCTCACTGGGTATCCTCTCATCCTGGCTTGATCTTTCCTAGTAACTTTGTGCTGCTTCATAATGGTCATGTTTTATTACACCCTGAACTTGTTTTCATGGGCTTCGTTAATGTCTTTTGTGATTGTTCATCTTTGACAAGGAGACACATGTTCAGATTTGCCATTCTCAAAGAAGAAGAGCATGTGGATGGCTGATGTTTTCAGTCACCAGATTTTTATCCTGCTTTCCCTAACAACTTGCTTTACACAGAAATAGGAACTTTGAGAAAATGGCTGTTCAAGAAGACTGCATTTGATGTGAGACTAGCTACGGGGCATGGTAGCCTGGGATATATAGTTCTTAAAATAAAATGTCATACTGTTTAATAGACCCTGTAGTGCACAGCAATTTGTAGATGATAGATGGTAATTTTTCATGAATTCCATCTTTTAAAAAAACAGGAGGGCAAGGGTTTTAGGGGGAAAGATCTCATTTGAGTTCAGCAGAGCTGCTGATGCTTAGTCGCTTCAGTTGTGTCCAACTCTGTGCAACCCCATAGATGGCAGCCCACCAGGATCCCCCGTCCCTGGGATCCTCCAGGCAAGAACACTGGAGTGGGTTGCCATTTCCTTCTCCAATGCATGAAAGTGAAAAGTGAAAGTGTCCGACTCCTAGCGACCCCATGGACTGCAACCTACCAGGTTCCTCTGTCCATGGGATTTGCCAGGCAAGAGTACTGGAGTGGGGTGCCATTGCCTTCTCACTCCAAGAGAAAATTTGCCAATACTTGGGATTTTTTAAATGAATTATCACCTTGCTGGCCAGTTCTATCTGAGAATAGTTTACCAGACATGAGGAAACAAAATTGAATTCTATAAGCATTTTTCTTGTTCATTAATAAAATACTTACTAGTATTTCTGAAAGTTAAATAATCAATAAAGAATATACAAAAATCATACAAGTATATATACAAAAACATAGTTTTATATAGTTTAGGGGAATGGGAAAAGAAATAGGTGTGTGTGTGTATATATATAAATAATTTTAGTGTCCTACTTTTTAAGCTAGAATTGTGAAAATGCATTTTGTATGTTATTTGTAAATATAATTTTAAAGGTACATTAGGTTGCATCAAAGTGATGTACTATGGCTACTTAGGCTGAGTCTAGTGATTCACCATAGTTTGCTTGTTGTGATCCACTGGATCATTGAAAAAGCAAGAGAGTTCCAGAAAAAAAATCTACTTCTGCTTTATTGACTATGCCAAAGCCTTTGACTGTGTGGATCACAACAAACTGTGGAAAATTCTGAAAGAGATGGGAATTGAAATTGAATTGAAAATTCTGAAAGAGATGCTCAAGATGCCTCTTGAGCAATCTGTATGCAGGTCAGGAAGCAACAGTTAGAACTGGACATGGAACAACAGACTGGTTCCAAATCGGGAAAGGAGTACATCAAGGCTGTATATTATTACCCTGCTTATTTAACTTATATTCTGAGTACATCATGAGAAACTCTGGGCTGGATGAAGCACAAGCTGGAATCAAGATTGCCAGGAGAAATATCAATAACCTCAGATATGCAGATGACACCACCCTTATGGCAGAAAGCAAAGAAGAACTAAAGAGCCTCTTGATAAAAGTGAAAGAGGAGAGTGAAAAAGTTGGCTTAAAACTCAACATTCAGTAAACTAAGATGATGGCATCTGGTCCCATCACTTCATGGCAAATAGATGGGGAAACAACGGAAACAGTGACAGACTTCATTTTGGAGGACTCCAAAATCACTGAAGATGGTGACTGCAGCCATGAAATTAAAAGATGCTTCCTTCTTGAAAGAAAAGTTATGATCAATCTAGACCACGTTAAAAAGCAGAGACATTACTTTGCTGACAAAGGTCTGTCTAGTCAAAGCTGTGGTTTTTCCAATGGTTATGTATGGATGTGAGAGTCGGACTATAAAGAAAGCTGAGTGCCGAAGAATTGATGCTTTTGAACTGTGGTGTTGGAAAAGACTCCTGAGAGTCCCTTGGACAGCAAGGAGATCCAACCAGTTCATGCTAAAGGAAATCAGTCCTGAATATTCATTGGAAGGACTGATGCTGAAGCTGAAACTCCAATACTTTGGCCACCTGATGCGAAGAACTGACTCACTGGAGAAGACCCTGATGCTGGGAAAGATTGAAGGCAGGAGGAGAAGGGGACAATGGAGGATGAGATGGTTGGATGGCATCACCGACTCAATGGACATGAGTTTGAGTAAACTCTGGGAGTTGATGATGGGCACAGAGGCCTGGCATGCTGCAGTCCATGGGATCGAAAAGAGTCGGACACAAAGGAACAACTGAATTGAACTGACTGACTGAGTGACAGACTTTATTTTCTTGGGCTCCAAAATCACTGTGGATGGTGACTGCAGCCATGAAATTAGAAGACGCTTGTTTCTTGGAAGAAAAGCTGTTATAAATCTAGACAGCCTATTAAAAGGCAAAGACATCACTTGGCCGACAAAGGTCTGTATGTATAGTCAAGGCTACGATTTTTCCAGTAGTCATGTACAGATGTGAAAGCTGGACAATAAAGAAGGCTGAGTGTCAAAGAACTGATGCTTTCAAATTGTGCTGAAGAAGACTCTTGAGAGTCTCTTAGACCGCAAGGTGATCAATCCTGTCAGTCCTAAAGGAAATCAACCCTGAGTATTCATTAGAAGGACTAATGCTAAAGCTGAAGCTTCAATACTTTGGCCACCAGATGGGAAGAGTCCACTTATTGGAAAAGACTCTGATGCTGGGAGAGATTGAAGGCAAAGGGAGAAGAGGGCAGTAGAGAACAAGATGGTTATATAGCATCACCAACTTGATGGACATGAACTTGAGCAAATTCTGGGAAGGACAGGGAAGCCTGGCATGCTGCAGTCCATGGGGTCAACAAAGAGTCAGACATAAAGACTTAACAACAGTGACTCACCATTAAACATATTTGTAATAAATATTTATAATTTATAATAACTGTATTATTACAGAGTTCCAAAACTAGTACCATTGATTTAAAGAGCATAAACACTTATAACATCTTAATTATATATTGAGCTTTACAAAAGTGTCCAACCAGTTTACAGAACAATGAGTAAAACACAAATATGCCTAGCTCAACTTATCCTTAACAATACTGGATATTTTTATCAGTTTTATTTTTCATTGGTTAATTTTTTTTTTCTTTACTTGGATTACCAGTAAGACTATTTTCCCTATATACTTGTGTACTAATCGCATTTCCTCTTTGGGAAAATATTATGATTAGTACAGTGGGTCTCCAGAAGATAAGAAGGAACATATTTACCTTATCAAGACAATTTTGAAAGTTTTATAGTCATTACAAAAAGTAGAATTCCTGATTTCACCATTCTCAAAGACTTTTATTCTCATTTTCCATCACTCTACTACCCATTACCACTATGTTCCAGTTAAACCAAACAATTTGCAGTTTCTCGTATCAGTCATATGCTCTCAGTCACTTGACTTTACACATACTCTTCCTTTTGAATGTCCTTCATCTTACCTCAAACACACACAAACACACTGTACATACCACGCATGCACACAGAGCCTATGTTTTTTCCCAGGCTCCATCAGTAGCTCGTTGCTATATTCCTCATAATGTCTAACATCCAACACCATAATAATTAATATTCTTTCTAGACTTTCTCACTAACCTGTGGGTTCTGTGAGGGCAGGGACATCTCATCTTTGATCTCTAGATTCCACATCATTTATCATCACGTACAGAAGAAAGTAGAAACTCAGTAAATGGTTCTGTGAATATGAACAGTATTGAAAAATAAACATAGCTGTATTCTTAGTGATAGAACTGAATGTCACCCCTAATAATTGTCATGACTCTGAGGGGCAGCTTGTTTGAGTGGAAAGAATATAAATTTCGGAGCTGGTCAAACTTAGGTTCAACCCAGCTGTGCTACTGTCCTTGGAGTCATTACCTAATATTAATATCTCTGAGACCACACTGGAACAAATGGTAATCACAAAACATATCTTACTAGGATTATTTGAGTATAAATTAGGTAATGAGTATATGAAAGAACCTAGCATATAGTAGTGGCTCCAAAAATAATAGACATTTTCTAGTTACTGCTGTATATTTCCATTATAACACTATGGAAATTATTTCCATATAATTAAAACTTCATTCCATGTATATTTCTATTCCATGTATGTTCTACTATAATAAATATTAACCAATTCAAAGGATTTGATTCTTATGTATATATTTTTCCTTGAATCGTTAAGACCAAGAGATAAGGTCAATTGTTCTGTCCATATTCTCGCTGCACGGGCAAGAATATTCTTTTTAAATAAATCTTGGTGAAGAATTAGCTGTAACCACAGTTGAGAAAAGAAGACCTGTATTTTCCAAAAGCAAGAAAGATAGAGTACTCGGTAAAGAAACACATGATCTAATCATCTGCTACTTAATTATTTTTTTGGTTTGCCCCATTAAAACTGCTGAAGGTATTTGGGGACCTGAAATTGCTATAAATAAAGGTACCGCTATCCCTGATGGCAAAAGGAAAGAACTTCTGGATCATGCTCTACTTTTCATTACCAAAAATAATTCACTTGAGCCACACTAAAGAAGTACGTGAAATCTTTTCAGTTGAAAATCAGATGTAAACCAGTAGTGTGTTCAGCCTGTGCACGGGTACATACATGCTCGTGTGCACACAAACATCCACACATACCAGAAATTCTCTGACAGCCGGCTTCTGTTTATGACACAGCCAAGATTCGTACGTGCCTTCTGTATGCCTTCCTTCAGTCCAAAAGGCATTTACATCCATTTGCCAGCCAGATGAACTCAGGGAAAAAGTCACAAAGTCTGCACAAATAAGGATGACACAAGTATTTGTGCAGAATAAATTTGCCAAGATCTTTTTCCTTCTACCCTTATCCCATACCCCCTGCAAGCTGTTTTTACATGCTGCAGTTTCCTTTCTGCTGACAGCTCGGACCATCTCCATCAGGACTTTGTGTTCTTAGGCCTCATTCCAGGCAATTCTCCATGATTAAATGTAATAGAATGTGTAGCCCCTAGTATGGTGTGCTAAGCACAACAAAACGTGCTCAGTGCATAAATGTTTGTTTCTAACTTTTCCAACCCCTCTGAGCACTCACAGAATTATCCTCCATACCTTTCTACACAGGGTCAAAATTACTGCCCCTGGCAGAGCTTCTCAAATACTGAGCAATGTCTACAAATTTTCCATTTTAGAGGTTTTTAACATCCTAAAATATGAAAAACAAATGCTAAAGCCAGATTTTTAACAACAATAGTAGATTTTAAACTTTTACACCTAACAAAAGACTATATTTAAATATAATATACTCAGCACTACTATTTACAAGGCAACTATAGAATTTGTAAAAGGATATTACAGCCACTGTAGTCCAGGAATGCAACAGGAGTTAAACATGCATGTTATTTCTCATCTTCTAAATATGTTCATTGTGTTTTGTCTGTGTGGAAAGGCTCATTTGGAAGCGACATTTGAAATATAAATTTCAAGTCCTTTGAAATGTAAACTCTTCATTCAAAAAGCCTTACTCCGATCTTTATCACAGTGCTTGTGTCCACACATTTATGGCAAGGAAACCACAAGCAAATAAAGAAAGAGTTAGGGGTAAGATCTGCCCTGAAAATAAGTGGGAAAGAGAAACTTAGAGGAGTCAAATGGGGCCATTATGTCCAGATCTACTTACAGGTTGAATTGAAGAGAATTTCTTTCCACAACCCCCTGATAACTCATTCCCTGTTGCCAAGGAGGCCTTGACCTCCCCCTTGCATTAGCAGAGCCCCGTATCAGTGTCCCAGGAGAATGAACTGTCATGGAAGCCCTGACAATCAAACCAATGAATCAGCAGGCTAAGACTAGAATATTTCCCCCAGACTTTTCTGATGAAAGTAAGCTATTCCTCCTGCAAAGGTGCCTCAAGAGTTTATAACTTTTATGCTGAAAATGTTTCTGAAGTAACTACATAGCACCGATGAACACTGAGTACTATTTTTAATGATGAACTACTTTACTTTCAAGAGAAATAAACAATGAGAGATTTAAAGTGATTATAAAGGCAAACACACAGAGTAATGTATTTATAACTGGAAACTGCAGGTTAAAATGTAACACTAAATATATATCAGGATGTGATAAATACAAGCTATTATGGAATTATGTTTCATGACATGATGTGATTGTTTTATGGGTTATTGAATTGCAGAAAAAATTATATACCAATGAATAGTATGGAGAAAGTCAGCATAATGTGGTGAAACAGCGTGAACTTTGGTATTCTCTTTCTTATCTTCTCCTCCCTCCTTATCTCTGCAACCTGGTTTCTGTCCATCACTGCTTAGCCTCCAGTTTCCCTGAAACATCTGCCAACAAGGTAAACTCATTGTTGCTAAATCCAAAGAATACTTTTCAGTCCTTGTCTTAATTGACCTCCCTCCACAGCATATGACTCTGGAAAATGCCCTTCCTTTTGCACACTCTCAGTCTTGACTTCCCTGACATCATCCCTCCTGGACATCGTCTGATAACTCCTTCTCAGTCTCCTTGCAAATGCTTCTTTAATCTTGATCCCTTTAGAATTGTTGCTAAAGGTGACACTCAAGACTCTTTTTTTTTCTTTTTCTCAATGTACATTATCTCCCTGATGACTTCATCTATGACTGTAACTGCTTTCTCCTTGTTAAAGGACTTTCTAACCTCTCCCTCCAGACTTCGATCTCTCTCCTGAGCTCCAGAACTATAGAGCTAACTGCCTACCAGATATTGTAACAGTTCTCTATTACTGAACAACGTATCACTCGAAAGTAGTAAATCAAAGGAATTATTTATTTTACTCACCAGTTTAGAGGCCAGCTGGGCTCAGCTAAGTAGTTCTCACTGCATGCAGGTCCCTCACACAGTTGTGGCCAGACAATGACTGGGGCTGAGATCAGCTCAGCATCTTCTTTATTCAATTGTCTGTTACCCAGTATTCAATAGTTGGAGACTGAACTCTGAGCCATCTCTCTATATATGTAAGCATGTGGTCACTCCAGGTGGTAGCCCGAGGGTAGCCAGACTTCTTAAATGATAGCTGAAAGCTCTGAAAGGGAACTCACATTCAGAAATGATCTGACATTCCCAGCAAGGCCATGTTAGTCTCCTACTGGACATAAACAATTTCATAGAATACCAACCTTAGGCAAGGTTACTCTGACATCATGACAGGATTATATAAAGCAAGGCCTCTTCATAACCTTGTATAAGTATAGATAAAAGCAAGATCACTATGGCACCTCTAAAATATCCAACCATAGAATTACTCCCACATTCTGACAACACCCAGTCTAGACCAAATCTCTTTCTTAAACCTTCCCACAAATGGCCCAACCAAATCCCAAACCCTGTAAGGGTTCTTTCTAATATCTTCCTATTGACACATCCCACAGTTTCCCATGATGTGCGTTCTTCCTTGCTACAAATAACAAATCCTCAACTTGTTTAGCTACAAGTGTGTTCCTGGTGGACTTTGATTGAAGAGCACTGATAGATCCCAATATTATTCCATTAAATGGATATATCCATAATTATTCAACTAATCCTTTATTGCTGAACATTTAACTTACATACTAATCAAGGTCCAGTTGGGAGACAGAAACCACAACAGTTATTTGAACAGGGAAAAATAAATATTCAAAAAACTACTAAAACAGGTAAAAGTAGGCTCTAAGGGGGCTCTAAATTGGGAAAGGAGTACATCAAGGCTGTATATTGTCCCCTGCTTATTTAACTTATATGCAGAGCACATCATGCAAAATGCCAGGCTGGATGAAGCACAAGCTGGAATCAAGATTGCAGAGAGAAATATCAGTAACCTCAGATATGCAGATGACACCACCCTGATGGCAGAAAGTGAAGAGGAACTGAAGAGCCTCTTGATGAAAGTGAAAGAGGACAGTGAAAAAGTTGGCTTAAAACTCAACATTCAGAAAATGAAGATCATGGCATCTGGTCCCATCACTTCATGGCAAATAGATGGGGAAACAGTGGAAACAGTGTCAGGCTTTATTTTGGGGGGTTCCAAAATCACTGCAGATAGTGATTGCAGCCATGAAATTAAAAGACACTTACTCCTTGGAAGGAAAGTTATGACCAACCTAGATAGCATATTCAAAAGCAGAGACATTACTTTGCAACAAATGTCCATCTAGTCAAGGCTATGGTTTTTCCAGTAATCATGTACGGATGTGAGAGTTGGACTGTGAAGAAAGCTGAGTACCGAAGAATTGATGCTTTTGAACTGTGGTGTTGGAGAAGACTCTTGAGAGTCCCTTGGACTGCAAGGAGATCCAACCAGTCCATTCTGAAGGAGATCAGCCCTGGGTGTTCTTTGGAAGGAATGATACTAAAGCTGAAACTCCAGTACTTTGGCCACCTCATGCGGAGTTGACTCATTGGAAAAGACTCTGATGCTGGGAAGGATTGGGGGCAGGAGGAGAAGGGGATAACAGAGGATGAGATGGCTGGATGGCATCACTGACTCGATGGACGTGAGTTTGAGTGAACGCCGGGAATTGGTGTTGGACAGGGAGGCCTGGCGTGCTGCAATTAATGGGGTGGCAAAGAGTCAGACATGACTGAGCTACTGGACTGAACTGAACTGAAAATCACTGAAGATGGTGACTGCAGCCATGAAATTAAAAGATGCTTGCTCCTTGGAAGAAAATCTATGACCAACTTAGACATCATATTAAAAAGCAGAGACATTACTTTGCCAACAAAGGTCCATCTAGTGTGTGGTCCGTCTAGTCAGGTTTTTCACAGTAGTCATGCATGGATGTGAGAGTTGGACTATAAAGAAAGCTGAGCGCCAAAGAATTGATGCTTTTGAACTGTGGTATTGAAGACTCTTGAGAATCCTTTGGACAGCAAGGAGATCCAACCAGTCCATGCTAATGGCAATCAGTCCTGAATATTCACTGGAAGGATTGATGCTGAAGCTGACACTCTAATATTTTGGCCACCTGATGCGAAGAGCTGACTCATTTGAAAAGACCCTGATGCTGGGAAAGATAGAAGGCAGGAAGAGAAGGGAACAATAGAGGATGAGATGGTTAGATGGCATCACTGACTCAATGGACATGAGTTTGAGCAAGCTCTGGGAGTTGGTGATGGACAGGGAAACCTGTCATGCTACAGTCCATGGGGTCATAAAGAGTCAGACATGAAGAACAACTGAACTGAATTGACCTGAAGGGGGTCTAACTTTAAATTCCTTGCTCTTTTAATTTGTGATACTTTGGGATTGACAAGTGCATACTTCTATATTTAAAATAGATTACCTATTTTAATCTAATAAGGACCTATTGTATAGCACAGGGAACACTGCTTAATATCCTGTGATAACCTAAATGGGAAAAGAATTTGACAAAAAATAGATATATGTATATGTATAATTGAATTACTTTTGCTGTACACTTAAAACTAACACAACATTGTTAATCAGCTATGTGCTCAGTCACTTAGTCATGTCCAACTCTTTGCAACTCCATGGACTGTAGCCCACCAGGCTCCTCTGCCCATGTAATTTTCCAGGCATGAATACTGGAGTAGGATGCCGTTTCCTATTCCAAAGGATCTTCCGGACCCAGGGATCAAACCCGTGTCTCTTGTGTCTCCTGCACTCCCAGGCAGATTCTTTACCACTAGTGCCACCTGGGAAGCCCCATTAATCAAGTATGCTCCAATATAAAATAAAATTTTAAAAAGAGCAGGTACTATCTATAGACTGAGGAAGAAGGACAATAAGGGACTAGGAGAAGCCCTCTGGGACCCAAGGCTGAATTCAAACCTCTTCAACAGGAGTCACTACCATAGGCAGCCTACTATAGCAAAAGAAAAACAAAAACAAAAGAAACACTTGACTGAGAGAACTAGCTGTAAAAAGAGCTCATCATTGCTGGTAGGTGTGGATAGGTGGGAGCTGATGGGCAGGAATGGCATGCCTTTGCTGGCTGGTATGGATAGGCCAGAAAGTGGCTGTAGATGTGGCCAACATTGCTGGTTGCTCTCAAGTAGCTACAGATAAGGAGAGATGGTCTGAGGGTGCTGCTCAAGCTCCTGCTTAAGGCTGTGGGGCTCAGAATGTATCTAGAGGGCTGCTGCTGCTGCTGCTAAGTCCCTTCAGTCGTGTCTGACTCTGTGCGACCCCATAGATGGCAGCCCACCAGGCTCCACCATCCCTGAGATTCTCCAGGCAAGAACACTGGAGTGGGTTGCCATTTCCTTCTCCAATGCATGAAAGTGAAGAGTGAAAGTGAAGTCGCTCAGTCGTGTCCGACTCTTAACAACCACATGGACTGCAGCCCACCAGGCTCCTCCATCCATGGGATTTTCCAGGCGAGAGTACTGGAGTGGGGTGCCATCACCAACCTGGGGAAGAAGTGTTTTCTTGCAACTGCTCTATACTGTCCTCTGCTGATGAAGTGAATAGCCCACCAGCTGGCAAAAGAAGAGTTTACAGGACTCAGCTACATAACACAAAGGAAGACAAAGAAGGGTGAATTTGGAGCTCAGGACAGTAGAATGATAACTGGCACCTTGCAAGTTTTCACCATTATAACTAAAACTATTATCAAAATCCACATAAATCTTTATGGATACCTTACAATTATTTCCCATAGAATAGATTACCAAGGTCAAAGATTCAAACACTTAAAACTCCTCCATAAAGGTATGAACATTTATGCTTATTCCAGCAGGAGATAATTGTCTGAAGAACAAGCATTCTCTAGGCAGTTCTAGGAGGCTGATATACTAGAACAAATCCTTAGACAGTGAATGATCTTAAGCTGATTGCCTAGGTTAGTCTGCTCCTGTTGCTCTGCTCATTTCTTCATGGAGTCTTTCTCTCAGGTGATTTTGGTTTGTTTGTTTGTTTATTTAAGTGACTAGCAAAGCAGAGATAAAATTAAGATTCTAATAATTGGAAAAAAAGCTTTTAATGAAATTTGAGACCACCCATAAATGATATCTGATTTTTCAAAAGATATGATTCAGGAAAGCCAAGATCCATGTTCACATTTTTGAAATGGAGGACTTGGGAAATATTTGATATATCCCCTCACTAATGTCAAGGTTCTCATACTTGTAAGGTTGTTATGAGGACCGATAATGACATATATAAAGCATCCAGGTGGAGTCAATAAATAGTTGCTTTATTTCCTGAGAGCATTGCTGTTAAATTGCTAAGAATCCAAGCATATATATTTTTTCATATATATATATATATATATATATATACCAAAGTTGTTTTCATTAAAGGTGTAATTGTACTCCTCATTCCCAAACTATAAGTATGTTATGATATAGTTATGCCCTGATGACTATTAGTTACAGATATGATGGTATTTTTTTCCCCAGCTCCTTAACAAACACCATTTGTCTTTAACTACATTCACTGCAACAAAATCTCAATGCGGTGAGCAGAAATGAAAGGGAATCAGATATTACATGGTGTTTGCATTTGTCTTTGTTTCCAATGCACTTAATTTTTATTATCAGTTGGGAATTTATCCTGCCTGTGTGTCTTCACTTTAAAAACACTCGGTGAGACAAAAACCTACTTGGAATAAACTATTTCTAGCATTGTGCTTTAAATGAGTAAGCTACTTAAAAATCAGGAGTGCAAACACAAATGCTTTCATGGACCAGGCATGTTATCATAAACCAATGAAACAAGAATAATTTAAAATTGTAGGTATCCACAGGCAACATACAAAACTGGAGAAAGCATACTCCATCTAAAGACATTTATACTAAATAAAATAAATAATAAAATAAAAGATGCTGCTAGGGAAGAAAAATTCACAAACCACATTAGACTATTAGACAGCCCACTCAGGACTTCTGTATAATTTTGGGTGAACTGAATTAGATGCTGAGGTAGTGCTGAGAAAGAATTACTAAAAATGGATTCACCAAATAAAATCAGAACTCATTTCCAAGCCAGGTGTCCCACTGATTTTAGCTCAGTCCCTAGCGCCCGTCACACTCACTCTCTTTGGCTTCCATGATGCCAGAACCTCCCCACTCTTCCCTATATCATTCCCCACTACACTACTACAGAAATTAAAGCCTCAAAGGCACTACATTGAGGCCTTAATTTTGTTTACTGTAAAACTCACTAACATAAAATACACTGTTTTAACCACTGCAAAGTGAAAATTTTATGGCATGTAGTACATTCAAATGTTTCACAACCATTACTGCTATCAAGTTTCAGAACATTTTCATCGCTCCTAAAAAAGACCCTACCATTAAACTGGTGCTCCCCATATCCCTCTCCCCAGTCCCTGACAACCTCTGGCTTTCTTTCTGCGAGACTTTTGTTTTTTCTTGCACCTTCAGTTCAGCCAACATCCCAAGCAAATTAGAGCAGAACTAAAGTCTGATAAGGTGAGAAAACAGAACACTTAGCTGGGGCAGGAAAAAGCTCTCCAGTGGCGCTTTCTGGATTCAAAGTTAGGATAGGAGGGAGCAGTAGGGAGAAGTCCTTTTGCTTTCCTTGGGCTGGCTAAAGAGTCTGTCAACCCACTCCAGAATCAAAAGACACGACATATCTATTCTCTTAGTTTTTAACTGCATTTTCACTTTCTTCTATCTAGATTATTTTGTTGTTGTTGTTCAGTTGTTTTTGTAACACAAATGTGTTCTAATTTGCAACTTTAAAAACTACAATTTGAAGATCAGAGTCTGAAGTAATTTCTCTACTGAAACTTCTTTCTTGTTCTCCATTGGTCATTTCTCTTCTTTTCCCCTAAACTGTGGCTAACTATATATTCTGTTGGGATTTCCTGGTGGCTCAGATAGTAAAGAATCTGTCTGCAATGCAGGATACCTGGGTTCCATCCCTGGGTCAGGAAGATCCCCTGAGTAAGGGAATGGTTACCCACAATTCCATGGACAGAGGAGCCTATTACACCTTGAAATGCTCTTGCTTTATGCTTTGAATCATCTGGAAATAAGTTTAAGACGCCAGACATAAACACTCACACAATCCCTCCTGTGTCAGCTTTCTTTGGCTGAATTGGAATTGATAATTGATGGTGTCAGTCTTCTTAGAACCATATGAGACACTCTACAGAAGGATTCCCGTCTAAGGCCGAATTTCTCTAAATGGTGAAGTACCAGCTAGTTATACCAATATATCAATATACCCGTGTGGTACGAGATAATCACTATAAATCTACACTGAACAGACCTTGAGATTCTTGGAGGTCAGTCTTTAGTCACTTATTCATCAGTCCATGAAAAATTCACTTGTACCAAATTTGGCTATTTTTCTCTAGGTTTAGGAGAGAAGTACAAAGCTTTGTACAACAGAAATACAACAGGTCCAGGTTAACTTCAAATTAAGGGAAATGTAAAACTATGATCACATTTTCTACTTTGGACTTTTTATCTTTGCTTTGTAATGATGGCCTCGGGCAAGTCATCTCACTTTTTTGCGGTCTTTTTTGTTTGTCTTCAAAATGAAAAAGTTGAACTCAATCAGTAGTTTTCTATCCAGAGTATCAAATCTCTGAGCACAGGCATTATTTATAGCCTGAAAATAATAATCTTTCCATTCACATGCTATCTTTTTAAAAAATACTTGAATTTTTTAGTTCATAAATATTTGCTAAATAGCCTCTTCCATTTAAAAATTATAAAATTACGCATGCTAACTACAGCAGATTGGAAAATAAGTTGAAGATAAAATCTCCTGCAATCCTGCCATATAGATATGGTGTGTTGTATATTCATATAGTTAGTATATGAGTATATACTAATATGTAGTATATTCATATAGTATATTCATACAGTTTTCTTTATATGCATTCTTATACATATATTATTTTTAGCAAGCGAAAATATACTGTAGACATATTTTATAATTTGTTTTTTTACTTAATAGTATAGTATAAATATTTTCCTAAATCATAAGTTGTTTTTTTACAAGGTTTAAATGACATTTTCATATATGAATACCCATTACTATTTTTTAACATTTAGCTTCTTTCTGATATTTCATTATTTTTAAACACGCTGCTATGAACATCTATGATGTGATTACATTCATAACATTATGAATTAATTATTGTTATTCTTATTAATGTTCAAATGATTTCAGCTCTGGATGATGGGAGTCACTTTTGGGGACTCGAGTAGTTCTGATAAAACTCCTAGAGTGTTCCATAGCTCTGCTGCTTTTTGGTACAATCAGTATTGCAGGCACCTTTTGTATGTGTTCTTTTACCTTTGTTTTTAATCTCACTAGAGCCGTGCACTCAAATTATTATGCTTTAAAATCACTTGAAATAATTTCTCTTGCCACCAACTTGATTCACAGTTAATATGTTTATTTTCGCTTTCTCTTAAGAAATCGTTCCTCTTTTATTTTTCTATTTTTCTAATTATAGAAAATATTAACTTGGTTTAAAATCATACCTACTAACAAGCTATACCCAGAGAAGTCTCACTTGCTTCTATCCCCATCCTCTTCATCCTTTTCATTTCCATTCAGATATATAAGAATGAGAAACAGAGACTGATTGATTGATTTTAAGGAACTGTGGAGAGTGGCAAGTCTGAAACTTGTAAGGCAAGCCACCAAACTGGAAATTCAGCTAAGAGTTGATTTTGCAGTCTTGAGGTCAAATTCCTCCTTCTTTGGGAACCCTTGGTCTTTACTCTTAAAACCTTCAACTGATGGAATAAGGTCCACCCATATTAGAAAGACAATCTATTAATATTTTACTCAAAGTCTATTGACTTAAATGTTATTCACACCTAAAAAATACCCGTATAGCAACATTTAGACCAGTTTAATCAAATAACTGGGCACCGCAGCCAAGCCAAGGTGACATAAAATTAACCATGACATATACACACATATATATCTATACTCATATGTTCTTATGTATATGCACAAACACATACTCATAATACTCTTCTTGGATAAATGGTGGTTTATAAGTTATGTTTTCTCTATCTTGCTTTTTCACTTTACAATTTATCCTCAGGATTACTCCTGGCTATGGATAGAAATAGTTCTCATCCCCTCTCTTGCCTGCATAATATTTTATAATATGGATATAACATCACAAGTTCACAGTCTCTATTGGTGGTCATTTGAGTTGTTCCCATCCTTGCTCTTAAAAATCATGCTGCAGTGAATAGCCTTTTCATGTGATATTGTCTTGTAAAATGCATGTAAATGCTTGTGTGATGAATGAAATTATTTTGGAAGCTTTGAAATTCACAGTGGTCTTTTAATATTTGGTATTGTCTCAGTTAGCATGCTTGAAACATGCAGCTGCCATCATGTGAGGGTTTAAGAAAATCTCTATCACCTAAAAGGAGTCCTCATACTGGACTATCAAGCATTTTTCATGCCTAGAAGAAAATGAATGAAGAGTTCTTGAAAAACAATTCTCTAATTTTTTACTTAATTTAAATGTGTAATACAAAATGAGATATAAATGACTTATGGTTATAATTCCTATATAATAACAAGACTTCCCAGAACCAAAGCAAACAGACTTATAACGCTGCTGCTGCTAAGTCACTTCAGTCATGTCCAACTCTGTGCGACCCCATAGATGGCAGCCCACCAGGCTCCCCTGTCCCTGGGATTCTCCAGGCAAGAACACTGGAGTGGGTTGCCATTTCCTTCTCCAGTGCATAAAAGTGAAAAGTGAAAGTGAAGTCGCTCAGTCGTGTCTGACTCTTCGTGACCCCATGGACTGTGGCCTACCAGGCTCCTCTGTCCATGGGATTTTCCAGGCAAGAGTACTACTACACTCTATTCAACAACTATCCTTTGGGGTCAGGGAGTGGGGTCCAGGAATTAATCCTCCAAAGATAATGAGGAATGACTTTATATAAACCTTTTATATAAACATTATGTATGCATATATTTCATATATATAATATATATTATATATATTATATATATATAATGTTCACCAGGGTGAACATAATGTATATATAATATATATTATTATATAAGAACTATAATAACCAGGGTGAACATTATGTATGCATAGATTATATGCATAATATATTATATTATATGCATTATATATATAATATATGCATACATAATGTTCAGGGTTTATATAAAGTCATCCCTCATTATCTTTGAAGGATTAGTGTATAGCATATGCATATATCTATATATAAACATATTTTCATTTTCACCTTCCCCAGCATTTCACATCTAGTAAGCAAAAAGCTGAGATTCAAACCCAGATCTTTCTGTTCCAATAAACCTGGACTAAAACTGGCCAGTGGTTTTTCATAACTCAGGGACATTAAGATAGAAGTGGTTGTAACTCACTGAAAGAGATCTGGGATCTGAACCTAGATAATCGTAGTCTAGTTCTACTATGAATGAAGGAGCTTTGTGAATCTGGACACATCCCTGAACCTCTCTGTATTTCAGCTTCGTCATTTATGATGTCATAAGGACTGACTACATTATGACTAAAGCCTTTACCTATCTAAAATTCTATGAAATTTCTATATTTGCAAAACATCTCTTTTGTGACAAGAATAATGACTTAATCAATATTATTCCTATTTTGACTACGGAGTTTCTTATTACATGTAAGCACCAACCAGTGAGGTCAGAAAGGACTGGGAAATTTTTCTCCAAATTTGGAAAGTGTTTATTCCAAACATTTTATGCTAAAAGGATGACCATTTGGTTGAATGATACGCTTGAAAAATATTATACACTATCTTGGAAACACCATGTTGGAGTAGAAAGGCCATTTTAGAAATCACTCAGTATTATCCCTCATTCTACTGATGCAAGTTATGTGATTTTCCAAGACCACACAACTTACTTGTATTATAGACATCTTTATTACCTGGGTTATTAAGATTACATATACATAATACCTTCAAAAGAATCCTCTCATATTTACCACCAAAGTACAACAAAGGAAAGTGGCATAAGAGAGTGGTTAAGTGTATGTAGGCTGTGAAATTAAATTGCCTGGGTGCAAATTCCAACAGCACTACTTACTGTGTGATTTTGAACCAATAATGTAATCTCTTCATGCCCCAGTTCTTTTCATCTAGAGAATGAGGGTGATGATAATTGCACATACCTCCAGTTTACCAGAAGAATTTAAAAGATAATCTGTGAAAACTGTTTAGTATACTGTCTGGCACACAGAAAACAATCACTACTAGCTGGATTAAGATTATACTGTGTATTTTATATACGCGCTAAATTTGGCTTAACTTTTCAATTGCATTTCTTTTCCTGATATTCAAGGTCAGAATTATTCTAAAATGATCTTTTAAGGATTATCAATCTATAAATTAGACTATGATAAAAGTGTTTACTAGAAAAAACGAACTCTGAAATTAATTTTAAAAAGAATGAGCCTAGATATAGAGCTGTTTTTATTGTAGTACACTAAGGTCAGGTTATTCCCTTGAAAACCCTGTAAAAATGACTCAGAAGTCACAAATAAGCAACATTTCATCCACTGAGATTTTTGTCCCCCATTAAGCAGTCAGTGATCTGATTTTTGCCAATGTATGGACATTGCTAGAACATCACCATTTTTAACTTACAGTGATTAAATCCATTTAACACACTATGTATGAATTTCGAAAGCTCTTTATGACTGTTTATCTCATCTTTATGGACCTTTAAACTTAATAGCTTTGGTTGCAATAAAGAAGTGATTTCCAAAAGTTAAGCATCTCTTCAAAACTACTGGCAGACATTAAGCTGATCAAAATTATGATGTCATCCAGACACAGATTTCTGTGTGTCCTTGTTCTTCAACTTGTCCTCTAATTAATGATATGGTGGTAGGGTAGGTGAGGAGTGAGACATGGTCCCCTGTCAGTAAATAAGAACATTAGTCAAAAGAAATATCAGTTCAGTTCAGGGAATACAAATATTGCAATTTTGTTCTGATTCAATAGTTTCAGGATCATATGTAGTTTCATTGAAAATTCATAGTACAAAAAAAATAAATAAATAAAACTCATAGTATAATAACCCATGTTGGCATTATCAATTCCTCTTCTTCCCCTTCTGAAATGTTAAGGTATCCAGTCTTAAACACAGAGCCCCAGAAGATGACAACCAAAAGAACTAGCTCAGGGACACATTCCCTAAGCGTAACCCTCCTGCAATTGTGATCATCAAAAATGTCTATCAGATCAGATCAGATCAGTCGCTCAGTCATGTCCGACTCTTTGCGACCCCATGAATCACAGCACGCCAGGCCTCCCTGTCCATCACCAATTCCCAGAGTTCACTCAGACTCACGTCCATCGAGTCAGTGATGCCATCCAGCCATCTCATCCTCTGTCGTCTCCTTCTCTTCTTGCCCCCAATCCCTTCCAGCATCAGAGTCTTTTCCAATGAGTCAACTCTTCGCATGAGGCGGCCAAAGTACTGGAGTTTCAGCTTTAGCATCATTCCTTCCAAAGAACACCCAGGGCTGATCTCCTTCAGAATGGACTGGTTGGATCTCCTTGCAGTCCAAGGCACTCTCAAGAGTCTTCTCCAACACCACAGTTCAAAAGCATCAATGCTTCAGCGCTCAGCCTTCTTCACAGTCCAACTCTCATATCCATACATGACCACAGGAAAAACCATAGCCTTGACTAGACGAACCTTTGTTGGCAAAGTAATGTCTCTGCTTTTGAATATGCTATCTAGGTTGGTCATAACTTTCCTTCCAAGGAGTAAGTGTCTTTTAATTTCATGGCTGCAGTCACCATCTGCAGTGATTTTGGAGCCCAGAAAAATAAAGTCTGACACTGTTTTCACTGTTTCCCCATCTATTTCCCATGAAGTGATGGGACTGGATGCCATGATCTTCATTTTCTGAATGTTGAGCTTTAAGCCAACTTTTCCACTCTCCACTTTCACTTTCATCAAGAGGCTTTTGAGTTCCTCTTCACTTTCTGCCATAAGCGTGGTGTCATCTGCATATCTGAGGTTATTGATATTTCTCCCGGCAATCTTGATTCCAGCTTGTGTTTCTTCCAGTCCAGCGTTTCTCACGATGTACTCTGCATATAAGTTTAAAAATGTCTATAGATACTGTCAAACATACCCTAAGGGTCAAAGTCTTCCCAGATTGAGAACCACTCTTATGAATCAAGCAGAAGACTGCTTGTCCTAGATCAAGGATCAGTATGCTACAGTCTAATTGGCCAAAAGTAAAACCCACTGCCCATCTTTGTAAATAAAGTTTTATCGAAACAGGCACATTCATTCACTTATTATCTATGCACTTTATCACTAAGAGAACAGAGTCAAAGAATGATGACAGGTATTATATAATCTGTAAAGCCAAAAATATTCACTATATGGTTCTTTAGGAAAAAAATTTGCCAACTCCTGTACTAGTCCACCAATTTCAAACATTTTTTTTCAGTGATGCAAAATTTTATAATGAAATCTCACATAAAAATTGTGTCAGACAGGGTCCAGATGGAACTTTCAACTTGGGTAATTTGAGAAAGTAAAGCATATGCAGCATATATAGGAAATTTCAAATGTGTGACAGAAAATAGAGAAATCACAAAGGGCTAAGAGAGCTGGGTGTTATTACTGTGTCTAGGCCTGAAGGGGAGAGGACCAAATGACATTATAGTAAGGGAGCCAGAAGAGTGAATACCTCCCTCACATTCTCCCTCCCTCCAGTCTCAGACCTGTGCTCCCCAATAGCTAAATACAAATAGAAGCAGGAGAGCAAGAAAACTCACTGTTATGGTTCCTATTCATCCACCTACCAGGTCACAGAGCAGAACGTTAAAGGGTGGAAAGTGGAACTGCGGAGCAAACAGCAAGGAAACCCAGCTCGCTGTGCTGTGCGCCATGCTGTGCTTAGCTGCTCAGTCATGTCCGACTCTTTGTGACCCCATGGTCTGTAGCCCGTCAGGCTCCCCTGTCCATGGGATTCTCCAGGCAAGAATACTAGAACGGGTTGCCATGCCCTCCTCCAGGGGATCTTCCCAACCCAGGGATGGAACCCAGGTCTCCCACATTGCAGGCGGATTCTTTACCGTCTGAGCCAAGCCCTAATAACCAAAACTGATCAAAGCAAAGTTTTTGTGATGTTTAGTGGGGGAAGGTACTGAGATCAGTACACATTGGCCTTATCTCTGACCCACTGGTCCAAGTTGAAACAGAATGCAGTTTGAAAAGTCTCTTAAATCCTCTTCTGCCCTTCTGACTTTGTCTCCTTTCTGAAGCAAAAGCCGGTAGTCAGATATTTCAATGCTGTCTTTTCTAACAAACTTCAATCCTTTAGACCCATTCCCACCATTCAAATCTTCAACCCCAAGTATCAGGTATACCCATCCCTTCCCTGCACCCTACATCCTCTGCTCATGTCTTTAAGCTGCTAAACATTGATAGAAAACGTTTAAATACTCTGATTACTGAATCCTCTACAACCTCATAGTATCAGGTAACAGGGGCTTAACTGCTTGCTCAGCTTCCCATGACTTTCAGCCCTTAAATAAAATTGCCTGAATATTCTAATCACCAAATCTGATAGACTTTTCCCAAACCTTATCAACTTTAACTTCTTTGCAGAAAAAGATCTTGCCATTATTCCTTCCCTCTTAATATACTTCTTCCTCTGGCTTCCTTGGTACCATATATTCTTTTTAAAAAAATTGAAGTATAGTGATTTATGCTGTGTTAATTTCAGGTGCATGGCAAAGTGATTCGGTTACATTGTTGTTCAGTTGCTCAGTTGTATCCGACTCTTTGCAACCCCATGAACTGCAGCATGCCAGGCTTCCCTGTCCTTCACCATCTCTTGGAGCTTACTCAAACTCCTGTCCATTGAGTCGGAGATGCCATCAATCATCTTGTCCTTTGTCATCCCTTTCTCCCCTGCCTTCAATCTTTACCAGCATCAGGGTCTTTTCTCATGAGCCAGCTCTTCACGTGGCCACTAGCTTTTCAGGTGGCCAAAGTATTGGAGTTTCAGCATCAGTCCTTCCACTGAATATTCAGGGTTGATTTCCTTTAGGATTGACTGGTTTTGATCTCCTTGCAGTCCAAGGGGCTCTCAAAAGTCTGCTCCAATACCACGGTTTGGGCGTCAGTTCTTCAGCACTCAGCCTTCTTTATGGTCACATTCATACATGACTACTGGAAAAACATAGTCTTGACTATACGGACCTTTGTCAGCAAAAAGAATCTGAAAAAGAATAGATATACTTTGGCCACCTCATATGAAGAGTTGACTCATTGGAAAAGACTCTGATGCTGGGAGGGATTGGGGGCAGGAGGAGAAGGGGATGACAGAGGATGAGATGGCTGGATGGCATCACTGACTCGATGGACGTGAGTCTAAGTGAACTCCAGGAGTTGGTGATGGACAGGGAGACCTAGCGTGCTGCGATTCATGGGGTCGCAAGGAGTCGGACACGACTGAGTAACTACATACATCTATTCGTTTTCAGATTCTTTTCCCTTATAGGTTATTACAAAATATTGAATATAGTTCTCTTTGCTATATAGTAGGTTCTTGTTGGTTATCTATTTTTATGTATAGTAGTGTGTATATGTTAATCCAAAACTCCTACTTTATCCCTCCCCACACCCTTTCCCCTTTGGTAATCATAAGTTTGTTTTCTACATATGGCTCTATTTCTATTTTGTAAGTACGTTCATTTGTATTATTTTTTAGATTCCACATATAAGCAATATCATATGATATTTGTCTTTGTCTGGTTTACTTTAGTTAGTATGATAGTCTCTACTTTAGTTAGTATGAGGTCCATCCATTTCGCTGCAAATGGCATTATTTCATTCGTTTTAATGGCTTTGTAATATGGTAACTCTATTTTTAGATTTTTAAGGAATCTCCATACTGTTCTGCACAGTAGCTGTACCAAATCACATTTCAACCAATAGTGTAGGAGAGTTTTTTCTCCACCCCCTCTCCAGTATTTATTATTTGTAGACTGTTGATGACATCCATTCTGACCAGTGTGATGTGATACTTCATTGTTATTTTGATTTACATTTCTCTAATAATTAGAGATGTTGGCCACTGTATGTATTCTTTGGAGAAACATCTATTTAGATCTGCCCAACTGGACATGGAACAACAGACTGGTTCCAAATAGGAAAAGGAGTACGTCAAGGCTGTATATTGTCACCCTGTTTATTTAACTTATATGCAGAGTACATCATGAGAAACGCTGGACTGGAAGAAGCACAAGCTGGAATCAAGATTGCCGGGAGAAATATCAATAACCTCAGATATGCAGATGACACCACCCTTATAGCAGAAAGTGAAGAGGAACTCAAAAGCCTCTTGATGAAAGTGAAAGTGGAGAGTGAAAAAGTTGGCTTAAAGCTTAACATTCAGAAAATGAAGATCATGGCATCCGGTCCCATCACTTCATGGGAAATAGTTGGGGAAACAGTGGAAACAGTGTCAGACTTTATTTTTGGGGGGCTCCAAAATCACTGCAGATGGTGACTGCAGCCATGAAATTAAAAGACACTTACTCCTTGGAAGGAAAGTTATGACCAACGTAGATAGCATATTGAAAAGCAGAGACATTACTTTGCCAACAAAGGTCCGTCTAGTCAAGGCTATGGTTTTTCCAGTGATCATGTATGGATGTGAGAGTTGGACTGTGAAGAAGGCCAAGCGCCAAAGAATTGATGCTTTTGAACTGTGGTGTTGGAGAAGACTCTTGAGAGTCCCTTGGACTGCAAGGAGATCCAACCAGTCCATTCTGAAGGAGATCAGCCCTGGATGTTCTTTGGAAGAAATGATGCTAAAGCTGAAACTCCAGTACTTTGGCCACCTCATGTGAAGAGTTGACTTACTGGAAAAGACTCTGATGCTGGGAGGAATTGGGGGCAGGAGGAGAAGGGGACGACAGAGGATGAGATGGCTGGATGGCATCACTGACTCGATGGACGTGAGTCTCAGTGAACTCTGGGAGTTGGTGATGGACAGGGAGGCCCGGAGTGCTGTGATTCATGGGGTCGCAAAGAGTCCGACACGACTGAGCAACTGATCTGATCTGATTTTTTATTAGGGTTTTTTGGGGGGTGGGTATTGAGTTGTATGATCTGTTTATGTATTTTGGAAATTAAACCCTTGTCAGTTGCATCATTGCAAACATTTTCTCCCATTCTGTACATTGTCTTTCTGTTTTGTTTATGGTTTTCTTTGCTATCCAAAAGCTTTTAAATTTAAAAGATCATACAGCATGAACAAGTGGGATATATTGCAAGGATGCAAGGATTTTCCAAAATCCGTAAATCACTTAATGTGATATACCACATTAACAAATTGAAAAATAATAACCATATGATTATCTTGGTAGATGCAGGAAAAAGCTTTTGACAAAATCCAACATCTATTTATCGTAAAAACTCTCTGGAAAGTGGACATAGAGGGAGCATTTATTGTTGTTTAGACTTTAAGTCATGTCCAACTCTTTTGAGATCCGATGGGCTGCAGCCTGCCAGGCTCCTCTGTCCATGGAATTTTCCAGGCAAGATTACTAGAGTGGGTTGCCATTTCCTTCTCCAGGGGATCTTCCCCACTCAGGGATCAAACCCACATCTCCTGCTTATTCTTTACCACTGAGACACCTGGGAAGCCCAGAGGGAACATACCTTAACTCAACATAATAAGGGTTATATATGACAAACCCACAGCTAACATCAGTCTCAACAGTGAAAAGCTCAAAGCACTTCCTCTAAGATCAGGAACAAGACAAGGATGCCTACTCTTACCACTTTTATTCAACATAGTTTTGGAAGTCCTAGTCACAGCAACCAGGGAAGAAAAAGAAGTAAAAGGAATTCAAATTGGAAAATATGAAGCAAACTGTCACTGTTTGCAAATGACAAGATACTACACCTAGCAAATCCTAAAGATGCTACCAGAAAACTCCTAGAGAGAATCAACGAATTCAATAAAGTGGCAAGATACAAATTAATACACAGAAAACTGTTACATTTTTATATACTAACAACATAAGACCAGAAAGAGAAAGTAAGGAAACAATCCCATTTAACCTCACATCTAAAAGAATAAAATATCTAGGAATAAACCTACCTGAGGAAGCAAAAGACCTATACTCCAAAAACTATAAGACACTGGTGAAAGAAATTGAAGATGACACAAATAAATGGAAAAATATACCATGTTTCCAGACTTAGAAACATTTCTGACTATGATAAACTCCCTTTAGATGGTGGGTAGAAATGTGAGGATATTGAGCTAGTAAATAGAGGAGGCTCTTATAAATATTCCATATTAATAACTTTTAGCAAATCTGGTAAACTTTCAGTAGTATGGGATATATTCCTCTTTTAGTTTTGCTCATTTCTAAGATAATTTTCATGGTGAATTTCAGTGTATAATTCCTTTTTGCAGTTATGTTCAGGTTTAAATGAGAGTTTATCGGCAGACGAATTGTATTCAATGTATTCAATTTTGATACACTGGTGTTAAAATTAAAAGCATACCATGCATCAATGTTTTCTCTTTCATAGGAAACTTCATCTCCAAGTGATGATGCCTCTTTCTCCCATTATATTCTGACAAAAGTTTTAAAACTAAATTTGGCATTCCTTTGGTGAGAGAAGATGTTTTATATTAATACTTAGTTTCATAACAGAAAATGTTCTGACCTAGCATATCCATGAAAAGTGAAGTATTAATGTGTGTGCTTGTGAGGGAGTGTTCACTAGCCATTATACATATGTGGTTATGGATATGAGAGAGGAAAACAGGCCAAAAATCCAGAAAAATAAGTAATAAAAAAATCCCTGTGTGTGGTCAAGCATGAGGTTGTAGCTTGGGCCTTCAGTGACTCTAGCAATTAGTTAATCAGCCAATAAAATATGTGTTCATTTTAGATGTTTAGAAGCCAAAGGACTTGAAACAACGTGATTTACATGACCGAGTTCCCCTGACTCAGGATCATATTCTTGTTCCCCAAGATGCCTTAAATATTTATCAGAACCATCTGTACTATTGAAAAAATAATCTCCACAAAGCTCTCAAGACCACCTCTATGTACAGTACTGTAGATTACGTTGAATATGATAAAAATGAAATGATTTATAGTGGTGGCAATATAGACTTCCTCCCACCATCTCCCCAAAATAAAAGCCATAAACTGAATAGTAGATGCTCTTTATTTTTGTTCTGAGTCAACAAGTTCGGCAATATCTCTCTAGTCAGAAGTGTTCATGGCTGCTGCTGCTAAGTTGCGTCAGTCCTGTCCGACTCTGTGTGACCGCATAGAAGGCAGCCGACCAGGCTCCCCCGTCCCTGGGATTCTCCAGGCAAGAACCCTGGAGTGGGTTGCCATTTCCTTCTCCAGTGCATGAAAGGGAAAAGGGAAAGTGAAGTCGCTCATTTGTGTCCGACTCTTCGCGACCCCATGGACTGCAGCCTTCCAGTCTCCTCCGTCCATGGAATTTTTCAAGTGAGAGTACTGGAATGGGGTGCCAGTGCCTTCTCCAAGAAGAGTTCATTGGGGAGGAAGGAAGTTTCTACCTAAAAATTTGAATATTTTTATGAAGAACAATGTTCATCTCAGAACAAGGAAATATTGGTCACAAAATACATTAATAAAATGTTCTCAGGGTTCCAAAGTTTACAGATGCATGGCGTGCTTGGGAGGTAGGAATTCACCAACAGGAAAATGACAATAATTCACTAACATGTATAATTCTGGATTTATTAATAGTCCTCACCCATTGCTTATTGGCTGTGTGAACTTGAGTTATTTTACTTTCTCAAGTCTCAGTTTCTTCATTTGTTATGATGATTTTAAAGGAGGAAAAATAATTTTCTCTCCATTCTTCTGAGTTCTAGCTGAGACCCCTATAATGAAAAACAGATTAATAAGAGAAAAATGAAAAAATGTTAAAATGTATACCTCATGTATACATGGTAGATGCAAAGGGGAAAATGAGTAACTCTCTAGGGTGGCTTAGAACTCTGGCCTAAGTATCGTCTTCATCCAAAGACCAAAGAAGGAAAGGTGAGAAAAAGTTAGTTACAGGAGGCTATTAGCACGGTAGACAAGGACAAGTTTGTTATGCAGATTTGAGTTGGTACCTTCTCCACTGATAAGATTCTCTTTTTTTTTTTTTTCTTTTTTTGAGCCAAACTTCTCCTTCTGGTACACAAAGGGAGACACTGTTAACCAATGGAGAGTCTTAGGGTTGTCGTGAGGATTTAGTGAGCTAAGGTAAAGTAAGGTATTCAGAACACAGCTGGAACACAGAAAGTGCTCAATAAAAGTTAGCTATTATTACTTCAGTGGAGAAGGAAATGGCAACCCACTCCAGTATTCTTGCCTGGAAAATTCCACGGACAGAGGAGCCGGATGGGCCACAGTCCATGGGATCACAAAGAGTCAGACATGACTGAGCAACTGCACATGTACATTATTATCTCAGGTTGATGGCTCTTCATGTGTGGCCCCTGGACTAGCAGCAGTAACATCACCTGAAGCTTAAAGATGCAAATGCTCAAGCCTCATCCCAGACCAACTGAATAAGAAACTCTGGGGGCAGGACACAGTACTCTGTTTTAACAAGTCCTGAAGGTGATTCTGGTAACTATTGAAATTTGAGAACCATGCTTGTGGAATATAGGGTAAAACAAACAAACAAAAATAAGTTTTAACACAAGTTATCATTAAGAACTTCTGTTTTCATGACTATTTAAATTCAGGAGAATGCTTGGTTTTCTTTCTTTCCTTAACTAGAAAAAGAAATGCAGCAGTAGCTTGAAAACAATAGGATTTCTGTAGAATAACTCTTAACATCTTATTTTTGACTTTGCTTTGCTCCTTTATATTACACAACCATGTTCCAAGAGATCTATTATTAAATTGCGTTACTGTATTTTGTAAAGCCAAGAATACAATGGAAAAACTCACTTAAAAGAGAGAGCATATAGTATTTGTGATAATTATTAGATTGAACATTTGAACACAACCTATTACTCATTAGTCTTAACCAGTTCTATAAACAAGATCATATGACTGTAAGGTTACAGCATAGGCATATGGTGAATCAGTGACAAACCCGGGTACAGGCATGTGTGCAGGGCTTCTAAGTCTGTGCATTGTGGCTTGAGTATAGTCAATAAGGTATGTACACAGTTAAAGGTAAAATTGCCTTTAGAACAAAGTAAGCCACAGTGTATATTTTTGTCACTTCAGCCTCCACATGGCTGCCATAGAGATGTTTCTAAAGAACACATTTAATCATGTCACCAAACAACTTAAAAGATTTAAATGGCTCCCTTAAGCCTGGTATGAGAGTCTCTGTAATCTGGCACCTGCTGACCTATGTCATGGACCTCAGTCCTATAATTATACCTCCTTTTTTTATGGAGCCTTCCTTGACAATCCACTCCCTATCACCGGGGAGTTGGTCCTTCCTAACTCAGAGCTTCTGGAGCACCACATGCAGACTTCTAGTAGTCATTTTTACATTACATTATAATTGTTTGCACTTCTCTCTCTAAACAAGACCTTTACTTGACTGTTATTGATGGCAAGAAGCAATTTTTATTTTAGTGTCCCCCGCAATTGGCATAAAGCCCAGTACAAAACAGACAATAAATAAAGATATTATGTGGATTTAAAATGTAAGATCTATACATAAGCCAGAGATCAGCCAAATAAAATACAGCCATCACCTGGAGCCTCTTTCTTAGTCCTATATTAGGACCAAAATCTTTGAATTTTGACAAAAATCTCTGCCACTTCCAAGGTTCCAGTGTCATCCTCATTCTGGCAGACAGTCTCCAAGATGGAATGTCCTGTTCCCACTGTCTTCTGAGAGCCACTAAAACTCATTTCATTTAAGACATTCTGGCCCCCAAAGTTACTACATCTGCTGATATTCATTGAAACCTCCAAACTTTCTCTCAGGCTGTTTGCCATGAGCTTTACAGGTTTAAGAGTTAAGTCAAAATTGCAAACTAAGCTGGGCTTAGCATTTTTAAAGCAGCTGACCCCCCATTTGTTAGCCTACTAAGTATAAACCTCCTGACTCCAGAATCATGGTACTTATTAATATTTGCTGATCTACAACTCATCACTCTCCATCTGACTTCCCTCACAGCCATGCTACCATTTCACTTCTCAGATTAGCATTTTAGAATACTTTCCCTTCTCCACTTGGCTCTGCTGTGTGCCCCTGATGTTTCATTCTTGTTAAATTGTTCGGCCTCGAAGCATTCGGCTGGGGGTAGTTGGAACACCCAGCAAGCTATCTAAGCCAGTTCCGTCCCTGTAGCACTTAGTGCTTGAGCGCCAACACCTTGAATTAATCGCAAATTGTTTGAGAATATCCTATTTGTTTGGTTGCTCATTATCATCTCCCTAGTTACTGCCTTATCCCTTAAGCCAAAGGACACATTTTCAGATTTTAAGTAAATTGGAGTAATGGATGGGTCTGTATGGAATGACAATAACTCTCCCTGTAAGTACCAGCTCTTCACTGTCTGCCTGGAGAAACCAAGTGACCTTCCCCTGTTGCTGATTCTGAGATATCCAAGACTCCTCCTTGCTGGAAACTTCTGTAATGCTTTTTAGCAATGACTAACAGAAGCTTGTTTTCTTATCCTTACAGGGCTTCCGTAAGGATTAATTCAGTTAATATAAATAAATCTAGGTGGTGAAACACACTACACACATTGTAAATAATCAATAAACTAACCATTTTTGCAACTGAATTTTGGCAGCTGTATTAGTTTCCAAAGGTTGCCATAACAAGTACCAAAACTGGCTTAGAACAATAGAAGTTTATCGTCTCACAGTTCTGAAGGTTAGAAGTCCAAAATCAGAGTTCGCAGGACCACGGTTTCTCTCTTGGCTCTATCAAGGCAGCCTGCATTGTCTCTTCTGCTTCTGGTAGTTGCCAGCAGTTCTCAGGGCCTTGACCTGTAGATGCATCATTGTGGTTATATGGCCATCTTCTCCCTGTGTGTCTTGATATCATCTCCTTTCTGTGCTTATCTGTCTCTGTCCAAATGCTTCATAATGACACCAGTCCTATTGGATTAGGGACTAGTGACCTCATTTTATCTTTATCACCTCTGTAAAGATTACATTTCCAAATAAGGTCACATTCTGAGGTACTAGGGATTAAAACATCAATATATCTTTTGGGGAGAACACAATTCAATCCATAACAGAAGTGAGAGATAGCAGAATATGTTACCTTAAAATATGACTGTAGGAGTTTAGGACATGCTACTCCAAAATATGCCCCTTTGGTATATTGACTATTTTGAGCTGAAGGCACTTGAAAAACAGCAAATGCTGGGAGAGGCTTTCTCTGAACTCCTCACGTGTGTCTAAACACAGCTCTTCCGAAAGGAACTCACTTGTCATAAATCTCTTCCCCAGGGCCTTCATTAGGCAGAGAAAACTGACTCCTATCACAGGAGAGAAGGTTAGAGGTCAACACCACACTGAAACAAACTTTGCCACAAACTATCATATCTCACATATATGTTCTTCTAAGGACCCATTCAACTTTCCTAAAAATCATCCACTTTCTACTAAGAAGCCTACATACATCCTTTTTCCCCTTTCCCTATTAAGATAGTATTTAAGTCTGAATTCTAAGTCATCTCAGGGAGCTACTCATTTTCTTCTGTGTATCTCCCATGTATACATAAGGTATACATGTTAATAAACTTGTTTGTTTTTCTTTTGTTAATCTGTCTATTATTACAGAAGTATCAGCTAGAACTCAGAAAAGTTCAGTTAAGTTCCATTGCTCAGTCACGTCTGACTCTTTGCGACCCCATGGACTGCAGCACGCCAGGCCTCCCTGTCCATCACCAACTCCCGGAGTTTACTCAAATTCATGCCCATTGAGTTGGTGATGCCATCCAACCATCTCATCCTCTGTCATCCCCTTCTCCTCATGCCCTCAATCTTTCCCAGCATCAGGGTCTTTTCCAATGAGTCATGTGGCCAAAATATTGGAGTTTCAGCTTCAACATCAGTCCTTCCAATGAATATTAAGGACTGATTTCCTTTAGCATGTACTGGTTAGATCTCCTTGCAGTCCAAGGGACTCTCAAGAGTCTTCTCCAACACCACAATTCAAACGCATCAATTCTTTGGCACTTAGCTTTCTTTATAGTCCAACTCTCACATCCATACATGACCACTGGAAAAACCATAGCCTTGGTTTTTTATGCTTAAATGCTCTCTAGATTGGTCATAACTTTCCTTCCAAGGAGTAAGCGTCTTTTAATTTCATGGCTGCAGTCACCATCTGCAGTGATTTTGGAGCCCAAAAAAATAAAGTCTCTCACTGTTTCCACTGTTTATCCATCTATTTGCCATGAAGTGATGGGACTGGATGCCATGATCTTAGTTTTCTGAATGTTGAGCTTTAAGCCAACTTTTCCACTCTCCTCTTTCACTTTCATCAAGAGGCTCTTTAGTTCTTCACTTTCTGCCATAAGGGTGATGTCATCTGCATATCTGAGGTTATTGATATTTCTCCCAGCAATCTTGATTTCAGCTTGTGCTTCCTCCAGCCCAGCATTTATCATGATGTACTCTGCATATAAGTTAAATAAGCAGGGTGACAATATACAGCCTTGACGTACTCCTTTTCCTATTTGGAACCAGTCTGTTGTTCCATGTCCAGTTCTAGAACTCAGAGAAGTAGAGGGAAGTTACTTTTCCTCCCCTGTAGAAGCCCATTTTGGTAAGGCTATAGAATGATTTTTACTTTTTTAATAACTGACACAATTTTATTTTGTTAACCTCCCTTTTCTTGCTGGGGTGCAGGACTCTTTACTTATATTTCAATTTAATTTCTTTTCTGTTCTTGAAATAATCAGATATGTTACCCCCTTGGGCTCTCACCATCCCCAGAGAGCACCTGCCAGGGGTAGGGAGAAGGCAGTGGCACATGTGGGGACCAGCTCTTTAGGGGAGAGAAAAGCTAAAGACCCCAGTTTGTAGCACTGGCAGATTTCCACTATGTATTGATGCTATACGCAGTAGTCCCACCAGGGCTGATCCAAATCACCAACAAACTGGCAACATTCCTGAAAATTTAAACTCAGTCTCCGGAGCAAGTACGAACTGCTTCCAGCACCCCGCTGAATGCATGGTCTGCCTTCTCATGACTGCCTTCTCCCTTTCTCCTCTCTGATTCTTCAACCCACATTTACCCTTGAACTTCAGGTAACTGAGGCAATAAAGGCCAACACTGACTTACTTGAGATGCAGCAAGTTGCTCTCTGCAAGTGCATTGTTTCTGGTAATTGTTGCTGTCTCTTATCCACCAGTTTGGCAGGGCCTTCTCTGCATGACTGGTGTCCAGGTACTAGATGTGCGTTGTTGGTTCATTGCAGGGTCCTGACAGGTCTTCCTCTACATAGGGTCTGATATGGAAAATCCAGCTTTATATTGGCCTCTAAGCCCCACCCCTTTCCTTGTGACATTTAACCTACAGACTTTTTGTAACTGGGATCCACTCTTCCACAGTCCTTCTGAGAGACACCTGCAAGAAGGCTTTTGCCCCTTCCATCTTCTTTGGCATCTACCTAATGGAGAATAATCTAAATATCTTTGCAAATAAAATGGTGGGAAATGCAGATATTCTCTGGTTCAGCCGTGTCTTTCCTACCACTTTCTCCTTGCCTAATTAGTATCAAACACTCTACTGGTCCAATAGAAAGCAACTTTAAAACAAGAGATCATGTGGAGAAGAAGGAACAGATGACTCTGACATCCCCAAATACGTACAGGAAAAGGAGAGGAGCAAGTCTAAAGTCCTTCTTTGAGTAGGACAATATGAATTCCACAATATGAATTCTGCATTCTTTCAAAAGTCATCGTCTTCCTCTCTCTGGGCCCTCCTTAAATGTGATTCACTGATAAAGATAGGGAAGCCAGTTTGGCTTTCCGAGCAGTAGGAGTAAAGATTATGACTTAAAACTGGCCCTTGGCCTTGGAGAATTCTGCAATTTTATTATCAGAGCTTTGAGTCCATTGTATTTGCTACATTATCGAGCAAACTTTGGGAGGAGAAAAAGATATTATTAATAATAGATAACATTATGAAAATAGAATAATCATACCTCACAATGCTCCCTTACATTATTATTCTAGCAGTGGAAGGGGAAGAAAAGCTTGTTTTTAATCAAAACTAACTCTAATTAAATCTGCCTTCCAAGTTGGAAGAACAGAGGGAGGAATTAATTTATGTTACTGGGAAAATAAGTCTCTATGCTGCCCTCTTTCAATGGCAGAGACTGATAGGTAAGAAGGATTGAGACCAGAGTAGATGACTTAGCAGAGCAAGAGCACATTCATTTGTCTTTGGGTACACAAGAAGATCCCTAGAGCAGAGACTGAGGATAGTAGGGTCTATTTCCACTTCCAAGGGGGAAGCAACAGAAGTAAAGAAGGGAGATGGACTTTTCTGGAGGTACAGTGGATAAGAATCCACCTACCTACGTAGGGATCATGGGTTTGATCCGTGGTCTGGGAAGATCCCACATGCTGAGGTGCAACTAAGCCCATGTGCAACTAAGCCAGTGCTCTGGAGCCCGCGAGCCACAACTACTGAGCCCACAAGCCACACCTACTGAAGCCCTCATGCCCTGGAGCCTGTGCTCCATGAGTGAAGCCACCGCAATGAGAAGCCCGGGTACTACAGCTGAAGAGTAGCCCCTGCTCGCCACAGCTAAAGAAAGCCCATGCACAGCAACAAAGACTTAGCACAGGCAAAAGATAAATTAATCATATATTTTTTAAAAACTCAAAGAAAAAAGAAAAAGGAGGGAGCAAAAAGATAAAAGGAAAGCAACTCTGTGGTGACTGAGAATTGCTTTGTTTCATTTTTTCCTGTTTTCCATTTAAGATACTTGCTCTGCTAGGATATAAACCCCCTTTTGCATTCTCACATGTGCAGTAAAGACTATTACACATAAGTGTCCCCCAAGGGTAATTTTTTCATGTAATTCAAAGAGAAGGGGATGTGTACAGTGTTAGTTCAGCATGGGATGGAAAGAAGGGAACTTGTATGGGAGATGAGAGGCTAAGAACATGGAATAAGTTCTCCCAGAAGCAAGAAGTAGGAGCCAGCCCTGAACCAATATTAATCCCTGGAAAGGTATAGAAATCTTGAAGAAGACAGAGAACAGAAGGTCTGTGCTGACATCTGGGTTTTATTAATAATACTGTTGCTACTGTTATTATTCTCCACTAGGAAGCCAAATAGAACACACACAACACACCTCCCAATAACATCCAAGGCATGATAGCCCCTATATCTAGGTCAGGGACTTGTGAGAGGCCTATTATCAACTCTCTACATGCCTCTAATAAGCACTGACTTTTATTCCTACTCAGGGTCATGTGGTGAACAACTTGGAAAATGTAGCCATGTCCTGGAGCTGACATGTGGGTAGCCAGGATCACCTCAGGCCAAGTTGCTACGAACAGCTACTATCGTTCTTCAATCTTAAGCTAATAGAGGGTGAACAGCAGGTGCCCTCAAGGTGGCCATTCCTTTCCCAGAAACTGAAATCTGTCAGGGAGCACTGAGTGCACAGAGTTGAGTAAATCTGAGCCAATCTGCACTATTGTGAGGCATGCTGTCCCCGTGTCCTGCTGACCTGCTTGGCAAGAGCACGAGCTAGAACTTTGGTCCTAAACAAATGTAAAATGTGCTTCTTTAAAGAGACAGCATTAGAAAGTTTTTGCTAATAAACTTTTCTTTTTAGGAATGCCACATCTTGTCATCTGAGAAGTCTCCCACGTGGCGGTTTTGCGATAGTGGCCACAGCTCTGTAACAGTAGCAGCAAAGCCCTCAGCTGGTGGTATCTCACTTTGTGAAATTCAAATCCACAGATACATACCAGGGACACTAGCGATCAATGTGCCTTCTACCGTGTCACAACATGAAGTGAGGGCACAAGGACCTTTCGGCACCTACTTCACACACTTCTTTTCAGAGACCTCAGTGGGTTTTTCTTTGTTGCTTTTTCCTGCTTTTTAGATGTGCATTTCTTTTGTTAGTTGTGTATTTTCCTCAACGTAGAGTGAAAGTTTTTAATATTTGAATTCCACAAAAGGACCTAATGATAATACAACTCAACTACTTTAAGCTGCCCTAAGCTACTGTGATCAACACACAGTATGCTGAGTTTCCAGAGCGGGCAGTGCACACAGCTCCTTATCAGGTGTGCATTGGTGTACATTTACACCATGTGCCTGTGACTGTCTTTCGTCTTGATAGAGTCCTTGCTGCTTGTGAGAAGGTGCGCTACTACTTTCAATAAAGACAGCCTTTATTATTAGGGTCACTTATTGTGTAAGCTTGGAAGAGTAACAAGGTTTGTGTCTCACTTTTCTCTTTCACACAATTGCTGCTGCTAAGTCGCTTCAGTCGTGTCCGACTCTGTGCGACTCCATAGACGGCAGCCCACCAGGCTCCCCCGTCCCTGGGATTCTCCAGGCAAGAACACTGGAGTGGGTTGCCATTTCCTTCTCCAATGCATGAAAGTGAAAAGTGAAAGTGAAGTCGCTCAGTCGTATCTGACCCTCAGCGACTCCATGGACTGCAGCCTAACAGGCTCCTCCGCCCATGGGATTTTCCAGGCAAGAGTACTGGAGTGGGATGCCATTGCCTTCTCCGTTCACACAATTAGGTTGTTGTATGATCTTCTGTCTAGCAAGCTCCCTCATGAATCACCATGGCATACAAAGAAGAATCAGTTAGTGAACCATACCTCCAGTACCAAACTTCAGTGTACCCGGCACATGAAAGCAAAATAATTGAAAAGTGGAAGAGAGAAGAGAAAGAAATGAAATGAGGAAGAAGTAAAAGAAGAAAAGGAAATGGGCTTATTTAGCCATTAGGGAAGCTCTGGGCTCTCCTTGTATTTTCCATTCACCTCTTTCCTTGGCTAGAAAAACTGCTCTAAAAAAGAAACTCCATACCGGGGAGTAGAGGACAGGGTAATACTCTTAGGCTATATGAACAGTCTTTATACTTGTCAGCAAGTAGTTCCTTTTGTCCACCTTGATAACCCCAGTGTCTTGTACAGTACAAGTACTCAGTGGAGGGGCTGACAAATATTTGTATAATAAATGTTTAAAGCTAACGTGGAAACCATTAGATGAAAGGTTGATAAGGAAAGGGAATGATCAGGCTGTGAATATTTGAATTCAAGAATCAATATTTATATCACTAAAATGAAATGGTCAGATCCAATGTGCCTCCTGAAGCGATGTGATGTGAAACATATAACGTCATATTCTTAAAAAAAAAAAAAAAAAAAACTGAACCTGAATTGGGTCAAGGTTGTAGAACTGAATTCCAATTAAAAAAAAAAAAGCATGTGGAGAAACAAATTAAACACCACCTAAAGGAAACAGACAGTTCAGGACATTCTACAGGTCAACTCATTGGTATCTTTAACAAGTCAATAACAAGGATAAAAAGAAATACCATGGACCTTAACAGAATTCCAATTTGACCAAATAAATTATACAAAGACAATTAGGGAAATTGTAACATGTACTGAGTGTTAAATGATCCCACATCATTTAACATACAGTACAATAAAGTTATGACTATGTAGGAAAATATCCACATTTTTAGAGCTGTATATCAAAACAGAATGGTGTGATATTGGAGGTGTGCTAAAAATATTTAACACCCATGAATAAAGAGAAAGGGAATAGATAAATATTGTGTGGCAAAATCTGTATAATCTGGGTAATAAGTATAAGAATGACATGTAGAGAAGTACACTTTGTTCTTCTCCATACTTTATGTTTGAAACATTTATAATATAATTCTTTTCAAAGGTAAATACCCTGGGGCATGTTCTGCCCAGGAAAGGGCATAGGGAACTTTTGAGGGGCTAGAAATGCTCTCCATATGATCTGGGTGGTAGTTACATGAATGTGAACATATGTAAAACTCTTCAAACTGTACACTTAAAATTGTGCTTTTTTTTTTTTTTTTTTGCTACTTGCTTTTTTATTTGCTTAAAAATAGTTTCAGGTGAGCATTTAAGTTATACTGCACTAAAATAAACAAACTAATCTCCCATCTTTAGGAGAGCAATTAAATAAACACCTGCATGAGAAAGTAAATGTAGTACATATCTGCTTCCCTGGTGCCTCCACTTAAGAGATTTCTGAGAATTCCTGCATCACTCTTTACCTAGTCTTCTACATGCCAAAAAGCAAGGACACTCAGTCACTGAGCATGCAGTCTCCATTTTTAGAGACTGGAAAAACTATCACCAAGTTTCTGAGGGTTTGAAAAAGAGGTAATTACAAGCACTGGCCTTGAGTCATCAGCATCTCAGCGTCCTGGAGAAAAGTAGAGGAAAAATTGATGTGTCCTAAGGCAAACAGACTCAAGGAGAAAGACCTGGGGGAGGGTCAGAAGCAACAGCATCAGCAGAGGGACAGTGGCTCCCTGGGGTTGAACCTCTAGGTCTGTGGCTCAAAAATCTATGTTGTGCCAGACAATCCCACCCTCACAAGTGGATGCATGCTAAGTAACTTTAGTTATGTCCAACTCTTTGTGACCCTACGACGGTAGCCTGCCAGGCTCCTCTCTCCACGGGATTCTCCAGCCAAGAATACTGAGTGGGTTGCCATTTTCTCCTCCAGGGAATCTTCCCAACCCAGGTATCCAACCCAGGTCTCCCACATTGCAGGCGGATTATTTACTGCTGAGCCACCATGGAAGCTCCACCCTTACCAGAAGATCCTGGGAACAGCCATGAGGGACAGGTGATGATGCTGCTCCTAGCTGCAGGAAAAGAAAGGAAGAGAATAACAATGGAGTGAGCAGCTATCAAAGGTCCTTTCCCATGGAGACCATAGAATGAAGCTTGGTGAATGTGGAGCACTAAGACTTTAGTGTAGTTTATTGTAATGACTGAATCTGATCCCTTTCATTTTCACAAGAGAATACTACAGAGAAGGGAACAGAATGCCTGAAAGGAAGGGGAGAAAAGCAAGGAGGTAGGCAGCTCTGATGATCTCCCAATGACCTTTGAGGTTGTTCTTCCTTTGTCTTGAAGAAGAGCACACTTTCACAGCCAAGCCTCTATGGTCCAGGCCTATAGGATCTAAGAAGTCCCACAGCCATCCCTTTCAGTTCAAACTGGAAGAGTTTCTGCTGGGGTGGCTGATCAGCTCCATGGTTCACATCCCACTAATACCCTTTCAAACGGATGTTCCACCACACCCTTTGTGCTCTCTGCAATATATTGATAGACACTGAGAACTTTCAAAATCTTTAAATTCTGGTTCTTGTGTTTTACTATAAGCCTTCAGAGAGAAACAAACTGCTTCATCAACACTTTGCTTAGAAAACTAGTTAAACACCCAGTTTATCACTCACAGGTCCTACCTCCCATGAAATACTGGAATGTGAACAAAATTCAGGCAAGTTCTTCGCCACTTTATGACAAAGGATGCCATTGCCCAATAACATATTTCTCATTCCTGAGACTTTAACAGAATGGCCTTTACTGTCCATATTTCTATCATGCTATTCATGATTATTTAAATGCTTTATAAAGACAGATGCTTTCTTTATAAAACTCCTCTTTTCTTTCTGAGTTCTCTCGTACCAGAATACCTTTAACAGTCTTCTTACGGTAATCTTGGCTTCTCTAGCATGCATTTCAAAACTTCCATTTTCCACCCAGCACCAAAGCCACTTCCACAGTACCCCACCTCATGGTCCCAACTTCTGTATTAGTCAGCTCTGGCTTCCAGAGCTAAATACCATAGACTGGGTAATTTAAATAACAAATATTTACTTTTCTCACAGTTCTGGAGCTTGGAAATCCAAGATCAAGGTACTGACAGATTCAGCGTCTGGTAAGAACCCTCTTCCAGGCTTGCAGATGGCTCTTTTCACTGTGTCTTCTCATGACAGAGAGAGAAAACTCTGATGTCTGCTCCTCTTCTTATAAGGGCACTGTCTCATCCAGAACTCTGGTTTCTAGTTACCTTCCCAGGGCCCTACCTCCTAATACTGTCCTGTTGGGGATTAGGGCTTCAACATATGGATTAAGTGTATACACTCAGTCTATAAAATTACTATAGCATAATCTAGTTGATCCTGACTGTACAAACCTTATGACAATAAAGGAAGACAGTCTCAGTATGAAGCCAACATTGTAGATAGCAAAGCGGAAGAATAGATAGGGCTTTTGATAATCATTGACTGGCTGGAGCATCACTCGTGGAAAGGCCATTTTACTGCTAGACTTACCAGTTACATAAGAAACAAATTCCCTTATAATTTAAGGTATTTGAATTGAAACCACTCAACTGGTACAGTGATTATATTCTGTACTATATGACCCCCAACAATGCTGTGTCTGAATGGAGTAAGCAAGGGCACCAGACTTCTGAGCAAACGACATGCAGGCTGGGTAATGGTCTGTGAAGTAGCTGGATACAAAAGTTCTGTCCACAGGGACATTATATCCAGACTGACCAAAATCAATCCACTTGGCTTCAAGTCCTTCAGTAAGTCTACTGGTAACAGGAAGAATAGTTGAATTAGAAGCAGAGGAGAGCTGCATATTGTGATATCAATTTCATAAACTGTGGGTACAGTTTTTATTTTCTATCACAGAATATAAAAACCATATATTTTCCCCATTCTGAGAAAAATTTAGAAACAAAGAAAAATTATGAGTCCACGTTCATACGTTCAGCCTACCATCACCGACCATTTGTGTAGCCCTGACATCACCATTTAGTAACACCATGCCTCCGTAGGAGGAAGGCCCAGAGTGGAGGAGCAAGAGAGAAGAAAGTTACTGGGCCTGCATCTGCCATCGAGGGAGCCACAAGACAGCTAGATAGCAACATCCCCACTGAGCAATCTGTTCCAACATGCAAATCCATCTGAGAAGCCCCGCGATATGCTTGTTCCTGTTTTCTCTGTAATGCTGGCTTTGGGTGGAGTTCTCCGACTTCCTTATTTCCTTTCATATGTGTCCTTTGAATAAACCCCTCTGAATTACAATGCCACTCTCTTTTGGAAACTGAATGTCTTTTTCAATATCCAATTCTTCCAACTATTTCCGTCAAAAAGAAAGTCCATCTTCCCTCTAACAAGTTTTATTCAAATTTTTTAAGTGTTTGTTTTAACAACCCTGGTCCTAGACTGCCAGGTCATAGTTGTTGCATCACTTATTTCCACCAGATGGCGCTGTTGCTAATTCTCTCACACACGGGAGTCCTATAAAATTTAATCTCGTTAATGAAAAAACACCAACAGCTGCTTCTCCTCGTTCCTGAGAAATTACCAGTTTTAACAACTACCATCTCTGTAACTAACCTGCTGGACACTTAACAACTGTCTCAGAGGGTTTCCTTAAGTGAAATTAGAAATTGAGCTAAGCCTTCAGTGGTGTTCTCTTAGACGTTAGCAAGAGAGATGAGTATTCAGAAAATAATCACACAAACACATAATCACCAACTTTGATTTGTGCTACAAATCAAGAAACAAAGATTCCTGGCTGCTAATGACCAAGCCTGAGGGATGGAATGCATAAGGAGCTAAATTTAAAGGGGGAGAGGAAGCATTCTTCCAAACAGACGGAAGTGCTTTTAAGAAGGGACAGAGGCTAGAAGGATTATGGCACTTTGGACAATCTAAGCAAAAGAGAAGCTAGAGCTTTGGAATTAAGGATAAGAGCAAAAGAAAGTTGGAAAATGGAGTGGTCCCATTGATAAGTCCTTGGTTTCAGGGACCATTTATATACTGATTATCAAATTAAATCTCTAATCACTCTCTTCCAAGTTCTATAAATGTCCCTACTTGATATATCCACTTAGTTGTTTCAAAGACATCCTCAAATACTGAACTGAAATCATGATCTTTTCTCGTCTGATGGGCTGTTCCCCGAATATCAATAAATGGCACAACCCATACTTCCAGTGGCAAAATTCAGAAAACCAAAGAGAATCCCTGCAGTCTCCCTCACCCTTAGGTACACAGACCATCTATCACCAAATTCTGTGCATTTTATCTATCAAATCTGACAGCTTTCTCTAGATCAGTGATTCTCCAATGTGGTCTCCAAACCAGCAATGTTAATATCTCCAGGGAACCGGTCAGAAATGCAAATCCTCAGGTCCCAACCCAGGACTACTGAATCAAGGGGGCCCAGATATCTGCATTTTAACAAGCCCTCCAGTGATTGGAAGTCCTGTACAGTCTGAGAATCACTGCTCTATAGCTACAGGTACAGGGTCCCTGAAAGTGAAAGCTGTTCAGTTGTGTCTGACTCTGCAACCCCGTGGCTATACAGTCCATGGAACTGTCCAGGCCAGAATACTGGAGTGGGTAGCCTTTCCCTTCTCTAGGGGATCTTCCCAACCCAAGGATGGAACCCAGGTCTCCAGCATTGCATGTGGATTCTTTACCAACTGAACTATCAGGGAAATCCCTGCTACTGTCAAAAATCTGTTCTATCATTTCTTCTCTGGGCTACAGTAGTAGCTTTGCTATTGTTCTTCTTCACATCCATTAAAGCCTCCTTCCAAGTAATTCTCAGCCTAGCATCCATTATAATCTACAAGAATCTACTCTAAACAACTAAATCCAAATCACTGCTGATGGGCCCAGGTTTTGGTATTGTGTAAGAGCTTCATGTTCAAGACCAAGACTGAGAACCAGGACTGCTGCTGAACTCATTGCGACTCTGCAGCCTCACTGGATCATAACCTGTAAGAGTTTACACACAGGATGTATTAACAAATATTTGTTGAATGGCTAAACAACATTTTGGACACATTAATTAGTGTTCCCAATTACATAAGGAGTAACTGAGTCTACAGAGCTTAAGCATCTTGCCCAGATCACACAGGAAATGGTGTGGCTGGAATTTGAACCGATGTCAGGAGTTTTCCAACACCATAAACATAAAGCTGTGTTTTCAGAGAGATTTCCACAGCCTGATTCAGTGCCTGAGTATCCATAATGCCCAGGGTTGAGCTTTGCTTGATTCTTATTTGAACTGAGCTCAGCTTGAAGGCTACACAGTTATTTCCTTTCCATTGAAATTGCAATCTGCTCCAAGGAAATGAAGTTTATAGCTCTTGGGGTATAAAAGGCAAATATGCGGGAGAAGCCAGAGATCAAATGGTCAAGTACACTTGTTATAGAATTTTTCATGAACTGAATTCAAATGCTATCATTAGAGCAACTCCCCCTTGTATTTGAAAGGACAAGAACAAAGGATGAGGGGAAAGGCAGCTGTCCGTGCATAAACAGAAGGCAGATGGAATGGTCCAGGCTTGGGGATGTGGAGTAGATGCAGCCAAGGGCTGGGATGGGGTCACAAGAGGAGCCAACGAGCAGAAGCTTAGAAGCTGTTCCTCCCCCAGTGGAACACAGAGGGAAACATTCAATTCCCTGTAATTCATCAGTGGGTCCCCTCCACATGTACCAACTGCACTTGCTCTTTCTGTGTAACAGTGAGTTGTAACTCCCAGAGGTCACCTTGTTTCATTGATTCTCACTTTTCTCACATGCAAAATGAAGAAGCTCAACTTTGATGACCTTGAAAGATGCTCTCTGCTGTATAATTCTGTAGTTCCATGACCCACAGCCAATGCTACTAGGATTTACTCTGGAAAGATAGGAAAACCCATAGATAGCAGTTATAATCCCCTTCTCAAAATTAGGAAAACAATGGCCCATTTATTGTTTTCCTCAAGTCCTGTTGCATCTGATTCCTAAAGAAAGTGCTTCAGGTCAAGTCCAGCCTGCTTTAAAGTCAAAATTGAACCATGAAGTTGAAAGCAAAATGAATCCAAAGCAGAGTGAGTGCCACTAATCTGCTAAATCCCAAAATTGAGATAAACTAAACTATTATTATGAACTAAACTATTATTATTACTAAAGAAAACAAACATGTAACAAAAAAATTTGATTTTTAAAGTTCATTTGTTTGCATTAGAATAAAGCATGTATAATTTTAGACAATTAAATCAAAATCAACCCAGATTGCCCCTTTATGGATCACTACCTTGTCATGGCGAAGGGATTTGCATAACTCAATGAAGCTATGAGCCATGCCATGCAGGGCCACCCAAGATGGATGGTTCATAGCTGACAGTTCTAACAAACCGTGATCCACTGGAAGAGGGAGTGGCAAACCACCCCAGTACACTTGCCGTGAGAACCTCATGAACTGTGTAAAAGGCCACAAAGATATGACACCAAAAGATGAGTCCCCCACGTCTGAAGGTGTAACCATTGGACAATTGTACTCATCTCCCATGCTAGTAAGGTATGCAGGGAAAGATTGAGGGCAGAAGAAGAGGGCGTCAGAGGATGAGATGGCTGGATGGCATCACCGATGCAATGAATGTGAATTTGGGCAAATTCCAGGAGATGGTGAAGGATAGGGAGGTCTGGTATGCTGCAATCCATGGGGCCACAAAGAGTCGGCCATGACCGCATGACTGAACAACAACAAACCCGGATTGCACTTCACATTATTAAAACAGTACATTTGATATATATTTTATAATTGGATTGAAACATTTTTATAAGGCTTATGTCAGCACTAGGAGCAAGTAGCTAGGAGGCAAGACTGCCTAGAACACTGAGAATTAATTCAGATTTGATGTGCTTTTGTCCAGCATGTTCATTCCCCAAACTCCACCTAAAGAAATCTTGCCATTTCTTCTACTGTGTCACTTACCTGAGAAAGTTTTTTAAAACATAGCCCCCCAGATTCTTTGGCCTTCCTCCTATTGAAACATGGGATATATGTTCTCCCCCTTAAATTTGGTCTCTGTAACTTCTCAATAAAGAGAATACGGTAGAAGTGATGCTGTGCCAGTTTCCAGACACAGGCTTTAAGAAACTGGCAGCATTTACTTTCTTCCTTGGAACTCAGCCACCATGGTTTGAGGAAGCCAAACAGCCACATGTAGAGGCCAAGTGTAGGTGGTCCAGCTGACAGTCACAGCTGAGGCCTCAGCCTAGAGCCGGCATCCACTGCCAGACATATGAGCCACCAAGCTTTCAGATGATTCCGGCTCCCAGTTTTCGAGCTGTCCCAACTGACGCCACATGGTGTAGAGATGAGCTGTTCCCTCCCAGACCTAGCCAAATTTCAGCTTCATGAGCTAATTAAATGACTGCTGTTATCTTCAGCCCCTGAGTTTGGGGTGGTTTGTTATGCAGCAGAAGACTTCCTTAAATCCCTGCACCGTGGCCACAGCCAGAACTACCGTCAGTACCGCAGTCACGTGGGCAGTCCAAAGCAAGTCCCACTCTCTCCTCCTTCTGGGTACAAGACAAAAATGCACTTCCCACCTGCTGTGAATTTAGGTTTGGTCATATGATAGATTACAGCCAAAGGAAATTATCTGTGCCAATTCTGGGCAGAAGTTTAAAATCTCCTGTGCCATCCGCCAAATTCCCTTCTCCTGTCACAGTGATGGTGGAAGTCCACACAGACACCATTAGCCAGACTCGTCAGTGGAATGACAAAGAGCAGGGCTCCATGACCAACCAGGCTGAAAGCTGATGATGACAATGAGCAGGGCTGCACTGCTAACCCAGCACAAGGGAGATATCATTATTTGTTGAGTTAAGCTACTGAGATTTTTAAAAATTGTTTGCTACCACAGCATATGACCAGGTTTCTCAATGTCAGCACTATTAATATTTTGGGCTAGATAGTTCTATGTTGGGGCACACTATTCTATGCACGGAAGGATATTCAGCAACATTCCTGGCCTTCGTCCAATGGTGATGCCAGTAGCCCCACCATCCCCAGTTGAGACAAGCAAAAACGTCTCCAAAGTTCACTAGAGGTCCCTTAGAGGGCCCCAGTTGAGAAACTCTGACCTAGATAGCTCCACCTGATGCGACTACCACCATCAGAGTGGCTTCCTCTTCACTGTTTTAAGCCCTTCACAGATTCTCTTCTATAGCACTCATGCCATTCATCACATCAACTTACAATCACTTCCTTGGACCCTGTCACCTGGAAGACTGAGAGCAGGTCCACCACAAAGGGTTGTGCAGTGTGCAGACTTCACAACCTTAACCTCAGAGATAAGCCATGGATGAGATCCATCCAACTCTGCTCACTATGCTATCTCCATGCAGAAGGACGAAATCTTTCTCATCCATCTGGCTGAGGAAGAACCTTTTACAAAAATCACACTAACCCAGGGATGCTCTGATCCAGGTTGTGGGGGACACATCCAGATATACATAGAATGGGACTAGAAAATCAAAGTTCTACAGCCTGATATTGACACAGTGATTCTCTTTGTCCTGAATCTTGGAAAGAGATGGAAAGCTAATTTAAGCCCCCTAGACAAGAGTAAGTAAAAGAAATTCAAGTTAAGACTGACTAGTTTGAAAAGAAACAGTGAAAAAAGTTAAGTCTCTTTCCTACTCTTGGCCCCTAATATTCCCTTCCAGGCCAGCCACTGACTTTAGTTTCTGTAATTAGTGGTCTTCCAGAGGAACACCAGGCATATACAGGTGATATGTATATACGGGATGCCATCTCTTTTTAAACACATATGTTAGCATACTTCACTCATTGTTCTGCATATTCCCTTTTAATTTAAATACGCATCTTAGATGGTGTGCTATCGTTACATGCCTCATTGTTTTAAAGGCATACATTTAATTTCATGGGTAGACACTTCAGATAATCAGTTCCTTGTTGATGGACATTTGTCTCCAAGCTTTTAATATTACAATAATTGACCAAATAAATAACTTGGTAGGTAAAAAGTAAATTAAAATAAAATAAGATGGTCTGGTTTGTATCAAGCAAACTTTACCTGGATTCCCTAAAATTGGATATTTATCTGAATCAAGCTGGCATCTCCATTAAAAGACCCCCAAATCCCCAAGCATTAATGTGCAGGCCTGTGGAACTCTCTAATCTATGTAAATTAAGCACCAGTTAGAATGGTTTATTACAGTTTCCATGTAAAACATCAGCTAAACTGTATATATTAGTGCATGTCAAGATCAGCCCTTGTGTAAATTGTTTCTGAAAACACCCAGCCAGTAGGAATCACTGCAATTGCTGCTTATGGAATTTCCCTCTGGTTCTGCTGACGCAACTCTTGTTATAAGTTAGTTACCAACCAGTTCAGGAGGTGACATGGTCAGCGGAATCCAGCATTAATATATGGGAAAGGATATGTGATTTCTCCTATCTGCCCACCTGTGCCCCAACCCACTGCCTCATCCCTACACAACATACATCCTAAGCTTGATGGATTAATTGTATCAAACTGTGTTCTTTGTCAAATTGCCACCATGTTCAACCCTAACAGGAGAACAATCTGATCCAATAATTTTTCACTGCTATCCTTCCCAAGAAATTTCCATATTCCATAGTCTCTTCAGCATTCTCTATCTTGGTCAGCTCTAATCCTGAGAAACTCTTTATCTTGAAAACTTTCACATACCCTTTATTCTCATGTGCTGTCTCCACTTCAGGAAAATACAGTTAATCCCTGTCATCATTTTTCCCTTCCCTTTTCTTCTTGTACTGTCTTCTCCTTTCCTCATTTGCTTCCTCTCTTTATTGTTACTGTCAACTCAGAAATAACCCCAATTATGATTGATAGGCATTAGAGATACTCTTCTATCCAGAAAAAAGAGAAATACAATGTGTATTACTCCTTTTTTTTCCACTTTTTATTTTATATTGGAGTATAGTTGATTTATAATGTCATGCTGGCTTCAGGTATAGAAGAAAGTGACTCAGAAATATATATATACATATATATATGTGTGTGTGTGTGTGTGTGTGTGTGTGTGTGTATCTATTCTTTTTCAAATTCTTTCCCCATTTAGGTTGTTACATAATATTGAGGAGAGTTCCCTGTGCTATATAGTAGGTCCTTGTTGGTTATCTATTTTAAAATAGCAGTATGTATGTGTCCATCCCAACTCCCTAACTATCCCTTTGCCCCTCACCCTTTCCCTGGTAACCATAAGTTTGTTCTCTTAAGTCTGTGAGTCTGTTAGGAGAAATACAATTTTTCAAATGAACTGCATATGATAAAGACTAGTGTAGTGAAATTCCCAGAAGTCCCCTTTAAAAAATTCTACCCACCTCTATATAAACCTATCTTCCTCAAGAAGCAGTATTAATGATAATCTGTTGCTATTAATAATATTCTGTAGCAACATCATTTTGTCATTACTCATTGCAATTTAGTGACATTATGCTTTATTCATACCTCCTTGAATTGAAATGACCTGTTTTTTGCCTTTGAAAAATGTCTATCTTTTAAGCTGTTGGAGAATAAACTGTCCCTTTCCCTGTACTCTCATATCAAAACTTTATTGCTGTTCAACACCTATCTCATTTAGCCTTACTTAATTTGTATTTGTCTCTCCTTCTAGAGTCTCTAAAGATCCTTGAGAAACGTAACTCTACTAATGCTCAGAAACTACCCTGCCAGGATCACATCTGTCTGGCACATGGTAAATGCATGTGAAATGTATACTGAAATGATATGGGATTCATTCTGGACTACGAACCTAAAGATCATTCACAAATCCCTCTCCTTGAAATAACTGCATTATTTTTAAAATAACTAATTAATGGGTTTATTGATAGCCTACTTTAATCTATCATAACTTCAGATAGCTTGTAGAACTTTTACAGTTTTTTATAATACCGTATTTTGTCAACAAAAGTCAAGACTGAAGATCAATATCAAGAGCCCAGCTAGGTGGGCCATAGAACCTTACACAGCCATAGAAGTTGGGCTACAAGTTTGGTTCTGAGCTTCCTGGCAGCCAAAGAACAAAGGAAAATATGTTCACTTACATGGATCTCATTATCCAGAAGGAAAAAAAAATGCCGTTAATTGAGGAAAGCAAAATTTTCCTAGCACTTAGTTCTGAAACAAAAGGTCTCATATAATATTTCTCATAGGGGATATTAAATAGGCAAACAAGGACTCTTATTTGAAATTCTGATGCATAATTTGTTCTTAGACTGCTAATGAAAAGTCATGTGGCAAGAGGCAGAGCCAAAGAGGTCAAAGTAGTGAAGTTAATTTATCTGCTCTTTAATAACAAAGATTATTAGCACATATCTAATAAGTAAAACTCATGTAACACCTAACACAAAATCCTAGAAGTTTAAAAATTTTGGTGTTGTTATTGGTTTTGTTTGTCATAACAAAGGAGACATTTAGGCTTCTGCTTTGTGGAAATTTTGAACAGGGAATTAGAGATCATTGACTCAATATTTCTGAGGTTTAGTCTGAGGTTTAAGACGTAAAACATTGAAAAAGCATACTGAACAAATCTACATTTAATCAGTAGCCATTTTGTTGTTTTCAGTTGCTAAGTTGTGTCCAACTCTTTGTGACCCCATTGACTCCAGCTCACCAGGCTTCCCTGTCCTTCACTGTCTCCCGGAGTTTGCTCAGACTCGTGTCCATTGAATCGGTGATGCTTTCTAACCATCTCATCCTCTGCTGCTCCGTTTTCCTCCCGCCTTCAATACTTCCCATCATCAGAGTCTTTTACTGTTAAAACAGAAATAAATTTAAATGATTTCCCTTCAAAAAATCTAGTAAGAAGAATTCAAGATTTTCAAAATCAAGGGTTTGATTAAGTTTTCTTCCCCCGCCCCTACATCAAGGTAGCAATTCTATACAATCAGGATTCAATGTAGCAAATTAGCACACAACTAAAGAAGGCAGAGGCCAACAAGAAGAGAGAGAGACTTAAAAGATTAATCAACCTCTGTGGAAACTTCCAAAGGGGCTATTTGGGTCTCACTGTCAGAAGTAGATCAGCTTTTGGATATTAACTAAATCCCCAGTTATTATACAGACTGCCTACGCAAGCCAAGATCAATTGTGCTTTAAATTTCATTTTAAACATTTAGAAAAGAAAAAAATAAGCTGTATAGTCAGAACATTAACTCATAGCACAATTTTATAAATGTGTTTTTCTTGCAGTTTGCCAACTTTTACAAATCTTTGCATGTTTATTGTTAAGTATAAGATGCCATCATTCTCTCGAAAATGATTCAACATGAAAATTGATAGAGCTGTTTGACTAATTTTGTTTTCTGCCAGTTATCTCCAAAATTGTCTCTTAACCCAAGGGAAAAAAATACAGACTTATTTACAGTTCTATGGAACATAAGAATGTGAGATGTGGAATGCTTACCCCCAAAATAGTTTATTAATAAAAATAACCAGAGTTTTGTGTAACTTCTTATTATTGAGTTTAGGTATAGAGTTCTATGCTCAGGAAAAACAGTGGCAGTGAGAAGGTGAACAAACTGCTAAACAAAATATATCAAAAAACACATTTAAATGTGAACAGAATTTGAAACCAAGCTGAATTGATGCTTCTGGCGAGGTCACTATATGGCAAAACTATAATTCTTCTTTTAATAATTAAGCTGACTCAAGAGTACTCATGGCTAGAAGCCCTAACCCAGTGACAAACATTTAGAAATAAAGAAGAAAGATATAAATGTATCCACTGCATCTTGAAGTATCAACTGCAATTCCAGTTAGGATACAATTCCATAAACAAGCCATTGAACAGAAAAACATGACCATTACAAATGGCCAGGGACATAACCTAATATTTACACATGGAATATTCTCCCACTCTAGTACTCTTGCCTGGAAAATTCCATGGATGGAGAAGCCTGGTGGGTAGGCTACAGTCCGTGGGGTCGCAACGAGTCGGACACAACTGAGCGACTTCACTTTCTTTCTTTCTATAGTTCATTTTGGAGAAGGAAATGGCAACCCACTCCACTGTTCTTGCCTGGAGAATCCCATGGACGGAGGGCCTGGTGGGCTATAGTCTATGAGGTTGCAAAGAGTCGGACACGACTAAGCAACTAACACACACACACACACATTCTTATGAAAGGTAGCATTGAAGAAGCAATCTGGGAAGCTAAATGTAACTGAAGAAAAATAACTAAAGACCCCTAAACTAAGTTTTCCTTGTCAACTTTCGATTTTGTCTTATTCTACCTAACAATGATGCATTAGAGATACAGAGAACAAACTAGCAGTTAGCAGTAGGAAGAGGGGATGTATAGAAGTGTGAGATTAAGATATACAAATCACTATATCCAAGCAGCAAGGATATATTGTATGCTGCTGCTGCTGCTGCTAAGTCGCTTCAGTCGTGTCTGACTCTGTGCGACCGCATAGACAGCAGCCCACCAGGCTCCCCCGTCCCTGGGATTCTCCAGGCAAGAACACTGGAGTGGGTTGCCATTCCCTTCTCCAATGCGTGAAAGTGAAAAGTGAAAAGTGAAAGTGAAGTCATTATATAGCACAAGAAAATAGAGACATTGTTTTGTAATGGCTTTAAATGGAGTCTAAGCTATAAAAATATTGAATCACTATTGTACACATGAAACTAATATGAATTCATTTATAATCAACTATACTTCAATATAAATAAATAAATAACAATGATGCATCAACCATCCAAAGAAACTTTATATAATTTGAACTCCAAAAAGCTAATCTTTTGCCAATCATTATTGACTATTTGTCAGAGAAGGCAACGGCACCCTACTCCAGTACTCTTGCCTGGAAAATCCCATGGACGGAGGAGCCTGGTAGACTGCAGTCCATGGGGTCGCTAAGAGTTGGACATGACTGAGCAACTTCACTTTCACTTTTCACTTTCGTGCATCGGAGAAGGAAATGGCAACCCACTCCAGTGTTCTTGCCTGGAGAATCCCAGAGACCGGGGAGCCTGATGGGCTGCTGTCTATGGGGTCGCACAGAGTCGGACACGACTGAAGCGACTTAGCAACAACAGCAGCATTGACTATTTGTGAGGCTAAAGATATGGGAATAAATTCATTTTTCAAAAATAGTCCAAATAGCACAAAAATTCTTTTGAAGTTAGGATCAATGTTTTCTAGAGCAATCAGACTTTTGCAAAGCAGCCTGAACTTTCTGCACGTGTAGACAGAGGCAGAGATACCAAGAGTTGTTTGCCACTCGGAAACTTCTGACTAAGGGAAGAGCATCATGGGAGCATTTCTGGTTTGATTCAGATATAATCCACCCCTGAATGAGATTATAGTTCTGAGGAGGTGCCATGTTACCAGCAGATCCATATTCAAAAATCTTCCCACCCTTGCTTCACTTGGAAGAGACACAGTTCAATGTTAAATGAAACTTTCCTCCAAGGCCACTGGATGTTTGCATTTCTCTGTCTGGAAATCCGAACTTGAAGTAGACTACCATGAGTAGATATTTCCAGTTGTAGTGTACAGACATTATTGAGGCAACTAGTTGGTATGATCAAACTGAAGTCTTCATGCGTAGTCTGTGCCCATAGGTACATGAGCACCTTCAAGTTTAGAAAAGAGAGTTGGAAGTCAGTGCCTTCAAGGCCTTAAACTGTGCAAGGGAAGATATCGAGACTGAGTCAAAACAGGGCAAAACCTGAAGCCGGGCTGGAGCCCTGTGCTTGTTCAGTCAGATACTATGAATATAAAGGAAATGAGAAGGGTGTATGTAATAAAACTGCTGATTGAGAAAGAAATGAGTAAGACTGCACAGTGAGCAGATAGTGATGTTACCGGGAAAGAAATAAGGCAATTCTTTCGAGGCAAGAAATGAAGGGAAATACATCAGACAATATAGTGGGGAAATAAATGGAACTCTTGGTTGGTGCTTCTTACGGTACATCAAAATCACTTGAGGGGCTTGATAAAATACAGATTTCTAGACCCCACACCCAAAGAAACTATTTTAGTAGGCCTGAGATGACACCCAGGTATTTGAATTTCTAGCAAGATCCCAAAGTACACTGATTCTGCTGGTCCAGGAATGACACATTTTAAGTAGTAAGGCTGTAGATGCTGACACATGATGGTCTGAACTACCGCTCTGTTATTTCCTAATTGTGCACTTTGGGAAAATTACCCAGACCTTCTGAATCTTAGTTTCCTCATCCTTAAAGATGATGATATATACTCTGGAAGAGTATTGTGAGAATTAAATGAAGCAATATATTTCAAGCACCTCAGACCTAGTAGAAACTTTACAAATATTTCCATTGTTATTCCTTCTGAGGACAGAGGAAGGGGAAATGGAATCAGGATCCAGGAGTAGCTCCAGGAAAAAGATAGGGGACTATGTGCCCAGAACCTAGAGCAGTGTTTCTCAATCCAAGGTGAGCATCAGAATCCACTGGGGTATCATTTAGATGTGGACAATTCTGGGCCTCATCCTTGAGTCAAAGACTGGGTGGATATCAGGAGAACTGGCATGGATGCTGGGGGATTCTGAGGCCAGTCAGAATGGAGACCACGTACACATAGAAATGTGAGTCTGAGATTTCCAAGGCAGAGAACTGGACAGCAGAGACCAAGCAGATGACACATGGGACTGGGAAGACAAGGTTGTCAACTTAAGGGCAGCAATGAATCCCAGGGACAGGGGAGCCTGGTGGGCTGCCATCTATGGGGTCACATGGAGTTGGACATGACTGAAGCGACTTAGCAGCAGGATTGAGTTAGAAGAAACCAGAGAAAGCAGCTTGCAGAGAAGAAAGGAGTGGTAAAAGAATCAGTTTAAGTATGTGCCAAGGTTACCAGAATTTGCCTTGAACTTAAAAAAAGACAAAGTAACAGATGATATATAACACCTAAATATATAGGTGGTTAAAACCCCTCACTCTGGAGAAAGGTCTGGTTCTGTTCAGTTCAGTCACTCAGTTGTGTCCGACTCTTCGACCCCATGAATTGCAGCACGTCAGGCCTCCCTGTCCATCACCAACTTCCAGAGTTCACTCAAACTCACGTCCATCGAGTCAGTGATGCCATCCAACCATCTCATCCTCTGTCATCCCCTTCTCCTCCTGCCCCCAATCCCTCCCAGCATCAGAGTCTTTTCCAATGAGTCAACTCTTCGCATGAGGTGGCCAAAGTACTGGAGTTTCAGCTTTAGCATCATTCCTTTCAAAGAACACCCAGGACCAATCTCCTTTAGAATGGACTGGTTGGATCTCCTTGCAGTCCAAGGGACTCTCAAGAGTCTTCTCCAACACCACAGTTCAAAAGCATCAATTCTTTGGTGCTCAGCTTTCTTCACAGTCCAACTCTCACATCCATACATGACCACTGGGAAAACCATAGCCTTGACTAGACGGACCTTTGTTGGCAAAGTAATGTCTCTGCTTTTGAATATGCTATCTAGGTTGGTCATGACTTTCCTTCCAAGGAGTAAGCGTCTTTTAATTTCATGGCTGCAATCACCCTCTGCAGTGATTTTGGAGCTCAAAAAAATAAAGTCTGACACTGTTTCCCCATCTATTTGCCATGAAGTGATAGGACCAGATGCCATGATCTTAGTTTTGTAAATGTTGAGCTTTAGGCCAACTTTTTCACTCTCCTCTTTCACTTTCATCAAGAGGCTTTTTAGTTCCTCTTCACTTTCTGCCATAAGGGTGGTGTCATCTGCATATCTGAGGTTATTGATATTTCTCCCGGCCATCTTGATTCCAGCTTGCGCTTATTCCAGCCCGGCGTTTCTCATGATGTACTCTGCATGTAGTCAAATGGAATATGTTGATTTTTCAAAGTGAACATGGTAGAGCAAAGTATAAAGGAAAGGGGAAAATTCCAGAAGCCCTGCATCCTCAAACGGGAGTCCCCAATTCGGTCTACTCTCCTCAGATCAATTCCAGTGCTGAAAAGTGGAAAACTATCTACCGACCAATAGGAACTATGATGGGTTAGTTTTCTATTCTCCGATGCCTTGCTCATTCCGTTCCTTTCATATGCCCTGGGGCACCGCTAAAGTGTTTCTCAGAATGGTAGGCTTAGAAAAAAACTGCAGGTGATGTGGTTTCAATGATAAATATGAAAAATGACATGTCCTATTAACTCATTCTTGACTATACCCAGAGCACATGAGTATATTTTATACTTCAAGAAAGTTCCCTCATTGGAAATCCTTATTTCAATCTCCTGGGAGCACAAGCAGGAAACACTGCCCTGTGGCAAAGTCTGCCACACCCTCTGCTTGCCCCACAGCCAAGATCTGGAACTGAAAGCTGCACTGTCTAAATGCAAAGTTGTTCAGACTCCAAAACACTTCTTGTTTGAAAGAAAACTTCTCTTGGCTTTCAGAGTCACCACCTGCAAAAAGGGAGGGATAAGAACATCACCTGTTTGTCAATTGCCTTTCGTCACTGGAGAGATTAATAAGCAGATATACATTTAATAACATGAACACACCTGCACAGGATTCTCCACCCCCTCGTAGAGAGATACACACACATACAACAGATACGCACATTCACAATAAGAACTGGGAAGAGAGAAATCCTTAGTGTTAAAGAAAAAAATGACATAAAGTTCTTGAGAAAGAAAATAAAAGTACAAGAAGTGAAGATGAAAACAGCCTGCTGGCTGGGTGTAGGTCCATAATGCATTTGGCTTGTATTCCAGCAGGCTAATACTCCCCTCCCTTGAAACTCCAGCTTGTAAATATATTTATAGCCACTCAGACATAATACACCAGATACTAAAAAAATCCACTTAGTCATTGTTCCTGGTGAACCAGTTTTGCAAGAGTTAACCTAATCTCTTGCATAAAGCTGAAAAGAGTTTGCCAACAGCTTTAGCAAGGAAGAGTCATGCTCCTTGCCTAAAAGTTGGCTGATCTCAATCAGGCTGCAACAGAAACTAAGCTATTTTTTATTTACGGAATGAACTGTTTCTGCTCTGGTTGGAAATGGAAGCACTATGGGTGTTCTGGCGAGAACCTGTGTTAATTGATGCTTCTCTCTGTTATGCAATCCTAGTGAGTGCCCTGAGAATTGGCTTCTTGTTCCTCTGCTTCACCCTTTCCTGGGGCCCAAGCACAACAGTCTGCTAAATTGAGCATTTCTAAATCAGTTGTATCAGCTAGGCTTATCAATTATCAGATTGATCAAAAAATTTTAAAGCAATTAATCTAAATTTTGCTTCCTGAGGTGGCAAACTACCTGAGGGCAGGAATAATGGCAGCTCCAGAATTTCTAAGAGGAGAGAAATGGACAGAGATGTTACTGGAAAAGGAACAGTTGGAGGCCGTACCCCAGGGACTTGACTAGAAACAAGTTGTACAATAAGCACATTTACCCTTATAATATATGCTATACATCAATAAAAAATAAGTTTTTCTGAAGATAATTTTGGTAAGATTGAGAAAAATCCCAGTTGCCCATATTATGTATTAAGTAAGAATGCCAAGGCTGGTGAGTGGAACGTGTTCCAGGAAATAGAAGTTGGGGATGCAGGAAGGGGCTGAGGAGAACCCATCAAATTATCCCGTGGTGCTGGGCAGGAAGTGGAACTGATTCACCCTGATACCCCAGCTCTTAGCATGGTAATTGGCACAAGCACCAGTTTGGTACATGTTTGTTGATGCAAAGCAGCACTGAGCATTAAGAAGAGGAAGGAATGATTAGCAAAGATAGAGGAGGGAAGGGAAAGAACAGAAGGAAGAAGGTTTAGAGAAAGAGGTCAAAAAGGAAAAGGAAAGGGAAAGGAAAAGAGGAGCAGGAGGAGAAAAGGGAGAGGGAAGAGAGAAAGAAAAGACCATGACACATTTGGATGAGATTATCCAAGATATCATGGGCCTCTTCAGAGTTCAAGTGTATTTTTCCCCTCTTGGCCAACTATATTATAGTTGTCAGAGCTCACCATGACCACAGTTCTTGTTCTATGATGCTGGACTTTTTCATCTGAGATGCTTTCTAGAAGCAATTTCATACAGCTTACTTTGACATCTTAATGGAGATTCTGCCACAGGGCTCCTGCTCAGTGCCACCGTCTCTTTAGGCACAAAGGAAACCTTCTTTTCACTGACTTTAGCACAGAAAACATCCTCCTGGGTGTCTTCCCCTAACAAGTTCTTCTTGTACTTCCAAATGCTTGTTTGGCTGTTGGGAGGATATGAGCCCAGTTTTAATCACTCCAGCTCTCTTACCTGACTCAGAGATCCCAACCAGAAACTAATGCTTGACAGCTCTGTCATTTCCAGTCCAGAGAAGAAAAATGTCCCAAGTCCCAGATTATGAAGTAACAAGATGAGCAGTATAGAACAGACCAGAGAGAGAGAAAGAGAGAGAGAGAGACCAGAGCGAGGAGCCAGGGCCACCCTGAAGGCTGTGACCCTGTACCCTTCTGGTATAAGGCTCCTTTGTTTCAGTTAGTGTTGCCTTCTGGGCAAAATGGGCCAATAAAAGGCAAACCATCTGTGATACACTTCTCTCAGATGTCCACAAAATCCCCATAGTTATTACCTTCTGGGAAGCTCAAAATAACAAGCTCAACAATTGTCATTGTTCCCAATTCTTGTTCCAGACATTTGCAAATATAAGAACATGGTATTTAGTTTTTAAACTTCATCTACTATTGTGGAATAATAATATGAATGACACAATACATGTAAACCCACTGTACAAGTGTAGTATTATTTATCTCCTTTTAAGCAGAAATATGGCGGTAAAAGGGAGGTCAGGATGGGGGGTGGAGGAAAAGCCTGGCCAAAAGAAGTATAGAAGCTTCATGACAGTTGGCAGCTGAATCCTCTCCCCACACACAATTCTAGCCAGTAAAATTGTCCCCCAGGTATTAGGGGGCATGGTCTGGGAGATCAAACAGACAGCACCAGCCCTACCCTTTGAGGAGTCTGGAGTCTAAGCTCTATGATGGAGACAGATAAGTGAACAGTTATAATGCATAAGTAATTCTAACAATGGGGGCAAATACAGTGTGATGGCTCATTTTCTATGTCAACCTGAATGGATTGCCAAGGATGCCAAAATAGCTGGTAAGATATTATTTCTTGGTGTTCTGTAAGGGTGTTTCCAGGTCAGTATTTCAGTCAGTTGACTAAGTAAAGAAGACTGCCTTTACCAATATAGGTGGGCATCATCCGACCTGTTGACAGCCTCAATAGAATAAAAAAAAGAATGAAAGGGTGAAACTGATCTGTTTGTTTGAACTGTGACATCCATCTTCTCCTGCCCTCCCAGGTTGGCTCCCCTGGTTCTCAGGCCTTCAGACTCTGAATGAATTACACCATGGCTTTCCTGACTCTAAACTTTGCAGGCAACTGTGGGACTTTTTGGCCTCCTTAATTGTGTGAGCCAATTTTTATAATAAATCCTCTTACATATATTTCTACACATCCTATTATTTCTGTTTCTCTGGAAAACCCTGATTAACACACAGGAAGATGTGAGAGTATATGGGGACTGTAGGAAAAATGAGAAGAGAATACTTCTCAGAGGAGTTGATTTACTAAGTTTTGCCTTTGGTATGCATCATAACCCTCATAACCCCAGAGCAAGGATAGGTACAGAAAGTGACAAGGAAATAACCAATATCCACCTCGAATCACCTGGAGAAGGAAATGGCAACCCACTCAAGTATTCTTGCCTGGAAAATTCCATGGATAGAGGAGCCTGGCATGCTACAGTCCAATTGCAAAGAGTCGGCCATGACTGCGCCACTGAGCACCTTGAACAGCGCGGCACCTTATATCAGTCTGGGCTTCCTCTGGTTACCAGTAACCTTTTACAACCTCCCTGTGGACAGGTAAGGTTTCCAGTCAAGTTTCAAAACTGATTCCATATTTATTATTGGAGAGAAGAGTGAAAAGAAATGCCTTTTATAAAAGGAAACATTTTTTGAAATTGGATCCTCAATTCAATCTGGTTTGACTAGGACTATGGCAAAGGAAAATTTTCAACTGGAGAAGTATACGGCCTCTGTAGTGGGAGCAGTCTCTGCAGCATACTTCGATCTTTGTTTTGCATCCCTGATATCATTATAGCAATTCTAGAACCACGGGGTCAGTTAGGATGGCCACCCACACTGGAGCACCCAGTGGCCTGGACACCCCATTAAGCGAAGGTCACTGAGCACACTCCCCTATCTATGTTCCTTAACCATCTGTTCCGGAGGAGACTCTGGTCAAGGATCTTCCTGTTCTCTTTTACTAGTCCCAATCCTGCCATCTCAAAAATTCTTTGTTTCCAAGGAACACCCATGCAGAACACAGAGCATGGTTACAGCCTAATGAAATAGTGAAAACTGGAGGAAAAAAAACAGAGGAAGGGAGACATTCTGAAAAGTAGGCATTTGACCTAAATACCACTAAAATGGTGCCAAAACAGACATCTTAATTAAAGAGTATGAAGTGAATGAGGTTTTTTTTCCTCAGAGTGATTTAGGATCATTATAAACCATACAAAGAAGAACAAGACCAGCCACTTTAGGAAACTATTACCTGCTTCCTTAACAGCTTTAAGGGAGGTATGTTCTCTTCCAAGATCCACACACAACGCTAAATCACTGTGGTGGGTAGGAAGTGCTAGCACAGCATGTCAATGTCACCATGTTCTCTGACAGCGTTCATCAGTGGCGGATTTTGAGGCTGCACATTCATTCTACCTTCTCTTATTCTAAACCCCTTATTTACAGAAGGACACACTGCTCATCAGCCCACATCACCCTTCTTTATTCTGAATTAGCCTTCCTTTCCTTCAACTTATATTTAAACAGATAAGAAATTTAAAGTGGTGGGTGTAGGGGGTGACAGAGTCAGACACAACTTGGCAACTAACACACCATCACAGGGAGTGAAGTTGGAAAGGATGTCCCTAAAGTTAAGTATCTGAGGGAGAGAACAGCTGAATGGGCTGTGACTAGACACATATAAAGTGGGCAAAGTATATGAATAGAAAATTCATCAGAGAGAAAACCCAAATGGCTCATAAACATGTGGGAAAAAAATATTCAACCTTATTAGTTATCAAGGGAAATGCCTATTTAAACAACGATGAGATACTGTATTAGTCTGGGTTCTCTAGAGAAATAGAACGGATAGGATATGGTAGATAGATAGATACAGATACAGATATAAAGAGTTGGCTTATGAATCACAGAGGCCAAAAAGTCCCAAGCTCTATAGCCAGCAAGCCAGAGACCCAGAAGAAACCCATGAATGGTTTCAGACTAAGTCAGAAGGCCTGAGAATCAAGACAGTCAATGGTAAAACTTTTAGTCCAGGTCCTATTGTGAAGGCAAGAGAAGATCCCAGTCCCCACTCAAAGACTGGCAGGAAGAGAGAATTTTTCCTTATTCTTCTCTGTTCTATTCAGGCTTTCAGTGAGTTGGATGGGACCTAGCCCCACTGGCGGAGGCAACTTACTCACTTTACCAGTTCAAATGTTAATCTCATCCAGAAACACCTTCACAGACACAGACGATGTTTAAACAAATATCTGGGTATCCCCAGACAAGTTGACACATAAAATTAACTACCATCACAGATACCATTTTGCACTCAACATGATTGACAAAAATTTTAAATCTAAAAAAAAGCAAGCTTTGGCAAGGAATGAGAGAAATCAGGAAAGCACCAATGGCTGGTGGTAATATAAACTGGTATTGCCCCTTTGGAAAGTCATCTGTCGCTCTCTGAGTATGGGTACCTCCCATAGTCTCACTTCTGTGAAAGTTTCATATTCATACAAGCAGAGGTGTTCAAGGATACACTTTACAGTATTGTTGATAATATAGTGCTATTCTCACTGTATTATCAGAAAAGTAAAATTCTGTATCGTAGAGTAGATTTTAAACAGTAAAATGAATCTACATGCTAAATCTCAAAAAATGTAATGTTGCATTGAAAGAAAGAATATTGGAGCAACTTGATGGATCATACTGAGTGAAGTAAGTCAGACATAGAAAGATAAACATCATTGGATAGTGCTTGTATGTGGAAACTGACACGGGGGTACAAATAAACTTATTTATAAAACAGGAGTAGAGTCACAGATGCAGAAAACAAACTTATGGTTACCAGGGGACAAGGATAACTTGGGAGCTTGAGACTGACATATACACACTACTATATGTAAAATAGATAACTAACAAGAACCTGCTGTATAGCACAGGAAACTCTATTCAATTTTCTGTAATAGCCCTACAAGGGAAATGAATCTAAAAAAAAAAAAATATATATATATATATATGATTCACTTCGATATATGATTCACTTTGCTATATACCAGAAACTAACACAACATTGTAAATCAACTATACTCCAATAAATTTTTAAAAAAATAAAGCAAGCAAATTGTAAAAGCATACATACAGTATGATACCATCAGTTTAAACATTTAATGTAAATAATAATAAGAGTGAGAGTGAGAGAGAGAGGGAGCAAGGGAGAAGTGATTACAGTTGGGTGGTTTGGCTATATTGAAATTTTACTTACAGAAAAGATTTGGAAATGTGTTGATTTCTCTTAAATCTAAGTTCAGAGTATATAGATGTTACTCTGTTTTATTTACTTTTCTGTATAACTGAAATATTTCTAATTAAAGATGAAAGAAATAAAATAAAAAACAGTATGATAGCAAGAGTTGACAAAATATAATGCATGATCAAATAAAAAAATATACACTAAAAAGATCTAGAAGACTAAACTAAACTGTCAGTGTTAGCTGTCTGTGGGAAGTTACTTCAGGGATTTTACTCTGTAGTTTCTACATTTTTGTTTTGCTTGAACTTTTGCCATGATCATGAATTAACTTTGTAATCAAAACAACCATCCAAAATGTTGAGAAGGGGCAGAGCAGGTAAAGAAAGATGTAAAGAAACTTACATTTAGGTCCTTACTCAGAAAAACACCCTTAGAGCCCCACCCCTTGGTGTCATTTTTCAAAGAGTAGGCCAGAGGAAAAAAGGAATGCATTTATGTTCTTAGAAGCCAGTAACTAGCTAAGCCCTAATTTTGCAATTATGCAACACCAGCTGCCATTTCTGAACATTCACAAAGAACTAAAAAGGGACTCATTATGTTCCTCTGAAATCTGCTCCTCATCCTGCATTCTCTGTCTAGATAAATGTTGCCACTAGGCTCACCAAGTCCAATCCTATCCTGATACTACCGCCTTAGTTTAAGCTCTCTCATTTTCTTTTTCCTGCTTCGGGACTTAACCTTTGGAATCCATCTAACAAACAGAACTCATAGCAATCAACCTGAAGAATATTTGATCATATAAGTCCTTTCCTCAATTAAACACCTCCACAAAAGTGTTTGCTTCTCATTACTGACAAGATAAAATGCCAACTCTTTAGGATGGCTTCTAAAGTCTGGAGCTCCTCATGAGCTAACCCCTATCTGTCTCAGCAAGCTGACCTCTTTCTATGCATGTCAGCCCTATAATTTCTCTGCAGTTACCTGTAGTCTCCTGTACTTTCCTCTGTGTTTTGTTTATCTTGCTCCCTCTGTGCAAAATGCCCTGCCCCTATCCACCTGGAGAACAGTACATCTGCTTTTTCCACAAGCTCAGCCCGGCACTTCTCTTATGAAGATTCTCCTAGTTCTTATCCATATACACTCAAACACACACACACACACACATTTGTTGACACTTATTTTCACTGCACTATGCTCTTAGTTTCCATTATTCTACAAGGGTCGATTTGGTTTTGTGCAGATTGTCTTACTAATGCTGTTGGTTTTCCAAACATGCCTGATACTTCTATATTCTATTATTTAATTGACCTTTCATTTCCTAAAATATTTTTAAATCTCTTATTTGAGGATAAGCCCTCTTTTCTTTCCTTTGTTTTATAAGTTTATTTCATTTTGTACATCTGCACTTTCATTTCAGGGAGGTGCATGGCAGCACAATTAGTCAATACGAATGTTCAGTCCATCATCTTGAACCAGAAGGCTAGCCAACCACTTTAGCATCCACTGAGCTAACAGATACTACATAATGGTGAAAAATGAACAAATTTCTAAAGACCTAAAACACTTAAGAATGCAGGTTAAGAATATTGTACTTAAGCAATAATTATCTATAATAATTGAATCGTACAGTATAGTAATCTTCAATACTTGAATCAGTCGCTTTGCTTTATTTTGTTCTGATCATATCCATACTAGAATACAGCTTTAATCTAGCTTCCATTTTTATTGAAAAGGGGAGGTTTTAGACAGAGATAGAAGTATAAGAAATATGGTGAAAGTAAGAGTTCCTACTTTTTTTGTACCAAGGAATATATTTTCTCCTCAGATGAAGCTATGTGACTGAGTGTTGGTCAGAGGGGAACATGTTGAAGAAGGAAGTTCAGCTTTGTAGTCTGAGAAAAAGTGAAAGAGGAAGCAGTAAATTTGAGAAAAGGAGCTGACTATGAAATCTAAACCATTTTTATCTGGGAGATCCTAAACATTTCTCAGGATCTACAAAAAAATTCCCAAAGATATAATAACCAATATGAGCCGCATGCCCTCTCCTTCGTCTCCCTCACTTCCAACTACCTACAGAGTTTCAAGCACAAACTCAATTTTCACAGGCTACAGATATAGAAATTTGGCCTCAGAGTAAATTCAATCTATGGAATAAAACAGAATCTAGAATTGGGTTGTCCCAGGAGATAACAATCAATTTTTAGAGCTACCAGATAAAGTCTGATTAATGAACAAAGATTCAAAAGGCAGAATTAATTGTTTGAAGCAAAATAAGACTACATAGGTACCTTAACTGTCTTTATTCAGCTGGAGAGCTATTTTATGGGTAATGCTAAATAGCCATGTATTTCTTCCACAGAAAGTAAAGAAGGACAAACTTCATTTGAGTGTCAAATATCTGAAGCTATTCTGGGGAAAGGAGTTACAATGATGAACAAAGAAGATTGTATATTTGAGAAGTTTAAAGACTAGTGGAGAATACAGATAAGAAAACAGACTGTCACAAGAAAGTGTGCTAAATCCTACTATGAGGTGATCACCAGGTGCTATTGGAACTTATAGAGGAACATGTTTGCAGTGAGGAGGCCGGGAAATGTTCCCAGGGAAAGTGACATCTTCTCTGAAACTTGAAGGATTATCATATACTCAGGGGAAAGTTTATAGAGACTCATCATGGGAAGGGGAAAGAGAATCTCATAGCAGAGCAAAGAGCCTTGAGGATATCAGAGAGGGACTTCTGCTGCCACAGTAGAGAGCTAGAACTGGACCAGAAGGGTGGAGTGGAGGCAATGAAAGGGTTTGGGAGGGGATGCAACAAGATATGATTTGCATCTTAGATCTTTCTGGGTTATGTGGAATGTATTAGGAGATGAAATGGCTGAGTATTTGATGCTGGGAGCTCAGGTAGGATTCTAAGGCAGTAACCTCAGGAAAGAGGAGAGTGGTCCTAGACTAAAATAGTAACATTAGATTAGAGGGTAGTAGATGTGACGCATTTGAAAGATGTGTCTGTGGAAGAATCAACATGGGTAAAGAGAATAATCTAAAGTGAAACAAGCTTTATTCATCCAAGTCTAAGGACTTCAGAAAAGTCAGCTATTCAAAGCAGATCCTCTTTATGGGCCCTTCTTGTGTCTAGCCTGTTGCTCCTTCCTTCCCATTCTATACTTAAGTGTTCCCTTTCTATAAAGCCTTTCAGTATAGAATCTGTGCCCCAGGAAAACATTTCCCGTCCCCTAAATGTCTAGGCTAATGCCAGTTCTTTTCAATGTCCATGAGCTTTTGCCTTGGATGGAAAAGTTTTTTCCCAGCACCACCTATCTTATTACCCTGTTTTGAAAGGGTAATCTGTCAGGCACATCAAACGTTAAAAGCAAGAGGAACATTCTGAGGTTTGTAGCGTGTATATTTTTCTCACTAAGTCTTAACTTCTCAGCCATCAGACAAAAGAGAGGAAAACTGTTCCCCTCTTCCCCTAAAAGGAGAAAAGCTTTTAAAACAGTTGGCAGAATCCACTATTCAAAATGGGAAAATAAAATTTCCAAGCTACATCAGATGAGAAAGGCAAAAGAACACATGTGTTCAGGATAAAGTTTGTTTTCACTTGGGCTAAAATATTGCTGCTTCATGATCCTAAGTTATTATCATTAGAGGCAGATTGTAGCTAACAATTCTATCAACACAATTCAATGCTTCCCCTAGGTTACTGTAATTAGGAAATATAGGGGAAGTTTTAAGCTGATCTCATCAAATAACAAAGAAACTCCAACATTTGTAAAAATACAAAATGAGAGAGTAAAGGATTGGTATGTAAGACTCAAAATTTCTTCTTTACCTCCAACTGATAAGTATGACTAGAGTTACTATTAGGACTTTGATATCACCTAGAAAATGACAATCAAAGAGGGCCTAGGTTCTTGGATATTCTGCTAGTATCTCAAACTCAACACATTAAAATTAGAATTCTAGGTGTACCTTTTTCTCTTCCCCTTATTTACTCCCCCTTCAGTATCACCAATCATGGGAAAAGCATTATCAATCACCAAAGACATTAACTCCTTTTCCTTCATTTTTGATCTTCCTCCCACTCCCACTGCTAGCTTAAGTCCAGTTTTTTCAGACTCTGGAATGCCTTAGAATCCATGGCCACTGTGTTAATTCTGACTTTTACTGTCTCTTGAACTGCTGGCACTCAAGTTTGATGAATTGGTCCTTTAAAGGTCCGTCTACTCAAGGCTATGGTTTTTCCAGTAGTCATGTATGGATGTGAGAGTTGGACCGTGAAGAAAGCTGAGCGCTGAAGAATTGATGCTTTTGAACTGTGGTGTTGGAGAAGACTCTTGAGAGTCCCTTGGACTGCAAGGAGATCCAACCAGTCCATCCTAAAGGAGATCAGTCCTGGGATTTCTTTGGAAGGAATGATGCTAAAGCTGAAACTCCAGTACTTTGGCCACCTCATGTGAAGAGTTGACTCATTGGAAAAGACTCTGATGCTGGGAGGGATTGGAGGCAGGAGGAGAAGGGGATGACAGAGGATGAGATGGCTGGATGGTATCACCAACTCCATGGACGTGAGTCTGAGTGAACTCCAGGAGTTGGTGATGGACAGGGAGGCCTGGCATGCTGTAATTCATGGGGTCGCAAAGAGTCAGACACAACTGAGCGACTGAACTGAACTGAACTGAAACTGCTTCTATCAACTTTCCATCTAAGTTTCTTACGAAAAACCAAATTACTATTATAAAATATAAAGCTAATGATGATTTAAAACTTTCTATGGCTCCCTGTTGCCTATATAAGGCCAAATTTTTCATCTGGTCTAGAAGAATTTCTCAATCCAATCTCAATACACTTTCCAACCCCCGCCTCACTGCAACCTACCACTGTAACCACGCAGTGGAAGCTTTGACCATACCCACCTCCAAATTCTGTTACATCTCTATGCCTCTGTTTGTGCTGTGTTCTTTCCTTGTAAGAGGCTTCCTTGATGGCTCAGTGGTGAAGAATCAGCCTGCTAATGCAGGAGATGCAGATTCAATCCCTGGGTCAGGAAGATCCCCTAGAGAAGGAAATGGCAACCCCCTCCATCATTCTTGCCTGGGAAATCCCATAGACAGAAGGAGTCTGGCAGGCCAGAATCTATGGGGTTACAAAAGACTCGGACATAACTTAGCAACTAAACAACAACAACAACTCCTTATAAGTCCTACGTCTGAACCCTCATTGTCTACCTGGCAACTTTCTCCTTGATCTGAAAGACAGCCCAAGTGCCACATCTCAGTTTCTTTTTCTTTAATAACCCCTCAAAATTTAGTTGGATCCTTCATTTCCATATCACAGTTAACAAACTGTCATCAATATTATAACAATTATCCCACTATGATTATACTTTTACTGGGAAAGTCTTTGATAGATTAGGCTGTAACTTCTTTGTGTCCCCAGTCCTAATGCAATATTAGATGCAATAAGTATTCAAGTGTTTGTGAATTAAGGTCTCTCCCCTAGTAATAATAAATGTGAATGATTTTCATGTATAATCTCAAACCTCCAGTTAACAGAAAAATCGACTGATTCTCAAACAATATAGTATGGTACAAATGTATGTCATAATATATATAAAATGTAATTTATATTAAAATATGTCTTAAAAATTATATAAAAGCACTGTTTCTTCTACAAAAAGTTGAGTGGATCACATAATACAGCACAGGATAGAGTAAATTTTATGCATACAAGAATTTTAAAAGAATAATGTAATGTGAAACCAGTGACCAAAAAAAAAGTGCTTTTTTATTAGAAACTGCAAGACCTTTGCCCTGGAGTATATAACAGGATTTAGTCAGGGCAGAAGACAGTTCAATTTAAACAATGAATCAATGTTCAAGGGTAACCAAGTGGATAGAATAGTAACTACGGGTGTTCTACAGCACTGTGAGAAATTGTTGGACAGTAATAACAATCACGTTGTAATTATCACTGACTTGTTTATGACCAAACCTTCCAATATTTGAAAGTATTTCTTAAAAGGTAATGAAGTAGAGGCAGAATTGAGGAGCAGCGGTTTGAAATTGACAGCCTGGATTTAAACCCCAACAGTAAACTCCCTTCCTCTGTTGACCTTTGGCAAGTCACTGTAAACTTGCTGAGCCTCAGATGGCTCTACTCCAAAAAGGGATGGGACCTACTTCACAAGATTGTGAAAATTAAACGAGAGAGAAACAATGTGGGCTTTGGAGTAAGCCCTTACTAAATGTTACCTGCTATTATTTGTTGACATAGTTGTTCTGTTTATTACTATGGCCCATAGTGAAATTGGGCTTCCCCGGTGGCTCAGAGGTAAAGAATCTGCCTGCAATGCAGGAGATGTGGGTTCAATCCCTGGGTCAGGAAGATCCATGGAGGAGGGAATGGCAACCCATTCCAGTATCCTTGCTGGGAAAATCCCATGGACAGAGGAGCCTAGCGGGCCACAGTCCACAGGGTCGCAAACAGTTGGACATGACTGAAGTGACTGAGCACGCAGTGAGACTAACACACTCTCTTCATTTTATCACCTTTACTTGTCACTTCTGTGATCTCTTAAAACTGATAGTTTAACTTGCTCAGTTCTGATTCCTCTACTTCCACAAATACCCACTATGTGGTTCAGAGAAAAAAAGCAGAAACCTGGACACAGCTGTTAATTTTTCCTCTCTCTTCAAAAGTCCAAAAACAGAGCCCTGCTGTTGTCATTGTCATGTATCTGATTGGAAATACTCATTTTCTGGGAAAATCAAATCCAAGTATCTCTGCCTAATCAGTGTCCCCACAGGGCCCAATGCAATCAAAAGAGTACAACAGTAATTATCAAGTTTGCAGGGTGGGTAAAGTGAAGTTTAATTGAGGAGACCTGGTGAAACTTGTAAAACATCACCTGTGGAAGCAGACAGGCGATAAACACCCAGAGGAAGAAAATGACAACTCTGTCAAAGATACTCACAAATTGAATCTACATTAACGTAAGGTCAGGCACATGAGGCTGACTCAGGATATATAAGTAGATAGGAGAGCCCTAACTTTTGTCTCACCGAAGTTAAAGATCAATGGCCAAAAATGTTTATATATGCATGCGCAATTCTGTGGTACATTCATGCAGTGCTTTTGTGATCAGATAGATACCAGTGCAATTTGACTCTCAGGAAATAAGCAGTAGTAACTTACGACTTAGGACATAATTGTTTTCATCCAATCATCCGAATTTTACGGGTGTATATGGCAGGTATTAATACCTACCTCCTGAGACTATTGCAATAATTAGTGTTTTCAACAATGTTTTGAGCTGTAGAAAGATACAAACAAGTATGGGAAGATGGGCTCTGGTTATCAGATATAACTATTATTTATTTTTCCTTCAATCAAGGATATATAAGGGCCAGTGGTTCCTCACATACTTATTTAAGAATGAATTGATATCCCTCAGTCAAATTAAGGCTTTCAAACAGTGGGATTCTTCCCTAAATTAAACCTGAACTCAGTATGTTCCAAAATAGTTAATGCCACTTAAGTACACTGAAGTCTGGGTATTGTACCCTTGTTGCTAATTTCACTTGTGTACTTCTTCACCCTCCCAGCGTTCAACATGGTTGACTGATGATGACCCTCTTTCTTTAGCCATTCTTTTATTTTTTATGCGTGTGTTTTTTTTAATATAGCAGAATTATGGATGGAAGATTTTTCTTCACCTCTATTTTCCAAAGTTTAACCATTCTTTTTTTGTTGTCACTATGATACCATATTTTACTGTGTTTGATTCTACTTTCAGGTTCTTCTTTGCCTGTTTCACAGTTTGTTTCTTTCCTAGGTCCTGTTCCTTGCTTTTTGAATTCTCTGCTCCTGAGCAGCACTGCCCACCACTGTGGTTCCTAATGAGAAACACTGAGCGCTGTAGGAATTCAGAGTGGAACCTGGTCCTTACAGAGGGTGTCAGGAAAAAGGTGGTATGTGAGTTGATTCCTTAAGAGTGTGGGAAAAGTGGGCCAGATAAAGTTTCTGGTGTAAAAATTGAAGCTGTTTGTATAAAATTGTATTTCTCATTCTATTGTCTATTCCAGCTTGCTCTTTATAAAAGAAATGTTTTCCTCTAAAGGAAATGTTTTCACTCTAGTGTCTCAAACCTAAATGAAGTCCACTTTAAAGAGTTGTAGAAGAAAAAGAGACTCACCTCATTCTTACATCAAAATACATTCATTTAAATTCAGTAAGATATCCAAATGAAAAGTTATGTGACTTCCTTAGTCCTTCAGTTTTTCAAATAAGAATTCTTATGATTGCCGAGTAGACTTTTCCATCTAGAGAGAAAACTACACTTTTATTTGCATTTCTAATGCAAAGAAGAAATGCAAGAGAATTGTTAAAGAGGAAAATTATACAACTTTGGGGGCTAAAAGGTTTAACTTACAAACACAGTTTTCAAAATATTAATATTTTAACAGAACTCTTTTGTGTGTTCTGTATCACATGTACACATAATAATATTTCAACAGAACTCTTTTGTGTGTTCTGTTATGTATCACATGTACACATAATGCACATGTGATAAACATTTTAAAAGGAGATCTAAATACCTTTCAGCAAAAGAGAGCAGATTGGGAGTAGAAAAGTCATTCTGGGAGGGATGTGGATTTTGATGGATTCCCCAAAGGAGACAGGTGGTATGGCATCTAGATGACTTTGCAATTTTATTGAACATTTTTATATTTGTGAAGTGCTTTAAAATAACTCCTCATGACAAGCATGTAATCCAGATAACCATTATCATCCCAATTTTTGAAAAGATGAAACAGAGATCAACAAAACAAACTGCCCTCTTCCAATAGAAAAGGGCAAGTGGTAACAGATTAGAAATCAATGAGCCTGAAATTCTGTTTTGCTGTGTGAGCCAAACTCTGGGTCTACCTGCTGGCTGAGTGCTGGTCAGCATTTGCCAAATTTGAACAAACAAAGCAGTGCACAGTTGTGACAGTTCATCCAGATTATTCAGGTCAGAATTTCCCTGTGACCCTGGAATCTCAAAAACAATGTAACCTGAATTATTTAACAAACTCACAGTTTTAGGTTTAGTTTTACTGTGTGAGACACCAAGATGTTAGTGTTTTACAGGAAACAGAGATTTAACTCTCATTTGGTTGGGCTGAGGTCAAGTAATGGGAGTGACTGGGAATTTTGCTGAGAAAGAGAATGAGACATTTACTAAATATGTAACATTTACATGAACATTAACATAGGAGAAACATTTCCTATGTCTTCAGTTTGCACAGTTCTCCTCACTGAAGAAGTACTTTTTATTTTATTCCTGGCTACCCTTACTGTCCTAGGGAAGCATATCTACTCTATCTGAATATAACCTGAAATGCTATTTAATGTTTAATATTACATATAATAATAAAATAATGAGCTCCTAGAATCTCTTCTGGATTCTGACACACTCCACACTGGCCCGGCTGCAGAGAAGGAACACCAGCCAGAGCTCTAGATACTGCTCAATGACAGTGCAAATTAAAGAAAAACAAACAGCTTGTTTTTCCTCTTCACCCTCTCTAGAATCAAAACACAGGAGAACCCGAGCAAGCAGAGCAAAGCCACAGGCAAATGATTCACTGGAAATCTTGAATGTTTGCTAGGTAAGGTCTTCAGGGGCCTCTCAGATCAAAAAGCCCAGGCCCTTCTGCTGCCAGCCCTGACTCACTTGGGAGAAGCCCTGAAGCATGTCTCCTCTGATATCTGCTATCAGGAAGGCTCATGACCCAGGGTTGGTGGTAGTATTGTTTGCATTTTAGTCTTTAACTTTTTGTGTGCATTTGTCCATTTGTTTAAGGCTTATAAAGTAAGTGTTCCATATTAAATATTTGGAAAAGATAGAACTTTCTTTTTTCAACAACAAGGGAAAAAATATCTCATAATCCTATCCAGAAGCACCTGTTAACATTTCTATCGTTTCATTTAGACCACAGTTTCTCAACCTCAACACTGTTGACATTTTGAATAGTTTAGTTTATTGCTGTTTGTGTGTGTAGGGACTGTCCTGTGCACTATATGATATTTAGCAGCATCCCTGGCCTCTACTTAAGATGTTGGTAGCAATCCACCCTCAACCTCCAATTGTGACAACCAAATGGGTCTCCAGACATTATCAAATGTCACCTGGGGAACAAAATTGCCCTAATGGAGAACTGCTTTGGAGAGTTTATATTTTGAAAGCAAGAGTATTGATTTGAGATTTATATATGAGAAAGTTTTAAGAAAGTCATTAGGGATGGGGCTCCCCTGGTGGTCCGGTGGTTAAGAATCCTCTTGCCAATGCAGGGGACATGGGTTAGATCCCTGCTCTGGGAAGATCCCACATGTGATGTGGCAACTAAGCCCATACACCACAGCTACTGAGCCAGAGATCTACAGTCTATGAGCCATGACTAATTAGCCTGTGTGCCACAACTACTGAAGCCCGTGTGCCTGGAACCCATGCTCTGCAACAAGGGAAGTCACTGCAGTGAGAAGCCAGTGCACCGCAACTAGAGAATGGCCCCGCTTTCCACAACTAGAGAAAAGCCGTGAGCAGCAACAAAGACTCAGCACAGCCAAAAATAAATTAATAAATTAAAAAGAAATTCCGTAGGGAGAACTTGGTCCAAGCTGTCATGTCACCATGAGAAGGCTCATACAGACATGACTTGTGCAAAGTTATCCAGTGGATTAGTAGGCAGATTTCCTGAGCTTCTGATCTACAGATCTTTCCACTCTTTTCCTTGCGTTTTTCCTGTATTCTTAGTTGATGGTCACATATGTGGGACACAGTCAAAAGTGTCTTTTTCTGTGGCTCTTAAATTTCAAATCAGTTATCATTCCTACTACAATGTGTGATTTTTTTCCTGCTCTTCATACTTCTCCCTAACCAATAGTGACCAGTTTCATGGGTGATGATAGATTCTATTTTACTAAAAAGAAATCCGACTTTCTTAACTTAACAGTCCTTCTGCTAAGGGGTACTCAAGAAACTTCCATAAGTTCTTGTGATTTTGTTTTTCTGCTCATTAGTTATCTATCCATAGGGCAATAATTTAGTGATTAGGGTCTATTTTCTTCCCTCTTTGTTCTGATTAATTCCACTAATCTAAATAGCAGCTCTAAATTTCTTTCCTGGAAATCCCCTGCTTCAATTCAAATTCAAAGCCCTATCATCTTCCATCTGACTAAAGGAGCAGTCTCCTTGCTTCTACTTTTGCTTCTCTGTAACCCATAATCCACTCTTCACAGAGCTCTTTTCTTTTCAAAATGTAAATCAGACCATGCCATTCCTCTGCTTAAAATCCTTCCATGGCTTTCTATCACACTTAAAATACAAATTCCTTGCCCTCACCTACAAGGCCTTATGCCTTGCCAACTCCCTACCCCTCTTCTCTGGTCATTCTAGCCTTGTGGTTTGTTCTCAGACATTCCAAACTCTGCCCACCTCAGGATCTTTGCTCTTGCTCTTTTCTCTGTCTGGAATGCTCTTCCTCCATGTTCCTGTGACTGATTCCTTCTTATATCTGGTTTCATCTTCAAAGTCAGTTCTTCAGGGGAGGGTTCCACCTCGTCATCACAGCTTCCCCTACCTGCACCTCAGTGACTCTGGATCATGTTACTCACAGTATTTATTATTATATATTGATCTAAATAATGATATTTATTAGTTTACTTTTTATTTACATAGATTATTGCCCCCCCATAAGAATGTATCTAGTTTCTTCACTCCTCTATCCCTATTCCCCACAATACCCTGCAGATAGTACATAATACTCAACAACTGTTTTTGAATTCAGTTCAGATCACTTCAGTTACTCAGGCATGTTTGAATCTTTTTGACCACATGGACCGCAGCATGCCAGGCTTCCCTGCCCATCACCAACTCCCAGAGCTTACTAAAACTCATGCCCATCAAGTCGGTGATGCCATCCAACCATCTCATCCTCATCCTTTCTCCTCCCATCTTCAATCTTTCCCAGCATCAGGATCTTTTCCAATGAGTCAGCTCTTCACATCAAGTGGTCAAGTTTTGGAGCTTCAGCTTCAGTATCAGTCCTTCCAATAAATATTCAGGACCGATTTCCTTTAGGACTGACTAGTTGGATCTCCTTGCAGTCCAAGGGATTTTCAAGAGTCTTCTCCAACACCACAGTTCAAAAGTGTCAATTCGTTGGTGCTCAGCTTTCTTTGCAGTCCAACTCTCACATCCACACATGACTATTGGAAAAACCATAGCTTTGACTAGACGGACCTTTGATGGCAAAGTAACATCTCTGCTTTTTAATGAGCTGTCTAGGTCGGTCATAGGTTTTCTTCCAAGGAGCAAACATCCTTTAATTACATGGCTGTAGTCTCCATCTGCAGTGATTTTGGAGCCCAAGAAAGTAAAATCTGTCACTGTTTCCACTGTTTCCCCCTCTATTTGCCATGAAGTGATGGGACAGGATGCCATGATCTTAGTTTTCTGAATGCTGAGTTTTAAGCCAACTTTGTCACTCTCCCCTTTCACTTTCATCAAGAGGCTCTTTAGTTCTTCTTCACTTTCTGCCATAAGGGTGGTGTCATCTGCATATATGAGGTTATTGATACTTCTCCTGGCAATCTTGATTCCAGCTCATGCTTCATCCAGTCCAGCATTTCTCATGATGTACTCTGTATATAAGTTAAATAGGCAGGGTGACAATATACAGCCTTGATGTACTCCTTTCCCAATTTGGAACCAGTCTATTGTTCCATGTCCAGTTCTAACTGTTGATTCTGGACCTGCATACAGATTTCTCAAGAGGCAGGTCAGGTGGTCTGGTATTCCCATCTGTTTAAGAATTTTCCACAGTTTATTGTGATCCACACAGTCAAAGGCTTTGGCATAGTCAATAAAGCAGAAGTAGATGCTTTTCTGGAATTCTCTTGCTTTTTTGATGATCCAGCGGATTTTGGCAATTTGATCTCTGGTTCCTCTGCCTTTTCTAAATCCAGCTTGAACATCTGGAAGTTCACGGTTCACATACTGTTGAAGCCTGGCTTGGAGAATTTTGAGCATTACTTTGCTAGTGTATGAGATGAGTGCAATTGTGCAGTAGTTTGAACATTCTTTAGCATTGCCTTTCTTTGAGGTTTGAATGAAAACTGACCTTTTCCAGTTTTTGAACTAATTAATTAATAGTTAATTAATTAATTAATGACAGATCTACAGAACACTCAGGTAAGTACAATTTGGGATCCTTGACAGCCTTCTTTAATAACTGCCAACCCTCCTATTCAAATCTACTCTCCACTTCCTGCCACATCTTCCATACAGAGTCATAACCAAGGCATTGAAGGGTTCATTTGGTGACACTGATTTAATAATCCATGCCCTATCTGACTCTGAATGAATCACTTGGATTTCATAAAATTTCCCCATTATATAAGCTATCACTAATAGTCCTGGCTCTTAAAAAAAAAAAGAAAAACATCTTATTCATAAATTTATTTACCTGAGTAAAATCATCTAATAGGCCCAAAGCCAAAAGAATCCAAAGAAACAGAGTTACTAAGAGGACAGCATTTCTTTGCATGAGGTTATTACTATCAACTACAACTTCATCCAGATGTCACAAGAACAAATGAGAATATTTGTGGAACATTTTAATGTTAATAAGAAGCATTCAGACACATGAGAAATGAAGCTATTGATTTTCTAACATTACAATGTGCCATTTACATGCTTTTACTAGTAATTATATTAAGGAAGGTCAACTTTTGTGCATTTCTCATAAGTTGAGAAAGCCTAGTTGCTTACAGCATTTACCCAAGAGATTATGACTCAGAATTTGGGAATATTTAGAAATAGTTCATGTGTGGATGTGAAAGTTGGACTGTGAAGAAAGCTGAGTGCCGAAGAATTAATGCTTTTGAACTGTGGTGTTGGAGAAGACTCTTGAGAGTCCCTTGGACTGCAAGGAGATCCAACCAGTCCATTCTAAAGGAGATCAGTCCTGGGTGTTCTTTGGAAGGACTGATGCTAAAGCTGAAACTCCAATACTTTGGCCACCTCATGAGAAGAGTTGACTCATTGGAAAAGACTCTGATGCTGGGAGGGATTGGGGGCAGGAGGAGAAGGGGACGACAGAGGATGAGATGGCTGGATGGCATCACCGACTCAATGGACAAGAGTTTGGGTGATCTCTGGGAGCTGGTGATGGACAGGGAGGCCTGGCATGCTGCAGTTCATGGGGTCTCAAAGAGCCGGACATGACTGAGCAACTGAACTGAACTGAACTGAACTAGAAATAAATAAACTTAGTAAATTTCAGTTTTTTTACCTTCTTTATTTTCTGGAGACTAACTGTTGTCGTGTGTTATGAAAAGAGCATACATCAGAGAGCAAGAAAGCTCCTTAGAAATCATCTGACCCAACACCCTCATTTGATAGATGACAAAGAAATACCCAGAAAGTCAACATACCAAAGTCATTCAAGCTTTTTAGGGCTTTGCCGGCCTAAAGCCATCTTTCCCTACATTCACTCTAGGGATTGTCTTTGTCATGTCCCTTCCCACGTGCCATTATTCTCTCACTCTCCTCTAACTTCAAAAGGTCAGGCTGAAAACCAGGAAGAGAAAAATGCTAAGATCAAGATCTCATCAAGAAAAAAAAACAAAGAAAACATAATTTTGTCCTGATATTTCCAAATTTAGGGTTTTTGATGAGAAATAGCCACTCTTGTCGAAAGGATGCAAATAAGCATCTGCAAAGAATTCAAGTTAACATAGTCAACATTTTAAAACCTTGGCTAACTTGGTTGCCAGCCCTCTAGAATGCTCAGCAATATGGAATGATACTAAATCCAGTAGTACGTAGACCAAAGCAAAAACTTAGGGGGAAAATGTATTTGGGGAGGAAAAAAGCAGTCCTTAAGTATTCAGTAACAAGTGAGCACAGCTGAGAAAATCCAAAGACCAAAAGGCAAGAAACAATACAATGGTATCAGTCCGGGGGTGGGGTGGGGGGTGGGGCGGGGAGGAAGTAATGTTTATAAAATATCAAGACTTTGAAGAATCAAAAGTCAAGAATGTGTGTGCAATCATTCACAAAGAAATATTAAGTGTTTTCTGCTCTTTTTGAGAATATGGAGTATTATAAATGAATTTTTTAAAGGATTTCCATTTGTAAGATAAAAGGAATTCTGAAGCATAAATTCAGTTAACCTAAAACCTGAATTTGTTTTCAGATAGCTGTAGGAATACACCGACAGTCAGACCCACACACAAAAATATATTGAAGAGATAAACTGCAATGGCTCCATATTGAACTGCTAGCATGATTTCTAATCATTATATATCCAAGGCCCCAGAAATCCAATTACCTTTAAGAGAAAATACTAGATGAAAGTAACCACGGTAGTTTCTATACATTGAACTGGCCACTTCTCACCTGTTAATACAGGAGAGATAAATTTAAAATAAGCTTTTAAAATGTCAAGTGGTGGGGAAAATGTATCAGCAGAAAGTATAGGCAAGTTCTGATAAAATATGAGCACACTATTGTGGTGTAAATTCTACTTTCTCTTCTATTTCATGCTTCATTTTATTTCTTTCTTGTCCTTCTAAAATCTAGCAACAGAGAAGATTAAATTTACAACTAGGTTGTTTCATAACAAAATGGATTTCCTTTTTAATAGAGTAGAAATTAAGTAAGATGTTTAACTCAATATACAGTTTTCTTCATCCCAGGGTGATTAAAATGGGAAAAAAATAGCACAGCAACTGATATTTGAATATGCTTTGTATATTGGAACATTATACTTATATTTTAAATTATATAGAATTGAACCCTAAAAGGACATTATATGCAACAGGGAGAGTACTATATACAGTGTACCCCTGAACAGAACAAGGAATTAGGGGTGCCAACCTAATAGTTGAAAATAGTTGAAAACCTAACCTGTAGTTGAAAATCTGAGCATAATTTATCTATCTATACAACCAGTTGCTCTATATTCATGGTTCCACATCTACAGATTCAACCAACCCCAGACTGAATAGTACTGTAGTATTTAGTTCTAAAAAAAAAAAAATCCATGCATAAGTGGACAGCACAGTTCAAAACTATGATGTTCAAGGGTCAAATGTATGTGTGTATATGTTTGTGTATGTATACACATTTTAAAATACATATATATTTATTAAATTTTAAAAGAAATCATCATCATATGGAAAAAGAAGATATGGAGTATTGAGATTTGCTTATCTTGATCTCTTTTTTAATATGATAAATAGAACCATATAAATCTGAACAGAAAAAGCTAAAATCTAGTGGTTCAGCAGGTAAAGAATCAGCCTGCAATGCAGGAGATGCAGGAGAGGAGGGTTCGATCCCTGGGTCAGGAAGATCCCCTAGAGGAGGAAATGGCAACCCACTCCGGTATTCTTGCCTGAAAAATCCAATGATAGAGGAGCCTGGTGGGCTACAGTCCATGGAGTCACGAAGAGTCTGGCAGAACTGAGCACATGGCATCATACTCTGGGACAAACATCACCAGTGGTTAGTTGGTTGGTTTTATAAACAGCAAGTAATTCAAAAGGCAAGAGAGTTCCAGAAAAACATCTAATTCTGCTTTATTGACTATGCCAGGGCCTTTGACTGTGTGGATCACAATAAACTGTGGAAAATTCTGAAAGAGATGGGAATACCAGACCACCTGATCTGCCTCTTGAGAAATTTGTATGCAGGTCAGGAAGCAACAGTTAGAACTGGACATGGAACAACAGATTGGTTCCAATAGGAAAAGGAGTACGTCAAGGCTGTATATTGTCACCCTGTTTATTTAACTTCTATGCAGAGTACATCATGAGAAACGCTGGACTGGAAGAAACAAGCTGGAATCAAGATTGCCGGGAGAAATATCAATAACCTCAGATATTGCGGATGACACCACCCTTATGGCAGAAAGTGAAGAGGAACTCAAAAGCCTCTTGATGAAAGTGAAATAGGAGAGTGAACAAGTTGGCTTAAAGCTCAAAATTCAGAAAACGAAGATCATGGCGTCCGGTCCCATCACTTCATGGGAAATAGATGGGGAAATAGTGGAAACGGTGTCAGACTTTATTTTTCTGGGCTCCAAAACCACTGCACATGATGACTGCAGCCATGAAATTAAAAGACACTTACTCCTTGGGAGAAGAGTTATGACCAACCTAGACAGCATATTCAAAAGCAGAGACATTACTTTGCCAACAAGGTCCATCTAGTCAAGGCTATGGTTTTTCCAGTAGTCATGTATGGTTGCAAGAGTTGGACTGTGAAGAAAGCTGAGTGCTGAAGAATTGATGCTTTTGAACTGCGGTGTTGGAGAAGACTCTTGAGAGTCCCTTGGACTGCAAGGAGATCCAACCAGTCCATTCTGAAGGAGATCAGCCCTGGGATTTCTTTTGAAGGAATGATGCTAAAGCAAACTCCAGTACTTTGGCCACCTAATGCGAAGAGTAGACTCATTGGAAAAGACTCTGATGCTGGGAGGGATTGGGGGCAGGAGGAGAAGGGGACGACAGAGGATGAGATGGCTGGATCGCATCACTGACTTGATGGACGTGAGTTTCAGTGAACTCCAGGAGTTGGTGATGGACAGGGAGGCCTGGCGTGCTGCGATTCATGGGGTTGCAAAGAGTTGGACACAACTGAGTGACTGAACTGAACTGAACTGAACTAATCTGATAATTGCAGACTGGTTTCCAGATTTCCTGTGTTTTATGTTAACAAAGTTGTACCATAACCAGAGTGTCCTGCCACAATTCAAGATGCAAACAAAGATCCATGATACATCCCCCAAACAGGATGCTTGCACCCTTTCCTCAACATTCAAGCAATAAGCAGGAGTTCAGAGATCCAGTTGATCTCCTCCAGCTCTAACTCTCTCCCTGTTAGCTGAGATCCCTCATGCTTAAAAGTCTCCTTCTCAGCTTTGACCTTTCTTAGTGCACAGACTGCTGTAGAGAGAGGCAAGTGCAAATCTGTCCAAAGCACAGAATTTAGCAGCAGTTAATCCTCAGGTGTTTATTTGTTCTATAGAAGGGCTCCTAAGTAAGCAGGCCCAAATCTTTGATATCTTTCAATCCCTTCTTGCCTTCCAGATTTGGGCTAAGATAGACCACGACCTGTAGCTCAGATGGTAAAGAATCTGCCTTCAATGAAGGAGAAGTGGGTTCAGTCCCTGGATCGGGAAGATCCACTGGACAAGGGAATGGCAACCTACTCCAGTATTCTTGTTGCAGAATCCCATGGACAGAGGAGCCTAGACAGAGGACTACAGTCTGTGAGCTCACAAAGAATCGGACACAACTGAACAACTAACAGTACACTATGCTACTACTAGACCAAGACCACTGCTATCAGTGTGATCAAGTTCCCCTGGCAGAAGACACATTGTATTAATTTCCTTCTTGTTGTTGTCCGGTTGCTAAGCCATGTCCAACTCTTTGACACCCCCTGAACTATAGCATGCCAGGCTTCCCTGCCCTTCACCACCTCCAGAGTCTGCTGTTTGGAACATGAGTCCCAAACTCATGTCCATTGAGTCAATGATGTCATCCAACCACCTCATTCAGTGGCGTCCCCTTCTCCTCCACCTTCAATCTTTACCAGCATCAGGGCCTTTTCCAATGAGTCGGCTGTTCACATCAGGTGGCCAAAGTATGGAGCTTCAGCTTCAGCGTCAGTCCTTACAATGAATATTCAGGGTTGATATCATTTATGATTGACTGGTTTGATCTCCTTGCTGTCTAAGGAACCCTCAAGAGTTTTATCCAGCACCACAGTTCAAAAGCAGCAATTTTTTGGCGCTCAGCCTTCCTTATGGTCCAACTCTCACATTTTGTACACAACTACTGAAAAAATCATAGCTTTGACTATATGGATCTTTGTTGCCAAAGTGATGTCTCTGCTTTTTAATATGCTGTGTAAGTTTTTCATAGCTTTTCTTCCAAGGAGCAAGTGTCTTTTAATTTCATAGCTGCAGTCATCATCCACAGTGATTATGGGCCCCAGGAAGATAAAATCTGCCACTGTTTCCACTTCTTCCCTGTTTGCCATGAAGTGATTATTTTCCCAGGGCTGCTGTAACAAATCACCACAAACTGGATGGCTTAAAACAGGAAAAATGTATTCTTTCACAGGTCTTCAGGCTGGAAGTCTGGAATCTAAGTGTTGGAAAGGCCATCCTCTCTCTCTGAAGGCTTTAAGAGAAAACCTATTCCATCCTTTTTTCTTAGCTTCCGGTGTTGCTGGCAGTCCTTGGTATTCTTTGATTGATAGATGCATCATTCTAATTTCTGCTTCTATTATCACATGGTCTTATCTCTATGTATCTGTGTCTCTCTTCATCTTATTAGGACAGCAGTTAAACTGGATTGGGGCTCACCGTAATCCAATATAACCTCGTTCCATTTTAATTACATCTGCAAAGATCCTATTTCTAAATAAGATTACATTCCCTGACCCTAGGGTTAGGACTTCAATCCGTCTTTTGGGGGACACAATTGAAACCTTAGTCACCATTCATGGTTGTGCATGTGTGCTCAGTCACTCAGTCACGTCCAGATCTTTGCTACCCTATGGACTATAGTCCACCAGGCTCCTGTGTCCATGGGTTTCTCCAGGCAAGAATACTGGAGTGGATTGCCACGCCCTGCTCCAGGGGATCTTCCCAACCCAAGGATCAAACCCATGTCTCTTCAGTTCAGCTGCTCAGTCGTGTCCGACACTTTGTGACCCCATGGACTACAGCACACCAGGTTTCCCTGTCCATCACCAACTCCCAGAGCTTGCTCAAACTCACGTCCATCGAGTTGGTGATGTCATTCAACCATCTCATCCTCTGTCATCCCCTTCTCCTCCTGCCTTCAGTCTTTCCCAGCATCAAGGTCTTTTCCAATGAGTCAGTCCTCTGCATCAGTGGCCAAAGTATTGGAGCTTCAGCTCCAGCATCAGTCCTTCCTATGAATATTCAGGACTGATTTCCTTTACGATCAACTGGTTTGATCTCCTTGCAGTCCAAGGGTCTGTTATGTCTCCTGAATTGGCAGGCAGATTCTTTAACACTAGCACCACCTGGGAAGCCCCATTTATGGTTGAAATGCCTCAAAACCATGGTTTGAAGGGCCATAGGCCTTGGTTCACCCCAGTCACGCTCTCCCTAAAGTCTGGTCAAGACAGCAGTGGCAGAGACTGTTTCTCATTATCACCATGCTCCAGAAATTCTAAACAATGTCAACAGCAGACACACAGAAAAGTGTTATCAAATTTGTGTTTTTATAAGATAATTCTGGCTGCAGCACTAAGAATAGATTGGAGAGGAGCAAAAATGAAAATGTATAGAACAATAAGACTATTTTTGTAATCTAAATGGAAAGTTGAGACTTGGATTAAGCTGATAGTAGAAGAGACAGAAGGAAGTGTATATGCCTGAGAGCTAGAAGATATATTTGGAATCTATATTTGGAGCAAAACTGATAGGATTCACTTATGGAGTGGATGGATAAGAGGAGAAATTAGGATATCCCAGATTTCTTGCTTAATCAGTTAGTAATTGGTTGTATCACTCATTGTGATGGGGAGAAAACTTGTTTAGTGAGGAAAATCCTTATATCAAGCTTCAAAGGCAATCTCACGAGAAAAAGTACAAAAATACAGATGAAATGTAAAGCATTACCCTAGTTTCAAAAAAAAAATCATATAGAAAAAAACAAGATAAGGTCTAATCCAGATTGTCATTTTATATACTAGGAAGCTGAGACCCTGAAGAGAAAGATGATCTGCTCAATGAGTTAGAGCGTGGATCAGAAGTTATCTATCTCCTAGGTCAGACTCTTTGGGTCTAGCAATCCAAATATTTCACCTGGTTTTTTGTTTTTCATCATAATCCTTTCTCTTTATGCCTTTTTCTGTGTGGGGGCCATGTCTGCTACAGAGCCTGTGAAACCCACTTGTTCCTAAAGGCACAGACAGTGATAACAAGAAAGTTCTTCTTATCTTCAGATATTTTAGACCAGCTATATCCCATTCTTGCGAAGCATATGGCAACCAGGCAATTTTCATCTATTAAGCATTATTTTCTAAAGCCAATATCTTGGAAACCATTTTAGAAGTCTTCTGAAGCCAATATAATATTGTAAAGTAATTAGCCTCCAATTAAAATAAATAAATTTATATTAAAAAAAGAAGTGTAGATATTCAAACAATTCAGTCATACAAACATTTATTCAGTATCTACTGTTCTGTAAGCTGTGAATGAGTAAAAAAGATGACCTTTGTTCCTTCGCACCTACAAGTTTTAAATTTGGTTGGAGAGCTTAAGATACAGAGGTAACAACTGGTTATGTGGCAGTGCTTGTCAGTATAAGATTTGGCATCAAAATAGGTAGCCAGCACAATGAGGGCCATGACATTTCAGAAAAGGTGGTCATCCATGTGGGTGAGAGAAATTAAAGATTGTGAGGCTAGAGATGGAAATCAAAGAACAGTTTGACTTTGAAAGGGAGAGAAGGAGAACAAATCTAAATATTAATTGAGAGAAACTAATCCAGCTCATGACCTGGCGAAGCCCAAAAATGGGTCAGGAGTTTTAATGAAGAGCAATAGTGTTGATGAGTGGATTCAATGGAGGCAGACTGGCTAATCTGAGACTAACTAATCACTATACTTGTACTTATAACAAACCTATGAGAAGGTATTATTCTACCTCCAGTTTGTAGATAAGAAAACTGAGGCATTGAGTGGTTATGTAACTTATTTCAGGCACACAGCCAGCACATGTTAGTGCTAGGTTTCAAGCCCATAGAGTCTCGTTATAGAGCCTGTGGTCTTAACCACTACAGCCTGTGGTCTCTCATATGAGTGCTAGTGGTTTATAACAGTCTAAGGGAGGGGCATCAAAATGGACCTGATGAAGTGTGGAAATAGTGACTAGGGACACAAATAAATGAGTACCAACAAGTCACTGCAGAGACAGGGTCTGATTGCAAAGACAGAAAGGCAGTTAGGTGCCAGCTTCCAAACAGTAAGGACAAGGATAAACATTAAGAACAGGTTCTGGAAAAATTTACCTAATGGTTATGAAATGAGGTGGGATGAAAAGAAAAAAGAATGTACAGTAAGCACAGCCAAAGATAAGCTTCCCTGAGGTGGATGCCTGGCTGAAAACTGGTCTGGCTGCCCCTGATTTCACTACTCATGTGAAGAGTCATGTCAGCCTCTAAAAGGAAAATAAATGGAACACAATTTGATAGTGGAAACTAGCATGAAATGCTCAAAGCACACCCTGAACCTCACCTTCCTATTTCCTTCATGAGGTAAAGGCCCAGTATTAAAAAGTATGAAGAAACAAGGCCATTTAGATATGTCAGACTGTAAAACACTGATATTCAGGGGAAGTGGCTGAAATTTAACCTTAGAGGTAATACGGAGCCCCGGAAGGTTCTCCAGGTGGGAAGTAAGAGGATACAACCGGCGTATCAAGTATCCTTGCTAGAGTATAGTTTGCAGGTTGGATTGAAGGGAAAAAAGAAAGATGATAAGTTGAAAATTTAAATGCAGTCAAGGCAAGAAGGCGTGTAACTTCGTATCAACAGGATTCAAAAAAGCAGTTTAAACAATGATGGAAATATGAGGTTCCACAAGAAAGCCAAACTTTCAGAGATGACTTCCAGCAACCTTTGGACAGCTTCTTCCTGCAATGCTAATGGTTTAGAAAGGTATTTCTGCAGCACATTCAACAATATACTGAATAGATAAGTTCCTCTGAACAGAGGTGAACTGTGTGATTTTAGGTAAATTCATAGTTTCCCTTGAAAACATTCTTTCATCCATGATAAATACAGTTTTAAACAACAGCCCACATGATTCATGTGGTTGTAACACACCAACAAGATTTTCATTTTAAGAGACCCATGAATCAACTGTCTTTGTCTAAGAATTAGGGCAGGCAATTTGCAAGGATCAGTATAACAAATAATAGATATACACCCGTAGCAAGAACAGTGATACTGAAAATAAACCATTTCTACTCTGCTATTAAAAAAAATCTTTTCTTTCATAATATTTTTGAATACTCTAAATCTTTATAAACAGATTGTCAGCTACATTATTGGTCTTTGGTCTTTTTAATTTCTTAACCACTATTTTCAGGGATTTTTTTAAGCATTTAAAATGAAAGCCTAAAAGTACCTTTTAAAAAATCTTATAATCTCATGATTCATGTTGTCAGTTTCTTCATCAGTAAAGTAAGAAAGTTGAATTGTACATTCTCACAGGAACCGAATATATATGATTCAGTTTGGTTCAGTTCAGTCACTCAGTTGGATCTAACTCTTTGCCACCCCATGGACTGCAGCACACCAGGCTTCCCTGTCCATCACCAACTCCTGGAGCTTACTCAAACTCAGTCTATCCAGTTGGTGATGCCATCCAACCATCTCATCCTCTGTTGTCCCCTTCTCCTCCCACCTTCAATCTTTCCCAGCATCAGGGTCTTTTCCAATGAGTCAGCTCTTTGCATCAGGTGGCCAAAGTATTGGAGTTTCAGCTTCAGCATCAGTCCTTCCAATGAATATTCAGGACTGATTTCCCTTAGGATTGACTGGTGGGATTTCCTAGCAGTCCAAGGGACTCTCAAGATTCTTTTCCAACACGACAGTTCAAAAACATCAGTTCCTCAGCACTCAGCTTTCTTTATAGTCTAACTCTCACATCCTTACATGACTACTGTAAAAACCGTATAGCTTTGACTAGACGGACCTTTGTTGGCAAAGTAATGTCTGTGCTTTTTAATGAGCTGTGTAGGTTGGATGCCATGATCTTAGTTTTTTGAATGCTGAGTTTTAAGCCAGCTTTTTCCTCTCCATTTCACTTTCATCAAGAGGCACTTTAGTTCCTCTTTCTGCCATAAGGGTGGTGTCATCTGCATATCTGAGGTTATTGATATTTCTCCTGGCATTCTTGATTTCAGCTTGTGCTTCAGCCAGCCAGGCATTTTGCATGATGTACTCCGCATATAAGTTAAGTAAGCAGGGTAACAATATGCAGTCTTGACACGCTCCTTTCCCAATTTGGAACCAGTCCATTGTTCCATGTCCAGGTCTAACTGCTGCTTCCTGACCTCCATACAGATATCTCAGGAGGCAGGTGAGGTGGTCTGGCATTCCCACGTCTTTAAGAATTTCCACAGTTTATTGTGATCCACACCATCAAAGGCTTTAGTGTAGTCAATAAAGCAGATGTTTTTCTGGAATTCTCTTGCTTTCTCAATGATCCAACATATGTTGGCAATTTGATCTCTGGTTCCTCTGCCCTTTCTAAAACCAGTTTGAATATCTGGAAGTTCTTGATTCATGTACTGCTGAAGCCTAGCTTAGAGAATGTTGAGCATGACTTTGCTAAGCGTGTGAGATAAGTGCAATTAATTGTGCAGTGTTTCGAACATTCTTTGGCATTGCCTTTCTTTGGAATTGGAATGAAAACTGGCCTTTTCTAGTCCTGTGGCCACTGCTGAGCTTTCCAAATTTGCTGGCATATTGAGTGCAGCAATTTCGCAGGATCATCTTTCAGGATTTGAAATAGTTCAGCTGGAATTCCATCACCTCCACTAGCTTTGTTCATATAAATGCTTCCTAAGGCCCGCTTGACCTCACACTCCAGGATGTCTGGCTCTAGGTGAGTGATCATACCACCATTGTTATCTGGGTCATGAAGATCTTTTTTGTACAGTTCTTCTGTGTATTCTTGCCATCCCTTCTTAATATCTTCTGCTTCTGTTAGGTCCATACATTTTCTGTCCTTTATGGTGCCCATGTTTGTATGAAATATTCCCTTGGTATCTCTAATTTTCTTGAAGAGATTTCTAATCTTAATGTTGGTATAAATATTTTTCTGTCAATATTCTTCAAAATGTCTGAACTCTCTATACTTTTCAAAATAATATACAAACTCTATATTAAACTTAGGGCTTCATTGATAGCTCAGTTGGTAAAGAATCTGCCTGCAATTCAGGAGACCTTGGTTCAATTCCTGGGTCAGGAAGATCCACTGGAAAAGGGATAGGCTACCTACTCCAATATTCTTGGGCTTCCCATGTGGGTCAGCTGGCAAAGTATCCACTTGCAATGGGTGAGACCTGTGCTTGATCCCTGTGTTGGGAAGATCCTCTGGAGAAGGGAAAGGCCACCCTCCTCAGTATTCTGGCCTGGAGAATTCCATGTACTGTATAGTCCATGAAGTCCCAAAGAGTCAGACACGACTGAACAACTTTCACATCAGTTCAGTTCAGTCGCTCAGTCGTGTCCGACTCTTTGTGACTCCATGAATCACAGCACGCCAGGCCTCCCTGTCCATCACCAACTCCCGGAGTTCACTCAGACTCACATCCATCGAGTAAGTGATGCCATCCAGCCGTCTCATCCTGTGTTGTTCCTTTCTTCTCCTGCCCCCAATCCCTCCCAGCATCAGAGTCTTTTCCAATGAGTCAACTCTTCACATGAGGTGGCCAACATACTGGAGTTTCAGCTTTAGCATCATTTCTTCCAAAGAACACCCAGGGCTGATCTCCTTTAGAATGGACTGGTTGGATCTCCTTGCAGTCCAAGGGACCCTCAAGAGTCTTCTCCAACACCACAGTTCAAAAGCATCAATTCTTCGGTGCTCAGCCTTCTTCACAATCCAACTCTCACATCTATACATGACTACTGGGAAAACCATAGCTTTGACTAGATAGACATTTGTTGTCAAAGTAATGTCTCTGCTTTTGAATATGCTATCTAGGTTGGTCATAACTTTCCTTCCAAGGAGTAAGCATCTTTTAATTTCATGGCTGCAATCACCATCTGCAGTGATTTTGGAACCCAAAAAAATAAAGTCTCACACTGTTTCCTCATCTATTTCCCATGAAGTGATGGGACCAGATGCCATGATCTTCGTTTTCTGAATGTTGAGCTTTAAGCCAACTTGTTCACTCTCCTATTTCACTTTCATCAAGAGGCTTTTTAGTTCCTCTTCACTTTCTGCCATAAGGGTGGTGTCATTGGCATATCTGAGGTTATGATATTTTTCCCAGCAGTCTTGATTCCAGCTTGTGTTTCTTCCAGTCCAGCGTTTCTCATGATGTACTCTGCATAGAAGTTAAATAAGCAGGGTGACAATATACAGCCTTGACGTATTCCTTTTCCTATTGGAACCAGCCTGTTGTTCCATGTCCAGTTCTAACTGTTGCTTCCTGACCTGCAGATAGGTTTCTCAAGAGGCAGGTCAGGTGGTCTGGTATTCTCATCTCTTTAAGAATTTTCCACAGTTGGTTGTGATCCACACAGTCAAAGGCTTTGGCATAGTCAATAAAGCAGAAATAGATGTTTTTCTGGAACTCTCTTGCTTTTTCCAAGATCCAGCAGATGTTGGCAATTTGATCTCTGCTTCCTCTGCCTTTCCTAAAACCAGCTTGAATATCAGGAAGTTCACGGTTCACGTATTGCTGAAGCCTGGCTTGGAGAATTTTGAGCATTAATTTACTAGCGTGTGAAATGAGTGCAATTGTATGGTAGTTAAAGCGTTCTTTGGTATTGCTTTTCTTTGGGATTAGAGTGAAAACTGACCTTTTCCAGTCCTGTGGCCACTACTGTTTTCCAAATTTGCTGGCATATTGAGTGCAGCACTTTCACAGCATCATCTTTCAGGATTTGAAATACATCAGCTGGAATTCCACCTCCTCCACTAGCTTTGTTCGTAGTGATGCTTTTTAAGGCCCACTTGACTTCACATTCCAGGATGTCTGGCTCTAGATGAGTGATCACACCATCATGATTATCTTGGTCATGAAGATCTTTTTTTGTACAGTTCTTCTGTGTATTCTTGCCACCTCTTCTTAATATCTTCTGCTTCTAATAGGTCCATACCATTTCTGTCCTTTATCAAGCTCATCTTTGCAGGAAATGTTCTCTTGGTATCTCTGATTTTCTTGAAGAGATCTCTAGTCTTTCCCATTCTATTGTTTTCCTCTATTTCTTTGCATTAATCACTGAGGAAGGCTTTCTTATCTCTTCTTCCTATTCTTTGGAACTCTGCATTCAGATGCTTATATCTTTCCTTTTCTCCTTTGCTTTTCGCTTCTCTTCTTTTCACAGCTATTTGGGCCTCCCCAGTCAGCCATTTTGCTTTTTTGCATTTCTTTTCCATGGGGATGGTCTTGATCACTGTCTCCTGTACAGTGTCACGAACCTCATTCCATAGTTCATCAGGCACTCTATCTATTAGATCTAGTCCCTTAAATCTATTTCTCACTTCCACTGTATAATCATAAGGGATTTTATTTAGGTCATACCTGAATGGTTTAGTGGTTTTCCCTACTTTCTTCAATTTAAATCTGAGTTTGGCAATAAGGAGTTCATGATCTGAGCCACAGTCAGCTTCTGGTCTTGTTTTTGCTGACTGTATAGAGCTTCTCCATCTTTGGCTGCAAAGAACACAATCAGTCTGATTTTGGTGTTGACCACCTGGTGATGTCCATGTGTAGAATCTTCTCTTGTGTTGTTGGAAGAAGGTGTTTGCTATGACCAGTGCATTCTCTTGGCAAAACTCTATTAGCTTTTGCCCTGCTTCATTCCGTATTCCAAGGCCAAATTTGCCTGTTACCCCAGGTGTTTCTTGACTTCTTACTTTTGCATTCCAGTCCCCTATAATGAAAAGGACATCTTTTTGGGGTGTTAGTTCTAAAAGGTCTTGTAAGTCTTCATAGAACCATTCAACTTCAGCTTCTTCAGCGTTACTGGTTGGGGCATAGGCTTGGATTACTGTGATATTGAATGGTTTGCCTTGGAAACGAACAGAGATCATTCTGTCATTTTTGAGATCGCATCCAAGTACTGCATTTCAGACTCTTTTGTTGACCATGATAGCTACTCGAATTTCTTCTAATGGATTCCTGCCTGCAGTAGTAGATATAATGGTCATCTGAGTTAAATTCACCCATTCCAGTCCATTTCAGTTCGCTGATTCCTAGAATGTCGATGTTCACTTTTGCCATCTCCTGTTTGACCACTTCCAGTTTGTCTTGATTCATGGACCTGACATTCCAAGTTCCTATGCAATATTGCTCTTTACAGAATAGGACCTTGCTTCTATCATCAGTCACATCCACAGCTGGGTATTGTTTTTGCTTTGGCTCCATCCCTTCATTCTTTCTGGAGTTATTTCTCCACTGATCTCCATTAGCATATTGGGCACCTACTGTCCTGGGGAGTTCCTCTTTCAGTATCCTGTCATTTTGCCTTTTCACACTGTTCATGGGGTTCTCAAGGCAAGAATACTGAAGTGGTTTGCCATTCCGGTCTGCAGTGGACCACATTGTAACTTTCAGCAATTGGATTTTTCCATATGTGCACAGGAAAGTAGATAAAGCTAGTCCCCAGGGAAACAGAGAGAGAGAGAGAAAAAAAAAACAAACCTGAAATCAGACACATAGAGAAGCAGAAGCATCTGAGTCTCTGGTCCTGTTTCTTTCTGAGGTCTTGATGTTTCTTTTAGATTCTGTATCCTTATCATAAATTCTTATTGTTTGCATTTGTACTCAAGCATCTATAAGACATTAAGAAACATTTATAATCTCCTTCAAATGGGTCTCTTATCTGAGTTTGTCTCTCTAGAACAAGAACTCTCCCATGGATGGTATCTTCTCAGATTCATCTTATTTCCTATGTGTACTCAAATTACAACTCTGGTGGTCTGTGGGGGACATCTCTGGTAGAATCTGTTCAGGAGAAAATAAAGAGAGGAAGCAGAAGTCTTCGCTTAAGGGAGCAGCTCACACTCCAGTGGATTGCGAGGCTATGAGCAATGTTCCTCTTTCAATTAATCTCTCAACCTTTGGAGGAAGGTTATTTCTTTGAAATAACTCTCACACAGAATAAAAGTAAATCATTCTATTCTAGCTGCCTAAAGGTCCTTCTAGAGCTAGGGATCTCTCTTGTGTTCCTCAAGATCTTTCAGACTGTTTCAAGTTACACATTATGAGCTGTGTTAGTTCTCTTCATACGTACACTTCACAACAAGGCACTCAACTTCTGACAGGCAAAGCAAGAAGAGGGACCCTTGATCTGGTCCTAGCAGTTATCTCATAAGCATCTTACCTCCAAGGCAAGGGAAGAATCAGGCCTTAGAATATAGCTTCCTCTTACAAAACACAACACTCCTTTTCCACCACACCCCTACCTCAACTCCAACATGTATGTAGATTAAAGGAGGAGCCAGTTTTTCACAATAATAGGATCCTATATGCCAAGTAGCCCAAGCCCAGATTGGTAGACTAACTCTCACTTAGGAATTCAGACCCATAAGGTCCTTAAAAATAGCTTTCTTTACCTTTTCCTTCTTCGGCATTCCTCAGACAGTGAGAAAATTTAGTCTCATCAGCAAGCTCTAACAAGACTACATTTGCATTTTGTCATTCTGAAAATTAATCTGAATCTGTCTGAGGAAATTAAAATACATTACAGTGCTCTTATTCAAGTATCATCATAGTCTTCATTGCAAAATCAGCAAGGCTCTTGAGAGCCTGTCTCATTCCACTTCACCAATTCCTTTTAGAACATAGCTAAAGCCTCAAGATGACATGGCTTTAACTCAGGTAGAGCAGAAGCAAAATATCTGCTTCTGTTAGAAGACAAGGTACTGTAAGCCAGTCTTCTCACAAAAGATGACTAAGAAACCTGAGTGAAGTTTTAAGAGACAAAAATCTTGGTAGCATTGAAGGGCCAGCAGAATACTGATGAATTACCAATCCCAGAAACAGAGGGATGGGAATCCAGACAAGTAAGCTTGGTACTATGACCTCCTTCTTTTAAATTGGAGGCTTTTGCCAATTGGAGAGATGTGGTCAAGAGGCTGAACTATACTTTTGGTATCTTCACAGAACTAGGAAGATAAAAACCAGTGTCCAAAGCAGGAAAAGATGGACGTCCATAAACTACAGAGCAGCCACCCATAGATGTAAGTATAAGTCAGAAGTAAACTATTTCTTTTATGAAATACAGATAAGCAGAGTGGCCCAGAAAATATCAAATCTAGAACTTAGATTACCCAGTGGCTCAGCAGTAAAGAATCCACCTGCAATGCAGGGGCTGCAGGAGTCATGGCTTCAATCCCTGGGTCAGGAAGATCCCCTGGAGAAGGACATGGCAAACCACTCCAGTATTCTTGCCTGGAGAATCCCATGGACAGAGGAGCCTGGCAGGCTGCAGTCCATGAGACTGCAAAGAGTTGGACTGACTGAAGCGACTTAGCACCCACTGAATTATTAGTGTCCCCAGCACTTCATTAGATTAATTAAATACCTTCTTTGGTGGACAAAACATCCCTCCAGTTTTCAAATAATTCGTGCTCTTTGTGTTTATAAAATTATTAGGAAAAAAAAATGTCTAGCAAACAACCAAAGTATCCAATGAATGTGGAGACTAGATACTATGAATGTAAACCGTGGGCAACAAAAACTGATTCTAGAGGCTCCAGATGTTATAATTTTTAAATACAGATAAAAACAACTATGATTACTATGTTCAAGGAGATAAACATCAACCTTAAAAACTCTGGCAGAAAATAGGAAATGTGGCAAATTAGACATCCTAGACCTGAAAATTTCAATAATTAAAATCAAGAATTCAATAAATAGGCTTAATAGTACACTGCTACTGCTAAGTCGCTTCAGTCATGTCCGACTCTGCACGACCCCATAAATGGCAGCCCACCAGGCTCCCCGTCCCTGGGATTCTCCAGGCAAGAACACTGGAGTGGGTTGCCATTTCCTTCTCCAATGCATGAAAGTGAAAAGTGAAAGGGAAGTCGCTCAGTCGTGTCTGACTCTTATCGAGTCTGCATGGACTGCAGCCTACCAGGCTCCTCATCCATGCGATTTTCCAGGCAAGAGTACTGGAGTGGGCTGCCATTGCCTTTTCCAAATAGTACACTAGACATAGTAGAAAAAATGCTTAGTGAGTTGGAAGATAGGTCATAAGAAATTATCCAGAACAAAACACAAAGACATAAAGATGAGAAATAAATGAAGGAAGTAAAATATATAGAAAATACATTAAGAAGCTCTTACATACACTTCATTAGAATCTCAGAAGAAAGACAGATAATGGGACAGAGGCATTATTTGAAGAGATAATAGCTGAAGTTATTCTAGAACTTGGATGCAATCTCAAAAATATCAGAATGATCTGTTTGCTTCCAAGGCAAACCATTCAATATCACAGTAATCCAACTGTGTAATCCAATACCCTGACCAGTATGCTGAAGAAGCTGAAGTTGAATGGTTCTATGAAGACCTACAAGACCTTTTAGAACTAACACCCCAAAAAGATGTCCTTTTCATTATAGGGGACTGGAATGCAAAAGTAGGACTGGGGTAACAGGCAAATTTGGCCTTGGAATATGGCATGAAGCAGGGCAAAGGCTAATAGAGTTTTGCCAAGAGAATGCACTGGTCATAGCAAACACCTTCTTCCAACAACACAAGAGAAGATTCTACACATGGACATCACCAGATAGTCAACACCGAAATCAGACTGATTATACTCTTTGCAGACAAAGATGAAGAAGCTCTATACAGTCAGCAAAAACAAGACCAGAAGCTGACTGTGGCTCAGATCATGAACTCCTTATTGCAAAATTCAGACTTAAATTGAAGAAAGTAGGGAAAACCACTAAACCATTCAGGTATGACCTAAATAAAATCCCTTATAATTATACAGTGGAAGTGACAAAAAGATTTAAGGGATTAGATCTGATAGAGTGCCTGTAGAACTATGAAGGGAGGTTCAGGACATTGTACAGGAGGCATTGATCAAGACCATCTCCAAGAAAAAGAAATGCAAAAAGCCAAAATGGTTGTCTGAAGAGGCCTTACAAATAGCTGAGAAAAGAAGAGAGGCTTACAGCAAAAGAGAAAAGGACAGATATATCCATTTGAATACAGAGTTCCAAAGAATAGCAAGGAGAGATAAGAACGCCTTCCTCAGTGATCAATGCAAACAAATAGAAGAAAACAATAGAATGAGAAAGACTAGAGATCTCTTAAAGAAAATCAGAGATACTAAGGGAATATTTCATGCAAAGATGGGCACAATAAAGGAGAGAAACAGTATGGACCTAACAGAATCAGAAGATATTAAGAAAAACTAGCAAGAATACGCAGAAAAACTGTACAAAAAAGATCTTCATGACCACGATAATCAGGATCGTGTGATCACTCACCTAGAGCCAGACATCCTGAAGTGTGAAGTCAAGTGGGCCTTAGGAAGCATTTCTATGAACAAAGCTAGTGGAGGTGATGGAATTCCAGTTGAGCTATTCAAATCCTAAAAGATGATGCTGTTAAAGTGCTACACTCAATATGCCAGCAAATATGGAAAACTCAGCTGTGGCCACAGGACTGGAAAAGGTCAGTTTTCACTCTAATCCCAAAGAAAGGCAAGGCCAAAGAATGTTCAAACTACTGCACTATTGTACTAGTCTCACATGCAAGCAAGGTGATGCTCAAAATTCTCCAAGCCAGGCTTCAACAGTACATGGACCATGAACTTCCTGATGTTCAAGCTGGATTTAGAAAAGGCAGAGGAACCAGAGATCAAATTGCCAACATCTGCTGGATCATAGAGAAAGCAAGAGAATTCCAGAAAAACATCTACTTCTGCTCTATTGACTACACAAAAGTCTTTGACAGTGTTGATCACAACAAACTGGAAAATTCTTAAAGAGATGGGAATACCAAACCACCTTACCTGCCTCCTGGGAAATCTTTATGCAGGTCAAGAAACAACAATTAGAACTGGGCATGGAACAATGGACTGCTTCCAAACTGGGAAAGGAGTATGTCAAGGCTGTATATTGTCACCATGCTAATTTAACTTCTATGCAGAGTACATCATGCAAAATGCCGGGATGGCTGAAGCACAAGCTAGAATTGAGATTGCCAGGAGAAATATTAATAACCTCAGATATGCAGATGACACCACCCTTATGGCAGAAAGTGAAGAACTAAAGAGTCTCTTGATGAAAGTGAAAGAGGAGAGTGAAAAAGTTGGCTTAAACTCAACATTCAGAAAACTAAGATCATGGCATCCAGTCCCATCACTTCATGATAAATAGATGGAGAAACAATGGAAACAGTGAGAGACTTTATTTTTTGAGGCTCCAAAATCACTGCAGATGGTGACTGCAGCCATGAAATTAAATGACACTTGCTCCTTGGAAGGAAAGCTATGACCAACCTAGACAGCATATTAAGAAGCAGAGACATTACTGTGCCAACAAAGGTCCATCTAGTCAAAGCTATGGTTTTTCCTGTAGTCATGTATGGATATGAGAGTTGGACCATAAAGAATACTGAGCACCGAAGAACTGATGCTTTTGAACTGTGGTGTTGGAGGAGACTCTTGAGAGTCCCTTGGACTTCAAGGAGATCCAACCAGTCCATCCTAAAGGAAACCAGTCCTGAATATTCATTGGAAGGACTGATGCTGAAGCTGAAACTCCAATACTTTGGCCACCTGATGCAAAGAGCTGACTCATTGGAAAAGACCTGATGTTGGGAAAGATTGAAGGCAGGAGGAGAAGGGGACAACAAAGGATGAGATGATTGGATGGCATCACCAACTCGATGGACACGAGTTTGAGTAAGCTCCAGGAGTTGGTGATGGACAGAGAAGCCTGGCGTGCTGCAGTCTATGGGGTCGCAAAGAGTCAGACACGATTGAGCAACTGAAATGACTGATTCTGGAACTGATGAACTACAGTATTTATCATCAGACTGTGCTGCAGAAACACACATGAAGATGATTTGCAAAAGTCAAGAAAAAAACATCTGTTGTGGGCAATCATATATGCTGGCTACATATACTTACACATTCTTAACCCCAATTTGTCTTCAGTTGTTTCTCCACACAATGGCAATTGCCCTACTGTATCCTTCATTTTCTATTGCAGGGTCATTTCATTCTAAAGCTCTCTTCCATGAGTATGTAGCTCTCAACCACAAAAAAATATTCTACTGCTGTGGGCCTTAAAGAAACTCCATGAGGTTACCTCATACTCACCAGCCCAGGTATACTTCAGTGATATTTTCTTTATTTCCAATTTATGGCAATCATTGCCATATAGAAATTCTGGGTTCTGTCTTGCTCTCCACACTCTATATTATGGACATCTCTGAACTCCCCAACCAAAACTATCGTGGGGATATGAGGGTGGGAGAATTTCTTCTCCTATACCCTCAGAACTTGGGCAGAGTCCTTATTAGGGATCTAAGTCTTCACTCTCTCCTTATTCTCTCCTTTCTTCTGGAAATTCTCATCGAGTTGCAGGCGGAGAAAACTGATTTAATCCGATAGCCTATTCTAAATTTTCTCTTATGCCAAGGCAAACTTTTGATTCTCTGTTAACTGTTTTGCTGGGTCATTTTTTCTCAAAAGCAAAGACGACCCTCAACCTGGGAACCTATTCAAATTTAAATGAATATCTCAAAACACTATTTTATAATATATGAAGCTATAAGTTTTGACAAATGCATTTATATTAATATATATACACAATACAGGACATTATTATATGTGTACAAGTTTACCACAGCAGCATTTATTATTCACCAAGTCATTTGTTTAATACCTAAATAGTTTCTAATCAACTTTTTTATGTTCTGGGCCCATATTCTAACATACATGCATACACGCATAGTCACTCAGTTGTGTTCAATTCTTTGCAACCCTTTGGACTATAGAACCCATGGGATTCTCCAAGTAAGAATACTGGAATGGGTTGCCATTTCCTCCTCCAAGGCTCTTCCTGACTCAAGGATCAAACCCAAGTCTCCTGTGTCTCCTGCATTGAAGGTAGATTCTTTACTCATTGAGCTCCTGGGGAAGCCCCATATTTTAATATACTTTAAAATAAATATGGGCTTCCCTGGTCGCTCAGATGGTAAAGAACCTGCCTGTGATACAGGAGACCTGGGTTTGATCCCTGCATCAAGAATTTTTGGCCTTGTCCAGTCTTCATGCTCTTCATTAGTTTTTTATAAGTTCCTCAAAATAGAAGGGAGTCATTTTACAACAATTTATCTAATCCTATAAGAAATCTATCACATAAATGTGGCAAAGGTCATAATGAAACAGTTTGTAGGCCTACCTACTTCATGAATCCAGGAAATTTAGGAAGTAACATGGATTCCCTGAAAGAAGAGAGGAGAAGGGTGTTAGGACTGAAAGCCAAGTCTTGGGTACTGAGATTCAGAACCTTTGGGAGGATAGAAGTACTTCCTTAAGTTCTGGGGAGAAACTGTTGTTGCTGTTGTTGCTTAGTCCCCAAGAAGATAAGGGTGATGAAAGACATGGGTACCTTTTCAGGTGTCAGAAAACAGGTACAAGAATTATATGGAGGGCTGGGAACCATGAGGCCATATCTAGAATGGCCAACATCCAATTGTCACTTAATGACAGTTTGTAAGTCTAGCTGATAGAAGAAGAACACACAGCAGAAAAGCCCCTTCTGTGTGCCACAGAAACAGCCTAGGGATTGCAGCTTGATGGCAGTGGCAGCAGGAATAATAACACGTTCTCCTACAACAATCGAGGGACAGAACAAACAATGGTGACAGAATAGCCATGGTGGCAGCAGGTAAACAGAACCTGCGCTAACATACAGTGAGCAGGCTATGTCTGCACAGCAATGGTGCTGGCAACCACAACAGAGAAAGGTCGGCAATAGGAAGCGTGTGAGTCACTCAGGGCCTGGGGGAGGGCAGTGTGAGCAGGAGAGCTGAGGAAAGAGGCCTCTCTCCTGGAGGTAAACATCCACCCAGATGAGCAGAGTCAAACCAGGAAACACCAGGAGATCCACCTCTGATTGCACAGGCAGATTCTGAGACCCTGCCTCAGAGCTGCTACATCAAAGTATCTGGGAGTACAACATAGGAAACTGAATGTTAAACAAAGTCTTAGTGTGGTTTTGAAACGGTACCACCTATAAGTCTGAGCAACTGGGAATGCTGCCCTAGATCTTGCCTTTTAAAGACCCTTCTTCCATCCATGCTCCTGAAAGGGCAAGGTATCCTTCAGGTCAAGATAACATGCCCTCCTCATGCACAACTATCCCTCATCAGACCATGATCCTGGTTCTCAAGGCCCTGGATTTTCTGTCTAACTGACAGAGACCAATTCAAAGGCCTGAATGGACTTCTTCCCCAAGTCTGCTCTCTCATGGTTGGACCACACTTCAGGGTGTGCACAATTCTAGAACTAAGTATTTGCCAAGAGGCAGCTGCTTGGTGGTCCTGGAACTTAGACTTTTGTGCTGGGCCCATCACCTGTGCTCTCCAAACCTCCCACACAAGAGAGGTGCCTTCCCCTTCTCCCTCCATCTGCAACTGTCCCTGGGCCCACATACTGTTAGGGACAGCTACTAGTCTAGACTAGAGACTTACTAGTTATTTTTGACTTTTCTATTTTTTTTTAAATAAGAGGGATTTTGTTTAGTTTTTGTTTTGTCTTGCTTTACTTTGTTTTTAAGAATCAGAGAGGAAAAGAAAGCTCTTGGTGTCAAGGTGCCAATTATAAAATGAATGAATGCTAGAATTTAGTCCCACTGTAACTTTACAAGCTCTTGCCTTTTCCCTTGGCCAGTAAAATCTTGAAGAAAAGGCTTGCATGATTAAGTGGCATCCTAAAACTTTGAATCCCTAGAGTTAATTTAGTTTAAGTAGTATCTATTGAGCATTTATTCTATGTTCCCCACTGTCCCAGACAGAGAGGATCAATATGATATGATATGATATCAAAGAAAGGCCATTGGATAATTCAAGCTGTATATATGGAATTCAAAAATAACAGCTGTGAAAGGGATTGCATTATTTTAAGTGCTAAAGTGAGTGCCCCGGACATACTAATTGCAATAGGAATTTTATGTATCTTCAAGAGGATTCTTCCCTTCTATTCTCAGGGTTGCCACCTTCAAGAGGAAGACACACACACCTAGCTAAACAAGAGCCTACTGCTTTCAAGTTTCAGCAACCAGCATGACTAGTGAATGATTCTTGGTGCATCAACACTTATTTAGTCTTTGCTTTTAAAGATCGGTTTGTTTTTTGTTTTGTGTATGTGTGTGGGAGCGGGGTGGGGTAGGGGGGCAGTGAGAGAAAGAGTGTGCAAGGACACAGCCACAACAGCTCAAAGTGTTTTTCTCTCTTGCAGTGATGATCCATCCATGACAATCATCCATATCGCCTATGACGAGCTCTGCATGTGTTAATCACAGATAGCCTTTGATAAGCTAAGTGTGGTTGGGGTTCCTTTCTGGGTGGAATATTGAGCAATGAAACTTGGGAAGAGATTCAATTATTCACACTGTTGGTAAAGTCAGACATTCATTTTACCATAACACAAGCCCCAGGCATCTGAGTCAGTAGAGACATCTACCCTAGGTAGTAGTATCTGTTTCACTTTTTGCCAATAAAGTTGTGCTATGAAGGATAAAGAGCAGCAGAGACAGGAAGCAGTGACCAAGTCAGTTGGGAAACTCCAGCTGCCCTCCTGCCCTACTTATAAGGAATGGGGATGACTCATGATTAAGAAGCAAACAGATGTTGACTTGGCTAACAGAAATCTATGCAAAATTTAACCTCTCCATGCCTTGCATCCTGTTCTAGGAAAAATAAAACAGACAGGTTATTATATTTGGACACCTGGATAGCATTGTTCAATACTGGTATGATAGAATAGGCATGTGTGCCTTTTTTAAAATATGCTGTTTCTTGTGTCCTTGGAGCCCACCTTCTGGAACATATCCTTCTATAGCGGCCACGCTGTACACAGAAACCTCCATAATCCAGGCTTCAGCTGTGCAGGTCTGCTACTTATAGAGACATGGAAATTTAGGTAAACACACTTACTAGTAAGTTCTTATGTGCCCACCCAAACATAGGGAGACCCAGGTTATAATCCTGGCTCTACACTAAGGAGCTATATAGCCTCAGTTTCCATGCCTGTGAAATCAAAAGGTTTGGCTGTTAAGGATCCTCCCTCCTTTATTATTTTATGATTCTAGGGATTTATAAGAATTGAAAATATGTATCTATAATCCCTCCCTCTCTTATCCATCATATAACAAGCACTTATACAACACAGAAAATGTTTCTGTTAACAGTGTTCTTTACAGTTCTGTACAGTAGGAAAGTATGGTTTGGAAAATATTAAATCAAGGATAAGATACAACTTGGAGTTAGAAACAATTCCTTATTTATTGCCTCACTGCAAGTATTTACATACTTGCTATACTTATCAAACGAGATCACATCCTTGGGAAATTTTTCCTGTATTGTGCTCTACAGAGATGTGCTATAGAATGAAAGTTTCTGTCTCTCTGAAATTAATACATTGAAATATAATCCTTAATATGATGGTATTAGGATATGGGGTTCTTGAGAGGTGCTTAGTCATGAGAGCAAACCCCTCATGAATGAAGTAGTGCCTTATAAAAGAGACCCCTGAGACCTGCTGCCCCTTCTGACATGTAAAGTTTCAGCAGAGACGGATTTATGTGAACCAGAAATCGGGGTATCAACCAAACACCCAATCTGTCAGCACCTTGATCTTGGACTTGTCGGTCTCCAGAACTGTGAAAAATAAATTTCTATTGTTTGTAAGCCACTCAGTCTATGGCATTTTATTATAGTGTATAGTATCAGTCAGTCAGTTCATTCGCTCAGTCGTGTCCGACTCTTTGCGACCCCATGAATCACAGCACGCCAGGCCTCCCTGTCCATGACCAAGCTCCCGGAGTTTACCCAAACCCACGTCCATCGAGTCAGTGATGCCATCCAGCCATCTCCTCCTCTGCCGTCCCCTTCTCCTCCGGCCCCCAGTCCCTCCCAGCATCAGGGTCTTTTCCGATGAGCGTATAGTATAGATAGACTGAAAAGGCTAAGGGTAGCCTATCCCTTCTCCAGGGGATCCTCCCGACCCAGGAATCAAACTGGGGTCTCCTGCATTGCAGGCAGATTCTTTACCAAGTGAGCTACCAGGGAAGTCCCTAAATGTTATTATTAAAAATAAATATAAATAAATTTATTCAATAAACATTGATCAAGCACCTTCTGTACATCAGACATCATGATAAATGTGAAAAAGACACAGATCCTGATTTCCCAGAGCTCACAGGAGATCAAAAGAGCTCAAGTAAAATGATGATGACATTTATCCTTAAAATTATTTTTTACCTTTATAAAAAGTTTCAAGCTGAATAAAGGAACAAATTGTTACAGGTATTTTTTTTTCTCTAGTTTTAAGTGTCACGCATCTTTTAAATGCTTCTGTCCCAAACCTCAAGAAAAACACACCTGAGATTCTGCAAAATTTCAACTGATTTCAGCATTCAGGTGATGAAATAAAAGTATAACGCAAGTATTTAATGGGCTCCCCAGCAGTCGTGAGAGAAAAATGGATGATGATAACCTCAGTGTAAAGGGTAACAGAAGAGTGACCTTGAGCTATGAAAAATGTGTTCTGTAGCCTTGTGGCTGCAAAGCCCACTATCCTCCCTTCACACTTCACGCTTCAGTAACACTGCATGTCCTGGCTGCTAGGTCCTTTAACATAATATGCTGGTTCAGGCCTTTGTGCATTTTCTCATTCACCGTCCGCAGCCTGGACCAAGTAATGCCCCACCACTCTTCACTCTTCTTCCCTCCTCCTTTCCTTTCCCTCCTCCTCCTCCTTCTCCTTTGCACACCCCCACAGGCTGCTGCTCAGTTTTCAAGGGAAACCTCATTTCCCTCCTTAAGTCTTTGCTGATTTCCCCCCATACCCACAGTCTTCATGAGGTGCCCCTTCACTGCACTCCTACCAGTCCTACAGCATCATGGCTCTTATTATGACGTGTGAGAAACTTCTGTGTTTTGTCTGTTACTGCCATTAGACCAATGGTTCTCAACTTGTAGAGGGGTAGGGTAGATAGCAGGGAGGGATTTCAGCAATTTCTAGAAACATTTTTGACTGTCAGGATTTGGGAGGGTGTGTTACTGGCATCTAGGATGCTACTCAACATCCCACAATGTGCAGGAGAGAGAACACCCACAACAAATTAGTTACCTGGATTCAAATGGCAGCACTGCTGAGGTCGAGACCCTGCACTGGACTGAATTCCTTTGCTGTTTCACTGGCTTCAAGCATAGTGCCCAGCATTCAGGCCCCTAATGTCTACCACACTTCTTACAGGCATAATACATATTTGAAATGCAAATTTCTATTTTGATTATAGCTTTTGGTTACTTGATGCTTTGGTTTAATAATTCCTTACTGTTTTCTTCCCCCACCCTCATTTTCAGTCAGTTTTCTCTGGCCCTATGTTCTTTGTTCTGATTTTGTATCCTAGGCTCTTTGCTCTCTCCTCCAGTCTCTCATTGGTATGTCCTCAATCATTTCCCAGAGTTCTTACAGAATGTTAATCATTTTTTGTGCATCCTAAAACTTTTAACCTCTCATCTAAGAATAAATACTAAACATTTATAATGTTTATGAATATATTATGCAAAATACTAAGTTCAAAACAGTTGACATATTTCCTGCTATATGTTACAGATAAATAAGCTTAGTTTCACACAGATGAAATAAACATTGAAGTGCATGTATTTTTTTGTACATAGCTTTTCTACCTGCTGCTTGTAAACATCAGACATTACAAGCTTATAGGTTATAATGTCTGATGTGATTACTGGACACATTTATGCTCATTGGTGTAGCCACTCATGCCTACTGAATATTTGGGAAATGTACTCAAATACAACAACAACTCAAATACATATAATAATACCTCTGACAAAAAGCAGAGCAGTGCCCTCTTCCACATCCAAGGACAAGAATTAATTTCTTTAAGCTTCCTTCACAGAAGAATGTAGTAATAGATTTGGAAATTGAGATATTATTAAAGAAATGTATCTGTCAGGAACGTGAGCTAGTGGATAACTCTAAGAAAGCTCTCACAGACATTTTTTTAACAATTTCTAAAATAAAGACAGTACATTAAGTGAACGCCATTTGGCATCTTAAATTAATAAGACTCAATACAATATAATTAATTTCATTTTTCATCCCTCACTTACTATAAATTTTCAGAAGACCACTTTCTCTAAACTTCAATATGAAAATTATAAACTATAACTTAAAATTTGTAATTTATAAGCTATAAATTATAAGGTTATTAGCTTTATTGCAAAGAGCATGCACATTGAGAACTGGCATTGTTTAAAAGTGTCTGATCCTTTTTGATTTTTATAATTTAGAGTTCTAACTCCTATCATCTCAGTTTATACTATAATTTCAGGGACACAGAGATTTAAAAGTAGATGCTCAAAAGGCTCTCCGTATACTAGCCTATTTTGCACAAATGAGGGGCAATTTTTTTCAAAACTTTTTTCTAATATACATGCTAATACATTATGGTCTCTTTCCAGAAATTATTCTGGTTAAAGGATCTTCTGAAACACATCTGAGTTCTCACCATTTTAACAAAAAAAAGAATGTGGTATGAAAGAAGAGGTTGCTGCCTCAGCTTTCTTTACCTCTTCCCAAGTTTTGCTGGAAAAACCTCTTGTATTCATATCTACATAGCAGTAGCTAACATCTATCTAATAACAATGTGCTGAGTGTTGTATGCATTATTTCACTTAACACTTACAACCACCTTATGAGACATATATTAGTATTATGTTCATTTTATGAATAAGTAAATAAAGATTTCTAGATGTCCAATATGTCTTCCAAGGTCACACAACTAGTGCGTGATAAGGGGAGAATTTAAACCCAAGTTTGATACCAGAGCCAGACCTCTTAGCCACTAAGCTAAGTGTGTGGTATGTGTGTGTGCGCTAAGTCACTTCGGATGCTGAACCACCATATAACTATTCTCATGTTCCTTTTCCAAATCCTCAGTTACTTCTGGTTCCTAAGTGTTCTCAATAAAGTGACTTGCAACTTGTTGATAAAGAATTGGAATTAAATATACAAGAATGTAGGCTTTCCAAGTGGCACAGCGGAAAAAAATCTGCCTGCCAATGCAGGAAACACAAGAGATACAGGTTCAAGCTCTGGGTCAGGAAGATTCCCTGGAGGAGAAAATGGCAACCCACTCCAGGATTCTTGCCTGGAAAATTAATGGACAGAGGAGCCTGGCAGGCTACAGTCTGTGGGGCTGCAAGGAGTTGGACATGACTGAGGGTACACACACACACACACACACACACACACATATATAAAAATGTGTTAAAAGATGGTGCAGGGGAAACGAGAAAGGAAGAGGATGAGAAAAAAAATGAGCTCTGCTCCCAGATAACGGACTCACGTATTAGGCGACTGAAACCTATACACACAGAATGAGAAAACCAATGCTGATGTCATGTGTTCTTTGCATAAGTCTCAGTGCTGTCCACAAAGTAGGAGCTAGATAAACATTTGTTAAACCAAGTGCAGAACCAAATGAGTTTTAGAAGTGTTCTAGACCTGAACAGTATTGGATGTGAAAAGAGTCTGTTGAGAAAATATGAATATCTTGATTTCAATAGTACAAAATAGTACTATTTTACAATAATACAAAGTATATATTACTTTCCCATTGTCAGAAAGGTCCAACATCTTATAAAAATTGTGAATATTAAATAAAAATATCTAGCTTAAGAATGAGATTTATTACAATGAACACTGCTATGATTCAATTAAATGTTTATTGAATGCCCATGCAAGCAGTGTACAACAGATATTCTGAAGCCTTAATTTGTTCACAATACTGGCAAAAATTGCTACATCATTATTTTATAAGCTTACTTTTCTCTAAATCATAAGCATTCTGAATTAGAATAGGAATTTATGATTCTAGGTTAATTTATATCAAGTATAAATTTCTGCTATAGTGTTTTAAATATAAAGCAAGCTATATCTTCTTCAAACACATATCCTTTACATTGCTTCCTGAATTAAGTAGGTTTAAAAATATGCTAAAACTAAAATGGGCTCTGGATTCCCACATGTCACAGCGAAACTCATTAAGATCTAGAATCTTTCTCCTCTAATGGAAAGCTCTAAAACGCTTCTCCTTTCAAACAGTTTTCACCATATTTGAAAAACCAACAGACCACATTTACTACTATAAATACTGAAATACTTGATGCTACTAAGAAGTCACATTTCCACTATTTCAAAACTGATCTTAGAAATAATCTATGCACAATTTCTTAATTTCAAAGTATCTTTATCTTGGCAAAAAATCTTATAACAATATAATAAAAAAATGGACTCATGAAATAAAATCTATTTTTTAACAATTAATATATATAATTCAAAGGGCTATGATGACCACAAATTTTAGAAAAGATGATCAAGTATTGTGCAGATGAGCATATGAAAAAGGGCTTCACAAAGAAGAGGGGCCCAGGTAGGAAAAGATGCCTGATAGGGCTAGCTCTTTTTTACTTTTTAATTCATAAATCTTAATATGTCACTCTTTACTTAAGATCTGAACAGTTTCCCATTGCTTGCAATATAAAATCCATTACCATACCTTACCATAGCTCTCAATGACTTGATTAAAGCTCACTTCTCCATCTTTATCCCCAACACTCTCCAAATGCTCCCTAAATTCCTGTCATACTAGCTTTCTTGTGACTCTGAATAATACCCCAGGGGAAAAACTGCAAGACTTCCTTCCAAAGAATAAAAATCTGTTTTATGCATCCTTGCTTTCGCACACAGTTTCCTCTAGCTGAAATGGCTTCCTTACCTGACTCATCTTCCAAAGTGCTCTTACCACTGTTTTTTGTCACCCCAAAATTGTTCCCAGACAGTCATGTTCACAGAGAATGGCATGTGGAATAATGTGCCCTGCTTGTGATTCCCTTTTTGGGGACTCTCAGAAATACTGGGCAGCAGTGGGTGGACATGAAAAGCAGCAGGGGCCTGGGGCTCAGGATTTGCAAAGATAGTCAGATGACATTTTTTTTTTCTTTCTCCTGGACTGACACACAGGATGGTTTTATTAGGACTGATTCCTAATACGAGTTGCACATGCCACACTCGAACACCTCTTTCACTCTCACGGACGCTCTGTACCTGAGCCTGACTTGTTCGCTGAACGTTTTTCTCATGGTGAGTTCTGTACTAAAACTCCACCTCTCCTTATAAAACTGATCAACTAGTGTCTCCACCTTTAGCACAAGCACACTCCAACCTCAAATCCACCAGACAAACCTGTAAGCCTCCGAATTGTGAGCCACACTTGTTATTTTTTTCTTTCAGAAAGTTTTCCAACACTCTTTTAGAATCAGTAGTTACAAACATGTACTCCTAGGGGAAAGGAATGTCATCCAACCCCATGTCACCAAAGTGTCCAAAATCAGCCTGAATCCGGGATGATTCCCTCCAAGACAGCCACTATCATTATTAGAATTTTCATCATTGAAAATTCTTCAATGATGAATCATTATTATTTTCATCATTGACATTTAAAACTTTGGGGAGACACAGGATCACTCAGTTCAAAATGCTAGAGTGAGTACTGTTGAAAATGATACTCATAAATATAGCTAGAATTTAAATTAGACATTCATTGAAAAAGTAAATGAAAAAAAGAAAAAGTAAATGATAGGAAAGTCATGAAGTTGAATGCATTTGTTTTTCCTTATCTAGTGACATACAATTCTCTTTCTCTACTTGGTAAATCTTATTAACATAATACAGGTATTATACAAATCTCCCTTTTCCTGATGGATGGCTTTGGTTTGAGCAATTTCCTTCTGCAACTGTGCCACATGTAAATATTGACTGTGATGCAACATGCTCCATAAACTAAGATTTTAAATTCAAGAGTTAATTTCACTGTTGGTACATAATGAGATTTCATTGAAGATGAAAACGGGGTTTTTTTTTTTAATTTTGTAATTCAATCGGTCAGAAATACTAGAGTATGTACAATTATCAAACTAGGCAAGGGTTATGTCCCACTCTGCTTCGAATTCTCTAATTTTGTAATGTAACAGTGGCTCCTCTTTGAACAAAGGACAGACAAAGGTCAGATATTTCAGATGACTGAAAGTGGGAAAAGTACTAAATCAATTTCCTAGCCAATGTATCTAAAATATTGTTCATTAAACAGTTTGGGTATCTACAGTTATTGAACTTACTAAATCACTTATTTTGTATGGTTACACTTTGACATTAAAGGTCAAATCGAAATGACACACAAGAGCAGCAGAAGGCTAGTTGCCCTAAGTGCCTGTATATATTACCTATTTGCTTTCAGATATTACAATTGTGAGATAGAGCTGAAGTTTCTTGTTTGTCTGTTTGATCTCTTTGAGCTGAAAGAAGTCACTTAAATGACTCTCCCAAGGTAAAAAACAATATAGAACAAATATCCACCCATTGTCCTGGTAGAAGAATATAAGGCCAGTAGCTAAATAAATCTGCCCACATCCTGATAAACAGAAATTTTCCTTGGCATGAATGTGGCCCAACATACATAAAGATTTCAGTCCCTGAAATCTAACCAATATGAAAAACTCTAATCATGAAAAAATAAAGTGAAAAACTGGGGGTTCCTGGGTGGCCCAGTGATGTAAAGCCAACACTTGTGCCTAAATGCTAATGAGGGAGGGCTGGTTTGAGCAGTATGACAAACACTAAAAGTTCCTCCAACCTAGACACCTAAGCACAGCAGTTGTACTTTAGAGAATAGTCATTGAGCATGAAAGTGTGAACTAAAATGTTACTCACTTGGGACCCAACATGTAACCTGGTCAAAGACCTGGATTCCCTAGACCATCCTTGCAGCAGTGTAGCAATCTTCATCCTTAATATTAAGTTGCAGAGAGAAGAAACAGCAGTACGGTCAGAATTCACACCATCATAGCCATCACTGTCCCCATCTTTGAATCAGGATTCTTAGACTATTTGAGAGAAGAGGGTCACAAGAAGAAGCATTAGAATTTTTACTAGTAAGTCTTAGGGCAGTTATGCATGGGAAAGTTTAAGTGTTTCATACATCAAACCAGTCAATTCTAAAGGAAATAAATCCTGACCATTCGTTGGAGGGGCTGATGCTGAGGCTGAAGCTCCAATACTCTGGCCACCAGATGCGAAAAGCCAATTTATTAGAAGAGACCCTGATGTTGAGAAAGATTGAAGGCAGGAGGAGAAGGGGACGACAGAGGACGAGATGGTTGGATGGCATCACCAACTCACTGGACATGAGATGGTGAAGGATAGAGAAGCCTGGCATGCTGCAGTCCATGGAGTCGTAAAGAGTCAGACATGACTGAACAACTGAACAACATAAGGTCAAGTACTCCAGATGACTGTGGTTAGTAAAAGAGCCCCATTTACATTATAATTCAGAATATAAACATTTGCTCCAGTAGCTTTTAATTAAACTTTGGTAATGTTTGCCTTTTCCTTGCCATATAAATAAAATCCAGCCACTAACCAATCAAGTAGGAAACTCAGGAGTTGGGATAGGACAAAAAAAAAAAAAAAAAAAAACAACTTAGTTTTTAGCTTCACCTCTTTAAAGGCCAGAAAGTAGTAGAGTGGTGACGTTGGTTAAGGTTGAAATGTTTTAAGAATGGGAATCACCAAAAACACAGCCTCAGCCCATATCAGAATATATACACACACACACGCCCTCAGACACACACATTTCTCAAAAACATTAGTCATTAAAGCCTAGAGGTTTTCTTTTTATACATTAAGTTTAAGAATTGACTCCACAGAAACTGACAAGTCTTAAATTCTAACTAGTGTCTAGGGCCTCTATTTTATGACTTAGACTTTCTCTTCTTGTTAGGAGATGGAAAGAGAACAGTACATCTTGGTTTATTTCATTTTTCTCCAAGCCTACTTATCAGCTAAGGTTACTATGAAGGCTGAAGTTATGGGATGGTTGAATTCTTTCTACTTTGATCAATGAAAGATATACTGTGATTGTCCGTTTTATATCAATTTTCTTTCCAGGAGGCAGTCATTGAAGCATATTTTATTTTTTTAGAGGTAATTTTTTTAACCTCTATCACTCTGTTTTTACTTGCCTTGGGGATAATTTGAGGAAATCTATTGCAAACATGTCATGAATGACAGGATAGAAAACTGTAGTGAATTCCATCAAAGTCCTTCAGTTCAGTGCATTTTATTGTGTGTTGTAAATTTCACATATTCAGTTTGGACTCTCTCCTCTAGCTCCTCGGTTCCATCTCACTCCCACACCCCTCCGAAAGATAAAAATATATGAATGCTATCCTTGTCTACTCAAACTTATAGAGACTAATAGCAGCAGTTTTGAAAATCTTTCAGTACAATTCATTTAACCTGTGACATCAATTAACCATAGCGACACATTTGTGTAGGACTTTCAGTTCAGTCGCTCAGTCCTGTCTGACTCTTTGCAACCCCATGGACTGCTGCACGCCAGGATTCCCTGTCCATCACCAACTCCCAAAGCTTGCACAAACTCATATCCATCAAGTCAGTGATGCCATCCAACTATCTCATCCTCTGTCATCCCCTTCTTCTCCTGCCTTCAACCTTTCCCAGCACCTTAGGACTTACAATACATTTGCCTTTGAGCCTTACACAATCCAGTGAGATAGACAGAAGAAAAATTGGGCCACAGTGGAGATAACTGAGTCTTCTCAAAGGCCAAGTGATGACCAAAGTCAGCTAGCTAGGGAACTTCCTAGGCCTGACTCCTAGGTCTGCATTGGTTTTACTATACTATTTTTCTCTTTCCAATTCTGATGTGACTTCCCATCTACCATTTTTGCAGCATATCTAGCATTTCTATTTTTCTCATAGACAGTAAATCAGATAGTAATAAGCCAAATAGATGAGGGAAGTTAGAGAATTCTCCAGGTAGATTGCTCTGGATACAAGTACCTGCTCTAAATCTCTATGAAGATTGCACACAGCCTTTATGGGTAATATCATATATATCTTGCAGCTAAAACTCAAATATCATTTAATGTTTAGAACAGGAAAAATTAGTAGTCCAAGAACTTTTTCTTAGACTCTATCATGAATGTCCATCAATATCAAAAGTGCTTACCTTTTTCAATGGTATTAGCGCCCAAGAATGATTGAAAATATGCTTGTAATTCCACAAATATATTTAGATTTCACATTTTTGCATTTCATGAGCTCCTTATGGCCTGAGTCCAGGTCTTATTTGTCTTCATATTATTACAGATAAGCACAATGCCTTGAGCATAATAAGCATTTGTTAAGTACTTGGTATTGCTTTTAAGCATTTGACAGATACCTGTAAGCCACCATAGGTTCTGATTTAGGATGACTAGATTATGTCTCTTATCAAAATCCTAGGCAAAGCTTCATTGTTGTTCTTGATAGATAGACAGAGCTTGTTCTTTAGTAGTTTCACTGAGAAAAGTTATGCTTGCAACCCTCTTTCCAACCCTAGCAACTTGTTGATTAAACTGAATCTTTAACTTATCAATTATAACTTGGTAATAGGGACTTCCCTGGTGGCCCAGTGGCTAAGACTCCATACTTTCAATGCAGAGAGCCTAGGTTCAATCCCTAGTCAGGGAACTAGATCCCCCATGCTGCAATGACAAGTTTGCATGATGCAACAAAGAGTTCGCATGCCACAATTAAAGATGCCCCATGCAGCAACTAAAAAGGGCCCACATCCTGCTACTAAAGGTAGCAGCAACTAAGGCCTGGTGCAGCCAAATAAAGAAATAAATACTGTTTAAAAAAAAAAAAAACTCAATAATGAACAGTGTATGTGTGTGTGTGAGAGAGAAGGGGTGAAAAAGAATAATAATAAACAATAAGCTTGGACTTTATAAGCATGTGGCCCTTTCTGCACTAACCCTAGCGTGGCTTCCCATTCCTTCATATTACTATAAACAGCACTTCTCAGCCAAACATGTTTTAAGATTAAAAAATACTAATACTTTAGTATTAGGGGCTAGTGCACTGGGGCTAGTGCACTGGGATGACCCAGAGGGATGGTATGGGGAGGGAGGAGGGAGGAGGGTTCAGGATGGGGAACACGTGTATACCTGTGGTAGATTCATTTTGATATTTGGCAAAACTAATACAATTATGTAAAATTTAAAAATAAAATAAAATTAGGAAAAAAAATAAAAAGAGAAAAAAAAAATACTAATACTTTAATGGGCTTCCTTTGTGGCTCATACAGTAAAGAATCTGCCTGCAACGCATGAGATCTGAATTCTATCCCTGGGTTGGGAAGATTCCCCTGGATGAGGGCATGGCAACCTACTCCAATATTTTTGCCTGGAGGATCCCATGGATGCAGGAACCTGGCGGGCTATAATTCATGGGGTCACAAAGAGTTGGACACAACTGAGCGACTAAGTACATCACAGCACGTACACTTTAATATGTATTTATATTATATAGAATATATATTATAAAGTTATATTTATATATAGTTTAAATATTATGCTATATTTTTACAGTTATCAGTTCAGTCAGTTCAGTCACTCAGTTGTGTCCGACTCTTTGTGAACCCATGGGGTGCAGCCCACCAGGCTTCCCTGTCTGTCACCAACTCCCAGAGCTTGCTCAAACTCACGTCCATGGAGTCGGTGATCCCATCCAACCACATCATCCTGGTGCCCCCTTTTTCTCCTGCCTTCTATCTTTCCCAGCATCAGGGTCTTTTCAAATGAGTCAGTTCTTTGCATCAGGTGACCAAAGTATTGGAGTTTGAGCTTCAGCATCAGTCCTTCCAATGAATATTCAGGACTGATTTCCTTTAGCATGGACTGGTTGGATCTCCTTGCAGTCCAAGGGACTCTCAAGAGTCTTCTCCAATACCACAGTTCAAAAGCATCAATTCTTTGGCTCTCAGCTTTCTTTATAGTCTAACTCTCACATCCATAGGTGACTACTGGAAAAACCAAAGCTTTGGCTAGACGGACCTTTGTTGGCAAAGTAGTGTTTCTGCTTTTTAATATGCTGTCTAGGATGGTCATAACTTTTTTTTCAGGGAGCAAGCGTCTTTTAATTTCATGGTTGCAATTACCATCTGCAGTGATTTTGGAGCCTCAAAAAATAAAGTCTGTCACTGTTTCCATTGTTTCCCCATTTATTTGCAATGAAGTGATGGGACCGGATGCCACGACCTTAGTTTTCTGAATGTTGAGTTTTAAGCCAACTTTTTCACTCTCCTCTTTCACTTTCATCAAGAGGCTCTTTAGCTCTTTTTCACTTTCTGCCATAAAGGTGGTGTCATCTGCGTATCTGAGGTTATTGATATTTCTCCCTGCAATCTTGATTTCAGCTTGTGCTTCATCCTGCCCATCGTTTCTCATGATGTACTCTGCATACAACTCTGTACTTTACAAGTATATATACATGTATAAGGCTTCCCTGGTGGCTCAGCAGTAAAGCTTCTGTCTGCAATACAGGAAATAGAGCCGACACAGGTTCAACCTCTGCGTCAGGAAGATCCCATGGAGGGAGAATGGTAACTTACTCTACTGTTCATGCCAGGAAAATCTCAAGGACAGAGGAACCTGGCAGGCTACAGTCCATGGGGTCACAAAGAATCAGACAATACTGAGCATACATGCATGCATGCATGTATATATTCATATGTATATATGTATTCATATGTACATGAATGTATATGCTGCTGCTACTGCTAAGTCGCTTCAGTCGTGTCCGACTCTGTGCGACACCAGAGACGGCAGCCTACCAGGCTCCCCTGTCCCTGGGATTCTCCAGGCAAGAACACTGGAGTGGGTTGCCATTTCCTTCTCCAATGCATGAAAGTGAAAAGTGAAAGTGAAGTCACTCAGTCGTATCTGACTCTAGCAACCCCATGGACTGCAGCCCACCAGGCTCCTCCGTCCATGGGATTTTCCAGGCAAGAGTACTGGAGTGGGGTGCCATTGCCTTCTCCGATGAATGTATATATATTTTCTCTTTTCCAAAAGAAATCTAAAAAGGGCCTACTTAGTGAATCTACTTATTAATGCATCCTCTCATCTTAGGATATCTTAAAATCAATAAACATGTACAGGTATAAGTACAATTTATATAAATCCTGAAGGATTAAATATTATCCCTAAGGAAACATTTTATCAATTAGGATATTTCAATGTATGATGACAGATGTTAACTAGATTTATGTAGTAATAATTTCACAATATATACAAATATTGTGTCCACCTGAAACTAATATAATGTTGTACATCAATTATAATTCAGTAAAAGAAAGAATTTTTCAATCAAAAGTATCAGAAATCAGCCCAAGCTCAGCAAAAAGAAGTTGTTTTGTGAGATAGAACACAAATCTATAGGAAGGCTGGAGGAAAACTCAGAACCAGGTCAGGGTGGGAACTATAACCACTGTAATTGCTTGACCTTCTTTTCAGGCTACTACTGTTGCTGAAATTAATAAATGCATGCCAAAAATTACTATTATTTGTTACTCAAGTTACTTCATTCAGTGTTCAGGGTCCTGAAAAAGGGAATTCACTTGGCTTAGTTACAGCCATATGTTCACACTTAACTCTGGGATTGGGAAAATTATGCAGCATCAACCACATGACTTGAGATGGAGTCCTAATAGGAGTAAGGACATCTCTTGGAACTGGGTCGAATGCTCCTGAGTGACCACAACCATCTTGTGTAACTTCCATGTTCCATCTTCTTTTGCTGCCCCCATACTATCCTTTCCATGAGGGATCTTCGAAAACATCCCCAGTGAACATAATGTAACTCCTTTGATGAATACACACTCACCACTTCTCCAAATAAAGATAATTTAAATTCTCATTACCTCCTGCACATGTTTCCAAGTGGAGGATCTCTTGCTAGGCTTCCATTTCTCCTCTAGTTTCAACATGATTCTATTTGGATGCAGTAAATTAGGGATTAAACAAGTATATTTAATCACCACCTGTTGTGGGTTGAATTATGTCTTCCCACAATTTACACACTGAAGTCTCAAGCCCCAGTATTTTAGAAGTGGTCTTATTTGGAGACAACGTTTTTATAGAGATAATCAAATTAAAATGAGTTCATTAGCGGAGTAGGGGAGGGAAGGCTAATTCAATATGACTTGCATCCTTATATAAAGGGAAAATTTGGAGTCAGAGACATGGAGTCCAAATTTATTTTATGGAACTGAGTTATGAGATTAGGGAAATTTGGTAAGTTAAAAATCTGATGGGGAAGGCCTGAAGGCTGGAGACTCAGGAAAAGAGTTACAGTTGAATCTAAAAACAGTCTGCTGACAAACCAGGAAGAGCTGGTGTTACAGATAAAATCCAGAGGCATTCTGCTGCCAGAATTCTCTCTAGCTTTGAGGGACATCAGCCTTTTATTCTACTCAGGTCTTCAACTGATTAGATGAGGTCCATCCACATTATGGAGAGCAATATACTTTATTCAAAGACTTAAATGTAAATCTCACCCAAAAACACCCTCAAAGAAAGATTCAGAATAACTTTGGCCAAATATCTGGTTACTGTGTGATGTAACCAGGTCAAAACATAAAAGTAACCACCACACATGTTCATTCTGCTGTGTATACATCCTAGTACCTCTTTGAGTATCCAAACTTCTTTTTATCAGACCAGTCAGATTGGACTGGGACTTACTATAGCAGCCTCATTTTAACTTAATTACTTCTTTAGACATCTTATCCCCAAATACAACCACTTTCTGAGGTATTGGAGGTTAGGGGCTCAACATACAAATTTTGGAGGGGAGGGAGGGACACCATTCAGCCCATAACACTATAGTTACTGCTACGCTTTACTGGCACTACAATCCCACTGTAACTACCATTGCACTCCTCCTCCTCCTTGCTCTTTTCCTATTACCAACATTTCCAGAAAGTCTTTTCTAGTTTCAGTTTTCTGTATTTCTATAAAATGGATTGCACACAGAAGACACCATAAAGCTGAAGGTTTCTACCAAGACTGCATACAAGTTCAGCCAGAGTTCATGGAACACGGTTTGCTGCTAAGTCGCTTCAGTCGTGTCCGACTCTGTGCGACCCCAGAGACGGCAGCCCACCAGGCTCCCCTCCCCTGGGATTCTCAAGGCAAGAGGACTGGAGTGGGTTGCCATTTCCTTCTCCAGTGCATGAAAGTGAAAAGTGAAAGGGAAGTCGCTCAGTCGTGTCCGACTCCTAGCGACCCCATGGACTGCAGCCCACCAGGCTCCTCCGTCCATGGGATTTTCCAGGCAAGAGTACTGGAGTGGGGTGCCATTGCCTTCTCCAGGAACACGGTTTAGATAATGATTAAAGAATATTTCAAGACATAGGAATTTTGGTCAAGGAAATGCCAAACTATAAAGAAGTTAGGCCAGGAAGATTGGCAAAACCAATATGCTCTCCCAGGAGGAGTTTTAATTTGTTAGTCGTTACCAACAGGAAAGTTATCCAGCTCAGGGAGCCCAAACATTGTGACACTAAAGACTCACCAGGAGTTATTAGTTGGATGACACAGTCTTCATCACTTGAATGGCTAGTCTGGTTTCCTCAATAGTAAAAGTCTAAGGAATGTTTACCCCTCATTCCTCTCTCAAGCATTAAGTATACCATTGTATTTACCAATTGTATAGTAATACCTAGAACAGAATTGAGAAATATTGCCAGTTAAGGACTAAGTGGTGAATCCACATGGAAAACACTCCAAATACACATATTCATTCATACCATACAGATATTTTAACAGACCAGGAAATAATGAGCTTTCTTCATTTTATCTTTTATTCCGTATAAATGAAATTGTATGCACAAAGATGATGAGACTCCCAAAGGATGAACACTGTTCTATTCTTAAGTTTGTGTCTCCCATGGTACTTCATTCAGTGTCTATTACATCATCTTTGTTCAAGAAATATTTGCTGAATTTTGTAGAGAGAAGACTCTCCAAATTCTGATGATACTAGCTCTATTGCTGCTCTTTCTCTCATTCAAAAATATGTGCCATGTGCAGCTACCCTGCTACTCACTGAACAAATAAAGTCACATCATGGATTTACCCTGAAGTTTGAGAGTCTATAGCATAGTAAATAGTTCAAGTCAGTCCAACAGTCATTTACTCAGCCTGTGTTATGTGTAAGATGCGACAGAGCTTATCACCCATTAAGGTAGACTGTGTGTACATGAATATCATAACTCAAGGCAATTTGCTCTATTAATAGAGATATAAATAATGTTCTCGGCATGGGGAACATGGGTAAGACAGGGCAGGAAACCAGAACCAGTGCCAGATTGTGGAGCGGTTTGAAGGTTGAGCAGTACTCTAATACTGATAAATTCTTCTGTTGCCATTATTAAAGGTTGAAAAAAAATGAAGACACAAAGCCTAGATAGCTGTATGCTCTAATAGGCACAGAAGGAGTAGTTCAATAGTAGTGACACCACTTCAGAGAATAACACCAGTTTAGTAATGAAAAGCCCAAGCTCATCCTCTCCAAAACATTTGGTTATGAATCAAATATACCAATGTCTCTGTATTTTAATCCATATTATTGAAGAAAGCCAGATTTAAAATTCTTTAATGCCATATGCAATAAGTAAAAATCATTAAAGGGGGAATAGTTACATAATCCCCCCAAAGTCACCAGTTGGCAATTTACAAGACCAATTCACCGGTCCCTATTCCCCTCCATCTCTCAGACTGACGTAAAAGGAGGAAACAAATTAGAGAAATAGGTGAAATGACTCACAGATAAAGAATTGTGAGAGAGGGAGGAGGGAAGATAGAGAATAAAAGTCATATAGAGTAGACTGGGGAGAGCATTTAGGTTGGCGGTGCGGGGGGCAGGGGGAGGGGTATTGATGGAAATGGGGGAGGGGTAGTTAGTTGTGAATAAGAAAACGCAAAAAGAATTGAGAAGAAGGGAAACAAAGGATATAATGATTCTGACTTGGATTCCTGTAATGTCTTTGAGAGATACTAGTAAAGAACAGATTTCTTTTTTAATTTGAGGGAAGAGACAAGATGGCTTGCTGCTGCTGCTGCTAAGTCGCTTCAGTCGCGTCCGACTCTGTGCGACCCCATGGACGGCAGCCTATGAGGTTGCTTAGTGAACAGTTTTTCTGAAACTCCATACTCTTCAGAGACTGAAACCTTGGGGTCCCCAATTTATTAGGATTGCAATAGAACCTAAAATATTTTGAGGTGAAACGCATTACATGTATACCAGACATTTCTAAACTAGCAATTAAATTCTGATTTAACCTAGAAAACTATATTCTTAACCTACTGATACAATTTCAAAACAATGCATATGAAAATAAAACATTTTAGGGATTCTAAGTAGGACATGGATTTTTGCTGTTGGTGTCTAACTATCTATTATTTTTCCCAGAAGCAAGCCTCTTGAAGTATCTAGGTCAGAAATGAAAACCTCTCTGCACCAATTGAATCGTAAATGTAAACAGTTAATGAAAGCTTCATTTCTTTACAATCTATGGACTACATTAGCCAGTTAATGTTGATCTTTTAAAGTGCCATGTCTTTTATTTATGATAAAAATATATGTATATGCAAGCATATATTCATGCCATGTAAGTGCTGTACACTGATATATTTATCAAATTAATCTAAGCATGTAATAACCACAATGCCACAAAAAAGCCAAGCTTGCAATTTATTTATTGCTAATATCTGACATCAAAAGTTCCAAAGCTCAAAGCTGTAACCTAAATAATTAAAAAACAAAGAAACAATTTATCACTCAGTGCTCCAGAATATCTAAACCTTCCACAAAGCAGGCTAAACAATTAAACATGGATAATAATACTTAAATGCACTGTATATTTCCATTCAAACCCAAGATAACTCTTAAAGCAAGCAACTGGGTGAATGGGAGAATCATGCAGTCTGAAGCAGACAAATACATGTCCAAAGCCCCTGATATCTGCAAGATGAGTGTGGAAATAGGAATCTAAAGCAGAGGGAAAATGACTCTTAGAGAAATATCTGTTATAAACTGCTTATCATCATAGCTTGGAACAAGCCATCATTTAACGGCCATAAACATGACAGCCAGCTGGCAATTACTCAGAAAGTGTGTACCTTTCAAATTCGCATGAACAATAATAACATATGGATATGTATGTGAGATAGATGTTAAGACTGTGGTGAGAAGCCCCTTACAGTCTTGCTTAAAGGAGGGATTTCATCCTTGAATTGAGTAAAAGCTAACTGTAGTTCTAAACCCATGTTCTCCTATTCTCTGAAAGTTATGAAATGAGGCACTATTCTTTTTTTGATAAAGACCCAAGGAAAGAAATAAGGCTGAGCAGCAGTCTTTACCTCAACTCCCAGTCTCGAGTCTGTTTCAGTTCCAAGTCGTGTCCCAAGGAAAGACAAGGTAGGGCTGGAATGAGGAGAAAGAAAAGAACCAACCCTAGGGCAGACTGATTTTGGAAACCCACAGCTGTATTGTCTGGCCACACTGTGTTTTTAAATGGAGAAAACATATTCAAAATAAGACAAATATTGTAAAATGTCACTTGTATGTGGAATCTAGAAAATGGTACAGATAACCTTATTTGCAACGCAGAAATAGACTCACAGATATAGCAAGCAAATTTATGGTTACCAAGGGAGGAAAGAGGGGCAGGATGAACTGGGAAACTGGAAAGGACATATATACATTCATTTCAGTTCACTATGTATAAAAAAGATAACTAATGAGAACCTGCTGTATAACAAAGGGAACTCTACTCAGTGCTCTGTGGTGACCAAATATGGGAAGATTTTTTTAAAACGTGGATACATGTGTATATATAGCTGATTCACCTTTTGTGAAGCAGAAACTAACACAACATTGTAAAGCAACTATACTACAATAAAAATTAATTTTAAAAATAAATTAAATATACCTAAACAAAAAATAAATAAGATAAAGCCAGGTTTACAGCATTTTGGAAAAATTAGAAGATCCAGAATCTCTGAACTGCTATGCTCACTTCAGCTAGAGTTGAGTAGTTCTTGCTATCTTTAGATAGGGCAGGTGTTTTCTGGTTTACCACACTGCCCATCTCTCCCTATTGTGCTACCTGCCCAATCCTACCTATAGGCATGAGTTTTTACCACTCTGGGATTAATATATCTTCTAAAAGTTCCAAGCAGAACTGTAAAGAAGTTCTTGCATTTACAAAAGATTTTCTATAATTTTCATAGCTTTGCTGAGATTCCAGTCTGTTCCAGGATGAGCTGCAAGACACAGAAACTTGCCTTATTTATATTTGGCTCTCTCATAATCCACACAGTACCTGTCACATAAAAGGCACTCAGAAAATGTTGCTTATTACAAGCTAAATGTAGAAAGGGCCAGAATAACCCTCAAAGAGTCTTGAACATCTTGGTTTACTCAAATCCAAACCTTTGGATCCTGGAATGGCCTTAAATTGAAATAAACCTGGATTAGGGGCTACTGGATTGTGCTGACATGGAGATCAGAAATCAGATACCCTGCATGGGAGCAAGATGGTATACAGAGGGAAAAGGACTTGAGTAGTGCTGCAGCAGCAGCAGTGTAGAGGAGGGAAAACATCCCTCTGCTGTCCTAGGTTCTGTGGTTGGTCTGAGAATTAAACTGACATAAGACAGATTAACAAGAGAAAAACATGCAAATTTAGTTTAATATTTTTATGTATACATGGGAGTCATCAAAAGGTAAATGACTCAAAGAAGCCATAAGCCTGAAAGCTTACGTATATTTCTAAACAAAGAGCAATAAATTGTAGGTGTGACAAGACAAAGGGTCTTAGGCCACAGATAGTAAATTGTGGAACAGTGACAGGGAAATATGGGGAAACTAATGGGAGATAAGAGTTATTCTAGTAGGTTTATTTGTACAGATCTCTATCAGTGTTGAATCCCAGGCTCTGCTGTTAAGAATGTTCTTCTCAGTACAGGGAGGGCATCTTTTTCATAGGACATTTTATGATCTGCTTTTAGGTACAAAGGGGGAAGTTAAAGAGCCCTTCCTGCATATGCTGTTTCTCAAGTACCTTTAACTCAAAATAATTAAATACAAAATTGGCATGTTTGGGGATGGTATATTCTGAACCCCCTCACTAGGCATTAGAAGTCCTGGATATATTGATTCCATAAATAAATACTTATTTATTGCCTACTATGCACTAAGGATACACACATGAATACAAGATCCTTTAAAGAGTACAGTCCAGGGAAGATTCAGCTTTAGTGGAAGCCATGCAAAACTGGGCATGTCACCGAACCCTTCCAAACTCTGTTTTTCACTAGCAAAAAGGGGTTGACATGTCTGTTTCTTGGGGGCTTATTTCTTGCTACAGTGAGAAACAGCTGATATAATAAAACTGTACACTTTGCAAGCAGTGAAACACAGGCAGCAAGATGACAGAATTGGATTCTTCCTGCCTTTGTTTCTTAGGACTGTAAAATAATAGATTGTGGTCACAAAAGTAAGAATCAGACACACCCCACTCCAAATAGAGTTTTACAAAGAAATGGCCCTGCAGAACCTGTTGCATGCCAATTGGATTCCTCAAGTAGATGCACACCATGAAGAATCTGGGCATGGTTCAAAATACATTTCCTGTAGTTCAGAGTAGATTCTTGCCTGGATCACACTGAGGCATCTAAGGCAGAGTGTGGATGATCCTGGGGAAATCTAGATGGTAAGAGAGAACTTAACTGGCTTAACTGTTTTGGTGGGGGATCCAAGAGGGACCTGCCATATTGGGATTGCATTATCCATGATGAGTTTACCTAAGCAAGAGATACAGGATGTCTCCTGTCAACAAAAGTGAGCTATTCAGGACGGAGTGACCTCTGTTATTTTTGTGCCCTATAGAGCTGTCCTCATAGACATATGAGGTTACCTTAGTAGAAAGAGTCTGGATCCACACTCAGTGATATCCAAGGACTGAGCAAGTAGTTGCTAGTGAGCATGGTAAAATGCCTAAAGGAGAGAGGAGCCCGCAAAGAAAGAGTCCATGAGACTGCCACCCAGGAGCGAGTCCATTTTTGTCCCAAATCCCTGCCTTCCAGGATTTTCAAGAAAGGCTGGCGTTAACCATCTGCCAAGTCAAAGAGCCAAAGTCACCTAGCCAAGGGACAGTCTTATCCTTTTATCTCCCCCCTCTCCCATGCTACATGAGATTCTCAGAAGGAGGCGAGCAGGGAGCATGAAAGAGGAGGAGGAGACAAACTTGCTTGTTCTCCTATTGTTGATTTTAAGCTGAAACAGGAGATATTTCAGGAGTTCAGATTTCAGGCAAGAGAGATTTGATGTTAAATTATGTTTGTAGTTTTGACTTTACATGGCCCTGGACATTGTAGAGCCTGAATTAAAACTATGCTTATGACTTAAGATAGGACAACCATAGTACATCCCAAAGACCTGGGAGTATCCTAGATATCACCTAGGGTCAGATGAAGATTATCCCACACAAAGAATTAAGGGAAAGTAAGGAGAAGGCGATGGCACCCCACTCCAGTACTCTTGCCTGGAAAATCCCATGGACAGAGGAGCCTGGTAGGCTGCAGTCCATGGGGTCGCTAAGAGTCAGACACGACTGAGCGACTTCACTTTCACTTTTCACTTTCATGCATTGGAGAAGGAAATGGCAACCCACTCCAGTGTCCTTGCCTAGAGAATCCCAGGGACGGGGGAGCCTGATGGGCTGCCATCTCTGGGGTCGCACAGAGTCGGACATGACTGAAGCGACTTAGCAGCAGCAGCAGCAGCAGCAGCAAGGTACACAAACAACAAGGCATTTGACTAAAATGCACATGTCACTCACCATACGTACGCATCATACAAACAGGAATAATTCTAAGAAGCAGCAGTGTTTTTGCCTCTTCTTGAAAAGCAGCTTTTAACAATGAACTATTGCTGAAGTAGACATAACTAGCTTTTTCTATGGCTCTATTCTTAAGACAAAATGTGGTTAATGACTACTGACAGAATAATATAGGTCACATCAGAGATCTGAATTTGAAGGTCAATTGAAGAGCATTGACAAATATTGTTTTAGGGAATGGTGGACTTCCCAAATAATGTTAATTGAGCTGCCCCATCTCTTGAAATTTAGGACTTTCTTCAAATTTTGGAAACATGAGCAGTCGTTGGATCATGCCTCATGCCTCAGTGCTCAAGTTTCTGTGATCTGTCAGTCAAGTGGAATCCTTAGAAGCACCAAATGGCCACACTTGGCAGTGAAATTGAGTGTAGATAGAATAATTATGCTGTGCACCTGTGCCTCTATGCCACCCTAATAAAACTTCCAAAATATTGTCCCCATCTCCCCCAAAATACTGTTCCCATCTTACTCAGGAAATTTAAATTTCTTCTAAAGGAAATTAAAAAGAAAAGCTCTGTGATTCAAATAAGGATTCCACTCAAGATCCTGCCATTTGCAGCACCCCTTTAAAAACTTCTACTCTGCCCATTAAGTCATCCTGTGATTAGCATATGGTTTAAGTTGAATCTGTCAAAGAAATTAGGTTTACTCTTTTTATTTTAGCCTTGAAAAAATATACTTCCGGGGAGTCTTAGATATAAGTTGTGGACACAAAGCAGGCACTTTTTTTTTTTTTTTTTTAATTGAGAACTATAAGGGTGGAAAAGGGAGAGAAAATGCCCTCCTTCTCTCCAAAGGTACTCTCCTAGACTTACAATCCCAATTTCCTCTCCCAGGTCCCTTCTTCCCACTCCTACATCTACGCATTTTATCTAGAATAGTTTCAGGATTGATGAAACACTTTTCTTAGTTTCTGCCTTGTTGCCTTAAAGCTGTAGTGCTGCTTATCTTTTAGACAGTTACTGCTGCCTCCTTGCCTCAGTCAATTGTCACTGACAGCTGTGTTTAAAAAACAATCACTTTAGTGTCATAAAGATCACTACTAATTAAACTCAACCAGAGTATTCACTATTTGGTGTCTGTCCATTGTGCATTTCCCCAAGATCCTCTTATCCCAAAGTTAATTATACCAAAAGACAGCAGATTGTCTGAACCTCAGGGGGGATTTTTCCCCAGTTTGCCTTTTTGCTATTATTCTTAGAGGATTATTCTTGACATTTGTTGAAAAAAAGTATCTTGAAAAGAAGACAGAATTGACAATAGAAGTATTAAATTTTGAGAAGGCTGATTTTTAATTAACATTATTAATGGTATTAAGCAGATATCTATACAGAAATACGCTTATTGTATTTCACCAGAGATGCATACCAACAGGTTTAGAAAAAAACTGGACTATAAAGAGAAACCTGTACTTCATTAACTCATTTGAGCAGCTCCTCATATATTATATACTTAAAAGAAATATAAGGCATGGGCCATGTTTTCAGAGATCATACAATCTAGTTGAATGGGTATGAATCTTTTGAATTTCATAGGCCAATAACTTTTCTGAAGAATAAAAAAATGGGAGGAACAGAAAATATAGTGACATCAATTTTTCCTTCTGCCCAACTAAACAATAAAAATGACTAACATTTACAGAGTGCATGCTATGTGCCAGATGTAGATCTGAGGGCTTTATTTCACTTATACTTTACAGCAACTGTTCTGACATTTTATGAATATATAAAACATTAATTATATATATTTTATTATTGATACATATATCTTTGTGTGTGCAAGTGTTCATCACTTAGTCACGCCCAACTGTTTGCAACCCCATGGACTGCAGCCCACAAGGCTCCTCTGTCCAAGGAATTCTCCAGGAAAGAATATTGGAATGGGTAGCCATTCCCTTCTCCTGGGGATCATCCTGACCCAGGGATCGAACCTGAGTCTCCTACATTACAAGCAGATTCTTTACCATCTGAGCCACCAGGGAAGCCCTATATATAATTATATGTAGTATTGTGTGTGTGAGTGTACTGTTAATATCCCCACTTTTCAGGAAACTGAGGTCACAAAAGTCAATGACTTCAGTTTCATCAGGATTTGAATACAACCAGTCTGGCCCGCAAAACCTTTAACCACTATACTATCTCACATCAGTTAATTTCATCAATTCATGGAAAAGCTTTATCTTAACACTAAAAGAGTGAACAAGTCATCTAAACACAAAATAAAGGTCTGTTAAATACAATGTATGTAGCTTTAGGACAAAAGCTACATTGTCCTTATTTTGGTCATTTTATATGGGTGTATAAAGACTGGCATTTGGGAGCCGTGGAACAACTTCAAAGAGACAAGACCTATACTTAGGAAGTGCAATTAAAATATGAGCCAATTTGTGATTCAGGTGAGTGGTAAAATCACTGAAGAAGTGAAGCCCACACTGGGTTGAAAGACTGAATGGTAAAACAGTGTGGGGAGAGAATTCCAGACAGGCAGAGGATACAGGCAAAAGCCCAAGGAAGAAATAACAGAGGGGTGTGAACAGCAAATATACCAGTTTGATATACTCAGACATTTGACCCAGGATAAATGGCACAAGCTGTAGGCCCACGAACTCTACCAGATTTACAACTATGTTTGTTTGGCTTGCATAACACTTTTAAAGTAATCTATTTTTAAATATAACATACTAACAGAAAAATGCACAAATTATATATGTGCAGCTCACTGAATTCACAAATTTTGAACACACACATGTAACTTCTTACAGATCAAGGAACAGAACACCTACTAGCACCTATAAATCTCTGTCATGCCCCTTTTCCCGACACTGTCCCTGGAAAGTAATCACTATCAGCATGGATTGGTTTTGTCTGGTTCTGAACCTCATATAGATGGAACCATATAGTACGTATGATTTTGTGTCTAACTTTGTGTTAATGAGATTCACCCATGTTATTCCATATAGCAATCATACATTCCTGTTCACTGCTGCACAGTATTTCATTTATAAATATACTATATTTTATTTATATACTCTATTGTTGAGGACAGTTGTGTTGTAGGTATTATAAATGAAGTTTCTTTGAACATTTTGGTACATAACTTTTGGTTGACATGAGTACATTTCTGATAGAAATAGAGTTGTTGGGTCATAGTAGGTATATGCTCAGCTTTAATGGACATTATCAAGCAACTTTGCAAGGCAGCTGTTCCTGTTTACACTCCCACCAACAGTATCTTCACTGTAGCTTCAATGTGCACTCCCCTAATGATTATTGAGATGACAAATTTTTTCAGATGTATACTCACCATTTGGACATCTTCTTTTGTAAAGTTCAAGACTTTAAGCTATTTTTCTATTGGGTTGTATCTCTTTCTTATTGCTATATAGATATTCTATATTCTGCCTATCAGTCATTTGTGAAATATGTACTTTACACAGCAACCCTTCTTATTCTCTTATTGGTGTCTTTCAGCAAACAGAAATTTTAATTTTTAATTCATTGTTAGTATTTGTTGCATCCTTTTAAAGAAACCCTTGCTTCCCCAAGATCATGAAGATATTCTTCTATGTTCTCTTCCTTCATTATTATTGTTTTACTTTTCATATTTGAACATAAATGTGAAAGTCTCTCAGTCGTGTCTGACTCTTTGCAACCCCATGGACTGTATAGTCCATGGAATTCTCCAGGCCAGAATACTGGAGTGGGTAGCCTTTCCCTTCTCCAGGGGATCTTCCCAACACAGGAATCGAACCCAGGTCTCCCGTATTGCAGGCAGATTCTGTACCAGCTGAGCCACAAGGGAAGTCCAAGGGGGGCACAGCATAGTTTTAAATTTTTGAGTCATTATTTTAAAATCTGAAGATTTCATGAACAAATAAGGATTTTCAGCTCCTCTTGAAAATAAAAATGTCTGGCAGAACCAGTTAGATACTCCTGTACTGCAACAACAGGCAGGAGCTGCCCACTCTCACTGCAACATGTGTTCTCCCACTGTCATAATTCCTACCCCAAACCCAGGGCATGAATCTGAACTCACAGCTCTGACTCCATTTATTGTATCTTCTTGGTCACTATCTATGGCTAAAAAATAAGGAAGGAAAATAGTGAGAAATGTGGAAAATAATGTTCACCTACTCATTCTTCCAATATTTACTGAACTCTAATTATACACCATTACTACCTGTTGGGATATACCAGTGAACAACAACCACAAAAGTTACTTTTGTGTTTGAACCCTGAGGACTTTACTATGATCATTTTAATCAGAATTATAACAATGTTGAATATTTTTATCAAAATATTTTTCTTAGCAATGTTCATTCAACCAATTAAAGGAATTAGGGGTGATAGAAGAGTGAGCACACAGGATGACACAGAAAAAAAAAAAAAAACAGAAGAACATGGAAAAAGAGCCTGTAGCTGTTCTGTCATATTAACAGATAAGTTCTCAAATACACCAGGACATCAGACAACCCTTGTTTCACAACATCCTCAGGTTCAGAATAACAGACATAAAAACTATCTGGAAAAAGCTTTCACTCCCAGGAAGCTTACTTTCTACTGGCAGCATACTTAGGTTGGAAACTTCTTCATTGAATTTCAATTTCAGGAATTTTGACATTATTCTCCTGCTAATCCCTGGGTTGTCGGAAAGATACCCTGGAGGTGGAAATGGCAATTCATTTCAGTATTCTTGCCTGGAAAATTCCTTGGACAGTCCATGGGGCTGCAAAAACTTGGCAATTGAGCACAATGGGCAATCAGTGGTGTTTATTACCTTTTATTCTAGGTTTCATAGAATACTTACTGAAACCTCATTCTTCATTGGATCCCAAGTATTTAGAAATAAATCAACCCTGACCCTAACTCAGTGAGTTATTTGGTTTCTGTGAATAGGGGAAGAAAAGGAGAAAAATCCCACCATCCAATGAACTTTTAAAATACAAAGGGGCAGTCCAGGATGAGGCTGTATCTATTTCTTTCACCAAGAATTCAAAGCACCTCTTCACTCATCTCAGTTTGACTTTCCCATTGCCGTCAGTTGTATAATACCAAGACATGTATGTGTGTGTGTGTGTGTGTGTGTGTATGTGACTGGGCAGAGAAAGAGGCAGTGAAAGTGAATTGCAATCCAGTTGTTACTAATGGACTGCTAAATTTTCCCTCATGTAAAGATATTTTAGCCTTCTCCTTCTCCTGTGTCTTCTGTCATGTCTTGGGATCCAATCAGCACTACCAGAGGCAAGCCCATTAACTCTTTCAGCTCTCTAGGGTACCATTCAGACTACTCAGTGCATTTCTGGTGCTCTACTCTCTAAGTGGACCATACAAGGATGCTATTTAGTTCAATACACTAGTGATTCATAAAACAATTCCTTGAAGGTTTGAAAGAGTTAACCTGTATCCCTCTCTAAACATTTGGCTTAGTGCAAGGGATTGACTGAGAAAATGAGGAGGATAGAGACCAATATGTCATTAACTGGCACAAAATTCTAGCGACATAAGCAAAAAAACAGACTATCATCTTTAGTATACAAGTGGAAAAACTGAGAACTACAAGAAGTTTTTGTCCACAGTCACACAATAAGCTGACCTCTGAGCCAAGACTGTTTCCAGGTCTCCAAATGTTCTATCTGGAGCTATGCCTATGGTTTCCTCCAAATCCGAACCCAGGTAGGGAAGGGGAGGATGGAAGTGTATGATGGGGCAAAGGTTAACACAAGACTCCTTCTGGGCCCTTTCAGGACCAAAATTCTTTTTTTTTTTTTCCGTTTTTCTTTTCATTTCTCTGAAATGCAAATGCTAATCTGTTTCACTGTAAATCCTACTTGAGATGAAACAGAATTTTAAGTAGAATCTATAAAACCGTCCCTTCCCAATTTCCTTCCTGGCCAGTAGTTCCTGTCACCTCTGATCACACAAAACCCAGCAGCCTTTCCACATTTTACCTCAGTTCCCATCAGCATGTTTGCAACTTTCCATAGTTTATTTTCATCTCTTTCCAGCAAACAAGGCCTCTTGTGAAATGAGAGAAGACAGGGTCAGCACACACACACACTCGCCTGCTGGTTCGACTGAAAACACCACACAGAACCAGGGAAGCCCGAGTGGGGTCTTCCAGGAGGCGACACAGCTAATTCGCATGCTGGTACTGCAGTTGGACTCCTTAGGAGACAGAAGTCTCAAGTTTAAATCACTCTGTGGTTGGAAAGGAAGTTGAGAATAAAGTGGGTAGGGGAACTGCCATGACTTTACAACCAAACTGTGACCGACCTCTTTATGCGGAAGTCCAGAATAATAAATTTTAGAATTGGAAATGGTCTGCCTCACATCTTATCAATGAGAAAACTGAAGCAAACAGGGAAGTGACCTATCCAGCACCATGTGATTTATTAGCAACACAGTCAGTTGGTGAGGGCACTTCAAGTGTAGAGAACAGAAAGAGAGAGGCTCACCACAGAAAATGAGGGTTTGTTTCAAGGATCCACAGAGCAGGGAACTTTAGTGGTAGCACCTGCAAGCTTCATTGAGCACTAAATATTGCAGGTACCTAGCAGCAGCTCTAGTCTGCTAGTTTCACAATGGCAAACATGCCGTAGACAGTAGCACCTGTCTGCTTGCTCTAGTCCTTTGCTATTGTGGGCATTAACTACTCTCGTCTCTGCTCTTGCTTTTACTGCTTTTGTTCATATAAACACATATCTCTCTATTATCCTGTCTGCTTCTTAATTCCTGCTTCCCAGGGCCTCTGCTTCCTGTGTCCCCTTTCTGACTTCTTTTCTGTGTGTCTCCTGACTTCTTTCCACTGACATGTAACTATCCTTGAATAGACTTACTTTCAAGTTCTGGGAGGGAGGATCCGATGGGTTCACCTAGTAACTCTCCAGTAGTTCTGTCACCAGACCTTAGGGTTATTATAGATGATGGCCACAGGGAGATGTCCTTCCCTGGTCAATCAGGATGGACTGCAGAAACAAAGCTGAGTAGTCATCTCTCCTCAGAATGGGGTTTTGGGTATGGAAAACACTTGGAGCATAACAGAGTCCTCCTCAAATTAGTGCTTTGGACTGGATCCCATGTCTCTGTTATGTAGTGTACAGTAATGAATAAGAGAATATTTCTGGAGCCAGGCTGCCTGGCTTTTAATCCAATGACCATTACTTTCTGGCAAGTTATGCTTTAGGAAGGTTATACAAACTCAGATTCCTTACAATAGAGATTATATAGTCTGTCTTATAGGGTTGTGGGAGGACTGGAGTAATTTACATAGTAATTTACATAGAATATTTAAAAGAGGATCTGACACATTAAGTGCTCAATAATGTTAAATATGAAGAAGGCAACGGCACCCCACTCCAGTACTTTTGCCTGGAAAATCCCATGGACGGAGGAGCCTGGTAGGCTGCAGTCCATGGGGTCGCTAAGAGTCGGACACGACTGAGCGACTTCACTTTCACTCTTCACTTTTATGCATTGGAGAAGGAAATGGCAACCCACTCCAGTGTTCTTGCCTTGAGAATCCCAGGGACAGGGGAGCCTGGTGGGCTGCTGTCTATGGGGTCGCACAGAGTTGGACACGACTGAAGCGACTTAGCAGCAGCAGCAGCAATGTTAAATATTATTATTATTATATTTTTCCCATAGCACCTGTAATGGGTTTTTGTTTGTTTGTTTTGTCTTGGCCACACTGCACGGCTTGTGGGATCTCAGTTCCCATGGATCAAACCTGTGCCCCCTGCAGTGGAAGTATAGTCAACCACTGGACCACCAGGGAAGTCCCACCTGTAATAGTTTTAAACTAGATCTGTATTCTTTGACACTTTTCCCACAAAGACATGGAGTCTAATTCTTCTCCTTTGAATATGGTCTAGAATGTGCAGAATGCAATAAAGTAATGCTTCATGATTTCCAAGGCTAGATCAGGGAATGCAATATAGTTACTGCCTTGTTGGAATTCCTGCTTTTGCACCTACACTGCAGCTTCTCTCTAGCTCCCGCTCCCACTCCTCAGAATAGTAGATTCTCAAATCTTAGTGCGCAAAACTAAGCTGCTAAATGGGAATTCTTAAGCCCAACTCCCAGAGATACTGATACACTATTTTAAGAATCACTCCAGGAAGTCTAATGCAGGTTAATTTTATACCAGACCTGGTAAAACACAGAACTAAATCTTTAAGAGGTCATTTAGTACAATGATTTAAGAGCGCAGTGTCTAGAACTCAACCACCTGGGTTCACTTCTTGGCTCTTCTATTAAAACTTTCTGTGTGACCTTGCACATGACACTTAACCTCATTGCGCCTCAGTTTCTCCAGCTGTGGAATAGGATTAATGATAATACCTACCTCACAGGCTTGATGCAAGCATTAAATGCATTAACGTATATGGAGCATCAGAATAATGGTGTACTTATCAATTATTTGCAGTAGGGGAATTACCTAGCTAGCCTGGAAGCTAGACCTTGCCTATAGACAACTATAAGATTCTTACAGTGACACCAATAAGTGTGACGAGAAGTCCATTAGGGCTGGTTCTCTGTCCATTCTCTTTTCTCACTTTCCCTTGCCCCTCAGACAAGCTGTGGCCGATAGACACATTTTGTTAGAAATCAAATTAAGGCATGAGTCAATCAATCCTGCTACACTTTTAAGTCCTTCTATGTCTTAAGGACCTTTTCTAATCTATCATTTGATCATCATATTTGGCATGTCAGCAGATTTTAAGTCTTTTCCACCATTATTTTGATGCATGCTCTTAGCGAATTTGGGTTTCCGTGTTTCTTTTACAGTGCATTTCACCAAGAGTTCATTTTCAAATGCAAACATAAAAACTAATGTTCCTAAAGCTTTATGACTCATAAAATGGATTTCTCCCCCTTCCCCCTCATTCACTAGCATGATAGCAAATCTTTTACAGATTGCCTTGCACCTAGGGAGGTGGTTCCCAGTGCTCACATAAATAATTTATACTGATCAACACTTGCTCCAATTAATGGAAATGATAATGTTGTAAAGAAAACATTTTACTGTGTTTCCAAGTCTATTCACCAGAGGAAAAATATTAGCATTCCTACATATATGGGAAACCTCAGAGCTAAAAGTTCCAAAAAAAGTTTTTTGTGTTTTTTTTTTTTAATTTCTTGATAGCAAACAACAGTCTTTTCTTATATATAAGGTCCATTATATACTAGATACTGTTAATACCTCACTGGCAGAAATAGCTCTCTCATATTATGGAGCTGCTGCAGTTTTTCTATCAGCCAACAACTGTGGTTTCCTGAAGTAGCAAAACCTGAAAAAAAAATGCAGCAGCTCAGAGAGAAGGAATCAGAGTGGGCTGGTGATTCATGCATCCTCAGGAAGAGGGTTGGACATGACCTCTGAGACACCTGTCAACACTGTTTTTTGTTTTTCTACCATTCTACTCGAACATTAATTTATAGTCAAATATCAGTCACACCTCAAAAACAAACAAAATGTTTTCACTCCCTCTCCCCATTTTTAAATGTTGTGGCTTTAAACTTTGCCCCAGAAAGTTGATCAGACATGTAAACAAGTTAAATTTAAGTCACCTTATTTATGCAATTTGTTGACATGCATAAGAGTTATAGAATGTGTTTAGTTAGCATTAAAGATAAACTCCAAATATAGCTCTGGAGTTGAAGACTATATTTCACCTAGACTGTAAGACAACACTATTGGCTCCTTGGAAGGGGGAAGAAAGGATGTATTATTGACCTTAAGTGACCTATTTTTGATCCCTTGTAAACACGAAAAGTTGGCAGCTGAGTATTTGTCTGCTAAACTCCGCCCCCTCATCCACATACCATGTTTGGAGGAACTGAAAGCACTTCCTGTATGGGGTCATGACCCAAAACCAGCAGCTGCAATTTAGGCAGAATTAGAGCAACAGTATCTGCAAGTGGGATTGGCACCTCCTAAAAGCCATCATCACCCACTGACAAGAAACTTTGAATCCAAACTTAGGCAGAGGACAGTAGGGAAGCTGAGGTGTTTTACTAAAGAGACACAGCCCTTCTGTGTACCATGCACTGCAGGTTGAGCTCAACTTCACAACAACTCATATTTGTACAGTGCTGGCTTCCCTTCTCTCACACACATACACTCTCCTGGGGGTGAGAGGAATGGCTCAAACATGAAATTAGAATTCTTTGAAGGGTGACATCCATTATGGCCCTAAGGAACTTTGTGACCTTAACTTTCTAAAATTAATCCACCTAAAAGCTTAAACATGGAATACCTATTTCATCTTGAAGGAGACCTTTGCCACTTTGCCAAATTACCTGGTTTATTAATTCAGACCTAGTAGTAATAGAACTAATTTAAAACCAAAATATCCATCATGTAACAGAACTAGATATGCTGTTTTTATCAAAGTAATTATTAGGATCATTGCCAAATTTTCCTTTGTTTTGTTTTATTCCATATAAGACAATCCCACTGGTTTATATGCACTATATATACATATATCCTTATATTAATAAACAAATGTGTTGAGAATAAATTTATAGTCAGATACTTTCCTCCCAGAGCAAAGGATAAAAAGAAAACAAGAGCTGTATTTCCAATCCAGACTGTTGGCTTTATATAAATAAATGAAAACTTTATTTAAAAATCTATGTCTTTATCATACCTATTTTCAGAGGGTTTCTGTATATAGTAATAAAACCTTTTTACTGGCAAATATCAACAAAATAAAAAACTGATAAATGAGTAAAAGTTAGGACTACTATACAATTTCAAGCCACTTCCAAGGGTGATTGAAGTTTGACAAATTCCCTTCTTCCCATCTATGAAAGGATTTGAGAAGGTGTTCTTCCTCTTCCAGTATGTCTCTTCATCCTGTGAGTCCCAAGGAGCTGGGCTATTGGAGTTCCTAAACAGGTATTGGAACAGTTGTTCCTCAACAACTCAACTGGCTGTAGAGCTGTCCTGAGACTCCTCTAAGACTTCTCAACTCTGAGCCACTATCCACAAAGTCAATGACTAATGTACCACGTTAAAAGAAAGTCTTAGAGAATTTTCTTCAAAGCAAAAGCCTCAAACTCGAACACCCACAGGAAACAGGAACATAAAGTACAGCAGTGAGGGAAGAGGGGACAGTTAGAAAGTATGGGCTGCAGTTATTTCTGCACTCTCCCTAACTCCATCCAGTTTTTGCCATGAGAATTTGTAGGCTCGAAACTGCTATTTTTCCTCATTTTTAAGAGATTTCAGAAATCTGATTTTATTGATATCTGCTGATTTATAAATATTTACAATGAACTTGATTTTGTAAAACATTGTGCTAGGAAATCAAAAAACATCTGTGACAATAATCACTAGTTTATGATCTGTGGTTTATAGTGTCCTCCCCTGCACACACAGACAGGCATAGGCACATGTGTGTGCATACTCACCCACCCCTAAAGAGTGATAGATCCTGAGAGCTGAACCTGTCAAATTTCAATCATCCTTGGAAACAGCTTGAAATTGTTTAACTGTTCTAACTTTCATTCATTTATCAATTTACAATTTTGTAGACTATTTGCTAGCAAAAGATACTATTATAATTTATAGGAAAACACTGAACATAAGTACAACAAAGACATAGAGTTTTAAAAATTTTTAATTGAAGTATAGTTGATTTACAATATTGTGTTAGCTTCAGGAGTATTCAGCTTCAGGTGTAATCACTTCAGCAAAGTGATTTGGTTATATACTATATATTCTTTATTTTTTCCGATTCTTTTCCATCGTAGGTTATTACAAGTTCTTGATTACAGTTCCCTGTTTTTGTTGTGCTCAATCACTCAATCATATCCAACTCTGTAACCCTATGAACTGTAGCCCTCCAGGTTCCTCTGTCCATGAGGTTTTCCCAAGCAAGAATACTGGAGTGGGTTCCCATTTCCTTCTCCAGCGGATTTTTCCCAACCCTGGGGTCGAAATCATGTCTCTTGTATCTCCTGCATTGGCAAGTGGACTCTTTACCACTGCACCACCTGGGAAGGTCCATAATTCCCTGTACTATAAATAATACCTTGTTGTTTATCTTTAAATATGGTAGTGTGTATCTGTTAATTCCACACACCTGATTTATTCCTCCCCTCTTCCTTTGGTAACCATAAGTCTGTTTTCTATAAGACATAGATTTTTAAATTAGGTTTTCATTTATTTACCAAACTGTGAACTCCAATTAGAAAATTCTATTTAAAGACCAAAATAATTTTACTTATAGTTTATTTATGTATATAAATAAATAAAACTATTTACATACAATCAAAAATTATACCTATTTACCAAAAAGGAAAGAATTAATGCTTCTCATCCAAAATTTTGTTTATTCTCCATAATTACTAGGATCAAAGTTTGAGTCAAAAAGCCTGAAATAACACTGAAAGCAGTCAGTGTCCTCACCTATATGAGGTAAGCAGTTACTCACAGCAGACAATTCCTAGGGTGTATCCATGATGACAAGTTTTGAAGCATATTATTACACTATGATTTATTTTCAAGTATAAACAAGGGAGGAGTAGATGAGCTGACTTCTGATTACATATCATATTAAAACTTCCATATTATATATCATATTAAAACTTCAAGCCAAATTTTCAATAAGGTCCTTACTGAGCCAGAAGATAAAGATAAGCAAAGTGACTTCCAAAGACAGACATATAAGTTCAGTCCTGATATTTAGTTTGACATAAATATCTGTTTTTTGGTGGTGGGGGGAGACAAATTTAGTGTTCAAATATATATTCATTGTGGATTGAAAGCACGATATACATGTAAGAGATATTCCATAGAGTGTTTATTATAGCCTTAACAGTCAGTATGCAATGCTGGTTATCTTTTCCTTCCCCTCACAAACAGTAGACTTCATTTTCCTGTAGAATTTGTTGAAAGGGTTTTCAGTGTTCCGAGAATTGGGACTCATTATGGGATGCCTGTTGAAAATAGTTGCTTACTCAGAATAAGCTGAAAGCAAAAGGATATTATTTTCAGTCTAAATCATTCTAATGGGACTGGGCCAATCAGTCTCTCTCCTTGATCTTTATATTGAAAATGTTTTCCTTTTTCTCTCACTGAAAATTTCTGTTGCTTACAAGCATTTGCAAACTCCAGGAAAACCTGTATAAGCACCATGATTACAAGCTCAAGGCTAGACTTTAATGCTCTATCTCACGAAATAGCTGCTTAAAATCAGAGATCCTGCTTAGACTGAACTAGAAGGAAATTTTGTCTCCAAATTCACCATTGTTGCTCTTCTTCTTTCATATATATTCAGTAAAACAGTTTGTCTCTTCAACTGTGAGGCAATCACCACTAACTCTTTCTAAAGGATTTGGGAAATACTTCTACTTCAGAGAAGTGGGCTTTGAAATCTGAAATATTTGGAGTCATGTTCTTATTCTGCCTCTTAGCAAACTAAATGTTCTTGGGCAAGTCCCTTAACCCCTTTGAGCCTTTGTTTTCCAGTATCTACTTTTCAGTCTTGTTGTGAGATTTTAAAAGAAAACACAATGAGTTAAATACAACAGCAAAACATTTTAAATAAATATTTTAAGACAAAGGCAGTTTCAGTTTGTTAGACTGTGTGTGACAGAAACAACTTTCCAAGATCAGTCAATAAAGACAATCCTCAGAGGAAATTCTTGAGTTCCTTTTCCATTCACTTATGGTTATTTCCATCACATAAATAATTCTCACTAGTGCTAACTATGTTTAAGGAGACTGTAAGCTGGGAGTGAGAAAAGAAGGAAAGGAGAGATGTCTAGATAGCTGAATCAGTTCCATAAAGGATTTAGACCCTACTAGTAAACAAGGAGATAAGACCTGCCAGCAAATGACTATAAATCAGAACAGAAATTCATCCAGGCTGTAACAGGGCAGGGCTAAAGAGCAATGACAGTTGGGTGAGGGAGGAGATAATTTTGCCTCTGAATTGTTTCCTTTTATAGTTGTGATTCTGAAACCTATAGCAAAGCCCACCCTCTAAAATAATTTTTTTTCTAGCAAATGGTTCCAGAGAATGTTAGAATTCAATGTATTTTAACAGCTTGTGGTTAGAACACCTCAATTTTACAGATTAAAAAAATAAAATGGGTCCCCAAAGATGAAGTTAAGTAATCAAGTTAGGAAAGAGTCAAAACAAGTATTGTGTTTCTCCTGCTTCAGACAACCCATAAGGTCTCTTTGTCTGAGTCAACTGGAAATACCCTTTGAACAATGTATGTCTCTTCTATCAGAGGAAGAGAAAGTTCAAGTTGCAAATAAAAAACTCTATAATACTCCGAACTTTAGGCTTTTCCATGGCTTTAGTCCTTCTGCCCTTCTCCAACACTCTTTTTTCTCCAGAGATTTTCATTTCTGCCTAGAATATAGGACTTTCTTTTGATGGTTTATTGTCTAACAAGCAAAACCAGAGATCCTGGAGCTAATGACTTCTTCCTTCCTTTCATCCTTCCTTTCTTTTCCTTTCTTCTTTCCATGTGGCTTCCTTTGATATTGGAATTTGATCCAGAGTTCTTAGATTGACCTTAGAGTCCAAGTATGGCAAAATATCTGAAGGAGTATTGGGCAAAGAGGATTCTCAGCATTATTCAGGGTAGACAGAGACCAATGAGTATCAAGACTTTCCTAAAGGCTTTGTGAAAGACTCTGAATGAACCCTTTGCTGAAAATTGAAAGGAGGTGGAGAACCCAAGAACCGCTGAGATTGAATTTCCTATCCAGTCCACACTGGAGTCAAATTAAATAGAAAGAAAGGAAAACGGACAAAAGAAAAGATGGTAGGAAAAAATAAGGAATTAAGGTATTATTTTATTTGTTGCATACGTAAGATGTAGGCTGACATTCATTGACACTGCACTTTATTCTACCCAGTGCACTTCACAGTGAATGCCTCTACATATATGCATGCTAAGTCATTTCAGTCGTGTCTGATTCTTTGGGATCCTTTGGACTATAGCCCACCAGGCTCCTCTGCCCATGGAATTCTCTAGGCAAGAATACTGGAGTAAGTTACCATGCTCTCCACCAGGAGATCTTCCCAACCCTGGGATCAAACCTGTATCCTTACAACTCCTGCATTGGCAGGCTGGTTCTTTACCACTAGTGCCACCTGGGAAGTCCCATTCACACAGTGATAAAGTGATAATATTACCTTTATAACTCAAAATGAAAGTAGTTTTCACTCAGTACCTACAGAGCAATTGGCCTTAGCCAGAATAAAGGATTAATAGGTAAATGTTCAATAGATTACTGAGCATCTATAGGATCTTTACCTACATTATTCAATTTTATCTAATTATCAGAATAGTTCTATAATATTGGTGTCATTAACCCTATTTTAGAGATGAATACAAGGATCAAGAAGTCCGAGTAGTTTACCTAAAATCACAGAGACAGTATGTGGTAGTACTGGGATTAGAATCCATGTCTGTCAGGAGCCACATGAACTGCTTCATACCCTTCCCATGAACTGCTCTCCTGCCTAAGATTGCAACGCATAGTGACTAGAGTTCTTAATTGGAAGTTGGGATACTTAAGATTTACTCCAGTTTATATTCCTTATTGTTCTTCAGTCTTTTCCAAAGACTCTGACTCTCATGTCTCCTTTTATTCATTGTGTTTCTTCTATTGTGCTAATTCACTGTCTGATCTTGACCACAATCCCATCTCAACTAACGGACTCTCGTCAACACTTTCTTATCATCTGACCCCAGGCCCATCCTGGGTTTGCTTCTGTTATGCTTGTCTGGTTCTGACAGCTCACACTTCACTATGTGGTCCAGAGGAGATAGTGAGTGACAAGGGAGTCATTCAGAGAAGATTGAGATGACTACAGGCTGTAGCAATCAAGGAACATTTGATGGAAAGAGATTATTAAGTGGGAAAGAGGGAGAAGACCACTGTATTTAGAAAGGGAATAAAACACATGAAAATTAGAGTATGGACAATAAGTGCTGTGCTTAGTTGGTCATTCATGTCCAACTCTTTGTGACCCCATGGACCTGTAGTCTGCCAGGCTCCTCTGTCCATGGGGATTCTCCAGGCCAGAATATTGGAGTGGGTTGCCATGCCCTCCTCCAGGGGATCTTCCCAACCCAGGAATCGAACCCAGGTCTCCCACATTGCAGGCAGATTATTTACTGTTTGAGCCATCAGGGAAGGATAAGTAGAACATACTTAATGTAGAAGAAGAGAATTAAGCTTGATAATAGAGATTACTTCGGTATGTGGGTTAGGATTAACTGTGAATTATATAAATGTTTTAAGATTTAAATTTCCCTGCCAATATTGTACAGTATGTTTAGAAATAGAAAAGAATGAAGGCAGAAAAACCAATGATTGTTACTGAGAAATAGGTAGGATCCAAAAAAACTCCACAGATGTAAGCCATGATAAATAGGAGGATGACTGAGACCAAAGGAAGAACCGGGGATTTCAAGAGGCAGATATTATTTACAAAGAATATGAATTTTTGTTTACCCATGGTGACTCTGGGATAATTTGGTGATGTTCCAGTGAAAATGCATAAACCATGCAATTTAGATTGGGACTTGAACCTACAGTCTTTTCACCAAGGTCACGCCCAGTCTCAGGAGTTAATGAATCATGTTCTTAACATTTCATCACAGAAAGAATTCAGTGAGAGATAAAGTGATAGGCAAGAAGTGGATTTATTCAGAGAGAAACACACTCCACAGAAGAGTATAGGCCATCTCAGAAGGCAAAAGTGGCCCAAGGGTATGGGGTTGTCAGTTTTTATAGGGGTGGATAATTCCATAGGCTGAGTGGGAGAAGTATTCCATTAACTTGTAGGGAGAGGTGAGGATTTCCAAGAATTGGGCTTCTGCCCACTTTTTGCCTTTTCATACTGGGCATGGAGTTCTCCAGGCAAGAATATTAGAGTATGTTGCCATTTCTTCTTCCAGTGGACCACATTTTGTCAGAACTCTTCACTATGACCTGTCTATCTTGGGTGGCCCTGCACGGCAGGGCTCATAGTTTAATTAAGTTATGCAAGCCCCTTTGCCTCTACAAGGCTGTGATCCATCAAGAGGATTACTGCTGAAGATAAAGCTCCAATACTTTGGCCACCTGATGCAAAGAGCCAACTCATGGGAAAAGACCTTGATGCTAGGAAATATTGAAGGCAAAAGGAGAAGAGGGTGACAGAGGGTGAGATGGGTAGATAGCATCACTGACTCAATGGACACAAATTTTAGCAAACTCCAGGAGATAGTAGAGGACAGAGGAGCCTGGCATGCTGCAGTTCATGGGGTTACAAAGTGTCAGACATGACTCAGTGACTGAACAACAACAACAATGTTTTGACCTTTATGGTCAGTCTTGGAACTGTCATGGCACCTGTGGGTGTGTCATTTAGCTAGCTGATGTATTACAGTGAGTGTATACTGAGGCTCAAGCTCTAGAGGAAGTCAGCTATTCCACCATCTTGGACTTATTTGGTTCTAATCAGTTTATGTCATGTCCTCAGGATGTGTCATTCTTTTAAAGGCTGTGTCCTGGCCCCTTCTCTTCTATTTCAATACCATCAAGTTAGAACTGCAGGAACAGAATTTGTGAAGTTGGTCTAAGTAAGATTATCCACAAAAAAGTAAGACTTTACTCTGTGACAACAGATGTACTAACCAAAGAAATAGCACAGGCAATTTCAGAATTGATTAACACAATCTTGAATGCATTTATACCCACAACAATTTATTAATGACTCATAGTATTCCAGGACTAGAGTAGATAAAACCAGTTTAGGGGGTTTTAGAATAGAGAAGCATATTTGGTTAAAAGAAATGTTTAACCCTTTTTAAGTTTTTGTGCTTAGTCCCTCAATTGTGTCCAACTCTATGCGACCCCATGGATGTAGCCCGTCAGGCTCCTTTGTCCATGGGAATTCTCCAGGCATGAATACAGGAGTGCGTTGCCATGCCCTCCTCCAGCGCATCTTCCCAGCCCAGGGATTGAACCCAGGTCTCCTGCATTGCAAGTGGATTCTTTACCATCTGATTCACCAGGGAAGCCCTTTTAAGTTTTTAACTGTGGTAAAATACACATAATGTAAAATTTACCATCTTAACCATTTTAAGTGTACAGTTAAGTAATATTAAATTGTTGTGCAACATCACCAACATTCATCTCTAGAATTCTTCATTTTGCAAAATTGAAACTTTGTACCCATTAAACAATGACTTCCATTTCCCCTCTCACTCCTTCAACCTCTAAGAATCATCATTCTATTTTCTGTTTCTCTGAATTGTGACTATTCAAGGAACCTCAACGGCACCCCACTCCAGTACTCTTGCCTGGGAAATCCCATGGACGGAGGAGCCTGGTAGGCTGCAGTCCATGGGGTCGCTAAGAGTCGGACACAACTGAGCGACTTCACTTTCACTTTTCACTTTCATGCATTGGAGAAGGAAACAGCAACCCACTCCAGTGTTCTTGCCTGGAGAATCCCAGGGACAGGGGAGTCTGGTGGGCTGCCGTCTATGGGGTCGCATAGAGTCAAACACGACTGAAGTGACTTAGCAGCAACAAGGAACCTCATGCAAATGAAATCATATAATATTTGTCTTTTTGTGACTGGTATATTTCATTTAACATAATATCCTTGATTATGCTTGATTCGAACCTGATGCAAAGAGCCAACTCATTGGAAAATACCCTGATGCTGGGAAAGACTGAAGGCAGGAGAAGGAGACGACAGAGAATGAGACAGTTGGATGGCATCATCGACTCAATGGACTTGAATTTGAGCAAACTCCTAGAGATGGTGAGGACAGTCCATGGGGTCGCAAAGAGTCAGACATGATTTAGCAACTACACAACAACAATGTCCTTGAAGTTCACATGTGTTATAGCATATTTCAGAATTTCCTTCCTTTTTGAGGCTGAACAATACTCCTTTGTAGGTACAGACAACATTTCACTTACCCATTCATCTGCTGATGGACACTTGATTGCTTCCATCTTTTGCCTACTATGAATAGTGCTGCTATGAATATGCTTGTACAAATACCTCTTCAAGACCCTGCTTTTGATTCATTTGGGTATATACCCAGAAGTGGAATTACTGGATCAATGGCAATTCTATTTTTAAGGAACTTCCATACTGTTTTCCAAAGCAGCTGCACCATTTTACATTCCCATCAACAGTGAACAAGGGTTCTGATCTCTTCGCATTCTTGCCAACACTTGTTATTTCCTGTTTTTGTTTTTGTTTTTATAGTGGCCATTCTAACGTATGTAAGGAGGTATCTTGTGCGGTTCTGATTTGTATTTCCCTGATGCTTGGTGATGTTGAGCATCTTTACTTGTGTTTATTGGCACGCATATCTTCTATGGAGAAATGCATATTCAAAACCTTTGCTCAGTTTTCAATTGAGTTGTTAGTTTTGTTGTTGTTGAGCTTCAAGAGTTCTTTATATGTTCTGGATATTAACCAATTATGAGATACATCATTTTAAAATATTTTCTCCCATTCTGCAGGCTACCTTTTTCATTCCCTTGATTTTGTTCTTTGATACACAAAAGTATTTAATTCTAATGTAGTCCAGTTTATTTTTCCTTTTGTTGCTTATCCTTTAGGGTCATATCCAAGAAATCATTTCCAAGTTGAATGTTGTGAAGTTGCACCTTGTTAATTTTCTTAAAAAGTTTATGAAGCATAACTTGTATATTATAAAATCTGCCCATCATAAGTGTACAGGCCAATTCAGTTCAGTTTGCCACTCAGTCATGTCTAACCCTTTGTGACCACATGGACTGCAGCATGCCAGGCTTCCCTGTCCATCACCAACTCCAGCAGCTTGCTCAAACACATGTCCATCAAGTTGGTGATGCCATCCAATCATCTCATTCTCTGTCGCCCCCTTCTCCTCCTGCCTTCTGTCTTTCCCAACATAAGAGTCTTTTCCAATGAGTCAGTTCTTCACATGAGGAGGCCAAAGTATTGGAGTTTCAGCTGCAGCATCAGTCCTTCCAATGAATATTCAGGACTGATTTCCTTTAGGATTGAATGGTTGGATCTCCTTGCAGTCCAAGGGACTCTCAAGAGTCTTCTCCAACACCACAGTTCAAAAGCATCAATTCTTTGGTGCTCAGCTTTCTTTATAGTCCAACTCTTACATCTTTGTTGGCAAAGTAATGTCTCTGCTTTTATAAAATGCTCTCTAGGTTGGTAATAGCTTTTCTTCCCAGGAGCAAGCATCTTTTAATTTCATGGCTGCAGTCACCATCTGTGGTGATTTTGGAGCCCAAAATAATAGTCTCTCACTGTTTCCATTATTACCCCATCTATTTGCCATGAACTGATGGGACCGGATGCCATGATCTTAGTTCTCTGAATGTTGAGTTTTAAGCCAGCATTTTCACTCTCCTCTTTCACTTTCAGCAAGAGGCTCTTTAGTTCTTCACTTTCTGCCATAAGGGTGGTGTCATCTGCCTATCTGAGGTTATTGGTATTTCTCCCGGGAATCTTGATTCCAGCTTGTGCTTCATCCAGTCTGGCATTTCACATGATGTACTTTGCATATAAGTTAAACAAGCAGGATGACAATATACAGCCTTGGTGTACTCCTTTCCCTCTTTGGAACCAGTCTGTTGTTCCATATCCAGTTCTAACTGTTGCTTCCTGACGTGCATATAGATTTCTCAGGAGGGAGGTCAGGTGGTCTGGTATTCTCATCTCTTTAAGAATTTCCACAGTTTGTTGTGATCCACACAGTCAAAGGCTTTGGCATAGTCAATAAAGCAGAAATAGATGTTTTTCTAGAACTCTCTTGCTTTTTCAATGATCCAATGGATGTTGGAAATTTGATCTCTGGTTCCTCTGCCTTTTCTAAAACCAGCTTGAACATCTGAAAGTCCTCGGTTCACATACTATTGAAGCCTGGCTTTGAGAATTTTGAGCATCACTTTGCTAGAGTGTGAGATGAGTACAATTGTGTGATAGTTGGAACATTGTTTGGCATTGCCTTTCTTTGGAATTGGAATGAAAACTGACCTTTTCCAGTCCTGTGGCCACTGCTCAGTTTTCCAAATTTGCTAGCATATTGAGTGTAGCACTTTCACTGCATCATATTAGGATTTGAAATAGCTCACCTGGAATTCCATCACCTCCACTAGCCTTTGTTTGTAGTGATGCTTCCTAAGGCCCACTTTACTTCACATTCCTATATGCCTAGCTATAGGTGAGTGATCACACCATCATGGTTTTCTGGGTCGTGAAGATCTTTTTTTGTACAGTTCTGTGTATTCTTGCCACCTCTTCTTAATATCTTCTGCTTCTGTTAGATCCCTACCATTTCTGTCCTTTATTTAGCCCATCCTTGCTTGAAATATTCCCTTGGTATCTCTAATTTTCTTGAAGAGATCTCTAGTCTTTCCCATTCTATTGTTTTCCTCTATTTCTTTGCATTGATCACTGAGAAATGCTTTCTTATCTCTCCTTGCTATTCTTTGGAACTCTGCCTTCAAATGAGTATATCTTTCCTTTTCTCTTTGGCTTTAGCTTCTCTTCTTTTCTCAGCTATATGTAAAGCCTCCTCAGATAACCATTTTGCCGTTTTGCATTTCTTTTTCTTGGGGATTGTCTTTTTTTTTTTTTAATTTTATTTTATTTTTAAACTTTACATAATTGTATTAGTTTTGCCAAATATCAAAATGAATCCGCCACAGGCATACATGTGTTCCCCATCCTGAACCCTCCTCCCTCCTCCCTCCCCATACCATCCCTCTGGGTCGTCCCAGTGCACCAGCCCCAAGCATCCAGTATCGTGCATCAAACCTGGACTGGCAACTCATTTCTTACATGATATTTTACATGTTTCAATGTCATTCTCCCAAATCTTCCCACCCTCTTCCTCTCCCACAGAGTCCATAAGCCTGTTCTATACATCAGTGTCTCTTTTGCTGTCTCGTACACCGGGTTATTGTTACCATCTTTCTAAATTCCATATATATGCATTAGTATACTGTATTGGTGTTTTTCCTTCTGGCTTACTTCACTCTGTATAATAGGCTCCAGTTTCATCCACCTCATTAGAACTGATTCAAATGTATTCTTTTTAATGGCTGAGTAATACTCCATTGTGTATATGTACTACAGCTTTCTTATCCATTCATCTGCTGATGGACATCTAGGTTGCTTCCATGTCCTGGCTATTATAAACAGTGCTGCGATGAACATTGGGGTACATGTGTCTCTTTCAATTCTGGTTTCCTCAGTGTGTATGCCCAGCAGTGGGATTGCTGGGTCATAAGGCAGTTCTATTTCCAGTTTTTTAAGGAATCTCCACACTGTTCTCCATAGTGGCTGTACTAGTTTGCATTCCCACCAACAGTGTAAGAGGGTTCCCTTTTCTCCACACCCTCTCCAGCATTTATTATTTGTAGACTTTGGATCGCAGCCATTAGAAATCAAAGAAGACACTAATAGATGGAGAAATATACCATGTTCATGGATTGGAAGAATCAATATAGTGAAAATGAGTATACTACCCAAAGCAATCTATAGATTCAATGCAATCCCTATCAAGCTACCAACAGTATTCTTCACAGAGCTAGAACAAATAATTTCACAATTTGTATGGAAATACAAAAAAACCTCAAATAGCCAAAGTGATCTTGAGAAAGAAGAATGGAACTGGAGGAATCAACCTGCCTGACTTCAGGCTCTACTACAAAGCCACAGTTATCAAGACAGTATGGTACTGGCACAAAGACAGAAATATAGATCAATGGAACAAAATTGAAAGCCCAGAGATAAATCCACGCACATATGGACACCTTATCTTTGACAAAGGAGGCAAGAATATACAATGGATTAAAGACAACCTCTTTAACAAGTGGTGCTGGGAAATCTGGTCAACCACTTGTAAAAGAATGAAACTAGACCACTTTCTAACATCATACACAAAAATAAACTCAAAATGGATTAAAGATCTAAACATAAGACCAGAAAGTATAAAACTCCTAGAGGACAACATAGGCAAAACACTCTCTGACATACATCACAGCAGGATCCTCTATGACCCACCTCCCAGAATACTGGAAATAAAAGCAAAAATAAACAAATGGGACCTAATTAACCTTAAAGCTTCTGCACATCAAAGGAAACTATTAGCAAGGTGAAAAGACAGCCTTCAGAATGGGAGAAAATAATAGCAAATGATGCAACTGACAAACAACTAATCTCAAAAATATACAAGCAACTCCTACAGCTCAACTCCAGAAAAACAAATGACCCAATCAAAAAATGGGCCAAAGAACTAAATAGACATTTCTCCAAAGAAGACATACAGATGGCTAACAAACACATGAAAAGATGCTCAACATCACTCATTATCAGAGAAATGCAAATCAAAACCACTATGAGGTACCATTTCACACCAGTCAGAATGGCTGCGATCCAAAAGTCTACAAATAATAAATATTGGGGATTGTCTTGATCACTGCTTCCTACACAATGTCATGAACCTCCATCCGTAGTTCTTCAGGCACTCTGTCTATCAGATCTAATCCTTTGAATCTATTTGTCACTTCAATGATCTTCATTAAATTTATACAGGTAGGCAACTATCTTCCCAATTCAGTTTTAGAACATTTTTGTCACTCCCAAGAGGTCCATTATGCCAGATTATAGTAATTCCCAGATCCCATCTCCAGCCTTCTACAACCACTGATATATTTCATGTTCCAATAGATTTGCCTGCTGCTAACTAAATTTTAAGTTATTTTCAAGTAATATTTTTTAAAAACTAGCATTTCATAGAATTTGGTAGCAGGAGTAATATCTCACATAATCCCCCATCATGCTTTCACACATTTCTTTTCATTGGTTCACCATTTTGCTATCAGGTTTTATTTTTATTTTAATCTTTGTTAAAAGCAAATTTGAAAATCAATCTTGCTAGTAAGTGACACACTTAAAATATATTATTAGTGTGCTGCTGCTGCTGCTTCTGCTAAGTCACTTCAGTTGTGTCCAACTCTGTGCAACCCCATAGATGGCAGCCCACCAGCCTCCCCCGTCCCTGGGATTCTTCAGGCAAGAAAACGAGTGGGTTGCCATTTATTCTCCAAGCATGAAAGTGAAAAGTGAAAGTGAAGTCACTCAATCATGTCTGACTCTTAGCGACTCCATGGACTACAGCCCACTGGGCTCCTCCGTCCATAGGATTTGCCAGGCAAGAGTACTGGAGTGGACATTATCAGAGAAATGCAAATCAAAACCACAATGAGGTACCATTTCACGCCAGTCAGAATGGCTGCTATCCAAAAGTCTACAAGCAATAAATGCTGGAGAGGGTGTGGAGAAAAGGGAACTCTCTTACACTGTTGGTGGGATGCAAACTAGTACAGCCACTATGGAGAACAGTGTGGAGATTCCTTAAAAAACTGGAAATAGAACTGCCTTATGACCCAGCAATCCCACTGCTGGGCATACACACTGAGGAAACCAGAATTGAAAGAGACACGTGTACCCCAATGTTCATCGCAGCACTGTTTATAATAGCCAGGACATGGAAGCAACCTAGATGTCCATCAGCAGATGAATGGATAAGAAAGCTGTAGTACATATACACAATGGAGTATTACTCAGCCATTAAAAAGAATACATTTGAATCAGTTCTAATGAGGTGGATGAAACTGGAGCCTATTATACAGAGTGAAGTAAGCCAGAAGGAAAAACACCAATACAGTATACTAACGTATATATATGGAATTTGGAAAGATGGTAACAATAACCCTGTATGTGAGACAGCAAAAGAGACACAGATGTATAGAACAGTCTTTTGGACTCTGTGGGAGAGGGCAAGGGTGGGATGATTTGGGAGAATGGCATTGAAACATGTACAATATCATATATGAAATGAATTGCCAGTCCAGGTTAGATGCATGATACAGGATTCTTGGGGCTGGTGCACTGGGATGACCCAGGGGGATGGTACGGGGAAGGAGGTGGGAGGGGGGTTCAGGATGGGGAACAGGTGTATACCTGTGGTGGATTCATGTTGATGTATGGCAAAACCAATACAATATTGTAAAGTAATTAGCCTCCAATTAAAATAAATAAATTTATATTTTTAAAAAAAAGAGTACTGGAGTGGGGTGTCATTGCCTTCTCTGATTAGTGTGCTATTTAGTCCCTAAAGTGTATTTCCCATCACTGAGTCTAATCTCTTTCTAAAATAAGGCATGACATTTCCACTAAGGCCCCCAGGTGAGTTATATGCCTGACCTAATCAATAGCCACCTGTCATGATCCAAACAGGTTTCTGGGTTGTTAATATTCTCTTTCTCCCTCCCTAACTCAAGCCTGAGGCTTTTACTCTTCAGGGCCAATCACATTTACTCTGCATACAACCTGTACTGGGTGGTATTCAGAAGCCTCAGTTGAAACATAAACATGCTGAAAGTGAATTTCTTGAGGCTTTGATATATGGAGGCCCACACCCATGCTATCTTTCATATTGAGTTCCTTCCAAAACAGGTTTTCTTCTATATCTTAAGGAAGAAAGAAAAGGAATTTTTTTCTAAAAAAAAAAAAAAAAAGGTGTTTCAGTGAGCAAATAATTTCTCTGATAATCCATATCAAATTCATAAAAATCTTGATTTAAAAAAAAAAAGCACATGTAACACTGTAGAGACAGATTTTTAAATTAATTTCCTGAGGTGATAAGGTCAAATTCCGAGTGACAGGTTTTCTAAAAAGGTCAACTTCAGATTAAGAGCTTTGTGTTGGGCTAGCCCTTGTGACATATAGATGTTTTAGTGACTTTCAATTGAGGATGATCTTTAATAGAGTGAAACCACTTCATTTTAGAATTAGGAAAACAGGATTAGAAGTTGAATCATATCATGTCAACACAAGATAACAGTTTGGGAGTGTATTATTACAGAGCAGGTTATGTTTGTGGCTTGACAAGTTACCCTACATCCATATCACCTTTGTACCTCAACTCAAAGAAAACTAAATAGGGAATAAATGCCTTTGGCTAGAAGCCAGAGAGTATCCAGGAAAAGAAAATATTTAACCTAAACTCTGTTGAGTTTCATTCACCATTATTTAACAATTTTGAGATCAATGAATAGGAAAACCCACCAGGGATGTTCTCCCAAAGGAGGAACTAACCTTAATTATTAGGAAATTACCTGAATTATTCAGGTAATATTGTTGAGCCCAGACTATTGGTGACAGTGGGCCAGTGGTCTGGTCTCAGCAGCATAATCTGAATAATTAATTCACAGGGGAGTTCTTGACACAGAGTATAACTGAGATACACAACCTCTCCTGGCCTAAGTCCTCCAGTACTATGGATATGCTTTTATGAGCAGTTATGCCTCTTAATATAATGGTAAGCAATTTCATTGAGTTACCAGGCATAAAGTGATATGGAGTGATCACAGCCAAGTACGATACCACAGGGCTACTTCTCTATCTTCCTTCCTTGCACACTGGTCCTGAGAAGTTACTGCCAAACCAATGCAGTGAGGATATCAGGGGACTGTTAAAGGTGGCTTGTTTTCAACAGAGTCCTGTGAGATTGGCTTCTCCAGTTCTCTCTCTGGCAGCAGGCTTGGCAATGTTTCCTTTCTGGACTGTCTACTGAAACACTTTTTTTGTAATAACTAAAAAATAAATTACAAAGGTTAAAACAATATGGCATAGATTTTTACATTTAGGTCATTACTAAAGAAGAAATCCTTACAATATGCAAGAGATGAATTTAAAAAAAGCATGCATTCTTGTTCTGTGCATCTTTGATATAACAGAGTGACCTGCAGGTGATAATTTAACTTGTATTAGAATTTTTACTCTCTATTAAAAAGTCTCCTATTCATGGAGTGGAAAATTTATCAAGAAGGAAAAAAAGGCATTCTATCTCCATTCCCAAGAGGAGAAATGGAAAGATTCTTATGTTTCTGAAGTCCAAGTCCTTCTTAATGGTCTTTTAAACTTCACTATGGGAGGAAGAAGGTACCATTTATTTTAGGAATATGAAGAAGAAAAGATGCTCACGCCCTAAAAAGACCCTAGAATTCAAGAAAGGTAGAGTGGTTGTCATCTGAGAAACAATGAGATGCTTAGACATTCTTTGGTTGGGTGAAAGATCTTGTGAGAGCATGGATGTGAAGGCTACTGAAAAGGTGAGCATTAGTTAGTAGCCTAGGGACCTAAGCAACAGGTTATAATAGATGACAGCAAATTGTGTAAACTTTTGGAGCCATCTTTTTTTCAAAGTCCCATGCTGCTCAGCAGGAAACCAGATAAGCTGATGCACTGCTAATATCTAAACAGCTGGGCTAGAGGTACAGTGGAAAACTGATGGCTCCAGCAAATCCTAGACAGGAAAGACACAGTACACAGAGACTCACCTGAGTCCCTGGTGACTGGAGAGTGGAATTCTGGCAGACTATGATGTGTTGTTTAAGCTCCTTGCGATGTTAGATAATCCAAGAAAAAGAGGAAGGAAATGTCTTTGTCTGTTCAGGCTGCTGTAACAAAAATACCATAAACTGGGTGGCCGATAAACAGCAGAAATTTATTTCTCACCGTTCTGGAGGCTGGAAAGTCCAAGAGAAAGGCACCAGCATACTCAGTGTCTGGTGAGGACACACTTCCTGATTCATAGACAGCCATCTTTTCACTGTGTTTTCATATATTGGAAGGGGTAAAGGAGCTCTCTGTTTACAAAGAAACTAATTCCATTCATGAGAGCTCCACCCTCATGACCTAGTTCAGTTCAGTTCAGTCGCTCAGTCGTGTCCGACTCTTTGCAACCCCATGAATCCCAGCACACCAGGCCTGCCTGTCCATCACCAAACTCCCGGAGTTCACTCAAACTCATGTCCATCGAGTCGGTGATGCCATCCAGCTATCTCATTCTCTGTCGTTCCCTTCTCCTTCTTCCCCCGATCAGCATCAGGGTCTTTTTCAATGAGTCAACTCTTCACATGAGGCAGCCAAAGTATTGGAGTTTCAGCTTTAGAATCAGTCCTTCCAATGAACACCCAGGACTGATCTCCTTTAGGATGGACTGGTTGGACCTTCTTGCAGTCCAAGGGACTTTCAAGAGTCTTCTCCAACACCACAGTTCAAAAGCATCAATTCTTCAGCGCTCAGCTTTCTTCATGGTCCAACTCTCACATCCATACGTGACAACTGGAAAAACCATAGCCTTGACTAGATGGACCTTTGTTGGCAAAGTAATATCTGTGCTTTTTAATATGCTATCTAGGTTGGTCATAACTTTCCTTCCAAGGAGTAAGCATCTTTTAATTTCATGGTTACAATCACCATCTGCAGTGATTTTGGAGCCCCCCAAAAATAAAGTCTGACACTGTTTCCACTGTTTACCCATCTATTTCCCATGAAGTGATGGGACCAGATGCCATGATCTTCGTTTTCTGAATGTTGAGCTTTAAGCCAACTTTTTCACTCTTCTCTTTCACTTTCATCAAGAGCCTTTTTAATTCCTCTTCACTTTCTGCCATAAGGATGGTGTCATCTGCATATCTGAGGTTATTGATATTTCTCCCGGCAATCTTGATTCCAGCTTATGCTTCTTCCAGCCCAGCATTTCTTATGAAATGCTGAAATAGATTTAAGTGAGAAACAGATTTAAGGGACTAGATCTGATAGACAGAGTGCCTGATGAACTATGGACGGAGGTTTGTGACATTGTACAGGAGACAGGGATCAAGACCATCCCCATGGAAAAGAAATGCAAAAAAGCAAAATGACTGTCTGAGGAGGCCTTACAAATAGCTGTGAAAAGAAGAGAAGCAAAAAGCAAAGGAGAAAAGGAAAGATATAAGCATCAGAATGCAGAGTTCCAAAGAATAGCAAGGAGAGATAAGAAAGCCTTCCTCAGCGATCAATGCAAAGAAATAGAGGAAAACAACAGAATGGGAAAGACTAGGGATCTCTTCAAGAAAATTAGAGATACCAAAGGAACACTTCATGCAAAGATGGGCTCGATAAAGGACAGAAATGGTACAGACCTAACAGAAGCAAAAGATTAATTAAGAAGGGATGGCAAGAATACACAGAAGAACTGTACAAAACAGATCTTCATGATGCAGATAATCATGATGGTGTGATCACTCACCTAGAGCCAGACATCCTGGAATGGGAAGTCAAGTGGGACTTAGAAAGTATCACTACAAACAAAGCTAGTGGAGGTGATGCAATTCCAGTTGAGCTATTTCAAATCCTGAAAGATGATGCTATGAAAGTGCTGCACTCAATATGACAGCAAATTTGGAAAACTCAGCAGTGGCCACAGGACTGGAAAAGGTCAGTTTTCATTCCAATCCCAAATAAAAGCAATGCCAAAGAATGCTCAAACTACCGCATAATTGCAGTCATCTCACACGCTAGTAAAGTAATGCTCAAAATTCTCCAAGCCAGGCTTCAGCACTATGTGAACCGTGAACTTCCAGATGTTCAAGCTGGTTTTAGAAAAGGCAGAGGAACCAGAGATCAAATTGCCAACATCCTCTAGATCATTGAAAAAGCAAGAGACTTCCAGAAAAGCATCTATTTCTGCTTTATTGACTATGCCAAAGCCTTTGACTGTGGATCACAATAAACTGTGGATCACAATAAACTGTGGAAAATTCTGAAAGAGATGGGAATACCAGACCACCTGACTTGCCTCTTGAGAAACTTATATGCAGGTCAGGAAGCAACAGTTAGAACTGGACATGGAACAACAGACTGGTTCCAAATAGGAAAAGGAGTACATCAAGGCTGTATATTGTCACCCTCATGACTTAAGCACTGCCTAAAGGCCCCAACTCCTATTACTATCACATGGGAGATTAGGTTTCAACATATAAATTAGGTTGGGTACACAAACATTTCACTCTATAACAGGAAGGCAGAAGTATGATACTGCTGCTGCTGCTAAGTCACTTCAGTCATGTCCGACTCTGTGTGACCCCATAGTCGGCAGCCCACCAGGCTCCCCCGTTCCTGGGATTCTCCAGGCAAGAACACTGGAGTGGGTGGCCATTTCTTTCTCCAATGCATGAAAGTGAAAATTGAAAGTGAAGTCACACAGTTGTGTCCAACTCTTAGCAACCCCATGGATTATAGCCCACCAGGCTCCTCCATCCCTGGGATTTTCCAGACAAGAATTCTGGAGTAGGGTGCCATTGCCTTCTCTGGAAATATGATACTGGATCTCCCTTAATTCTGGCAGGTGGGGCCTAGAGCCAGTTCCATGTTAATCTGAAAAGGTAATGCGGCATGCTGCCCATCACGGGTCATGAAGCATTTTATACCAATTTATATAAACCATAATGTTCAGACTTGGATGGAGTTTTACATATATGTTGCAATTTATATCATCAATTATGTCTTCAATCAGCATCCACTAAGGGGGAACAAAGATAAATGCAAAGACTCCCTGTGCTCTCAGGAGTTACTGGAGCTACCCTACAGCAGGTACCTACTATGATAAAATGAGGCAACTTCTATAAGGCATTAACAGGGAGCTGTGGGAAGACAGCAGGGCAAGGTTCTAACTTGGCCAGGGGTGTTTGTATTTGATTTGAGTCTTGCTGCTTGGGAAGGTGTTTGCTCTTTCTTCCATTGCCAGTCCTTTAAGAGAAACACCACAAATGAACGCAAGTTCCCACCAGGAGCATGTCTGTGAAATTCTGTTTCACTTAATCAGACAACCATCTCTCTCTCACCTTTTCTAGTTTTCCAGCCTCCATTGACCCAATTTACTTCAAGTAGCCCTTTAAGGTAAGAGATTTAGCTGGAACTGGAATGTCTCTTTTGTGCCCACTTTTAGGCAAAATGTTCCCTTGATATCTCCAACTTTCCTGGAGAGATTTCAAGTCTTTCCCCTTCGGTTGTTTTCTTCTAGTTTTATACATTGTTCATTACAGAAGGTCCTCTTGTCTCTCCGTGCTGTTGTTTGGAAATCTGCATTTAGTTGGATATACCTTTCCCTTTCTCTCTTACTTTTTGCTTCTCTTCTTTCTTTAGTTATTTGTAAGGCCTCCTCAGATAACCACTCTGCCTTCTTGTTTTTCTTTTCTTTGGGATGGTTTTGTTCACTGCCTCCTGTACAATTTTTCAGATCTCTATCCATAGTTCTTCAGGCACACTGTTTATAAGTTCTAATCCCTTGAATCTATTCATTACATCCACTGCATATCCATAGGGGATTTGATTTAAGTCATACCTGGCTGGCCTAGTGGCCATAAAGTCAAGCCTATGGTCTTCCCAGTGGTCACATATGGTTGTGAGAGCTGGACCATAAAGAATGCAGTGTGCCGAAGAATTGATGCCTTCAAACTGTGGTGCTGGAGAAGACTCCTGAGAATCCCTTGGACAGCAAGGAGATCAAACCAGTCAATTTTAAGAGAAATCAACCCTGAATACTCATTGGAAGGACTGATGCTGAAGCTGAAACTCCAGTATTTTGGTCATCTGATGCAAATAGCTGACTTATTGGAAAAGCTCCTGATGCTGGGAAAGACTGAGGGCAGAAGGAGAAGAGGGTGTCAGAGGAGGAGATGGCTGGATGGCATCACCAATGCAATGGACATGAACTTGGGCAAACTTTGGGAGATGGTGAGGGACAGAGAGGCCCAGCGTGCTGCAGTCCACGGTGTTGCAAAGAGTCAAACATGACTGGGTGACTGAACAGCAACAATAGAATGCCCCACCTCCAGATCGCCTACCTGGATGGAATTTATCAGTCAGGTTCACCCTGCTCAGCCTCTTAATCAGAACTGGGGGATCAGACATTGTTATGTAGAGGAAGTGAACCAACCAGTAGGAAATATTAGTGGATCTACCACATTCTTGGAATCCATACATTCAAAATTTTCTTATTATGACCTCTGAATCAGTCATAATTCAGTTCAACTCATGGTCACTGAAAATTCTTAGTAAATACTTTGGTAGCATCTTAGTGTGAGCTGCTATTTTAAAAAGTATCATAGACTTAGTGGTTCAAACAACAAACATTTCTCTCTCATGGTTCTGGAGGCTAGAAGTCTGAGATCAAGGCCCTGTAGAGAGTCCACTTTCTGGTTGCAGACTGCTAACTTCTGGATGTGTCCTCACATGGTGGGAGCTCTCTGGGGTCTTTTTCATAAGAACATTAATCCCATTCTTGAGGACTTCACCCTCATAACCTAATCACCTCCCCAAAGCATCCCCCACCTCCTAATAGTGTCACCTTGAGGTGGGTGCGGGGGTGGGGGGCAGTGGCACTGGTGGTGGTTAAGATTTCAACATACGAATTCTGGAAGGACAGAAACATTCAGGCCATAACAGGTAGTGAAAGGTCCAAAATATGGGAGCTATAAGACCATAGTGGCTTAGATCACAAGTTCATAGTCAAGTTTAGGCTTAAATTTACTTTTTCCAACAAAGTCTCATGTTTCCCCCAACTTGCTACCTCCAAACCAAGGAGAATGGGTCATTACACCACAGTTTTGGAGCTATTTCTAATGAGAATGTAGCATTCTCCACAAATATGCAAGGGTAAAATATATATTAACCACTAAACTGATTTATGAAAGGGCCTAGTACATGCCTGGCACCTTGTAAGAATGAATAAATGGCTGGTTTAAGGACATGATATATAAATTTAAAATGTGTGATTTGTGGTACTTGGCCTTTCCACCTGAAATTTGCTGGCTAGTATAATGAGTGCTACACGTGTGTTAGATTCGATTCAGATCTTCTGTATCCCTACACAAAAACTCTTTGCTAAAATACCAATTAATAATTTTTCATTTCTCAAACTGTTCCAAATCTAATACATATCAGAAAATTTACTCTTCTTCTATTTTTTATTCTAAACTATTAATTTTAGTTTAGAGCTATTAATTTTCAATTTGGACCTGCCATGATTAGCCATTTGCTTAGAGAAGAAATAAACTTTTGTTATGAGGCCAGAGCTCAGTTCATATCAGAGGTAGTTATTGTGAAATCCTCCCTAAAATATTTAAACTGAGCATATATGGTGGAGAAGGAAATGGCAACCCACTCCAGTGCTCTTGCCTGGAAAATCCCATGGATGGAGGAGCCTGGTTGGCTGCAGTCCATGGGGTCACTAAAAGTCAGACATGACTGAACGACTTCACTCTCACTTTTCACTTTCCTGCATTGGAGAAGGAAATGGCAACCCACTCCAGTGTTCTTGCCTGGGAGAACCCACTCTTGTTCTCCCATGGACGGAGAAGCCTGGTAGGCTGCAGTCCATGGGGTCGCACGGAGTCGGACACGACTGAAGCGACTTAGCAGCAGCAGCAGAAGAGCATATATGGAATTGAAATTGCTTCCACTCAAAAATGAATCGTTATATGAAAGTAGACAGCAAACATGAGAGATACGCCCCTGCTATTTTATGCCTCCCCCACAAATTGTTTCCATCCATGTCTCAAGTGAAAGTTTGTTTTCATGAATACAATGATAACTGGCAACACAGAGCTGGGAATAAGTCTTAGGCTGGGATGGAAGGGGATATTTTTACATCTGCAAAAAAACCCCACAAAAGATGTGCGATTTGCATTTCCGACTGACTTCCAGAACACAGGAAGAAGTTAATAAGAAACCAGACTTTCTGGCCGTCCAGTAGCAGACATCAAGTTCTGGGGCTTCCTCTTTGGATAAATACAAAAGGCAGAACTTCTATAGTTAGGCTAAAATTGACAGAAGAAGAAGAGACTTACTGGAATCAAATACTAACTTGATTCATAGAATACTGTGTTCTAATAACGGAGAAGGCAATGGCACCCCACTCCAGTACTCTTGCCTGGAAAATCCCATGGATGGAGGAGCCTGGTGGGCTGCAGTCCATGGGGTCGCAAAGAGTCGGACACGACTGAGCAACTTCACTTTCACTTTTCACTTTCATGTATTGGAGAAGGAAATGGCAACCCACTCCAGTGTCCTTGCCTGGAGAATCCCAGGGACGGGGGAGCATGGTGGGCTGCCCTCTATGGGGTCGCACAGAATCGGACACAACTGAAGTGACTTAGCAGCAGCAGTGTCCTAATAAAGAAGAAATTAAAAAAGCTTTATTGCAAACATAGTGACTGACAGAGATTAATCTCCAAAACATACAAACAGCTCATGCAGCTTTATATTAATAAAACAAACAACCCAATCAAAAGTGAGAAGATCTAAATAGGCATTTCTCCAAAGAAGACATACAAAAGGCCAAAAAGCATATGAAAAGAGGCCATCATCATTAATTATTAGAGAAATGCAAATCAAAACTACAAAGAGTTACCAGCTCACACCAGTCAAAAGAGCCATCATCAAAGTCTACAAACAATAAATGCTGGAGAGGGTGTGTAGAAAGGGAACCCTCCTACATTGTTGGTGGGAATGTAAACTGGAACATCGCTACAGAAAACATTTATGGAAGTTCCTTTAAAAACTAAAAATAGAACTACTATATGATCTAGCAATCCCATTCCCAGGCATATATCCAGAGAAAGCCATATTCGAAAAGATACATGGACCCCAATGTTCGTTATAGCACTATTTACAATAGCCAAGACATGGAAGCAACCTAAATGTCCATTGACAGATGAACAGATAAAGAAGATGAGGTACATACACACACTGGAGCAATGGAGTATTACTCAACCATAGGAAAACAATGAAATAGAGCCATTAGCAGCAACATGGATGGACCTAGAGATTATCATACTAAGTGAAGTAAGTCAGACAAAAACAAATATGATATGATATCACTTACATGTGGAATCTTTTCAACAAAGATACAAATGAATTTATTTACAAAACAGAAACAGACTCACAGGCTTTGAAAACAAATTTATGGTTGCAAAAGGGAAGATGTACTGGGGAGGGATAAATTTGGAGTCTGGGATTAACATACACACAGTACTATGTATAAAATAAACAACAAGGACCTGTGTATAGCAGAGGGAACTCTTCTCAGTATTCTGCAATAACCTATATGGGAAAATAATCTGAGAAAGAATGGAAATATGCATATGTATAACTGAATCACTTTGTTGTACACTTGAAAGGAACACAACATTGTAAATTAACCATACTCCAATATAAAATTAAAAAGTAAATTAAAAAAAAAATAGAGGGTTTAAAGTCAGTGGTATAGTTTTACAGATCACAGTTATCCCCAGATGGAAAAAATTTTTAATGGACATAACCATTGAGATATGAAATTATAGATTTATTTTGGCCAGAAAAGACATAGAGAAGGTATCTCATTTAGAACAATTTGCGGTATGAAAGTGGGTTCTTTATATGTCAACAAATACCAAATGAATTTAAATTATTGAGGCAATATTTTTCCTAAGGAAAGTGATTTATTGTTTTGACATAAATGAACATGGTCAATATCATCAAAATCCTCTTAACCCCAGAAAAACTGTACCATCTCCAAACATGCCCAGCGTCTACAAAGTACACCCATTATTTATATAAGAATCAATAAGATTCAGTGAAATCTATAATCATGCAATAATTTCTCTGGTAACAAAAGTAAATAGTTTTCAGGGGTGTCAGTTAGCTTACTGACTATGGAAGGTGTTACAAAAAGAAAATTTAATCATTACTATCATTAGTATTTTAAATAGCTAGACCAATGGAAGACAACACTATTGCAGACAAATGCAAAATTTGCAAGCAAGTATGTAACAACACGGAATAAATATTTATACAGTGGTGCATACAGAGGAGTTACTGCAATTTGTTTCACTTTACCAAGCCTTCAGCAAGTTGAGAGGTGAGGTCAGGCAGAGATAAAACCCAAGATACACAGTAAGAAGGCTGAACTCATATAGCATTGTCTAAATTGGTGGCTTCTGAACTTTTTAATCCCATGCACCTATGAATAAAACACTTAAGTATATATCTTTGATGTGTATGTGTGTATATCAAAGGAATATGCTTAAATACACAAATATAGAAAAATTATATGCATATACTATTATACTAACATATTATACACGTAGTAAACAATACACAAAACAGAAATTCAAAAACTATGAGATAAAGGTAATATAAATAATATTTTATTTTATTAATTTATAAGAAAATATATTCACACTTTAAAAATCAACTTGACCTGCTTTCTGAGAAATCTGTATTTCTCAAAAGCAACAGTTAGAATAGGACATGGAACGACACACTGGTTCCAAATCGGGAGAGGAGTACATCAAGGCTGCATATTGTCACCCTGCTTATTTCACTTATATGCAGAGTACATCATGCGAAATGCCAGGCTGGATGAAGCACAAGCTGGAATCAAGATTGCCAGGAGAAATATCAGTAACCTCAGATATGCAGATGACACCACACTTACGGCAGAAACTGAAGAGTAACTAAAGAGCCTCATGATGAAAGTGAAAGGGGAGAGTGAAAAAACTGGCTTAAAACTCAACATTCAAAAAATTAAGATCATCACATCCAGTCCCATCACTTCATGGCAAATAGATGGGGAAACAACGGAAACAGTGAGAGACTTTATTTTGGGGGGCTCCAAAATCACTGCAGATAGTGACTACAACCATGAAATTAAAAGACGCTTGCTCCTGGGAAGAAAAACTATGACCAACCTAGACAAAATATTAAAAAGTAGAGACGTTACTTTGCTAACACAGGTCTATCTAGTCAAAGCTTTGGTTTTTCCAGTGGTCATGTATGGATGTGAGAGTTGGACTGCAAAGAAAGGTGAGCACCAAAGAATTGATGCTTTTGAACTATGGTGTTGGAGAAGACTCTTCAGAGTCCCTTGGACTGCAAGAAAATCCAACAAGTCTATCCTAAAGGATATCAGTTCTGAATATTCATTGAAAGGACTGATCCTGAAGCTGAAACTCCAATACTTTGGCCACATGACGTGAAGAACTGATTCATTGGAAAAGACCCTGATTCTGGGAAAGATTGAAGGTGGGAGGAGAAGGGGACAATAGAGGATATGATTGGATGGCATCACTGACTCAATGGACATGAGTTTGAGTAAGCTCCAGGAGCTGGTGAAGGACAGGGAAGCCTGGCATGCTGCAGTCCATGGGGTCGCAAAGAGTTGGATATGACTGAGCGACTGAATTGAACTGAACTTATTTTTTAAAATCTTGCCTTAATATTTATGATTCAGTTCAGTTCAGTTCAGTCACTTGGTCATGGTCTGACTCTTTGCGACCCCGTGAATTGCAGCACACTAGGCCTCCCTGTCCATCACCAACTCCCAGAGTTCACTCAAACTCATGTCCACCGAGTTGGTGATGCCATCCAGCCATCTCATCCTCTGTCATCCCCTTCTCCTCCTGCCCCAATCCCTCCCAGCATCAGAGTCTTTTCCAATGAGTCAACTCTTCTCATGAGGTGGCCAAAGTACTGGAGTTTCAGCTTCAGCATCATTCCTTCCAAAGAACACCCAGGGCTGATCTCCTTCAGAATGGACTGGTTGGATCTCCTTGCAGTCCAAGGGACTCTCAAGAGTCTTCTCCAACACCACAGTTCAAAAGCATCAATTCTTCGGCACTCAGCTTTCTTTATAGTCCAACTCTCACATCCATACATGACCACTGGAAAAACCATAGCCTTGACTAGACAGACCTTTGTTGGCAAAGTAATGTCTCTCCTTTTGAATAAGCCAACTAGGTTAGTCATAACTTTCCTTCCAAGGAGTAAGTGTCTTTTAATTTCATGGCTGCAGTCACCATCTGCCCAAAAAAATAAAGTCTGACACTGTTTCCACTGTTTCCCCATCTATTTCCCATGAAGTGATGGGACCAGATGCCATGATCTTTGTTTTCTGAATGTTGAGCTTTAAGCCAACTTTTTCACTCTCCTCTTTCACTTTCATCAAGAGGCTTTTTAGTTCCTCTTCACTTTTTGCCATAAAGGTAGTGTCATCTGCATATCTGAGGTTATTGATATTTCTCCTGGCAATCTTGATTCCAGCTTGTGCTTCTTCCAGCCCAGCACTTCTCATGATGTACTCTGCATATAAGTTAAATAAGCAGGGTGACAATATACAGCCTTGACGTACTCCTTTTCCTATTGGAACCAGTCTGTTATTCCATGTCCAGTTCTAACTGTTGCATCCTGACCTGCATATAGGTTTCTCAAGAGGCAGGCCAGGTGGTCTGGTATTCTCATCTGTCTCAGAATTTTCCACAGTTCACAGTCAAAGGCTTTGGCATAGTCAATAAAGCAGAAATACATGTTTTTCTGGAACTCTCTTGCCTTTTACATGATCCAGCAAATGCTGGCAATTTGATCTCTGGTTCCTCTGCATTTTCTAAAACCAGCTTGAACATCAGGAAGTTCACGGTTCACATATTGATGAAGCCTGGCTTGGAGAATTTTGAGCATTACCTTACTAGCATGTGAGATGAGTGAAATTGTGTGGGAGTTTGAGCATTCTTTAGCATTGCTTTCCTTTGGGATTGGAATGAAAACTGACCTTTTCTAGTCCTGTGGCCACTGCTGAGTTTTCCAAATTTGCTGGCATATTGAGTGCAGCACTTTCACAGCATCATCTTTCAGGATTTGAAATAGCTCAACTGGAATTCCATCTCCTCCACTAGCTTTGTTTGTAGTGATGCTTTCTAAGGCCCACTTGACTTCACATTCCAGGATGTCTGGCTCTAGGTGAGTGATCACACCATCATGATTATCTGGGTCGTGAAGATCTTTTTTGTATAGTTCTTCTGTGTATTCTTGCCATCCCTTCTTAATATCATCTGCTTCTGTTAGGTCCATACCATTTCTGTCCTTTATTGAGCCCATCTTTGCATGAAGTGTTCCCTTGGTATCTCTAATTTTCTTGAAGAGATCTCTAGTCTTTCCCATTCTGTTGTTTTCCTCTATTTCTTTGCATTGATCACTGAGGAAGGCTTTCTTATCTCTCCTTGATATTCTTTGGAACTCTGCATTCAGATGCTTATATCTTTCCTTTACTCCTTTGCTTTTCGCTTCTCTTCTTTTCATAGCTATTTGTAAGGCCTCCTCAGACAGCCATTTTGCTTTTTTTGCGTTTCTTTTCCATGGGGATGGTCTTGATCCTTGTCTCCTGTACAGTGTCACGAACCTCCGTCCATAGTTCATCAGGCATTCCATCTATCAGATCTAGACCCTTAAATCTATTTCTCACTTCCACTGTATAATCATAAGGGATTCGATGTAGGTCATACCTGAATGGTCTAGTGGTTTTCCCTACTTTCTTCAATTTAAGTCTGAATTTGGCAATAAGGAGTTCATGATCTGAGCCACAGTCAGCTCCCAGTCTTGTTTTTGCTGACTGTATAGAGTTTCTCCATCTTTGGCTGCAAAGAATATAATCAATCTGATTTCAGTGTTGACCATCTGGTGATGTCCATGTGTAGACTCTTCTCTTGTCTTGTTGGAAGAGGGTGTTTGCTATGACCAGTGCGCTCTCTTGGCAGAACTCTATTAGTCTTTGCCTTGCTTCATTCCATATTCCAAGGCCAAATTTGCCTATTACTCTAGGTGTTTCTTGACTTCCTACTTTTGCATTCCAGTCCCCTGTAATGAAAAGGACATCTTTTTGGGGTGTTAGTTCTAAAAGGTCTTGTAGGTCTTCATAGAACCATTCAACTTCAGCATCTTTAGTGTTACTGGTTGGGTCATAGACTTGGATTACTGTGATATTGAATGGTTTGCCTTGAAAACGAACAGAGGTCATTCTGTCGTTTGTGAGATTGCATCCAAGTACTGCATTTCGGACTCTTTTGTTGATCATGATGGCTACTCCATTTCTTCTAAGGGATTCCTGCCCACAGTAGTAGATATAATGGTCATCTGAGTTAAATTCACCCATTCCAGTCGATTTTAGCTCACTGATTCCTAGAATGTCGATGTTCACTCTTGCCATCTCATGTTTGACCACTTCCAATTTGCCTTAATTCATGGACCTAACATTCCAGGTTCCTATGCAATACTGCTCTTTACAGCATCGGACCTTGCTTCCATCACCAGTCACATCCACAGCTGGGTATTGTTTTTGCTTTGGCTCCATCCCTTCATCCTTTCTGGAGTTATTTCTCCACTGATCTCCAGTAGCATATTGGGCACCTACCGACCTGGGGAGTTCCTCTTTCAGTGTCCTATCATTTTGCCTTTACATACTGTTCATGGGGTTCTCAAGGCAAGAATGCTGAAGTGTTGAAGTGTATGATTCAGTACAACTTCATTATTTACTCATTATTTCTGTACTTGATTTTATGATTGTCACAACTGAAAGTTATTCCTAGTGATACAAGTACATTGTATCATATAGTGCAAGTACATGACAGTGCATTTGTGCAAGGATTAGCACCAGTCTGTATATTATCAGTAAAGTGTAATTTATTTTCTCTATAAATGTGAAGCTATAAATTATAATTATTTTTCCATGTGCAAATAAATGGTCGTGTTCACACTCTGATAAGCGTGTCCTCCACTTTGAAATGAATGTCTCTCCATAAAAACTTGTCTCCTCTCTTCTTTAGAGTAAATGAATGAATGCTTTATGGCCCATGGAGAAACTCTAAGAGTGAGGCTGCTGCTGCTGCTGAGTCGCTTCAGTTGTGTCTGACTCTGTGCAACCCCATAGACGGCAGCCCACCAGGCTGCCCCATCCCTGGGATTCTCCAGGCAAGAACACTGGAGTGGGTTGCCATTTCCTTCTCCAATGCATTTAAGTGAAAAGTGAAAGTAAAGTCGCTCAGTCGTGTCTGACTCTAGCGACGCCATGGACTGCAGCCTACCAGCCTCCTCCATCCATGGGATTTTCCAGGCAAGAGTACTGGAGTGGGGTGCCATCGCCTTCTCCAAGAGTGAGGCTACAGGTAAACAATTACTAACACTTCCAGTGACTTGAGGTTCTTGAGTTAATTTGTTTTTTGTGGAAAGTATGACTGAAAAATATCATCATTCATTTCATAGATATTTATTGAGATTGTGTTATCTTACCACTTTCAAATTAGATATAAAATCTTGGAGTAATTTAGAACCAAAGTGAATAATTTGCTAAATAATTTATACCAGAGACCAGAAACTCTTTCTGTGAAGGACTGCTGCTGCTGCTGCTGCTGCTGCTAAGTTGCTTCAGTCATGTCGAACTCTGTGCAACCCCATAGATGGCAGCCCACCAGGCTCCTCTGTCCCTGGGATTCTCCAGGCAAGAATACTGGAGTGGGTTGCCATTTCCTTCCCCAATGCATGAAAGTGAAAAGTGAAAGTGAAGTGGCTCAGCCATGTCTGACTCTTAGCGACCGCATGGACTATAGCCTACCAGGCTCCTCCATCCATGGGATTCTCCAGGCAAGAGTACTGGAATGGGTTGCCATTTCCTTCTCCATGTAAAGGACTAGATAGCAAATATTTTTGGCTTTGTTACCCAAACTTGTTGCTGCAATTTATTGAGTTCTGTCAATGCAGCATGAAAGCAGTCATAGAAAGTATGTAAAAGAAGGTGCTTGGCTGTGATCCAACAAAATTTCATACATGAAAATAAATAGCAGAAAGAATTTGGCTGGTGGGCCCTAGCTTGCCAACCCCACATCTGCTTCTCTTCCCCTATCTGATCTGACTACAGTGATAAGAGTCTACAGAATTTTACCTATATGCCTCTTGAGTCTATTTTCTTTTACCTGAATAAGTAAGAAAATTAGAGAAAACCAGTCATTTTATTGATGCATAATCAGATAATTGTCTTTACTTTTTCAGATATCCTATTTACTTTTTGTTCCCAGGTGCACTGACCAAATGAGTTGATCCCTTATTTCTTACAAAAGAAAATTAATTTATAGAGCAAAAGGCACAATCTAGCCTACAAAAGAACAAAGGTATTCTTAAACCATATTTGCTGGCTAGAAACTTCTAGATGGTTCTCGTTTGTTTTCATTCTCATGATAATATATGTCAAATGTTATAGGAACAGGAAAAGCAAAGTATGACTTTCCAGGAAGAGGGTTAACCTCCATTATAATAAGTAAAAAACTGCACAGTGATGACTATAGTGTACTAATGCCAACTTAGAGTCCACTTCTCAGTGTACTCCAAGATCTATTCTACCTCAATAAGCACCCAATTCTTGGTGCTCAAATTTGAGTATTCCGAAGTTTCACCCTGGAAGTTGGTGAAAATCCTGATTGTAGGTCTTTTGGAGTGGGATCCAGAAATCTGAGAACTTGGGTTTCTGATTATTCTAATTGGGCCAGTCAGAAGAAAACATAAAGGCAGAGAAGCACAGAGTAAATTTGCTAAATTCAAAAACTCCCCCTGCAAGGTTGGTGTGAAGATGAAAATATATCTGAAGCTCCTAAATCAGAACTTGGCAGATAGTACTATATTAGGTAATTTTATAATTATTATTGTGATAAAATTATCATTTTATACAGAAAAAGAGCTTTGGAAACTGGAAACAATTTAAACCGCAATTAGGCAAAAAAGGAAGAAACAATTTATAAATCCTCAATATAAAAAGTGGATGCAGTATGGGATGGTCATAAACTGCAATAGTTAACAAGAAAGGTCATAACTGCTGAATCACTAGGTAATCATTAAACCAAACTAGAGACAAGTAATGAAGGCAAAGAGGCGAAAAGGCTTTAATGGCTATTTGCCCATATGTCACAAAACTCAAGCAAAGACGTGTTTATTATCTGGATCATCTGGGTCTTAGCCACAGTTCTCTGACTTTCTTTGCCTGAGCAAACCTGTATTTAAGGCAATAAAATCGAGAAAGCAGTAGGAGTTAGAGGAAAGGGAGATTTGCAAACTGTAACTAAAATCAGAGAGCCATTCAGCCTAAAAAGATCTTTGGTTTCCTCAATAAATTCCCAGAGACTCATAGTTTTGTCATTTGTTTTGCCCTTGGCAGAGAAAACCTGGACTGTACTCAGGCCAGTCCTGGTTCTTCCACACCTTTGTTCATTTATTCATTGAGCCAATATTTAAGAGCTCAGACTGTGTGACAAGCACCATGCGAGGCACTTGGGATACATAAGTAAACAAAATTATAAAGATCTCTGCCCTCATAGAACTTACATTCCAACAGGAAAATAGAACCAAAAATAAACATTATGATTAAGTAAGTTTTATAAAACAAAAAGGAAAGTAAGCTTTACACAGAGGGACCACTTCACTTGGAAGCATCTGCCACAAATACTGATGTCTGCTTGAGAGTGGGGGAGATGAGAGGGGTGGTCAGGGTCAGTCTCACTGGTAAAGTAAAACTTAAGTGAAGACCTAAGGAGGTAAAGGAGTGGGGCCAGCAGCCAAGGGAGATACAGCATTCCCAGTGGTTGTAGTTCAGCTGTGAAGAAATAAAAGATTTTACTTTTCCAGATATATATGATTTTTTAAAATATTTTACAACGTCTTTCCACCCCAATAGATTCTCTCCAAAGCCTTTAGTTCTCATGGAAACAATCCTCTTCCTTTTCACATTTATATTTCTTTGGTTTTCATACTACTTAATAAACTATATAATATCAATAATGAACACAACTCACATAAACAGATTTGGGAACAAACGCAGCTGACTCTTGGTAAACATAAAACTCAACTGATGGGGGCAGAAATGTGTGAATGTACTAGAATAGTCTTCTGGCTGTCAGTACTCCTCTGCAATGGGCGTTGTCCAGCATGTTTTACTGAGGAAATAGAGTATGATTACTTTAGGGAGTCAGTTAAATGGACATTGAATAACTGAGCATCTATGATATAAACTATTAATGTCAAGTGATGAAATCTTTTTGAGAACTGCAAACATGGGAACTGGAAGGAAAAATAAGAAAAATAACTACCATAATCCAATCATTTAGCAGATGAGAAAATCCAGACATCAAGAGCTAGGTATCTTCCCAAAATAGGTTCATCATTAGGAAGAGAAACAGATTTGACATTTCTGTTCAGTGTCCCTTTCCACACCAGAGTGCTCCATTTTGTCACTACTTGATAAAGTTACTGAAAATGACCGAAATTCCTCTTTTCTCTAGTCCTTCTGTTTTTAAAATAGAGTACAAAGAAGTAATTCTCTCACCTGAGACTAATATCTTTATTAACTAAAAAGTTAGAGATGTTTAACCTTGAGGTTTTCAATTAAAAATATGCTAGTGTTTTTTTTTAAATATGATATTTCAATAAAAAATTACATAAACTTAGAACCAATTTTTTCTTATAACCCATTGAATTCATAAAGACTCACATTTGGGCATTGGTCAGGGATTAGAAAATAACTCAGAGGGAAAAAAAAGCAACTGAAATACTAGAAAGACTGAATAAATAAATAAGAAATCAACCTTGCAGCCAACTTTTCCAGACACTCCGTCAAGATGCCTAAGGTCATTGGTAAGTACTCAGTTCTCCTGTAATGCTATCAAAAATATCTACCATAGAAAAAGATCAGAAATTGTAAGATTTGCATTGCAAAAAGTATAAGGCTTAAGTGATGTGTGTTCATGTGTATTTATAAAAATGGGTTAAAGTACAATGTAATAAAATTATTAAAAAGGAACTGGGGAATTAAAACCATTTTCCATATTCTATTTATTTCTTCTTATTTTTTTCTGCTGGAAAAATATCTACAAAAATTGGCATAAATAAATGTGTACGCTTATTAACTCCACCTGCAACTCAGGCCTCAGCTTTCTGACAATAATGAGCTACTTTAAATCTCTAAGTTTCATGATTACTTCCCATAAAGATGAATGAGGGGTGCTTAAAGTCACCTGTTGGGGAGCATCACTACTCCCTTCTTGCTAGAAATCCTCACCCCCAGCTCCTCCCAAGGATCTGATTGGCAGTCACCTGGATAACTGTTCTAAGTGAAAGTTTAAATAGTTACTCAAAGCTTCCATGATGCTGCACTCCACTAGTTCTTTTCAAATATCTGGTTTTCTCTGTTTCCTCATATTTATTTTTCCTTCATTTTATTATTAAATATGGAATTTCCCAGGGTTCCAGACACAGCCAATTGTTCTTCCTAGTAATCTTCTCTCCCAATTAATTTCCTTCCCTCTCAGAGTCTTGACTATAACATGTTAAGGACTTTCAAATCTGTGGATCCTCACAGGCTTCCCAGGTGGCACAGCAGTAAAGAAACCACTTGCCAATGCAAGAGACACAAAAGATGAGGGTTCAATCCCTGGATCGGGAAGATCCCCTGGAGTAGGAAATGGGAACTTACTCATATTCTTGCCTGGAAAATACCAAGGACAGAGGAGCCTGGCGGGCTACACTCCATAGGGTTGCAAAGAGTCGAACAAGACTGAGCTCGCAAGCACATCAATTGAATGTTTGATTCCTGGGTCAGGAAGATTCATGAATGCAATCCTCTCACTAGCAAATGAGTAATGTCAAACTTCCACGAATAGCTTTATTTGAACACTTCAAGTTTATCTTATCAAAAACTGAACATCTGATTTCCTTTCCTTCCCAAACTGTTTTCATATGTTCTTTCTCTCTCCTAGAAGAACCAATTACCCAATCCAGAAACTTCAGAGCAAATCCTCAGCAATAATTTCAATTGGATTTCTGCCATTAAATTTGGATGTTTATTACGTGTGTAATTATAGGGTCTTAAGATGACACTAGTCTTATTTAAATAAGTAAATTTTTGTACTTCACAATGGTATAACACAAAGTACACTAGTGAATTAATCCACTACTAGTTTTTCTTAGGCACTACGCAACCACAACTACCATCACCACTGGCTCTATCATGCCTGTTTTTCTTTCCAATTAAGGCTCTCTGAAGGGCTTTCCTGATGGTTCAGATGGTCAGATAGTAAAGAATCCACCTGCAATGCAGAAGACTGAAGTCTGATCCCTAGGTCAGGAAGATCCCCTGGAGAAGCTAATGGCTACCCACTCTAGTATTCTTGCCAGGAGAATCCCATAAACAGAGGAGCCTGGTGGACTACAGTCCATGAGGTCACAGAGTCAGACACAACTGAGCAACTAAGAACAAGCACACAACACAAGGTTCTTCGAAGACTTATGGTCATAATTACGCATTGGAAATTCCTAATTTGGGTAACCTTGACAATATACAGCTATATAAAAGCAGCCAGCACCACAGATTGCATGTATTTTAAGAATAAGAAAAACAAACAATTCAGTATCTAGGTCCATATTCTCACTTCATGTGTGTATATTTACATTTTTAATCCCTGGACTAAGAAACAAGGAAAGGGGCAAAAGCAAAAACATTTCCTTGAGAAAAAAGTTCCAGAAATAAAAAGGTAGGGAGGGGATTGGGTAGGGAAAGAGATAAAAAAAATACTGATACATTTTCTACTTACCCTAATTAAATCTAATCAAAGCTCACAACTGAATACTGTTGTGAATTTGCAATGTCAGTCTAAAGGTTTCTTTCTGATTAAATCAAGTACAAGCAGTACTGAAGGCACTAATGATAAAGCAAGCCCCATTAGACTGTTAAAATATAAAAGGGGTCCTCTTTTCTCAAATCAGTGTATTTCCATTTAGCCAGAGCCTGCCACTCTGAAAATACGTCACTAATCATTCTTCTCTGTTTCTTGATCTTTTGCTACTTTCTCCGGGGCCTGCAGTCAACTGTGGAGGTGGAACAATGAAGTCTTTCATATAGAAGAAAAAAAAGAAAAAAGAAAACTCTGAATGCAATGCTTTCTCTCCTTCTCTATATCACTGTGAGCATACCAAAAGAAACAAAAGGGAAGGATCAACCCTTTTTCCAGTGGTCAAAAGGTATTTTAGAAATTAAAGGAAGAAATCCTTGAGAATGGTTTTGTGTCTGTCTGTCTTCCAAACGACTGTCACTGATTGTGCATGTTAAACCTTTTCAGTGTCAGGAATCCAAATCCAGAGGAGACATCCAAAGTGTAAACTCAGGTTTTCTCCTGAAAAGCAGTGAATGACATTTGGCTAAGACAACCAAGACCCTTTGGCATTACAGAGAATTCTATAAGATAAAAAATGTTGGCACCATTGAGCATTTTGAAAGTTTAGACAGATAAGTGTAGACAAACCTCCTAAATGTGATCTTACTTATTGTTTACAAAATAATTTTAAAAGATATGCAGTGAGATCTTGGAATTTACATCTAACTTCAGGGTCAGGAGAGAGGTCAAGTAACATACAGGGAGCTTTGAAAGATTAGAGCCTACATTAGGTCAAGATCATAGCCATTCTCTGTTCTTCAGCTGAGAGTACAAGCAAAGCCAGACAATTAAGAAAGAGAACTGGTGTGTGCAAAAGATCTAATCAGTGTGCTGCTTCTAGTCTACAAACTACTCAAGCAGCAAGGGACTCAGGAGTCCTTGCCTCTGCTAGTTTGTTAAAAATACATGGGCCTCACTAAATCTTTTAGTCCAATAGGTCTTTCTTTAACATAGTGTTTAAATTTTTTTTAAAATATTCCTTTATATTTTTAATACTAAAGAGGTCTAGCAGAATTTATTCATCATTAATTCATTTTATCCTCACCTCAACATGAGTATTATCCCAATTATTAATCAGCCAGGATGAGTGATAGCAACTCAGTTTTGTAAATGGGGAGTCAGAGCATTGTGGGGACTGAGAAGATAAGGCAAGAGTCATACTTTGAAAGCAGTAGAGCCAGGACTAAGACCCAGTTCTCTGATGATCCAGCATTATGTTACCACATAAACAAATTATATTTAAATAACAAAGGAAGCTACATTTTATAAGAGGCAAGTAGGCAGTTTTAATCCAATTTAACTCATTATATACCAAAGCAAAAGCATTTGTCTAAGAATTTCAGTCACATAATCAATATTCAGCTAAAAGTGTTTGGAATGGAGGAGCAATGCTGTATGAATGACTGCCCATTGATAAAGTTTATTATTAATATATTCATTTATTTTAACTGAGGACCATACTGGGAAAGCAGAGACTCCCATCAAACCCTGCACTCCTAACACTTCAAGTGACAACAGCTAATATGGTTTTAATATTGCTGATTTACAAGCCATAATAAATTTGTTTGGATGCTCTACCCTGGAGGCTTATTTAGATGTGAAAACAAAGGAACTAGTCAAACAGAGTCTCTTTGTTCTGAATTTAGTTGAAAAACACTAGAAAAACAGTTATGTTTGAGGCATAAAGTATATCTTTGGTATACTATTAGTGTACCAATCAACTTTAAAGCAAAATGCAATGAAGATTTTCTATGTTCTGTATGTTTTTGTTTTGTTTTTTGTGTGTGTGTGTGTGTGCGTTTACTTGTTTAGTTTGTTGTTGTTGTTTTTTAATATTCCCTTATTTGGCTGTACCAGGTCTTAGTTGTGGAATGTGGGATTTAGTGCCCTGACCAGGGGTCGGTCAAATCTGAGTCCCTGCATTGGCAGCAGGGAATCTTAGCCACTGGACCACCAGGGAAGTCTGAAGGTTCTATATGTTTTAATATAACTAATATTCACTGAGCAGTTAGTGTCCATAATATATTATATAAAGTGAATACAAATTATAAACTGGTTTTGGGGACAGATGGACAATGAGTTAAACACATGAATTTAACTTTCTTCCCTCTAGAAACCCCTATAAAACCACAGTAAAGAGATGGATGGGTGAATAGATAATGTTTTTAAAGGCATATATTCAAGAATAAATAGAGATAATACAATAGCACATAATTTAGGAAGGCAGGAAAGCAGACAGATGAATATTAACCAAAGGGCCCTGTAGACCTAAAAAGGCCAAATATAACTAGCACTGATGAAGGCTGAAAACTGATCTTGTCTTCACCTGAAATTCTTCAAGTCTCAGAAACTGACAGCACCAGACCTGTCTGAAAATGGGAATTAAGGGAGTTGGGGAGCTAAAATAAGGAGGATTGACTTGAAGCTTTAATGAAAAACAATTGAATTCATTTCTGCACATTCTTCTGGCTATTCCACTGAATTACTTCCCTTACCCCTCAATAATAGAAGATCAGAACGATTAAAACAGAGTCTCCACCCTGGAGGAAGCCATGCATAGTCGAGGGTATGATTACTCATCTGAAAATGTGTGAATCAAATGGATAATTATTTGACTATCAGACTGCTAGCAGATAGGCCTTACACTTCAGGTCACAGATGAGAAGTTACTTCTTTAAGGTATCAGCCCAAGTGGAAAGACATGAATATCAGGGCTCTTCCAACACTAGCTCAACCAAATAACCCTGCAGGGAAACTCAGCATTGACAAACCCTCCCATGCCCTCAGAGATTACAGAGATTCTACTGAGGAGATCATATTCTCCCACACTGAATCATAAACCATCAAGCAACGGTTACCAGAGATCAAAAGAAAACACCTCATATGCAAAACAAAGATGAGAATAAACTGAATAAAACACTTGGAGAAAACAGGCTAAACAGAAGAAAACTTCAAAAAGTTCTCATTAATATCTTCAGGAAGAGGATTTCCATAGATGCAGATTGCTAACAGCTAACTAGCATCTATGAAAAAAGAATAAGATGATATTTGACACATTCAGAGTAAAAAGAACTCTTGGAAAATAAAATTTGATAGCAGGGAGGAAAACACATACAGAAGTTTTGAAAAAGGACTGTTAAGGAAATATTCAAAAAATTAAAAGGTCAACAGATCCCAGAATGAATGCAGAATGTGACAAAACAATTTAACTCTGTTATAAATACATAAAAATTATAAATATATTGTTAAAACCCCACTGAAGGGTATTGAGAGGAAAAAATGCTGACTTTGCTGCTGCTGCAAAGTCAGTTCAGTCATGTCCGACTCTGTGGGACTCCCTAGACGGCAGCCTACCAGGCTCCTCCATCCCTGGGATTCTCCAGGCAAGAACACTAGAGTGGGTTGCCATTTCCTTTTCCAATGTAGGAAAGTGAAAAGTGAAAGTGAAGTCGCTCAGTCGTGTCCAACCCTTCCTGACCCCATGGATTGCAGGCTACGAGGCTCCTCTGTCCATGGGAGTTTCCAGGCAAGAGTACTGGAGTGGGTTGCCATTGCCTTCGCTGACTTTAGCACACTGGAAATGAATAAAGTTTATAAAAACGAAGACATGTACACCCATGGCTGATTCATATCAATGTATAGCAAAAACCACCACAAAATTGTAATTCGCCTCCAATAAAAATAAATAAATAAATTTTTTAATTAAAAAAAAGAAACCCCATACATAAACACTGAACTCTAGGTGATAAATTTGTTTCCTATGAGAGTACCAGCTAATAATCTAGATACTATGATACATATATTGGAATTGAACAATCAAGTGAGTGGATGGATATTACAGCTGCCACATTTCTCTCTGAGAGGGATTCAAAGACAAGAAAGGAATGACAGCAAGAATGATACATATGATGATGGATTAGGGTTGAAGACATCAGTGGGAACTTATATTGAGTTAATATAGATATAGATGTTAAATATAGAAACGCTTATAGATACAAGTATATAACTGAGTTGGTATCAATTTCAGTCACTCAGTCATGTCCAACTCTTTACAACGCCATGGATGGCAGCATGACAGGCCTCCCTGTCCATCACAACTCCCAGAGTTTACTCAAGCTCATGTCCATTGAATCATGATGCCATCCAACCATCTCATCCTCTGTTGTCCCCTTCTCCTCCCACCTTCTATCTTTCCCAGTATCAAGGTCTTTTCAAATGAGTCAGCTCTTCACATCAGGTGGCCAAAGTATTGGAGTTTCAGCTTTAACATCAGTCATCCCAATGAATATTCAGGACTGATTTCCTTTAGCATGGACTAATTGGATCTCCTTGCAGTCCAAGGGACTCTCAAGAGTCTTCTCCAACACCACAGTTCAAAAGTATCAAACTTCGGCACTCAGCTTTCTTTATAGTCCAACTGTCATATCCATACATGACTACTGGAAAAACCATAGCTTTGATTAGATGGACTTTGTTGGCAAAGTAATCTCTCTGCTTTTTAATATGCTGTCTAGGTTGGTAACTTTTCTTCCCAGGAGCAAGCGTCTTTTAATTTCATGGCTGCAGTCACCATCTGCAGTGATTTTGGAGATAAAAAAAATAAAGTCTGACACTGTTTCCATTGTTTCCCCATCTATTTGCTATGAAGTGATGGGACCATATGCCATGATCTTAGTTTTCTGAATGTTGAATTTTAAGCCAACTTTTTCACTCTCCTCTTTCACTTTCATCAAGAGACTCTTTAGTTCTTTGCTTTCTACCATAAGGGTGGTGTCATCTGCATATTTGAGGTTATTGATATTTCTCCCTGCAATCTTGATTGCAGCTTGTGCTTCATCCAGCTCAGCATTTCTCATGATGTACTCTGCATATAAGTTAAATAAGCAGGATGACAATATACAGCCTTGACATACTCCTTTCCCGATTTGGAACCACTCTGTTGTTCCATGTCCAGTTCTAACTGTTGTTTCCTAACCTGCATATAGATTTCTCAAGAGACAGAGCAGGTGGTCAGTCAGTTCGGTTCAGTTGCTTAGTCATGTCTGACTCTTTGCAACCCCATGGACTGCAGCACGCCAGGCCTCCCTGTCCATCACCAACTCCTGGAGTTTACTCAAACTCACATCCATTGAGTTGGTGACACCATCCAACCATCTCATCCTCTGTCATCCCCTTCTCCTCACGCCTTCAATCTTTCCCAGCATCAAGGTCTTTTCCAGTGAGTCAGATCTTCGCATCAGGTGGCCAAAGTATTGGAGTTTCAGCTTCAACATTGGTCCTTCCAATGAACACTCAGGACTGATCTCTTTAAGAATTTTCCAGAGTTCGTTGTGGTCTACACAATCAAAGGCTTTGGCATAGTCAATAAAGCAGAAGTAGATATTTTTCTGGAACTCTCTTGTTTTTTTAATGATCCAGCAGATGCTGGCAATTTGATCCCTGGTTCCTCAGCCTTTTCTAAATCCAACCTGAATATCTGGAATTCATGGTTCACGTACTGTTGAAGCCTGGCTTGGAGAATTTTGAGCATTACTTTACTAGCATGTGAGATGCGTGCAATTGTGTGGTAGTTTGAGCATTCTTTGGCATTGTCTTTCTTTGGGATTGGAATGAATGCTGACCTTTTCCAGTCATGTGGCCACTGCTGAGTTTTCCAAATTTGCTGGCATATTTAGTGCAGCACTTCCACAGCATCATCTTTTAGGATTTGAAATAGTTCAACTGGAATTCCATCACCTTCACTAGCTTTGCTTGTAGTGATGCTTCCTAAGGCCCACTTGGCTTCACGTGAATTCCAGGATGTCTGGCTCTAAGTGAGTGATCACACCATCATGGTTATCTGGGTCATGAAGATCTTTTTTGTGCAGTTCTTAACATCTATTTCTGCTTTATTGACTATGCCAAAGCCTTTGACTGTGTGGATCACAATAAACTGTGGAAAATTCTTCAAGATATGGGAATACCAGACCACCTGATCTGTCTCTTGAGAAATTTGTATGCAGGTCAGGAAGCAACAGTTAGAACTGAACATGGAACAACAGACTGGTTCCAAATAGGAAAAGGAGTTCGTCAAGGCTGTATATTGTCACCCTGTTTATTTAACTTATATGCAGAGTACATCATGAGAAACACTGGACTGGAAGAAACACAGACTGGAATCAAGATTGCCGGGAGAAATATCAATAACCTCAGATATGCAGATGACACCACCCTTATGGCAGAAAGTGAAGAGGAACTCAAAAGCCTCTTGATGAAAGCGAAAGTGGAGAGTGAAAAAGTTGACTTAAAGCTCAACATTCAGAAAACGAAGATCATGGCATCTGGTCCCACCACTTCATGGGAAATAGATGGGGAAACAGTGGAGACAGTGTCAGACTTTATTTTTCTGGGCTCCAAAATCACTACAGATGGTGACTGCAGCCATGAAATTAAAAGACGCTTACTCCTTGGAAGGAAAGTTACGAGCAACCTAGATAGCTTATTCAAAAGCAGAGACATTACTTTGCCAACAAAGGTTCATCTAATCAAGGCTATGGTTTTTCCCGTGGTCATGTATGGATATGAGAGTTGGACTGTGAAGAAGGCTGAGTGCCGAAGAATTGATGCTTTTGAACTGTGGTGTTGGAGAAGACTCTTGAGAGTCCCTTGGACTGCAAGGAGATCCAACCAGTCCATTCTGAAGGAGATCAGCCCTGGGATTTCTTTGGAAGGACTGATGCTAACGCTGAAACTCCAGTACTTTGGCCACCTCATGTGAAGAGTTGACTCGTTAGAAAAGACTCTGATGCTGGGAGGGATTGGGGGCAGGAGGAGAAGGGGATGACAGAGGATGAGATGGCTGGATGGCATCACTGACTAGATGGACGTGAATCTGAGTGAACTCCGGGAGTTGGTGATGGACAGGGAGGCCTGGCGTGCTGAGCTTCATGGGGTGACAAAGAGTCAGACAGTACTGAGCAACTGATCTGATCTGATCTGATCCATGTATTCTTGCCACCTCTTAATATCTTCTGCTTCTGTTAGGTCCATACCATTTCTGTCCTTTATTGATCCCACCTTTGCATGAAATGTTCTCTTGGTATCTCATTTTTTTGAGGGATCTCTAGACTTTCCTATTTTATTGTTTTCCTCTGTTTCTTTGTGCTGATTGCTGAGGAAGGCTTTCTTATATCTCCTTGCTATTCTTTGGAACTCTGCATTCAAATGGGTATATCTTTCCTTTTCTCCTTTGCCTTTCACTTCTCTTCTATTCACAGCTATTTATAAGGCCTCCTCAGACAACCATTTTGCCTTTTTGCATTTCTTTTTCTTGAGGATTGTATTGATCCCTGCTTCCTGTACAAAGTCATGAACCTCTGTCCATAGTTTTTCAGGCACTCTATCAGATCTAATCCCTTGAATCTATTTGTCACTTCCACTGCATAATTGTAAGGGATTTGATTTAGGTCATACCTGAATGATCTAGTGGTTTTCCCTGCTTTCTTCAATTTAAGTTTAAATTTGGTAATAAGGAGTTCATGATCTGAGCCACAGTCAGCTCCAGGTCTTCTTTTCGCTGACTGTATAGAGCTTCTCCATTTTTGGCTGGAAAGAATATAATCAATCTGATTTCGGTATTGACCATCTGGTGATGTCCATGTGTAGAGTCGTCTCTTGTGTTGTTGGAGAGGGTGTTTGCTATGACCAGTGTATTCTCTTGGCAAAACTTTTGTTAGCCTTTGCCCCACTTCATTCTGTACTCCAAGGCCAAATTTGCCTTGGTATAGAAACAATTTTTTTTCTTTCTGCTGGGAGGGCCTAGCAACTAGCACACAATAGAAGGAATCAGATCTCCTTGGAGAAATGTCTATTCTAGGATTTAGGTAGAAATATTCAAAATAAGCCTGGAGCATCTTACAGTGACAGAAAGTTAGGAAATGTTAAAAAATAAATAAGTAAATTCACAAGGTTGGTGGTATGGACACAGGAGCCAACCAATACCTCACAATGGCCAAAGTTGGAAGAGTCCGAGCAACAAAATAGATGAAGTAGTATTTGATTGTAATCGAGAGTATAAAATAAGCATTTGTTAGTCCACAGTGCCATAATTAAGTAACTGAATAAATAAATAAATGAAGGATAAAGAGAAAAATCTCCCATGCAGAAGAATTCCAAATAATTTATGTAGATATTCTGCCCTCTAGGAAGTGGAGCATAACTCCCCATCTAAGTATGAGCTATACATAATGACACTTATCCAAAGAGTACAGTATGGAAAGAGAATAGTATTACACTGCAAAACCCTGAGAAACACTACCTCAGCTAGATGATGAGAAAACAGAAAAATCTCTGGGATCTTTAAAATCTGAGGGATATTACAGAAAATATCTGATTTGAGTTCTTTAAAAGTCAAGGTTAAGAAAAACAAGAAAAGTCTGAGAAACTATTACAGCTACAGAGGAGCCAAAAAGACATGATTACTAAATTCAATATGATATCTAGATAGGATCCTTTAAAAAAAAATGACATTAAGTAAAAACTAAAAAAAATGGAAAAAATACAGACTTTGGTTAACAAGAATGTATCAATATTGGTTCATTAATTATGACATAGACCATAAATACACCACATTAACGTAGGATGTTAATAAGAGCAACTAGGTGTAGAGCACATGGGTACTCAATGCTATCTTTGCAATTTTTCTGTAAATCTAAAATGATTTTTAAGTTCAAAGTCTATTAAAACATGTTTTAAATGGGAAGAGCAAGGTAATAAAATATTTCAAAAATTAGAAAAAAAAATTGCAAAGATAGAAAATATGAGAGAAAAATAGTAGCAAGAGCCATAGAAGTTCTTGACAAAATGTACAGTGTTACAAAACATATTCAGAAGGAGGGAGGAGAATAATAGAGGGGAAACAGTTATCAAACTAAAATTAGAAGAGAATTTTCTAGTACTAATGAGACTTCAAACTGCAAAGGCCTTTTGGGTATGTAACAAAACATATGGAGGGAAATAAACCTTACATTCAGTCACATGATTTTGAGATATTGGAACTTAAAATGTAAGGTTTGAAAAGCTTTCATAAAGAGATAGATAAATAAAATAGGTCACTTCTATGGAAAGACAATTGGATTGCTTCAGCTTCACTGAATACTAGAAGAAAAATCGTCAAGTAGAAATTTTTGATTCTAGAATTTTTTTTAACCAAATCAAACTACTAATCAATATAAGGACAGATACTTCTAGACATGCAAGGGCTTAGAAAGTTTACCTCACATGTACTCTTTCTCAGATACTAACTTTTGGATTCTTGTTTTCTGTAAAATGAATTAATCAGTCAAAAATGAGGACAACAGATGGATCTTGGAGGGTGTAGATTCAACTCAAAAGAAAAATGAATAAAAGTCGCAGGACAATAGATTTATAGCCATTCTAGATAATAACTAGACTGTGTTGAAACAGGAGCAGTCCAGGAATAAGGTATTCCAAAAAAGAGATAAATCCATTTTGGGGATCCCTGAGATGCTGGAAGGATTAAGATATGATAAAAGCAGAATGAAAGGGAAAAAAAGGCAATTACAAACCCAAGGAAAGGCAAAAATCTAAACAAGAAAGTAAATATGCTTAACTAGATTGTGAACAATATTAACCATAATTATGCAAGCACTATTTAGTCTCCTTAGAACCTATCTATCAACACATAGACTTAATAATAGTTATAGAAGAGAAAGCAAATGTTAGCAACCTTAACCATATAAAAGTATAAAGAAGATAGAAAGTAAAAGGGGTGAAGGGAACTGAAGAGAAGAGTTGGTGTGATAATGTCCCAGGTTTACAGTGTAGAGAATCAAGAGATGCTACGTATAATGGAAAGGTACATCTAAAGTACACCAATAGAGGACAAAGAGACAATTATTTGGGAAGCAGAGGTGAGATGGCAGTATAAATAAGCTAAATCATTTTCTGTTCAATAAGAACATATATAAATAATCTTTAAAATTGATTCAACTAAATCAGGAAATAAATAGACTTTTAGGCAAACTGAGATGACACCAGAATAATAAAAATTTCAAACTGATAAGAACTAGATATGCTTCCCTTTGGCAAATGAGAGTGGGGGGTAGGGAAGGATGAGGCAGTTGCTCTTGTATTATTTGAAATTTTTAGCTAGCAAGTACATGTATTACTTTAATAAAGATAAAAATGAGTTAATTTTTAATGACAAGATGTCATTCCTGCTCTGAGGAGTCTTACAATCAAGTACAGAAATCTGATAACTAAAATGTGAGGAAGGGAAGGAAGAAAGGAGGCAAAAAAGGAGGAAGGGAAAAAGAAAAGGAAGGAAGGAGGTAACAAAATGTCTACACTGTGCAGACACACTGCACAAGTGTCTACCTTGTGCAGTGCATTTTGCTGGCTGATTTACATACACCATCCCATTTCAAGTTTCTGCCTTTTGGTGATTTTCCCCATTTTACTTTGAACAATGGAGGCAGTTTATTCAAGATCACATAGTTCCTATGTACCAGAGGTAGGAATCAAATCCAGGTCTATTAAAGTTTAAAATCATGTACTCTCTCTTATAGAAGGCAATCACTAAGCACAAAAATTATTTGGATATAAGTAAGATTTCTAAGATAGAAGCTGCCTTCCTACTTCCTAGTTATCATACAGGTCTCAGACACAGCAAGACAAGGCAGGCTCCAGCCCCTTTGTGAGGCCTTCTCCAGAGAGCAGATTGCTGAGGGCTCACTTTTGATGTCTGTGTCCTATCCAATATATCCACAACTTTTAACAGCTGGAAAGATGAGTGATTCATCTGAACCTATCCCAGGAGTCCTAAAACTGTTCTCTTTATTGCACTGAGACATTACAATAACCAAGAAGAGAGATGGCTTCCTGAAAATCCCCACCACAACTGACCTCCAATCTTCTCATTCCGCTTCTCTGTCACTCACCTATGAAATTTAGGACTAGACTAATTTGGTCATATTACTCTTCAGCAGCAGGCCCTCCCTCAGAAATCTGTGTTGGTATTTTTGGCCACCAACTTATTCCTTTCCTTGGAATAATTTTATTAAATTTCCACCACCTCCTTAAACTCTCAATTCCCCTTCCTTATCTTCCTTCCTCCACCTCCGCTTCTCTTCTCCCAGCCTCCCAGCTCCTCCACTTTCTCCTCCTTCCTCTTCTTCATTTCTTTCTCTCTCTGTCTCTGTCTGTTTTTCTTTGTGCCTCTCTATGATAACTATGCCTATGATTTCTCTAAGAAACAGAGACCATCAGTCTTATAACTTATAAATCCAATCAACTTCAATCCTCATCCATTCTTCTTTCCTCCTGTGTCAGAAGTAAAGCCCTTCCCACAGGCAAAGCCTAGATCCTCTAGTCGCAATTTTCCCCCTGTGTGCTCTAATCTCACCATCTCTTATTGTCTCTTCTCCGTGCTTTCTATTCCTCCTTCTCCATGGCACCTTTCCCTTACCCTAAAACACAGCTAAACTTCTCCCACTGAGGAACATCCTTTGTTTCTTCTCAGTTACATTCTTTCTTCCACAGACATTTGTGAGCACCAGTTACGTGCCCAACATTGCACTGAAAGATGAGAATGCTCTGGGAAATGAAGCAGGCCTGTCCCCAGTGGAGCTTACAGCCTAATGGAGGAGCAGATGATAAGTATTAAGTGTAAATTTTAAATTTGCCACAAATCCCAGGAAGGAAGCAAATAGGACACAGTGATAAAAAAAATAAAAGGGAAGTCCACTAAGTTAGGGTAGCCAGGAAAAGGCCCTAATTTTTCCACCATTTCCATTACTAGATTTTAGGCTGTCATTTTTCACCTAGGTTCCAAGAAACTCTTAAACGAGTTCCCTGCTTCCCAATTCCACCTTTTGGTCCTTCTCACATATTGCTACTATTGTTGAGTTTCTGAAGCAGATCAAACTTTGTCATTCCCCTACTTAAGCCTCCAGTCATTTCTCAAGCTCTAATCCTTGAGCCTCGTAAGAAGTAACTTTGAGATCACTGTATAAACAGCCACAGTGCTGTGCAGAATTCTTTGTGCTGACTCAAATCTCCAGAACTCTTGGGTTTGTTATTTTTGCCCGTCAATCTCTGTTTCAGTTTGTTTTGTTTAACCAATGGAAAAGCTAGTGCAGCAGCATTCTCGTCTATGACCACTAAGACGTCTTAAGATGTAAGTAGGGCTTTGGCATCTGCAACATGGAGAAGGAAGTGACTGAGATGCTGAAGAAAGACAGGACCATCAAGATCAGAGTAAGCAGTTCTAGAAGATGAGCAGCAGGAAGGATATTTTGATGTGGGCTTCCAAAGAAACATTTAATACAACTTCCTCTCTTTGGGTCCCTTTCCTCTAGCTCTTGCAAGAGACAAAATTTAACATTTTCCCTTAAAATGCTATTAGGAAAGCTAGTCAACTAAAACAAAATAGATACAAATTTGATGAATTTCCCATTTGATGAAATGAGTTTCTATGAATTGGTTGTTGAATGAATTTGCTTTGAAAGTCTAAGAGAATTTGACATTTTGCTTATTTGACCCATTTTACTAGGGGGAAGTGAGTTATGTGGGTCAAGGTTAATGCCAGGGGTAGAGAAGCTTCTGCCCTGCTTCCTTTTTAGTATTTGGGAGGATATTGCATCACTGGTTGCCTTTGCATCAACTTGTGGATAGCAAAGGGTGGGCCTAAATTTAGCTCTCTTGACCTGCCCCTGAAAGGGAACATTGAACTTAGTTGAAGATCTGAATAGGAGCTTATCAGAAGCTGTCTTGACAAAGCAGATGAGGTAACCTTCCAAGAGTGGACCAAAACTGGCTTACCAGCTCAGAGAACTCACTGCTAAATAGTCAGAAATTTTGCAAGCTAGTTGTTTAGCATGGCAATTATTCAAAATTAAATTACTTAAACTTAAAATTCAATAAATTCTATTAAAAAGAAAGATAGTTGCTCAAAACTATCCATTATAATAAAGATAATTACTCCATTATTTATTACATTTTACTATTATCTTTGCTCTTGAGATTATTTACATCTGTTGGATCTGTATGGTGCATCTCTTCCCAACTCTGCATTTGGTGGCAGTATATTGGTAGTTTGGAATGCCAGGGTGGGACTCTTAACACCACAGAAGTCTTCAAATACTACAAATCAGTATCTTTGGGTAGCGCTTCTCCTGCCCAAAGATAACTGCTAAGTATCTACTGCCTATGGTTCACAGAACAGGCTGAAACCTAGGGGACACACTGGAACTTTGTAGTGCCCACAAGGAAAAGCTAAGTCAGCAAGGTTGTGAATGGTGTGTGAATTATACCAGCCTCAGACATCAGCAAAGCACCCGAGGATGACAGCAGTCCTCATCAGTGGTCACCAGCCCAGGAAGAAGTTATGACACAGCAGAGACCAGCAAGGATCCAAAGGACACCAAGAACCCCCACCTTCCTCTTACCACGGTTCAATCACTCACATCTCACATTCAGATCCCATCTTGGAAAGCAAGACAGCAGAAATCTGAAAAGCTGAGTTCTTTATCTAACAGAGATAAGAATTTACCTAAGGAAAATATTTTTTTCATAGAATTGAACAAAATTTGTCTGGTGGGACTGAAACTGACCCTATCCCACAAACTTAGCTACCTGGGGCAAAGGAAGATGGGTGAGGAGGCCCTTTCATGAAGATGAACCAATTATAGGGGAAAGGAACCATACTTTGTTGTTGTTGTTGCACATTTAAGAGAAATGGGTATAATTTTACCCTTCTGCTGCAATGCTGATATTGAGCATTTAGTAAGTGGTTAACAACTGTTACCACTTCATCTTCCATATGCAGATAAGGAAATGAAGACTCAGAAAGTTTATGTAACTTGCACAAGGTCACACAGCTAAGAAGTAGAAGGAGGCAGGTTGGTTGTCTGTAGGGATTGAGCCCTTTTGTTCTACTCCCTGTCATTAACTGTTCTCAGGCCTCCCTTGGGTCCTTTGGGCTGTTAGGCACCACAGAAGGCTTGAGACAAACCAGAAGAGAAACTCCTCATAGGAAAGCATCTGGAATGGACAGCCTGAAAGCTAAGTCAGAAAAGCTATTACTTGAGAGGGAGACCATATATATTTTAGGACCTATGGAAAAAATTGAATGTTACTGGAAAGGAAACCGGGGACAGAAGCTAAGCACACAAATAATGAAAACAGTAAATGAGCAATAAAGTTGGTAGCTAATAGAGCTGAGAGACTGAAGAAGTGACTGAAGTACAGACCAGAGATTGGACTGTGTAGAACCAAACCTGGGAATAGTGAGCAATCATACCTTTTATGCACTGCCCATGTCATCTTGCCAGAGTAGCAGCAGCATCATAAAGGAGCCAAACCAGGCATGAAACCAACCTTTCTCCAAAGTGTGATTATTACTCACACATTCCCTCCTACTGCCCTGCATGCCCCAAGACTATCTCCATCCTACTCATACTTGTTATGAAAAAAAAAAGCATTTTTATTAGTTTAGCAACATATTCCACATAGATAATTTTAGAAATTCATATAATACAGAAGGGCTTATAAGAAAAAGCAGCAGTAGCCTGCCCCACCCCACCTCCTTTCCAAATCCAATTCTCCACACTTTGTACTCCACTTTGTAAATTTCCAAATGCCCCCTGTACTCCCACAGCTTTCATGGAACAAAACAAGCTGGGAGCCGTTCCATTATTTCTTCCCTGGTTTTATTATCTCAGAAAGAGTGGGAGGGGCTGACCAGAAAGGTCCCAACATACAGAGCCCTGGTGAATACAAACAGGCTGAGATCCAGAATAGGCACAGGCGGGAGGAGAGGGTGTCTACAGCCCCTCTTTGTTTCACTGATTTCCACCTCCTCCTTTGTTTCCCATCCACTTCTATGGTAGCTCTACAACCTTGTTGACTCCCTTTAAAGCTGAGAAGAACTTCAAACACAATTTGAATTCAAAGGCGCATTTTTCCATTTCAGTTTGTTCTGGGGTCTGACACTGCCTTATTGTGGCCTTTTCATCTCACTTTCTCTCTAGGCCATTCTCAAGATGAGGGAACAGATGCACATTAAACTGTGACCACTGTGCTGAGCGCATCCATGGCACAGAGTGGATACACAGCAAATACTTGTTTGAATGAATCAATACAGGAATGATGTCCTTTAGAATGGTAGACAAAAAGAATTTCTAAGATGAAGAGGCCACCATCCCTGTACATAGATAACCACAGAGCTAAATAAGAACCCTGCTCTAGCAACCAGCCTGGTTCCCTGAGTGTGCATGGTTCAGTTTTGCTGTTTCCAGAATCCCAGTTCCAATATTTGTCATTCAGATACTTCCTTCCTGAGCATTTCAAGGCCCTGAAAAGGGAACTAAAGTGCTTCTCAAAGCTATATTCCTACTAGTTCAAGAAATTATATGCAGGACAAAGGAAGCAAGACAGGAAGACACACGGAAGTCCCCCAGAAATTCCAGCCCAGCTCCCCCTGAAATTCTACTTTGGTGCTTCAACCTTTTATCTAAGCACTCTGGTAACTATTAAGCTGATAATCATCCCAGAGAGATAATATTTAGATTAAATAAGTTCCAAATTTTTCATTTTGATTTAAAAAACATATTAACACTTAAGAGTAGAAAAGTAGAAACAATTGAGGGGGAAAAAACCATCAGGTGAGAAAAGAGGCAAGGGAAAAGGGAGCTAATAAAGACAATAAGTGAAGAAAGGAGTGATTGAGCTAAAAGGAAGAGAAGGAATTTGGACAAGTGAGCACAGAAATGAAATGCCAAAACTTGGATCATTTAAATGGAAAAATTTATGGGAAATGTATGTTAAAATATGTATTGAAAAGTGGCAAGGAAGACAGGCAGACAGACAGTAAAGCATGGATAATACCATATTTGGTCCATAGAGAATCATTGGGACTTTGTTTGGTCATAAAAAAATTTTAAAAGACCAGCCAAAGACCAAGCAAATGTGCCACTCCTCTGCTGTCTTTGTTACACAACTTCTTCCAGCTAACACACAGCATTTGGCACAGCTGCTCCAGCAGAAAACACACTTGTAACTATGCCAGGAATAACCTTTCCTAACTTGTTAACATAGAGGGCAGATGAGCTCTGCTCGTCTTCACAACTAAAACTCACTGCTTTTGTGAATTCCTTCTGAAATTACTCCTCTACCTCCCCGTCCTCCTCATATTCTCTGGGGAAACAGTCAATTGTACAAAGAGTCCAATTATTCTCCATGTGTAAGAGAAAGGGACTACAGTAAATCTGAGAAATCATTTCAGAATTAATTCATAGCATGAAAAACTGTACACACACACACACCCATACACACTACCTCTGGGATCCTTGATGTTAAAATAGTGTTTCACCAACAATCCACTAAAAAGACAATTTTAGCTTAGATAAGGACACTTTTCAAATTGTTTGTTGGATACACATTGAGGGTCCTTCCCTCTGTATTTCATAAATATATAGCCCAACACGGAATTGTAGCTTAGTATTTTAGAGATCAATTCACTGGTGAGGAAAAGATTTATTCAAATTGTTCACCCAGCATGGAGAAGTTTATCTTTCCAATTCAGAAAAAAAAAAAAAAAAATCAGAAGGGGAATTTTCTACTTATGTGTATCTTCTAACAAAAACAGAGAAGAAAATATTACTTTGCCTAGGAGTTTAGAATAAATCTGATGACAACACACTCAGGAATTTTTTGAAGCACCATTGGGGATTACTTATAGATTGTAAGTAGTAAATCTGGAAAACCATGACACCTTGAAACCATTATTTATTTTTCTTCATGAACTTGAGAAAGTATTGATTTGGAAATATGGATTTATTTGCCCACTGAGTCTTTTGGAAAACATATTCTGGTTCTCTTTATGATCCCAGCCTATCCTCTTAACTTTACATGGAAGTTAATTTCTTCTGGCATTGTACTTATTTCTTCATCTAATGCATATGTAAGATTCAACTACATCTCTCCAGAATTTTGCAAATACCCATACTCAGGCTTTCGGAGAAGGAAGAACTTTAACTCCACATGGGAAAGGCTGGATAGTTAGAAAGACCGTTGGTCCCTTTAGCAAGAAATAGAGGATTTCCCTTGGAGCAGGACGGAACTAGTTAAGCAAAAAGGAATTTTTTTTTTTTTTTGGCAGATACAACGTCTAACAAATTCTGAAACTGACTATCAAGGAATACCTATTATAGAAGATGTTTAAAAGGATTATCCACAGATCTCTTTTGAATTATTTAAGTAGTAAGTGGTTTATGAATGATGACAGTCCTAAAGTACACAAAGATAAAAAGCCATACTCACAAACCATCTGTGTTATAGAGCTTTATTGTAGGCTGCAGCAAGAAATCTCTCATTCACCACATGACCACCTTAGCTCGCAGCTCTTCTGATTATGGGGAGATTGCAGGCTTCAGGAGTTTAAGAGAAATTCAACAGGTAAGACAACACCCCAAACTTGAAAGACTCACCTTCTTCTGTTCAATTAACATTTTTTACTTCCCAAAAGAAATTTGAGTGAATTTTCTGTCACTTGATTTGAAATAGAGACTAGGCAAAGATGTCTCAGTATAGCAAATCACCTTTCTCCATAAATAGACCTCCTAGTTAAATTGACTATGGCCAGGAGAGTTCCAGAAAAACATCTATTTCTGCTTTATTGACTATGCCAAAGCCTTTGACTGTGTGGATCACAATAAACTGTGGAAAATTCTTAAACAGACGGGAATACCATCTACCTGATCTGCCTCTTGAGAAATTTGTATGCAGGTCAGGAAGCAACAGTTAGAACTGGATATGGAACAATAGATTGGTTCCAAATAGGAAAAGGAGTACGTCAAGGCTGTATATTGTCACCCTGTTTATTTAACTTATATGCAGAGTACATCATGAGAAATGCTGGACTGGAAGAAACACAAGCTGGAATCAAGATTGCCGGGAGAAATATCAATAACCTCAGATATGCAGATGACACCACCCTTATGGCACAAAGTGAAGAGGAACTAATAAGCCTCTTGATGAAAGTGAAAGTGGAGAGTGAAAAAGTTGGCTTAAAGCTCAACATTCAGAAAACGAAGATCATGGCATCCTGTCCCATCACTTCATGGGAAATAGATGAGGAAACAGTGTCAGACTTTATTTTTCTGGGCTCCAAAATCACTGCAGATGGTGACTGCAGCCATGAAATTAAAAGACACTTACTCCTTGGAAGGAAAGTTATGACTAACCTAGATGGCATATTCAAAAGCAGAGACATTACTTGCCAACAAAGGTCCGTCTAGTCAAGGCTATGGTTTTTCCTGTGGTCATGTATGGATGTGATAGTTGGACTGTGAAGAAGGCTGAGCACCGAAGAATTGATGCTTTTGAACTGTGGTGTTGGAGAAGACTCTTGAGAGTCCCTTGGACTGCAAGGAGATCCAACCAGTCCATTCTGAAGGAGATCAGCCCTGGGATTCCTTTGGAAGGAATGATGCTAAAGCTGAAACTCCAGTACTTTGGCCACCACATGAAAAGAGTTGACTCATTGGAAAAGACTCTGATGCTGGGAGGGATGGGGGGCAGGAGGAGAAAGGGACAACAGAGGATGAGATGGCTGGATGGCATCACTGACTCGATGGATGTGAGACTGAGTGAACTCCGGGAGTTGGTGATGGACAGGGAGGCCTGGCGTGTGCGATTCATGGGGTCGAAAAGAGTCAGTCACAACTGAGCGACTGATCTGATCTGATCTGATCTGAGGATATCCTGGAATATGAAGTCAAGTGGGCCTTAGAAAGCATCACTACAAACAAAGCTAGTGGAGGTGATGGAATTCCAGTTGAGCTATTCCAAATCCTGAAAGATGATGCTGTAAAAGTGCTGCACTCAATATGCCAGAAAATTTGAAAAACTCAGCAGTGCCCACAGGACTGGAAAAGCTCAGTTTTCATTCCAATCCCAAAGAAAGGCAATGCCAAAGAATGCTCAAGCTACCGTACAATTGCACTCATCTCACATGCTAGTAATGCTCAAAATTCTCCAAGCAAGGCTTCAGCAATATGTGAACCATGAACTTCCTGATGTTCAAGCTGGTTTTAGAAAAGGCAGAAGAACCAGAGATCAAATTGCCAACATCTGTTGGATCATCAAAAAGGCAAGAGAGTTCCAGAAAAACATCTATTTCTGCTTTATTGACTATGCCAAAGCCTTTGACTGTGTGGATCACAACAAACTGTGGAAAATTCTGAAAGAGATGGGAATACCAGACCACCTGACCTGCCTCTTGAGAAACCTATCTGCAGGTCAGGAAGCAACAGTTAGAACTGGACATGGAACAACAGACTAGCTCCAAATAGGAAAAGGAGTGCGTCAAGGCTGTATATTGTCAACCTGCTTATTTAACTTATATGCAGAGTACATCATGAGAAATGCTGGACTGGAAGAAACACAAGCTGGAATCAAGATTGCCAGGAGAAATATCAATAACCTCAGATATGCAGATGACACCACCCTTATGGCACAAAGTGAAGAGGAACTAATAAGCCTCTTGATGAAAGTGAAAGTGGAGAGTGGAAAAGTTGGCTTAAAGCTCAACATTCAGAAAACAAAGATCATGGCATCCAGTCCCATCACTTCATGGGAAACAGATGGAGAAACAGCGGAAACAGTGTCAGACTTTATTTTTCTGGGCTCCAAAATCACTGCAGATGGTGACTGCAGCCATGAAATTAAAAGACGCTTACTCCTTGGAAAGAAAGTTATGACCAACCTAGATAGCATATTCAAAAGCAGAGACAATACTTTGCCAACAAAGGTCCATCTAGTCAAGGCTATGGTTTTTCCTGTGGTCATGTATGGATGTGAGAGTTGGACTGTGAAGAAGGCTGAGCACTGAAGAATTGATGCTTTTGAACTGTGGTGTTGGAGAAGACTCTTGAGAGTCCCTTGGACTGCAAGGAGATCCAACTAGTCCATTCTGAAGGAGATCAGCCCTGGGATTTCTTTGGAAGGAATGATGTTAAAGCTGAAACTCCAGTACTTTGGCCACCTCACATGAAGAGTTGACTCATTGGAAAAGACTCTGATGCTGGGAGGGATTGGGGGCAGGAGGAGAAGGGGACGAAAGAGGATGAGATGGCTGGATGGCATCACTGATTCGATGGACATGAGTCTCAGTGAACTCCGGAAGTTGGTGATGGACAGGGAGGCCTGGCGTGCTGCGATTCATGGGGTCGCAAAGAGTCAGACACGACTGAGTGACTGAACTGAACTGAACCTAGGACAGCAAGGTTTGTTTGATTAAGAAGCAATCAGCATCAACTGTATCCGATTTTGCTGGAAAGAACTAGTTAGGGTCATTTTGTTTAAAAGGTAGTTTGCCACAATGACAGAAGAAAAAAAAAATAAAAGATACATGTAATACTTGTGGTGAAGTATTAATAACTATAATGTAAAAAATGCACTAAGAAGAAGAAAAATTGCCATTGCATAAATCAAAAAAGAGCTTTTGTTTTTTGCGGGAGCTACCCAGGGACTGAAAGTCCATCTAACGTGGATAAGTACTGGTGGAGAATAAGCCCCTACTTTTTACTGTGGAAACCAAAGGGTTCAACAAACTCTGTTCTTACCCCACAGATTACTATAGTTCAGGCACGTGACCTAGGCTCAGTCAATCAAGTGCTCCCACTTGGGATTCTGAATCTTCAGAATGATGCAAAGACAGAGTGGCAATTGAGAATTTTCTCACAGTAATATTGAGAATCCCAAGATAATGACTGTGGGTTGTGTAGAAGATGCCAGTGACAGCATATTAACTGTTCTGTTTTATGATATTAGAATACTGCATTCCCCACTGTCCAGCCCTCCTTTAACAAGCCCATTTCTCCAACCATCTAACTGATTCCATATGCTAACCCATATCCTTCTAACAAAAGGTGTTTCTATCTAGATTAACCAGAAGTGACTATTGGTGCTTGTAACTAAGAGCCTTAGTTGATAGAAGAAATGAATTGACAATTTACTAATAAAGCAACACATGTGAAAAATAAACATAGAGAAAGATGTTCAATTTCACTAATAATTAAGGAAGAGTAAATAAAGAGAATAAAATTGCTTTTTCATTAGATTATCAATTATAAAAGAATTGTGAGAATCCAGTGTTGGCAAAGGTGTAGAGAAACCATAAATTTAAACCATTAATGTTAATGGGAATATGAACTGATGCAACTTTTCCAGAAGGCAAACTGGAAATGTATATCAATAGTGTAAATTTTTATATTCTTTAATCAACAATTTGCAACTAGTCATTTATCATAAAGAGATAATCAATTAGTCAAGACCCATCATTAGTGTTTATATGACAACAATCTTTATAATAAAAAAAGCTGGAAACAATCTAAACATCCAATAAAGAAATTATTTAATTATGATAAATCCTTTAAAAAGAATACTATTTATGTTATATTTACTGAGAAATATCTTCACAGCTTTCATGAAAGAGAAGTTTGCATAAGAATAAAGATTATACAATTTCATATAAAAACAAGGTATTTTTCCTACCTAAGATGGTAGGCAAAATTCTAAGATGTCCCCCAGGATCTCTCTCCCTACTGTTATACCCATGATTATGTTACATTACATAGAAAAAGGAATTTCATCAACATAACTAAGAGAAGAGAATGGCAGAAGAAGAGAGAAGAGAATGGCAAATCACTCCAGTATTCTTACCTCAAGAACACCATAAAGTCCATGGGGTTGCAAAGGGTCAGACGCGGCTTAGCAGCTGTAAAACAGTAACTAAGATTACTAACCAGCTTACTTTGGTTAATCAAAAGGGATATTATTCAGTTGGGCCTGATCTATTCACGTAAACCCTTTAATAGTAGAGCTGGTAGCAGAAAGGGAACTCAGAAATTCAAAACACAAGGAGGGCTCAGTGTGCCCCTACTGGCCTGAAGAAGGAGGGGAACACATGGAAAGGATCTGACATAGCCTCCCAGAGCTGGGAGTAACTCCACAGGCAATAGCCAATAAGAAAAAAAGACCTTAGTCTTAAAAATAAACTACAAGGAAATAAATTACACCAACAACCTGAATGAGCTTGCAAGCGGATTTTTCACTGGAACCTCCAGAAAAGAGCCCATCCTGGTTGACACCTTAACTTCAGCCTTGTGAAACCCTGAGCAAAGAACCCAGTTGAGACCACCAGACTTTTGATAATTGATCTCACAGTAATATAAAACTGATACTACTAAATAAAATCTAAAACTAATACATAAACTATATATATGTTTATATAGACAGATTTATATAAGACACATCAATGTTTTTTTTTTTTTAGTATATATTTGTTTATTTTAATTGGAGGCTAATTACTTTACAATTTTGTATTGGTTTTGCCATACATTGATATGAATCTGCCACAGTGTACATGTGTTCCCCATCCTGAACCCCCCTCCCACCTCCCTCCCCATACCATCCCTCTGGGTCATCCCAGTGCACCAGCCCCAAGCATCCTGTATCATGTATCAGACCTGGACTGGCAATTCGTTTCACATATGATAATATACATGTTTCAATGCCATTCTCCAAAATCATCCCACCCTCGCCTCTCCCACAGAGTCCAAAAGACTATTCTATACATCTGTGTCTCTTTTACTGTCTCGCATACAGGGTTATCGTTACCATCTTTTGAAATTTCATATATATGCCTTAGTATCTTGTATTGGTGTTTTTCTTTCTGGCTTACTTCACTCTGTATAATAGGCTCCAGTTTCATCCACCTCATTAGAACTGATTCAAAGGTATTCTTTTTAATGGCTGAGTAATACTCCATTGTGTATATGTACTACAGCTTTCTTATCCATTTGTCTGCTGATGAACGAATCTAGGTTGCTTCAATATCCTGGCTATTATAAATAGTACTGCGATGAACACTGGGGTACACGTGTCTCTTTCAATTCTGGTTTCCTCAGTGTGTATGCCCAGCAGTGGGATTGTCGGGTCGTATGGCAGTTCTATTTCCAGTTTTTTAAGGAATCTCCACACTGTTCTCCATAGTCGCTGTACTAGTTGCATTCCCACCAACAGTGTAAGAGGGTTCCCTTTTCTCCATACCCTCTCCCGCATTTATTGCTTGTAGACTTTTGGATCGCAGCCATTCTGACTGGTGTGAAATGGTACCTCATTGTGGTTTTGATTTGCATTTCTCTGATAATGAATGATGTTGAACATCTTTTCATGTGTTTGTTAGCCATCTGTATGTCTTCTTTGGAGAAATATCTGTTTAGTTCTTTGGCCCACTCTTTGATTGGGTCATTTATTTTTCTGGAATTGAGCTGCAGGAGTTGCTTGTATATTTTTGAGATTAATTATTTGTCAGTTGCTTCATTTGCTATTATTTTCTCCCATTCTGAAGGCTGTTTTTTCACCTTGTTTATAGTTTCCTTTGCTGTACAGAAGCTTGTAATTTTAATTAGGTCCCATTTGTTTATTTTTGATTTTATTTCCAATATTCTGGGAGGTGGGTCATAGAGGATCCTGCTGTGATTTATGTTGGAGAGTGTTTTGCCTATGTTCTCCTCTAGGAGTTTTATAGTTTCTGGTCTTATGTTTAGATCTTTAATCCATTTTGAGTTTATTTTTGTGTATGGTGTTAGAAAGTGCTCTAGTTTCATTCTTTTACAAGTGGTTGACCAGTTTTCCCAGCACCACTTGTTAAAGAGATTGTCTTTTCTCCATTGTATATTCTTGCCTCTTTTGTCAAAGATAAGGTGTCCATAGGTGTGTGGATTTATCTCTGGGCTTTCTATTTTGTTCCATTGATCTATATTTCTGTCTGTGCCAGTACCATACTGTCTTGATGACTGTGGCTTTGTAGTAGAGCCTTAAGTCAGGCAGGTTGATTCCTCCAATTCCATTCTTCTTTCTCAAGATTGCTTTGGCTACTTGAGGTTTTTGTATTTCCATACATATTGTGAAATTATTTGTTCTAGCTCTGTGAAAAATACCATTGGTAGCTTGATAAGGATTGCATTGAATCTATAGATTGCTTTGGGTATATACTCATTTTCACTATATTGATTCTTCCGATCCATGAATGTGGTATATTTCTCTATCTATTTGTGTCCTCTTTGATTTCTTTCACCAGTGTTTTATAGTTTTCTATATATAGGTCTTTTGTTTATTTAGGTAGATATATTCCTAAGTATTTTATTCTTTTCATTGCAATGGTGAATGGAATTCTTTCCTTAATTTCTCTATTTTCTCATTATTAGTGTATAGGAATGCAAGGGATTTCTGTGTGTTGATTTTATATCCTGCCACTTTACTATATTCATTGATTAGCTCTAGAAATTTTCTGGTGGAGTCTTTAGGGGTTTCTATGTAGAGGATCATGTCATCTGCAAACAGTGAGAGTTTTACTTCTTTTCCAATTTGGATTCCTTTTATTTATTTTTCTGCTCTAATTGCTGTGGCCAAAACTTCCAAAACTATGTTGAATGTAGTGGTGAGAGTGGGCACCCTTGTCTTATTCCTGACTTTGGGGGAAATGGGTTCTATTTTTCACCATTGAGGATAATATTTGCTGTGGGTTTGTCATATATAGCTTTTATTACGTTGAGCTATGTTCCTTCTATTCCTGCTTTCTGGTGGGTTTTTTTTTTTTTCATAAATGGATGTTGAATTTTGTCAAAGGCTTTCTCTGCATCTATTGAGATAATCATATGGCTTTTATTTTTCAATTTGTTAATGTGGTGTATTACATTGATTGATTTGCAGATATGAAGAATCCTTGCATCCCTGGGATAAAGCCCACTTGGTCATGGTGTATGATCTTTTTAATGCATTGTTGGATTCTGATTGCTAGAATTTTCTTAAGGATTCTTGCACTTATGTTCATCAGTGATATTGGCCTGTAGTTTTTTTTTTTCTTTGTGGCATCTTTGTCAGGTTTTGGTATTAGGGTGCTGGTGGCCTCATAGAATGAGTTTGGAAGTTTACCTTCCTCTGCAATTTTCTGGAAGAGTTTGAGTAGGATAGGTGTTAGCTCTTCTCTAAATTTTTGGTAGAATTCAGCTATGAAGCCGTCTGGACTTGGGCTTTTGTTTGCTGGTAGATTTCTGATTACAATTTCAATTTCCATGCTTGTGATGGGTCTGTTAAGATTTTCTATTTCTTCCTGGTTCAGTTTTGGAAAGTTGTACTTTTCTAAGAATTTGTCCATTTCTTCCAAGTTGTCCATTATATTGGCATATAATTGCTGATAGTAGTCTCTTACGATCCTTTGTATTTCTGTGCTGTCTGTTGTGATCTCTCCATTTTCATTTCTAATTTTATTGATTTGATTTTTCTCCCTTTGTTTCTTGATGAGTCTGGCTAATGGTTTGTCAAATTTATTTATCCTTTCAAAGAACCAGCTTTTGGCTTTGTTGATTTTTGCTATGGTCTCTTTTCTTTTGCATTTATTTCTGCCCTAATTTTTAAGATTTCTTTCCTTCTACTAACCCTGGAGTTCTTCATTTCTTCCTTTTCTAGTTGCTTTAGGTGTAGAGTTAGGTTATTTATTTGACTTTTTTCTTGTTTCTTGAGGTATGCCTGTATTGTTATGAACCTTCCTCTTAGCACTGCTTTTACAGTGTCCCACAGGTTTTGGGTTGTTGTGTTTTCGTTTTCATTTGTTTCTATGCATATTTTGATTTCTTTTTTTATTTCTTCTGTGATTTGTTCGTTATTCAGCAGCATGTCATTCAGCCTCCATATGTTGGAATTTTTAATAGTTTTTCTCCTGTAATTGAGATCTAATCTTACTGCATTGTGATAAGAAAAGGTGCTTGGAATGATTTCAATTTTTTTGAATTTACCAAGGCTAGATTTATGGCCCAGGATGTGATGTATCCTGGAGAAGGTTCCATGTGTGCTTGAGAAAAAGGTGAAATTCATTGTTTTGGGGTGAAATGTCATATAGATATCAATTAGGTCTAACTGGTCTATTATATCATTTAAAGTTTGTATTTCCTTGTTAATTTTCCATTTAGTTGACCTATCCATAGGTGTGAGTGGGATATTAAAGTCTCCCACTATTATTGTGTTATTGTTAATTTCTCCTTTCATACTTGTTAGCATTTGTCTTACATAGTGTGGTGCTCCTAGGTTGGGTGCATATATATTTATAATTGTTATATCTTCTTCTAGGGTTGATCCTTTGATCATTATGTAGTATCCTTCTTTGTCTCTTTTCACAGCCTTTGTTTTAAAGTCTATTTTATCTGATATGAGTATTGCTACTCCCGCTTTCTTTTGGACTCTATTTGCATGGAATATCTTTTTCCAGCCCTTCACTTTCAGTCTGTATGTGTCCCTTGGTTTGAGGTGGGTCTCTTGTAGACAACATATATAGGGGTCTTATTTTTGTATCCATTCAGCCAGTCTTTGTCTTTTGGTTGGGGCATTCAACCCATTTACATTTAAGGTAATTATTGATAAGTATGATCCCATTGCCATTTACTTTGTTGTTTTGGGTTCAAGTTTATAAACCTTTTCTGTGTTTCCTGTGTAGAGAAGATCCTTTAGCATTTGTTGAAGAGCTGGTTTGGTGGTGCTGAATTCTCTCAGCTTTTGCTTGTCTGTAAAGCTTTTGATTTCTCCTTCATATTTGAATGAGATCCTTGCTGGGTACAGGAATCTGGGTTGTAGGTTTTTCTCTTTCATCACCATGAGTATGTCCTGCCATTCCCTTCTGGCCTGAAGAGTTTCTATTGAAAGATCAGCTGGTACCCTTATGGGAATCCCCTTGTGTGTTATTTGTTGTTTTTCCCTTGCTACTTTTAATATTTTTTCTTTGTGTTTGATCTTTGTTAATTTGATTAATATGTGTCTTGGGGTGTTTTGCCTTGAGTTTATCCTGTTTGAGACTCTCTGGGTTTCTTGGACTTGGGTGATTATTTCCTTCCCCATTTTAGGGAAGTTTTCAACTATTATCTCCTCAAGTATTTTCTCCTGGTCTTTCTTTTTGTCTTCTTCTTCTGGAACTCCTATGACTCGAATATTGGGGCACTTAACATTGTCCCAGAGGTCTCTGAGAGTGTCCTAATTTCTTTTAATTTGTTTTTCTTTTTTCCTCTCTGTTTCATTTATTTCTACCATTCTATCTTTTACTTCACTTATCCCATCTTCTGCCTCTGTTATTCTACTGTTGGTTCCCTCCAGAATGTTTTTTATCTCGTTTATTGCATTATTCATTATATATTGACTCTTTATTTCTTCTAGGTCCTTGTTAAACCTTTCTTGCATCTTCTCAGTCCTTGACTCCAGGCTATTTATCTGTAACTCCATTTTGTTTTCAAGATTTTGGATCATTTTCACTATCTTTATTGGGAATTCTTTATCAGGTAGATTCCCTATCTCTTCCTCTTTTGTTTGGTTTGGTGGGCATTTATCCTGTTCCTTTACCTGCTGGGTATTTCTCTGCCTCTTCATCTTATTTATATTGCTGTGTTTGGGGTGGCCTTTCTGTATTCTGGCAGTTTGTGGAGTTCTCTTCATTGTAGAGTTTCCTTGCTGTGGGTGGGATTGGACAGGTGGCTTGTCAAGGTTTCCTGGTTAGGGAAGTTTGTGTCGGTGTTCTGGTGGGTGGAGCTGGATTTCTTCTTTCTGGAGTGCAATGAAGTGTCCAGTAATGAATTATGAGATGTCAGTGGGTTTGGAGTGTCTTTGGGCAGCCTGTTGAAGCTCAGGGCTATGTTCCTGCATTGCTGGAGAATTTGCATGGTATGTCTTGCTCTGGAGCTTGTTGGCCCTTGGGTGGAGCTTGGTTTCAGTGTAGGTATGGAGGCTTTTGGATGAACTCTTGTCGATTAATGTTCCCTGGAGTCAGGAGTTCTCTGGTGTTCTCAGGATTTGGACTTAAGCCTCCTGCCTCTGGTTTTCAGTCTTATTCTTACAGTAGCCTCAAGACTTCTCCATCTCCTTTCAAAGACAATGGGCTGCTTTCTTGGGTGCCTGATGTCCTCTGCCAGCATCCAGAAGTTGTTTTCTGGAATTTACTCAGCGTTCAAAAGTTCTTTTGATGAATTTGTGGGGGAGAAAGTTGTCTCCCCGTCCTATTCCTCTGCCATCTTAGGACCGTGCCCTCACATCCATGTTTAGTTAGGGCTTCTCTGATAGCTCAGTTGGTAAAGAATCCGCCTGCAATTCAGGAGACCCTGGTTCGATTCCTGAGTTGGGAAGATCCGCTGGAGAAGGGATAGGCTATCCACTCCAGTATTCTTGGGCTTCCCTCGTGGCTCAGCTGGTAAAGAATCTGCCTGCAACGCGGGAGACCTGGGTTTGATCCCTGGGTTGGGAAGATGCCCTGGAGAAGGGAAAGGCTACCCACTCTAGTGTTCTGGCCTTGAGAATTGCATGGACTAAAATCCATGGGGTCATGAGGAGTCCGACAGACTGAGCAACTTTCACTTTCACTTATGTTTAGTTAACAAAGTAACTATCACACTATGTCTCACAACAGGATGAGTACCTGAACAATAGGCTCTTGCAACATAATGTATATGTTATTTTGCCTCTGGGCAATGAGATTTTTGAGGGCTAATGTTTAGTTATTTTTTATACTAATCTGTTTTACTTTACTTTTTTTCACAAATATAATCAGAAATAAATATTTTCATATGTGGACAAAATAGAAACCATGTAATATACCTGGAAGTCATTTGAATGTCCATGGATTTCTTTTGAAGCCTACAGAGAAGAGATGTGCTCCCACTTCAGCATCAGAGACCAGGAAAGTGAGAATTTATGTCCACTTTTTTTTCCCTAACCCCAAATTATGAAAAATTTCAAGTGCAGGAAATAGATAGTACTTAGAATCAATAAAGCTGGGATCAAGTACAATGTTGAGAATCACTTATGAGTTTTTCTAGACTTCTCTCCTCATTTGAGAAATGGAGACATAATAATACCTAATATAAAGTTGTTGTAAAGAATAATCACAATAACATTTGTGAAAACATATAGTGCAGTGCTAGAAGGAAAATAATGGCCAACATTTATTGAGTATTTACAATTTCCAGAAATCGTAGAGCACAACTTCTGGGTGCTTTATATCTTTGCTACTGACAATATGGTACAGCACAGGGATCACCAGGGGACATGTTAGACAAGTGGATTCTCAGGCCCTGCCCAGACCTACTGAATCAGAATTCAGGAGGAGAAGGGGACGACAGAGAACGAGATGGTTGGAAGCATCACCGACTCAATGGTCGTGAGTTTGGGCAGGCTCCAGGAGGTGGTGGGGGACAGGGAGGCCTGGTGTGCTGCAGTCCATGGGGTCGCAAAGAGTCGGACATGACTGAGTGACTGAACAACAGTGATTTGTGAGCATATGAAAGTTTGAAAGTACAGCTCCATCTGTTATTGAATCCTTACCTTTAAACCAGAAAGAAGATGTTAAACATTCTCATTTTACAGGTAAAGAAACTGAATCTCAGGGTAATTTGCTCAAGGTTAGTAAAACCAAACTGCTTCCAAATGGTCTATGTCCAGAGCCCACAGGCTTAACCACTTTGGTTTACTGTCCCTCCTAGCAGGTGTCTGACCAAAACTGTTGAAATCAACTATAATTCCACAGCTCTTCCTGTCTGATACAGCACTGCCCTCCCAGGTTTAAGAATGGTCTGGGCCTCATTTCCCAGCTGCAAAGAAGAAAATGGGAGAAAATAATATTGTAAAGCCCTTTGGGTACTGAGGCAAAATAGATTTAGAACAAGTCTTTGTAATATTTTATACTATTTTTCTCTTACCTTTTATTATTACCAAATGTGATTTCCTATGTTAGTACTGATCTAAATATCTATATGCACTGTTCTTCTCCTCTTCTTAAATGGTCTTGCCCACTGGGAGACACATCTTGACAGGAACTCACATGATCAGTGAAGTATATTTGGTATATTCAATCTCTAAGTAAAACCAAAGGTGTTCAAGAAATATTTTATTTAAATGGCAAGTTTAAGGTAGTCGTTTTGAATCTTTGATTGCTAATAACTAACAGTTTTGTATCACCTTACATATTGTTTTTTATATATATTATGTACCATAATCCTAACAATAACTCTGGAAGTAGGTATATTATTCCAGACATATAGAAAAGATAATAAGGCTTTGCTAGTAAGTCATAGGGAGAAGGCAATGGCATCCCACTCCAGTACTCTTGCCTGGAAAATCCCATGGATGGAGGAGCCTGGTAGGCTGCAGTCCATGGGGTCGCTAAGAGTTGGACACGACTGAGTGACTTCCCTTTCACTTTTCACTTTCCTGCATTGGAGAAGGAAATGGCAACCCACTCCAGTGTTCTTGCCTGGAGAGTCCCAGGGACAGGGGAGCCTGGTGGGCTGCCATCTCTGGGGTTGCACAGAGTCGGACACAACTGAAGTGACTTAGCATAGGATAGTAAGTCACAGAACGGAGGCTTGAACCTATGTTCAGAATACACTAAATTTATCATATACATTATGATAAAACATTGCATGTTATTATAAAACAGCATTCCCCATGATTATCTGTTAGATTCCAATCCCAATATTTATGACCAACTGGGGAAGACCAGCCCAAAATGCGGAATTCTAGATTTTAATTATATTTAAAGAAACATGCCAAATTCAGACTTAATTGAAGAAAGTAGGGAAAACCACTAGACCATTCAGGTATGACCTAAATCAAATCCTTTATGATTATGCAGTAGAAGTGACAAACAGATTCAAGGGATTAGATCTGACAGACAGAATGCCTGATGAACTATGGGGGGGAGGTTCGTGACATTCTACAGGAGGCAGTGATCAAGACCATCCCCAAGAAAAAGAAATGCAAAAAGGCAAAATGATTGTCTGAGGAGGACTTACAAATAACTGAGAAAAGAAGAGAAGCTAAAAAAATGGAGAAAAGGAAAGATATATCCATTTGAATGCAGAGTTCCAAAGAATAGCAAAGAGAGATAAAAAAAAAAAAAAAAAAAGCCTTCCTCAGTGATCAATGCAAAGGAATAGAAGAAAACAATAGAATGAGAAAGACTAGAGATCTCTTCAAGAAAATTAGGGATACCAAGGGAAAGTTTCATGCAAAGATGGGCACAATAAAGGACAGAAATGGTATGGACCTAACAGAAGCAGAAGATCTGAAGAAGAGGTGGCAAGAATACATGGAAGAACTATACAAAAAAGATCTTCATGACCCAGATAACCATGATTGTGTGATCACTCACCTACAGCCAGATATCCTGGAAGGCAAAGTCAAGTGGGCCTTAGGAAGCATCACTACAAACAAAGCTAGTGGAGGTGATGGAATTCCACTTGAGCTATTTCAAATCCTAAAAGATGATGCTGTGAAAGTGCTGCACTCAATATGCTAGCAAATTTAGAAAACTCAGCAGTGGCTACAGGACTGGAAAAGGTCAGTTTTCATTCCAATTCCAAAGAAAGGCAATGCCAAACAATGTTCAAACTATCACACAATTGCACTCATTTCACGCTAGCAAAGTAATGCTCAAAATTCTCCAAGCCAGGTTTCAACAGTACCTGAACCATGAACTTCCAGGTGTTCAAGCTGGATTTAGAAAGGGCAGAGAAACCAGATATCAAATTGACAACATCCGCTGGATCACTGAAAAAGCAAGAGAATTCCAGAAAAACATCTACTTCTGCTTTATTGACTATGCCAAAGCCTTTGACTGTGTGGATCATAACAAACTGTGGAAAATTTTTAAAGAGATGGGAGTACCAGACCACCTGACCTACCGCCTGAGAAATCTGTATGCAGGTCAAGAAGCAACAGTTAGAACCGGACATGGAACAACAGACTGGTTCCAAATAGGGAACAGAGTATGTCAAGGCTGTATATTGTCACCCTGCTTATTTAACTTATATGCAGAGTGCATCATGCAAAATGCTGGGCTGGATGAAGCACAAGCTGGAATCAAGACTGCTGGGAGAAATATCAATAACCTCAGATATGCAGATGACACCATTATGGCAGAAAGTGAAGAACTAAAGAGCCTCTTGATGAAAGTGAAAGAGGAGAGTGAAAAAGTTGGCTTGAAGCTCAACATTCAGAAAACTAAAATGGCATCCGGTCCAATCAGTTCATGGCAAATAGATGGGGAAATAATGGAAATAGTGATAGACTTTATTTACTTGAGCTCCAAAATCACTGCAGATGGTGACTGCAGCCATGAAATTAAAAGACGCTTGCTCCTGGGAAGAAATGCTATGACCAACCTAGATAGCATTTTAAAAAGTAGAGACATTACTTTGCCAACAAAGGTCCGTCGAATCAAAGCTATGGGTTTTCCAGGAGTCATGTATGGATGTGAGAGCTGGACTATAAAGAAAGCTGAGCGCCGAAGAATTGATGCTTTTGAACTGTGGGGTTGGAGAAGACTCTTGAGAGTCCCTGGGACTGCAAGGAGGTCCAACCAGTTCGTCCTGAAGGAAATCAGTCCTGAATATTCATTGGAAGGACTGATGCTGCAGCTAAAACTCCAATACTTTGGCCACCTGATGCGAAGAACTGGCTCATTGGAAAAGATCCTGATGCTGGGAAAGATAGAAGGCAGGAGGAGAAGGGGATGACAGAGGATGAGATGGTGGATGGCATCACTGACTTGATAGACATGAGTTTGAGCAAGCTGCTGGAGTTGGTGATGGACAAGGAAGCCTAGAGCACTGCAGTCCATGGGGTCACACAGAGTCGGATATGACTGAGTGACTGGACTGAATGAACTGAAAGGAACATAGATTTTTTTGTGGTTGTTGTTGTTGTTACATGAGAGTAATATGCCCCCTGCTAGAGAGATAAATATTGTCCCTCCATTTCTTTTTAAATCATTAATTTGCATAGCTAATTCTTTTTTCATAAATTTTGCAGCAAAAAAAAAAAAAATGTCATTAGTGAAAGCAACTGGCACATGGGAGAAATTGAGTAAAAATCATTTTAAATGGCATTCAAAACCTTCAGTTCTGTACTTGTCCAATCTATCACAAATTTTATTTCTGAAATTAAATACAATAAAATCCTTTTTGACATTACTTCAGAGGGAAAAAACTACTGCATATTAAATGGACTAAGAATATTCAGATACATTTGGCTACCCGTAACTATATCTCTTTTGTGTTAGTATATGATACACAGTATAGGTGGAAATCAATGACATTAGCAATGATGATCTACCATGTTGGTCATTCCTTTTATTAATGCTGATATCTTATCAAATCGATACAAGAAAAAAAAAAAAAGAATTCTGCCCCTAAATAGTAATTTCTATTATTTTGAAAGGCACACTAAGCTTCTGCAGGATGCCCAGGGTGGTATCCCTCTTTTGTCAGCTGGCCATAAATAAAAACAACCATTTCTAAAATAATTCTCCAGGATAATAGAACTCTGGATAATTACCTGCATAGAATAATGACTTATATGGACAGTGGGATGAGTATACCCTTCTTGTTCTAGTCAATGGAGAGTAGGTGGCAAAAGAAAAAAATCTATCTGATCTGGTAAAGAGTAGAACCCATGAGTTGCTCTTCTCTGCTGCTAATTTCAAAGATTACTGATGCTCACTTAGGGCGAGGTCCTATTTATTGATCTCAATAAGTTAAGCAAAGAACAAAAGGGGAGAAAGAACAGTGACAAATCCAGAGAAGAATCATAAGAATAAATATCTACTGAGGATTTACTATTGGCCAGGCTTTATAAATGCCAATAATAATAATAAAAACAACCAGCATCGACTAAACACTTGTGCTAGTCACTATTATGTATGCTTCCATATATTAACTTATTTAACTCTCACAACAATTTTACAAAATAGTAACTGTGATTATCCTCATTTAATTATTCAGAAATCAGAAGCACAGATAGGTTAAGAAACTTTCCCAAGGCTACACTGCCAGTAGGTAGCTGGCTTGAATCCAGGTAGTTATGGAATCTGTGCTCATAACCTCTCTACAACTATCTCACATAATCCCTACAACACACCCCATGATTGTTATAATTTCATTATTATTCACATTAAAAAAACAAACAACTATATCTTAGAGAGGGAAAGTGCCTTCTTCAAGGTCCCTCACTGGCAAATGAGAAAAACTAGGACTTAATCTCAGTCCCAGCTGGCACCAAGCATCAGAACATAACCACCTGACAATTCCATCATTACACTGAGAAATTAAAATCTTATAATCTATTGCCACATTAAGTGATCTAAGCACAGTGGTCAAAAGCAGAATGTAATAGGGAAGAAAAAAATCTGAAATTCATTACTTGTAATTAGAAAAGACTAGTGATTACAGCCTGTGATCTTCTAAGCAAAAGCTTTACCGCTGGGCTTCTTCAGAGATCTGGTAAAGGAAATGTGTAATCAAAGGAAGTGCTTCTCACTTAGAACCAATGCCTGGCATCCCTAAAAACTGTTATTTACTCCAGAAACTAATATTCTCAGCCTTCATCAGAAATTTCGGTGGAAGTGGGCAGATGACACCGAGGAGGAGATGGGGCACAGAAACAACAATACACCTGAAACAAAGCCAGGTTTTACAAACATGTATTACATCTGGGTGTTCGTACAAGAGAAAGACCAAGGGAGTCAATAGTAACCTCCGAAAAGCTTGTTTGAGATAAAGGAGAACTAGAAGATGTTAAAAAAAAAAATGAGAAGAAAATTCACCATGAATAGTTAAATATGGGTGATTTTCTCCCTCTACTTTCTAATATTTTTCTGAAATTTCTGTTTTTTTATAATAAGCATAATTATTTAAAAAATAAAAACAAATTTCCAAACTTAAAAAATGATCTGGTTATAACTTTAAGATTAAAAAAAAAAAAAGTCCAGTTATGTAATGGAATTCTTTTACTGATCAACATGGTACCCTAAAGGGAGTTGTTCATAGGTGCCTAAATTGCTCTTAAAGTAAATAAATGTATCACTGGTTATAAATTTCTAAGTAGGTCATGCTTAGGGTCGCAGTAGAAGTTTCGCTGAAGAAAAATAAGATGAAGATGCCACTGGAAAGTAAGATTAGAAAACAGAGAGGGTAGATATTTAACTATCTTTCAAATGAAAACAGTAAAGTGAGTCTCTACAATAGACCACCTTATATGTACTTTTCCCAAAAAGCCTCTCCCAGAAGACACTTAAGTTTACCATCAAGTGATTTTGATATAATTCTTATCCTTAGAGATGAAGTGTGACTAGTATGTACTCTATATTATGTGTCATCCAGACAGTTTTCTTTACTTAATTATCTAATAATTTCACTTAATTATCTGACGTTTTTTAAAAAAACCTCATCTCTTCAAACTTTATATCTATATTCCATTTCAGATGAAATACAGTAGTCTTAAATTTACCTGTTGACAGATAATCGACAGATAAATAAGTGATATATAATTATGAATAATTCCTCCATAGCACCCTCCCCCCAGCAAAAGCTTAAACCTATTAATTGCTATTTAAAAGAACTACAAAAAGAATGTTTTTAAAATGAAGGTGAACAGACTTTAAATTAGATATTATCTGGTATTGGGTTCTCATACGCAACATTAGCACAGGCTAAGATCTATCAGCATTTTTAGTTGCATAATTTAAAAGGAAATTCAGACCCAGTAAAGTTAATTTCCTTGGATCCCACACCAAGGTCATGCTGGAGTGAAAACAAAAACATGGGTATTTTCTGAACACATTTATGGAAAAATTGACTGTATCTGGAGGGCAATTCCCACCCCACCCCCACCCCTGCAATCCCTGGGAATCCACAAGCCTGGCAACTCTCTTCCAACTATAATTAATTTTACACACTACTTAGAATGATTGCATTCTCCATTCAGTATGGAATTAGAGCCAAAAGATTAGAAAATCTTTCCCATTGTTTTTCTTTGCAAAATTTAGGGAAAGAACTTCATTGGTAAAACTGTTTGCATATGAGGGGTTCCTTCACTCAACCTCCTACAACACAGTGGCTGGGAGTTTGGAAAATCCTGGGTTTGGAGAAATTGAAAAGAGAAGACAAAGGAATCTTGTTTTGGTCATAGTTGCATTATGTCAAGACTTCTCTTAACAATAAGGCCAAAACATCACACACATAGGAATTAGCAGGAAATCTACTTCTGGTCTATCTGCCCAATTTCCCAATCCTGATAGGAAGATCCTAAGGGTTAAAAACCTTGTTTTGTTTTCTTTATATCCTCAGTCTCTACTCAGGGAGTAAAAGGAACACTATTAACATCTTCAGGTCAAATTATTAAAGTAGTTACATACATGAATAATATAAATCATGTAGCATAACATAAAATAAAAATTATATAAAATACTAAACAAATGCATTGTTTATAAGCATTTATAAGTATTATAGGGAAGCCACTATCATAGAGTGGAAAGGCTATTAGCCTATGCAATGCTTGAATCTCAGTCTGCAATTTATCAGTTGTGGGATCCTTGGCAAATTCCTTAACCTCTATGATGATAGAATGTCTCCATCATCATGTTGGGGGATATATAATGAGGATATATAAAAATTTGTCCTGTAAGTAGCATCTGATCTAAGGACAGAAGAGACTTACAGATCTGAAGATGAATTGCAAGATACATCTAAATAAAGGCATGATGTTTGATATATGGGTATAATAACTATACTCATAGGATTATTTTGAGAAATAAATGCAATAATGTATGTGAGAAGGTTTGCTGCTGCTGCTGCTGCTGCTGCGTCACTTCAGTCGTGTCCTACTCTGTGCGACCCCATAGACGGCAGCCCACCAGGCTCCCCTGTCCCTGGAATTCTCCAGGCAAGAACACTGGAGTGGGTTTCCATTTCTGCCTCCAATGCATGAGAAGGTTTAATAGACACTAAAACAAGTTTTGAAGATTCCATACTATAAACTCACTTTCACTAGGCCAGGTTTTATTTTTATTGTTGCTGCATCATTTGACTAAAACAGTTGCTATGTCATTCCAATAACAGGTAGCATTGGAACAGTCACACTCAAGATGTATAAATCCCAATATAATTCAGGTAATTATTCCTGTGCCCCCTGAGGAGGAGTAAGTGATTGTCTCCACTCCTGCCTTCTACCTGTAATATCCAAGAATGCAGCATCATACTTGGGTGACTTTCACCACAAATAACAACAGAGTAGGAATCTCTGTCTTATCAAAGAAAACACAAACTCAGAATCTATGCTTGACTGAAATAAATTTTTCTTGGTCCATTTCATCATAAAGTCCCTTTCATCCCGAATTATTTTGTGTCACCTCTACCATAAAGAGCTTAGAGAATGAATGTTATGAGCCTGGAAAGCTTGTAGAATATTAACAAGGGAAAGTTAGCAGATAACATACTAGATGCAATGAAACCAAGTTCTTCTAAAAAGAACTGTGCATGACCACAGCATGGGATTTCTTTCTTCCAATTATATGGGATTGTTTTACATTTTCTTCACTTTCCCTAAGCAAGCCTAAGGACGTGTTGGATACACAGTGTGAATCTATCAAATTCCAAAAGATCTAGTTGCAGATGAGCAGAAAAGTGAGTATGATGGATCTGTGATCTCAGCTCACAGCTTTCAAGAATATAAATAGGGGACCACTTTGTTTGATCTTATTAAACGGAAAAGCAGGGGATAGCCTAATTGTGGAGGGTAAATGCTTGTGCCTTAAATAACCATAAAACAACAATCTGTGTCAGTTCACGGCAGACAGAAACCAGATTAATTTTGGAACACAGCATGGTAGAAAAGAATCCATTAATTCTCAAGACTCTTAGGCCCCGAAAGACTGCTGATGCCAATTTTCCTGTACTGCAATCCTCCCCTCCCCCCAGCTTGGGCAGCAGTATATAAATGCCAGCTATTTACATGTTGTGGATGAAGTTTGTGGCTGAGAAGTAGGAAGTTAGTATTGGGAGCAAAGGGACCTAGAGGTCTTCAATGGCTCTGACTCCTAGTGTGCATTTAAATCCAAATTCTGCATGCTGGTAGCTAACCTGAATAATAAGGGTCATTCCAGCTTGAGGGTTTGGGGTTCCACTCAGAAGTATTATCAATGGGTTAAAAAACAAAACCATCTTTAATGACTGGCAGCTCTATGAAAAAAAAAAACAAACCCAAACTAAACTAAAAAATTGACCACTAAATGGCATTAGGGTTTCCCAGGTAGCTCAGTGGTGAAAAATCTGCCTGCCAATACAGGAGACATAGGAGAAGTGGGTTCGATCCCTGGGGTCAGGAAGATCCCTGGAGGAGGAAATGGCAACCCACTCCAGTATTCTTGCCTAGGAAATCCCATGGACAGAGGAGCCTGGCGGACTACAGTCCATGGGATCACGAAGAATTGGACACAACTAAAGCAACTGAGCCGGACATGACTGAGCGACGGGGAGGCCTGGCGTGCTGCGATTGATGGGGTCGCAAAGAGTCACTCAGTCGTGTCCAACTCTCTACGACCCCGTGAACTGTAACCCACCAGGCCAGTCCATCCATGGGATTCTCCATGGCAAGAATACTGGAGTGGGTTGCCATTTCCTTCTCCAGGGGATCTTCCCGACCCAGGGATTGAACCCGGGTCTCCCGCATTGTAGGCAGCCGCTTTACCATCTGAGCCACCAGGGAAGTCCTCTTTCAGTAAAGCAACTGAGCAGGACACGACTGAGCGACAGGGAGGCCTGGCGTGCTGCGATTCATGGGGTCGCAAAGAGTCGGACTGAGCGACTGAAATGAACTGAACTGAACTGAACTGAAAGCAGTTGAGCCGGACACGACTGAGCGACTTCTCTTTCACTTTTCACTTTCATGCATTGAAGAAGGAAATGGCAACCCACTCCAGTGTTCTTGCCTGGAGAATCCCACGGATGGGGGAGCCTGGTAGGCTGCCCTCTATGGGGTTGCAGAGAGTCGGACACGACTGAAGCGACTTAGCAGCAGCAGCAGCAAAGCAACGCAGCACATTCACATTAAGTATGCCTTACTTTCATGATTAATTAACCCTGCCAAATAAAGAACTACAAAACAGCAGCAAAAATATAAAACATTTCTTTTTCACTCATGTACTTGCTGGGATTCAACTGATGTAGGCTGGGCTCTAAACTTTGGGTTGTATCTGCGTCTGGTCTGTGTCTAGGTTCAGGTTCTCTCACCCTCCCTGGACCAGGGCTCAAGACAAGCACAAGTATGTTTCAAGCCCTTGCTTATGTCACAGCTGCTTTTGGTCAAAGCAAGGCGCAAAGAACACGCTTTAGGACAAACCTAAAGCCAAGGGACAGAGAAACATACTTTGTTCACCCTAATGCCCTGGTGAGGATATGAATAAATCTAATACCAGCATATCAGGAAAATGAAGCATTGCAACCAACAATTCAATCTGCAACACCACAGATGTCAAAAGGGTAATGAACTATTTATGTCCATACTAGGCCCTTATATATCAGGAAAACCCTACACCAAAATAAGAAAGGACTTAATAATCCTCAGAACTAGAAAGAAATTTAGCCTGACAGCCTCAATTCACAGATGAGGAAACTGAACTCTGAAGAAGCCTCTTCCCCAGTCATGTGACTGTTTAGTGACCTTCCCAGTTCGAGCCAATTCACCTTCCAATAAACAAAAGGGAGGACACACCAGAGGAAAGGGAGAAGCAATCTCCCCATGCACAAGGGAGTCAGTTCCAATATAAAAGCTTTCCTAAAGATTAAATTTTTTAATAAAATTGAAGTTTTTCACTGAAACACAAAAGTCTTAAGCCTCCTGGAAATTTTTATGTAGAATATTATATTGACAACTGTAAAACTCACAACTTTCATAACCAGCCACAATGCCCAATTTAACAAAAATAATGTCATCTGTATAGTCTATAATTTTTATCCTTCCTCAGATAGAACCAGAAATACCATAAATCGTTGCCAAAGTTGCTCTAGTCTCTTATTCTTCCTGATGATACCACCCAATTTGTCCTTACAAGTCTCTAATGCTTCAGTCTTCACTCACTAGATTCACACCAAGAGGCTCATCCTCATGACACCCAAAACTACCTCATGTTCTTTTTTTTCTCTACATCTTATTTTTGATCTTCACAAAAGTACTTTTTCACTATCATGTGTTCCTCTCTCTCTTTTTTTTTTTTAAAGTTTTGAAGAGATAAATGATTTATCCTTACAGTTGAACACCAGGGCCTAGCCTGGGTCAAGCACAAAGCCAGAGAAATAAATGAATGAAACTGAATGTTAAACTATTAAGACTGCACAGAGGTATACTGACTGTCCCAACCAAATAAACCCTGCTGCTGCTGCTGCTAAGTCGCTTCAGTCGTGTCCGACTCTGTGTAGCCCCATTAGACGGCAGTCCACCAGGCTCCCCCGTCCCTGGGATTCTCCAGGCAAGAACACTGGAGTGGGTTGCCATTTCCTTCTCCAATGCATGAAAGTGAAAAGTGAAAGGGAAGTCGCTCAGTCGTGTCCGACTCTTAGCGACCCCATGGACTACAGCCTACCAGGCTCCTTCATCCATGGGATTTTCCAGGCAAGAGTACTCTAGAACAAAGCTAATCTTTCCTATGCATAATAATGTCCTTCTGGGTTAATAGGTATAAATAAGCTCTCACAAAAATGAACTCAAAGACCTGTCACATTTAGAAAATAAAATCTTGCATTTCTTCTGCAAGTAGAAAAAAGGAGGCTGGGGTATAGTAAGAGACAGTCCAAAATCCCTCAGTTCTTCAAATATTTAACAGTATGTCCATCAGAGGAAAGAAAAGTTGTATTTGGTAGAGCTCCAGAAAACAGAACTAGGACAAGTAGGTGAAGTTAGGGAGAGAAATTATTTATGTTCAAAATATGGAATAACTGGGTAACAATTAGAGCTATCTAAAAATGGACCAGGCTGCCTCATGTGGCACCAAGTTCCAGGTCACCAGTAGCATCTGAGGAGAAGCAAAGTGACAACTTATCAGGGATGGCATTTAGGGGATTCTTTCTGGAGAGGCAGGGGTAAGAGAAGATGATGCTGTGAGGTGATTTTGACTCTGTAGTTCTGTTTCACACCCTTTCACCCCCTCCTAGCTTCTGTAAGGCCTTCTGGTAGGCAATAATAGTGAAGCAGTAAAGAAGGAGAGCTAGGACAATAAAACCTAGGTTCAAATACCACCACTACCACTTTTTAGTTGAATTACCTTGAATGAATCACTTAATATTTTTGAGTCTCCACTTCCTTGTCTGTAAAACAGTTTTCTACTACTACCTGTTATGAAGAATAAATGAGATATTATATGTGAGGTGCTTCAAATAGTGCCTGGCAAACACTAAGTCCTCAACAGATACTAGTTGTTACAATGATTATTATGACTCAAAGTAGGAGAAAATTAGAGGAGCTAGAGCGATATTGTAAAGGATGCCATCATAATTTAACTATTAACTCTGGCTATTCAGGACCACATAGTGGGAAGGTTGGTATAGACAGACAAAGGGCTAAGGACCCATCCTGGTAGCTCCATTAGCATGCAAGGTTGAATGGTCAAGTGTCATAAACAATCATGGGATTTGGAAACCTTTGTGTTTTTCAGAGCACTCATTAACTCATTGCCAACACCAGGGTATACTGTGACTCTCCCCACTTTGCTATGGTTTCTACTGTCAAATTGACCAAATTTCCCTGGAAATATTTATCTAGCTGCCCACTTTCACCCTTAATTTTTAAACCAGAAATGGATAAAATAGTGTATTCACTGGCACATGTTGAGAACAGAACCTTACAAATAACAAGGAATAAAGAAAATAATATCCACTTTTTCGCAACAGGTTTGCCGCCAGGACACAGGTGTCGTGAAAACTACCATTAAACCTAAGCCAAAATGGGAAAGGAGAAGACCCACATCAACATCATTGTCATTGGGCATGTAGATTCAGGGAAGTCTACCACGACTGGCCATCTGATCTACAAATGTGGCGGGATTGACAAGAGAACAATTGAAAAGTTCGAGAAGGAGGCTGCCGAGATGGGAAAGGGCTCCTTCAAATATGCCTGGGTCTTGGACAAACTTAAAGCTGAACGTGAGCGTGGTATCACCATTGATATCTCCCTGTGGAAATTTGAGACCAGCAAGTACTATGTTACCATCATTGATGCCCCAGGACACAGAGACTTCCTCAAAAACATGATTACAGGCACATCCCAGGCTGACTGCTGTCCTGAATGTTGCTGCTGGTGTTGGTGAATTTGAAGCCGGTATCTCCAAGAACGGGCAGACCTGTGAGCATGCCCTTCTGGCTTACACCCTGGGTGTGAAACAACTAATTGTTGGCGTTAACAAAATGGATTCCACTGAGCCACCCTATAGCCAGAAGAGATACAAAGAAATTGTTAAGAAGTCAGCACCTACATTAAGAAAATTGGCTACAACCCCGACACAGTAGCATTTGTGCCAATTTCTGGCTGGAATGGTGACAACATGCTAGAGCCAAGTGCTAATATGCCATGGTTCAAGGGATGGAAAGTCACCCGTAAGGACGGCAATGCCAGTGGAACCACCCTGCTTGAAGCTCTGGATTGCATCCTGCCACCAACTTGCCCAACTGACAAACCCTTGTGTGTGCCTCTCCAGGATGTCTATAAAATTGGTGGTATTGGTACTGTCCCTGTGGGTCATGTGGAGACTGGTGTTCTCAAACCTGGCATGGTGGTCACCTTTGCTCCAGTCAATGTAACAACTGAAGTGAAGTCTGTAGAAATGCACCATGAAGCATTGAGTGAAGCCCTTCCTGGGGACAATGTGGGCTTCAATGTCAAGAACGTGTCTATCAAAGATGTCCATCGTGGCAATGTGGCTGGTGACAGCAACAATGATCCACCCATGGAAGCTGCTGGCTTCACAGCTCAGGTGATTATTTTGAACCATCCAGGCCAAATCAGTGCTGGATATGCACCTGTGCTGGATTGTCACACAGCTCATATTGCTTGCAAGTTTGCTGAGCTGAAGAAGAAGATTGATCGTCGTTCTGGGAAAAAGCTGGAAGATGGCCCTAAATTCTTGAAATCTGGTGATGCTGCCATCGTTGATATAGTTTCTGCCAAGCCCATGTGGTGTCGAGAGCTTCTCTGATTATCCTCCCCTGGGCCGTTTTGCTGTGTGTGACATGAGACAGACAGTTGCTGTGGGTGTCATCAAAGCAGTGGACAAGAAGGCAGCTGGAGCTGGCAAGGTCACCAAGTCTGCCCAGAAAGCTCAGAAGGCTAAATGAATATTATCCCCAATACCTGCCACCCCAGTCTTAATCAGTGGTGGAAGAACGGTCTCAGAACTGTTTGTCTCAATTGGCCATTTAAGTTTAATAGTAAAAGACTGGTTAATGATAACAATGCATCGTAAAACCTTCGGAAGGAAAGGAGAATGTTTTTGTGGACCATATGTTTTGTGTGTGGCAGTTTAAGTTATTAGTTTTTAAAATCAGTACTTTTTAATGAAAACAACTTGACCAAAAATCTGTCACAGAATTTGAGACCCATTAAAAAAAGTTAATGAGAAAAAAAAAAGAAAAAGAAAATAATATCCAGTAGATTCTTTCTGGGCTTCCCAGGTGGTGCTAGTGGTAAAAAACCAGCCTGCCAATACAGGAGACGTAAGAGTCGCAGGTTGGATTCCTGGGTCGGGAAAATCCCCTGGAGGAGGGTACAGCAACCCACTCCAGTATTCTTGTCTGGAGAATCCCACAGAGAAGCCTAGCAGGCTATGGTCCATAGTGTCGCAAAGAGTCAGGCACAACTCAAGTGACTTAGCACGCATGCAGATTCTTTCTGAGCTGCTTCTTGGTATGTAGGCACACTTTAATTGCCTCTCTGTGAGCCCTTTTGCCCTACATTTTCTATTTCATCCCACTGAGACATCTGAAGCACACTCTTCCTCCTGTCTTCCCAATCCCAACCCACCTCGGCTTTGAAAGGTTCATTTCCTACATCGTCAGCCCACAGCCCCAGCCTGACCTTTCCCATCATATCAGTCAATTACGCACTCCACTGCTACGCTGCATTGACTCGTTCAACGTTTTGGTCTGAGCTCCTCGGGGAAAAGACCTTGTCATTTCTACTTTCACTTTGCAAGGTACCACGTGTATTCCCAGAACTGTATAAATAATAAGATCAAGTTAAAGGTGATTCTCTATGTGTTCAAGTTACTAAATGAAAAATGGCACCTTCTATTTCTGATCTTAATGCCCTCACCCACTAACACTCATTTTATTTTCATATTTGGCGAAGAAAAGAAATGTCTTATTTTCATTTAAATTTACGCTAATGATCTTTTGAAATGAGTGAGGGCTACCCTTGAGTTTAAATTTAAACACAAGTTCATCATGAAAAATTTCAAAAGCCTATTTCTCCCTCCAGTAACAAAGTACTTTACACAGTATTTTCTTTACCAACATATAATATGCATGCCTGCTAAGTTACTTCAGTTGTGTCCCACTCTTTGTGACCCTAGGGACTGTAGCCCACCAGGCTTCTCTGTCCATAGGATTCTCCAGGCAAGAATACTGGAGTGGGTTGCCACGCCTTCCTCCAGGGGATCTTTCCAACCCAAGGACCGAACCTGAGTCTCCTGTGTCTCCTGCATTGGCAGTTCGGTCTTATCACTAGTGCCACCTGGGAAGTCCAACATGTAATATAAATTTGATAAATGTTTGGACAAAAAAAAAACAAATGAGATTCAATGAAACTCACAAGATTAGGAGATAAGTTGGGTTGGTGATAATTTTCCCATCTTACCCGTCTTACTACCAAAGAATTAGAAGTCTTAAAACTGGTAAGTATCACATTCATGATCTGATCCAGGTCTCATGACTCTTAAGTCCTAGCCAGATTTATTTGATGATCATTTCTCTACATTATCATTTCTTAAACTGTAGTAATTTGCATATCACCAAGATTTTGCCATATCTACATACCATTCACTTTACATTTTTCCTTAAATTATTTCATTTTGATGTATATTACACAACTATGTTTTTTTAATATTCACCCATGCAAATGTTATATCAGTAGATAAATGTTGACACAGGGCCCCTGCCTAGCTCAGAACTTCCATCACCTCCTCCTACTTCACAAACACCACCTCCTCCAACATGTTCATAACCTTCAGATTTAAAAGTGACAATATAAGGAACGGGCTTCCCTGGTGGCTCAGTGGTAAAGAATCTGCCTGCCAATGCAAGAGCCATGGGTTTGATTCCTAGGTCAGGAAGATTCTCTGAAGAAGGAAAATGCAACCCACTCCAGTATTCTTGCCTGGAGAATTGCATGGATAGAGGAACCTGGCAGGCTACAGTCCATGGAGTCGTAAAAAAGTTGGACACAACTTAACAACCAAACAACAACAACAATACAAGGAACAATTCTCTTTCATGCTGCCAAACAAGCACTGACTTCAGGTTCTCCTCATTCACTGAAATAAGGTAAGGTACAGCTTATATCCTCTATCACTGAATTTACCCAATTCACTTTTAATTATGGTAATTTCAGACTTCCCTCAATTTTAACATGGATACTTTTCTAAAGAAACAGAAACAGCAAACTCTATCTATCTATCCATTCATCTAAATATCAATCTATCTATAGGAACTGGCTTATGAGATTGTGGCAGCTGGCAAGAGTGAAATTTGCAGTACTTACCAGTAGACTGGAAATTCTAGCAGGAGTCAGTGTTGTCGTCTTGAACCTGACGGCAGTGTAGTGGTTGAATTCATTCTTCTTTGAGTGAACTCAGTTTTCATTCTTAAGGTCTTCAACTAATTGGCTGAAGTGCACCTACATTATGGAGAGAAATCTGCTTTACTCAAAGTCTACCAAATGCAAATATTAATCACATATAAAAAATACAAGCAACATCTAGACTGGTGTTTGATCAAACAACCATAGCTTAGCCAAGTAATAAATAAAATTGGCCATTGCACCTTTATAAATATATATAAATACAATTGTTTATAGATAGATAGATATAGATATGTATATAAATAAGTGGATATGTGTATATAATGCCTTTCTGTTTAATTCTTCCAATTTCATTTTTAAATTTAAAGGCAGTATGACTTTAAGATACCAGGAATTTAAGAAACTGAATTTGACTGAATTAGGATACTGAATTTGACTCCTTATACTTGCTTCCAATCTGAGTTAACTTGGCCTGTCTAGACTCTATGAATTTATGATTGATATGATAATGTGGTAAGTACAATAGTGGTCCCCAAAGATGTCCACATCCTAATCCTGAAACCCTGTGAATATGTTACCTTACATGCAAAGGGGGAATTAAGGTTGCAGATGGAATTAAGGTTGTCTATCAAGTGACCTTAAAATAAGGAGATTATCGGAAATCCAAGTGTGTCCACTGTAATCACATGGCCCTTAAATGCGGAAGAGAAGACAGAAGAGGAGGACAGAGTGATGATGTACTGTGGACTGAATCACATACTCCAAAAATTCATGCTGACGTCCTAATCCCTAACATGATGGCATTTGGTGATAGGGTCTTTGGGAGGTAATTAGGTTTAGATGAAGTCATGAGGGTAGGCTTCCCCATAATGGAATTAGTGTCCTTATCTCTTATTAGAAACACCAGAGAGCTTGCTCTCCCTATCGTATAACAGCACAGCAAGAAGGTGGCCATCTGCAAATCAAGAAAAGAGCTTTCACCTATCTGTGCTTGCACCCTAATCTTGGAATTTCCATCCTCCAGAACTGTGGAAAAATAAACATGTGCTGTTTAAGCAACCCATCCTATAGTATTTTACTGTGGCAACCTGAGCTGACTAAGATGGGATGTGAGAGGGACTTGGTCCAACATTGCTGGCTTTGAAGACAAAGGAAGGGGACTGTGAGCCAAGGAAAGCAGGTGGCCTCTAGAAACTGCAAAAGGCAAGGAAACAAATTCTCCACATATCCTACAGAAAGGAACTCAGCCTTCCTAACACCTTGACTTTAGGCCTGTGATTTAGATCAGACCTCTGATCTATAGATGTGTAGGCTACTACATTAGTGTTGTTTTCAGCCACAAAGTTTGTAGTAATTTGACAAAATCAGGTATATTCAGAATGGCTCTAGACTGTAGTAATTTGATACAGCAGCAAGAGAAAACTAATACAGATACTAAGAATCAGATGGGCAAGACTGAGCATGTAACATCTCAACAAATTTAAATGTCATAGTACACTTGATTCATGTCAATAATTTAAATGTCATAGTACACTTGATTCATGTCAATGTATGGCAGAAACCGCTATAATATTGTAAAGTAATTAGCCTCCAATTAAAATTAATTAATTAATTTAAAAAAATAAATATGTCATAGTTCAGACTACAGTTATTAAAACTAGAGACAAAGATGCTTCAAAAAATTTGCTAGCACATGTCTTATACAAAGCATAAAAGACTCTAGTGATTTTGGTCTGTTGTTTGTATCACTTCAGGGCATATATTTCAAATATTATTAAGAGAATTTTATTGGTGCTTGTATTTTAGTATTATTAAATAATTTGTAAGGTTGAAATCAAGATTTTATTTGCAACTAATTTCTACAGATTTCAAAGCAGTAAATTGACTGCTGGGATATTGATATAATTAACTTTTTAAAAGTCTTAGCCATAGCTCCTAAAATCAGAAAAAAAAATGATTGTATAAAATTTAATATTTGGTAAATTGTAATAGCCATGCTTACTTTATGCTAAGAACATATTTTTTTTGGAACATATCATTCTACTATAGTAGCCAAAACTGACTAAAACAGACCTAAACTAGGAGTTGGCAAACTTTTTTGTGAAGGGCCAGACAGTAAATATTTTAGGCTCTGTGGGCCACTGCTCACCAGTACATTGTAGCATAAAAGTAATCATGGCATTCCAATGAAATTTTATTTATAAGATTTAAATTGTATATAATTTCATCTATCAAACAATATTCTTCTTTTGATTTTTTCAACCATTTAAAAATGTTTTTAAAAATCATTTTTAGCTCACAGGCAGCAGGCTAGATTTGTCCCAAAGGACAGTTCGCAGATGTCTTCCAAATTCAACAGATCTTGAGAATGATAAAAAAAAAATTGGTGAGCTATGTTCAGCAAAAGATATTCACCTTATAAGTACAGAAAAAGCAATTCTATGATAATGCATACGGATTATTTGGATTATAGAAAAAACTGGCTCTACCAAGTCAGATATATGCCAATATTTTAGTCACAAATTGAAAGTACTTCATTCATTCACCCATTCATTCATTTCTTCAACAGATATTTATTTCATGTCCACTTGGTCCCAGACACTATACAATGTAAGTTGGATAAAAGAGAAAACATTCTATAAATTAATTCCCAGAACATTTTTTTAAAATTACTTCATAATATTGCTTTAACCTGCTTGGGATTTTAAATTTTTTAATTAAACTTTTTTAATTTACAGAAATATTTGTCTTTTGTTTTTATTCATCCAACTCAAGCTATGCAGAACTGCAGTCAACAGTTAACAAGAAGAGATGGTGTCAAAGTCAAAGGTATTATTGACTTAAGTAAAACAAAGAGCTGCTAACATGAGTGACAATGAAACTTCATATTCAAATGAGATGAGAAGCCAGTTCATGTTTTATCATGTGCATCAGAGATGGTTTAATTATAAATAACTATAATAGTTTCAGCTGAGGAAAGGATACTTTATTTTACCTTCTCATCTCTAATAGTATGAAATTAATTTTTTGATATGGTGATTAAGTGTAAGTTGGCACCTTTCAGGAAAATAATGGTCACAATGAAGTAATCTTTTGCAATCAGAAACTAGAGCATTGCAGTGACAGTCTAATTATCAAAGTGTATTTACTGACTGCCTCTTAATCAACTAAGAAAACACTCAGAGTGATTTTGAATACATTTGTAAGCTTAGATATGACTTGACATCCTTCATCTTTAATTGTAATGAATTAGAAATAGCTTAAATGTCCATCAGGAAAGGAATATATTTATGAAACAATGGAATATATACAGTGGAATATATATACAATGGAATATGACATACAAAAGATTATTCTAAATTAACAGTTTTTGTTGGAAAAGATGTTTGCACTCTATTAAAACTATTAAAGAGGTTTTTATTTTTAAGGCAGTTTATAAAACAGCATTTATAGTTTGATCTCATTTATTCAGGGTCATACAAATTAGGATATCAACCAAAATTTTTTGAATGACTATTTCTGGACGACCACAGTTTGGGTCATTTGATTTTTGCTGTCTTTTCATTTAATCTATTGCTTGAATTTTTTTTTTTTCCCCAGTGGGAAAGTATTGGGTATTTCTGTGTTAGTGTGCGTGCTAAGTTGTTCTGTCATGTCCAACTCTTTGCAACTCCACCAGGCTCTTCTGTCCATAGGATTCTCCAGGCAAGAATACTGGAGTGGGGTGCCATTTTCTTCCCCAGGGGATCTTCCCAACCCAGGGATCGAACCTGTATCTTTTATATCTCCTGCATTGGCAAATGGGTTCTTTACCACTAGCACCACCTGAAATAAATAAACAATAAAAATGAGCAAAAATTTTATGATTAAGGAATGATTTATGATACATAAGTGATATTTCTGTAGAAAAATTAATAACAAGTACATATAATTTGTCTATGTTCTATGGATAGGAAGCTTTTACTCACACAGTGTGGATTAATTACAGCTATTGAAATTTACTGGTAACATGAACTTTCTGAGAATGCCAACCCATTCCCATTATCCTGCTTTCAGCAACACTCTTTCACTGGAAACCTTTGAAGAATATTATGAGCCTTGCCTTCCTTTCCATGCCTATTGCTTTCTAGAAGCTTGGCATCCCAGTACTAGGAAGTTTAGGGATGAAGTCCAGCTCACTCATCCTACAAATAAATGAAGGAACTGAGACAGGGAGGTGACATGTCCTGCCCAATGCCTGACAACTAAATCTTGCCAACAGTATCTTGTCAGTCACAGAAAGTTGTGTACATTAAATATGTACAGGTTTTAAAAATATGCAATTATACATCAAGAAAGTGGTTAAAAAATAAACAAAGTCATCTTGACGCCATCATTAAACTTCCTTGGTCTCCTGGAATTCCCACATGAACCCAAACTAAGCATGATCTGGGATGTGTTAGTGTCCTGCATGTATTCCTAGAGCTCTGGAGTGTTCAAGGCTATAAGGTCAGGCAAGGGGAATACCCAAGCAAGCAACTATGATGCTGATCTGGCAAAAGGAGTTGTGTTAACATGAGGACTCTTAGAGGCAGAAGGTTTTAGGAGAAAGAAGCATTTATGTGTTACAGATACCCAGGCCTAGAAAACCTTGACAATGCTTACACTGTGCAGTCCAAGAGAGATTCAGGTATGACATTTGTAGCCTCCTATCACTGTAGATGTCCTTTTCATTATAGGGGACTGGAATGCAAAAGTAGGAAGTCAAGAAACACCTGGAGTAATAGGCAAATTTGGCCTTTGAGTACAGAATGAAGCAGGGCAAAGGCTAAAAGAGTTCTGCCAAGAGAATGCACTGGTTATAGCAAACACCCTCTTCCAACAACACAAGATAAGACTCTACACACGGACATCACCAGATGGTCAACACCAAAATCAGATTGATTATATTCTTTGCAGCCAAAGATGGAGAAGCTCTATACAGTCAGCAAAAACAAGACCGGGAGCTGACTGTGGCTCAGATCATGAACTCCTTATTGCCAAATTCAGACTTAAATTGAAGAAAGTAGGGAAAACCACTAGACCATTCAGGTATGACCCACATCAAATCCCTTATGATTATACAGTGGAAGTGAGAAATAGATTTAAGGGACTAGATCTGATAGACAGAGTGCCTGATGAACTATAGACAGAGGTTCGTGACATTGTACAGGAGACAGGGAGCAGGACCATCCCCAAGAAAAGAAATACAAAAAGCAAAATGGCTGTCTGAAGAGGCTTTACAAATAGCTGTGAAAAGAAGAGACACAAAGAGCAAAGGAGAAAAGGAAAAATATACCCATTTGATGGCAGAGTTCCAAAGAATAGCAAGAAGAGATAAGAAAGCCTTCCTCAGTGATCAATGCAAAGAAATAGAGGAAAACAATAGAATGGGAAAGACCAGAGATCTCTTCAAGAAAATTAGAGATATCAAGGGAACATTTCATGCAAAGATGGGCTCGATAAAGGACAGAAATGGTATGGACCTAACAGAAGCAGAAAATATTAAGAAGAGGTGGCAAGAATACACAGAAGAACTGTACAGAAAAGATCCTCATAACCCAGATAACCACGATAGTGTGATTACTCACCTAGAGCCAGACATCCTGGAATGTGAAGTCAACTGGGCCTTATGAAGCATCACTACAAACAAAGCTAGTGGAAGTGATGGAATTCTAGGTTATTTCAAATCCTAAAAGATGATGCTGTTAAAGTGCTGCACTCAATATGCTAGCAAATTTGGAAAACTTAGCAATGGCCAAAGGACTGGAAAAGGCCAGTTTTCATTCCAATCCCTCAGAAAGGCAATGCCAAAGAATGTTCAAACTACTGCACAATTGCATTCATATCACACACTAATAAAGTAATGCTCAAAATTCTCCAAGACAGACTTCAACAATACATAAACTGTGAACTTCCAGATGTTCAAGCTGGTTTTAGAAAAGGCAGAGAAACCAGAGATCAAATTGCCAACATCCGCTGGATCATCGAAAAAGCAAGAGAGTTCCGGAAAAACATCTATTTCTGCTTTATTGACTATTTCTGCCTTTGACTGGATCACAAAAAACTGTGAAAAATTCTGAAAGATATGGGAATATCAGACCACCTGACCTGCCTTCGGAGAAACCTGTGTATGCAGGTCAGGAAGCAGTTACAACAGTTAGAACTGGACATGGAACAACAGACTGGTTCCAAATAGGAAAAGGAGCACATCAAGGCTGTATATTGTCACCCTGCTTATTTAACTTATATGCAGAGTATATCATGAGAAACACTGGGCTAGAGGAAGCACAAGCTGGAATCAAGATTGCCAGGAGAAATATCAATAACATCAGATATGCAGATGACACCACTCTTATGGCAGAAAGTGAAGAACTAGAGCCTTTTGATGAAAATGAAAGAGTAGAGTGAAAAAGTTGGCTTAAAACTCAGCATTCAGAAAACAAAGATCATGGCATCCGGTCCCATCACTTCATGGCAAATAGATGGGGAAACAGTGGAAACAGTGACAGACTTTATTTTGGGGGGCTCCAAAATCACTGCAGATGGTGATGCAGCCATGAAATTAAAAGACGCTTACTCCTTGGAAGAGAAGTTATGACCAACCTAGAGAGCATAATTAAAAGCAGAGACATTACTTTGCCAACAAAGGTCCATCTAGTCAAGGCTATGGTTTTTCCAGTAGTCATGTATGGATGTGAGAGTTGGACTGTAAAGAAAGCTGAGCGCCAAAGAATTGATGCTTTTGAACTGTGGTGTTGGAGAAGACTCTTGAGAGTCCCTTGGACTGCAAGGAGATCCAACCAGTCCGTCCTGAAGGAAATCAGTCCTGAATGTTCATTGGAAGGACTGATGTTGAAGCTGAAACTCCAGTACTTTGGTCACCTGATGCAAAGAGCTGACTCATTGGGAAAGACCCTGATGCTGGGAAAGATTGAAAGCGGGAGGAGAAGGGGATGACAGAGGATGAGATGGTTGGATGGCATCACTGACTCAATGGACATGAGTTTGAGTAAACTCTGGGAGTTGGTGATGGACAGGGAGACCTGGCATGCTGCTGTCCATGGGGTTGCAAGGAGTCCGACACAACTGATTGACTGAACTGAACTGATCTGATCACTGTAGAGGTTATGTTGGAAAATAAAGGTCTGAACTGAATTCCATACTCTATGATGAGGAGAGAACATAAACTTACAGAATGGGTAAAGGAAAACACTCAGTAAAAAGTAATTAAAAAAAACACTAATACTTATAATCTATTGAGAAGCTACCATGTACTTTACATAAACTATCACCCCAAACTTTCATTACAACCCACAACCTCAGCACTTCAGTTGATGCTACGCTGCCTCCCTGACAAGCCAGTTCGGAGCAGTAAGAGGAGGGCTTTGGGAATCACATCACAGAAGGTGATGGAGAAGAAAATAATAAAGGGAAACTTATTCCTGTCAAGTGGTGCTCTGGAGTTTAGAGGGATGAAGACTATGAAAAACCACTGGATATGGTATTTAAGGGCTTCCTTCATGACTCAGTGGCAAAATATTTGCCTGCAGTGCAGGAGACACAGGAGATGCAGTTTCAGTCCCTGGTAGGGAAGATTCCCTGGAAGAGGGAATCTTCAGTATACTGAAGCAACCCACTTCAGTATTCTTACTGGGAAATCATCCCAATTCATGGGATCAATAAGAGTCAGAACTGAGCAACCAAACACACATATATGGTGTTTAAAACATTTTCAAAATCCTTTCAGAGTTGTATGCTCCCTCCTGTCATGATACTGTAAAATCTCTACCCTACTTGGTTAACTGAATTTAATTACTAGGACTAAATTGAGTCTATAGTAAGTGTACTATTTTCTGGAAGTAAATGATTCACCTGTATGAGGTATAGGAAATTTTCCAGGAAGATGAGTTGCTACTTAACAAATGCCTTCAACTTATCAGAGCAGTGGTAATCATTTATTGACATATATTAATTCATACTGCAATGAGCCCAATCTATAAAGTCTATAAATAAGCTTCATAAGCCATCCCTCATTCTTTTCCTCTCTCCCATCCCTACCTTCTTGCCTGAAGCTATTACAGAAAGCTACTACAGGTAGTCTACAGAAAGGTACAGGTAAAATAATCAACCACTGCAAATGGGATGTGATTCTGGCATGTTTCACTGAAGTAAGACTAGCTCTGAACTGCTTTATGTCTTAAGGAAGTTTGTATTCGTGTACTTGTAAACCTGGTATTATTAATTACCTTCAAGGGTTTTGTTTTTGTTGTTTAGTCGCTAAGTTATGTTCAACTCTTTTTGTGATCCCAGGGACTGTAGCTCACCAGGCTCCTCTATCCATGGGATTTCTCAGACAAGAATACTGGAGCGGGTTGCCATTTCCTTCTCCAGGGGATTTTCCCAACCCAGGGACTAAACCCATGTCTCCTTCTTGGCAGGCGAATTCTTTACCACTGAGCTACCTGGAAAGCGTTCCCATTTTCCTTCTTTTCTCTTGTCTATAATATATCTGAATTTCTGATGACATTCATTCTATTAGATGATTCTTAAAACTGTAACATCTTCCACATCTGTGTATAAGTTAATTACCACACTTTTTCTCAAAGTGTAATTCACTGACATTGTGTTCTAGATCAGCACTGGCCAACAGAAATAAAATGCAAACCACATGTGCAATTTGTGGGGGGAGGGGGGCGGGTTCAGGATGGGGAATACGTGTATGCCTGTGGCAGATTTATGCTGATGTATGGCAAAACCAATACAATATTGTAAAGTAATTAACCTCCAATTAAAATAAATTTATATTTAAGAAAAAGAAAAAAGTAAAATAAATTTTCATAGTATATTTTATTTACCCAATATATCTAAAATACTGTCACTTTAACATTGAATCAATCTTTTTTTTAATGCTAAGGGGAATATTTTATATTTCATGTACTAAGTTTTCAAAATCCAGTGTGTATTTTATACTTAGAACACATTTTGTGAGGTCTATAGCCACATGTGGCTAGAAGCCACCATACTGGGGAGCACAGCTCTAGATCCTGAATGAAGCTACTAAATGAGATGAGACATTTAGCTGAGTCTTCTATTAAGGTCCTCTCCCTCCTTATCTCCTAACCACCAACACCACCCAATTTAGAAATACAGTTCTTTCTCAGGCCGATCTTCCCAACTGATTAGGAGCTATGTCTTAAACATTTCTGCAATCTCTCTCCCACCTTCCACTCTCCATTATCTCCAAATCCTTCATTTCATACATGGGAAATGGTGCCCAAGGAGGCTGTCAATTGGTCAAAGGTCAAATAGTGGATAGGATCAAATTCAGCATTATTGATGACAAGACTAGAGCTCTTCTGACTTCCTTAAGCATCCAACCATTTCCCTTCCCCTTATTTCTACTTTAGAACTCAGTCACTCTTCTTTTTAGACTCACCAAGAGAAGAGTTGATCTTACTTACCCTTCTTTTCAAACATTAAATTTAGAGACCCAAACTAAACTGATCTTTCGAGAACAACAGATGGATTTAGAAATTTCCCACTGGTACCTGAGAACTGGCAATTTCTGTTTCAGGTTCCTTAAACACAAACTCAATAAAGTTTCCACCAAGGAAGGGAGGAATTGTTATTCACTAGCTGACTTTCTGACTAAGCATTCTACTACATACATTCATTTTCACTAGATTAGATTCCAAAATGCTATTATGGTAACTTCTTCCGGTGCCACTAGAAAATTGTTAATGTTGTTTATTTGCGGTTTGAGATTTTTCTTCAATGAATACATGCATTATTTTGTGCAAGCAAATGATATATGTTAATAACAGATGAATGTCCCTAGTAACTTTTATAAAGAAACGGTCTGATCATGCAGTCCTGGTTTAATTTTCCCAGATCTACAAACAGAAGCTTCAAAAAAAAAATCATTTCAGATTTCAGATAATCATCTAAATACTTTCCAAGGATATAAATGGAGAAAGAATGCAGTTTGAGGCCCTACTGTATAAAGATCACTCATCAGTATAAAATGACTTAATATCCACTTAGATGTCTATCAGTGCAGAACATGACAACACTTGATCCCTTCAGCAATGCTCAGGGTAACCATTTTGTTGGCCTCTCCTCTCAGCCACCAAAAACAAAGAAAAAGCAAAACAAGACAGGTTACAGTCAACTCCTAATATTATACGGCCAAAAAATTGAAAAATAGCACATTTTATGCACTTTTTAAAAATATATTATTTTGTCTTAGGTAATTTTAAAACCTTTTACTAATCATTTTCAATAGACAAAAACGTAAGGTACCCACACATATCAATCTATATTGAATGATTTATACTTTCACTTTCAACATACAGTGTGAAGGTGGGGAAAAGAGAAAACCTTATATTTTCCTAAAATTTTCATATTCACATACCATGCTACAAGAAAACAAAGTCTGCATGTCTGTAGATAGTATACATAATTTGTATTATTTGGGGTTCAGATGCACTGTTTGGTATAAATGTGGTACAAAATGCAAGCTACATTAAAATAGCTATGTTACTGTTTCAATTAAACTAAATTTCATAATATTTAGGTTCACTGGTGGAATTTACAATTAAAAGGAATAAAGGAGTAAATGTCTTTGCAAGTCAAGTTAAAAGACGAGGTTTTTAGTTTTGTATATTTAGATGTGCATTTTATTTCTCCTACGATAGGGATAGACCTGTAGTTTAGAAGATGCAAAAAATATATCAAAAAACATCATTACTAACAATGGAATCTAACCACTCTAATGGCAGAAAGCAAAGAGAAGCTGAAGAGCCTCTTGATGAGGGTGAAAGAACAAAGTGAAAAAGCTAGTTTAAAGCTCAACGTTCAAAAAACTAAGATCATGGCATCCAGTCCCATCATTTCATGGCAAATAGATGGGGAAAAAGTAGAAACAGTGACAGACTTTATTTGGGGGGTTTCCAAAATCACTGCAGATGGTGAATGCAGCCATGAAATTAAAAGATGCTTACTCCTTGGAAGGAAGGCTATGACCAACCTAGATAGCATATTAAAAAGCAGAGACCTCACTTTGCCAACAAAGGTCTATATAGTTAAAGCTATGGTTTTTCCAGTGGTCATGCACAGATGTGAAAGTTGGACTATAAAGAAGGCTGAGCACCAAGGAATTGATGTTTTCTGATTGTTGTGCTGGAGAAGACTTATGAGAGTCCCTTGGATAGCAAGGAAATCAAACCAGTCAATCCTAAAGGAAATCACCCCTGAATGTTCAATGGAAGGACTGATGCTGAAGCTGAAGGTCCAATACGTTGGCCACCTGATGCAAAGAGCTGACTCATTGGAAAAGACCCTGATACTGGGAAAGATTGAGGGCAGGAGGAAAATGGGGTGACAGAGGATGAGATGGTTGGTTGGTATCACCGACTCAATGGACGTGAGTTTGAGCAAATTCCAGGAGATAGTGAAGGACAGAGAAGCCTGGCATGCTGCAGTTCATGGGGTTGCCAAAAGTGGGACAAGGCTTAGTGACAGAACAACAATGTAATCAATCCCAGTTCTCAGTAAACTGGTGTTTACAGATACAGATTTTGATCTTTCTTGGGGGCAGGGGAGGGGGCTGGGGGAGCAGTGAAACTGAGGATTTGCAAATAAACTTAAGAAGTAAGTGTTTTTTAAAATAAACCTTGAGATCACCCAGTCCAACCTCCTTCTGGGTTCTTTACCACTAATGCCATCTGGGAAGCCCCCTTCATTCTAGAGGAGACAGTAAGCCTTTTGATTTCAGAGCAGAGTTCTTGCTATACCATACAGTATTCTCCACTTTGCTAAAAGGTGGAACCCCTAGAAGTCAATGTTTTTTGTGGAAACCTATTAAAATGATGATACAGTTATGTCTGCCCTGGGAAGCAAAACTTTGTTAGAAATGTAATTCTATTATATTAACATGTTATATTCAACCTCAACTATATCCAAGGGGAAAAATGTTAAACTAAACTATTGCCTACTCATTTGATTTCCTGCACTCAATGCAGCTAATAAGCAGCATTAGATGGCAAATATTGAAGAAAAATTTGAAGAATATTAACTTAAATGCAGAATTCCAAGTTTATTATCCTTTTTTCTAAAGCTGAGACCATACAAGTATCTAATCACTACATTATGTACCTGAAACTAATATCATGTCAATTAAATTCAAGTTAAAAAAAGAAAAAAAAAAGATGAGCCCAACATCCTTTCATGTCAGCCATGGTGCATCTGTACTCCCTTGGAGCTTATTTCAGTTTTTTGAATTCTAAGCTGGTTCTTATTTGGTATAGAAGAGATAAAACATTTGAATGATTACTTTTGTTTTGTTTTCAACCCACTGTGTTAAAAGCATGTGGTTACTGTATGTTCCTTTTGTTCTTTAAAAGACTTTACATAAAAATGTTTTGCGACTATAAGGAGTCTTTTAAACTTTGGGGGAAATTACCACAATAAGACTAAATTTGAAAACTCCTCAATTAAAAGACATTTATATGTGGGAAGTGACTATTAAAAAGATTGAGTGGACATACTGACTCCTCTTGATTTCAAAAATATTCTGTATGTATGAGAATTGTCTATGATATAATCCTGAGTAGAAAAAGCTGCTGCAGATTTCATTTCACATGTAAAATTTTTTTTAAAAAAAGAGAGCACTCTGGAACAAAATAAAAGTTAACACAATTTACTCCAGGTGATAAGGAAAGAACGTTCAGTTTTTATTTTCTAGACTTCCATATTATTTAAGCATTTTGTGTGCCATATAAAGTGTCATATAAAACATTAGTTACAAATAAAAAATTACACCAAATCAGTAGAGTGAATATTTGAAAAGCTGTTGTTTGGTATTCTACTCTTGGATTACTGTTCTTTCATAATCAAACCTTTGCTTTTCACAGGGTAGATCCTCAGTAAGTACTTTTGAGATTGAACACTGGGTTGTTGTTTTTGGGGTTTTTTTGCCTATAAAAATAGCAGTTTTAGGTGTTCAACCTAATTGTAGCTGCTCAGTGAATAAATGGCAATGTTGAAAAGAACAATTTAAAATGTAGGACTCAGATTAGTGATGGCTCTGGATCCTAAAAGCATCACATAAAATATCGAATGTCGTAACTCAGATCAGATCAGATCAGTCGCTCAGTCGTGTCTGACTCTTTGCGACCCCATGAATCGCAGCATGCCAGGCCTCCCTGTCCATCACCAACTCCCGGAGTTCACTGAGACTCACGTCCATCAAGTCAGTGATGCCATCTAGCCATCTCATCCTCTGTCGTCCCCTTCTCCTCTTGCCCCCAATCGCACAAAGTAAGGACAAATTTGTGAACAAGCTAGAGAGCCTCTTAAAACTCCAGAGTGTAAATTTCCAGTTGATCTCCCTAGCTTCCAAATTTATAAATGAAGAGATTTTCAAAGTATCAGCCAAAGGATTCTAAATCTAGGCCAAAGAACTGATTACAACAAAAGGAGTCCCAGTTAAATACATTTTCTTTCCTTTTTTACTGAACAAATAAGAAAACCTAGATACATTTGTAATATTATATTTTTTTCAGAATGTGAATCCAATAATGTTCTTAAAGAACAGATATATTTTCAAGGCAAGTTGTGAATTCTCTTCCTTTTAGCCCTTCAGAAAGTAAGACAAAAGTGACTTTGTATGGCTACCTTGTTAGGGGAAGCACACTGATTGAAACCACCCACCCTGGCTAGGCACCACAGTAACCATTTGCATGAGTTGTTTTATGACAGGAGATCCTGATAAGGAATATGGAACTAATAAGCCACCACCAACCGGAAGAGTTCGGGAAAGGTCAAAAGGAGACACCGCATCTGTTCACTTCCCAGAATCCCTCTCGCTAGCATCCATCTTGGCTGAGCCATATGTGCACCACCAAGAAAGACTCTGAATTAGAATGATTGGCCAAAGACCACCCTGAAACTAATCCCATCACCATAAAACCCGAGACTGCGAGCCATGTGGCAGAGCAGTTCTCCTGGGTTCCCTTACCCTACTGCTCTCCACCCGGGTGCCCTTTCCCAATAAAATCTCTTGCTTTGTCAGCACATGTGTCTCCTCAGACAATTCATTTCCTAGTGTTAGACAAGAGCCCAGTTTCAGGCCCTGGAAGGGGTCCGCATTCCTGCAACAAATGGCGAGTCTGGCGGGGACTCTTCTTTGCCGAGACTGACATCCTGACCACTCAGGGTATTCAGGGGCCAGCTTGCCTGCCAATGGACCAGACCCAGCGGCTGCAACTGGGACCCTTTTGTCCCTGGTCTCCTGACATGGACAACTGGCCAGAGTGCCCCGACCGGGTAAGGAACAAGAGACTTTATTGACCTCTCTCCCCTTCCCTCTCTCTTTCCTCTCCTTAACCCTTCCTATCCTTCCCCGTTTTTCTAGTCCCCTGGTCCTGGATGCAGGAATCTGGTCGAAGGGCCTCAGCCTGAGCTGAGGATTGGAGACTGATCACCTCCTCTTGGCAGAAAACTCCAATTCTGGTTCTAGTCTGGTCTGATTCCTGGTAGGGCTGAGTTCCAGTCCTCCCTTCTCTGGAGGCCCAGGGTAAAGTCCCACAACACCTGGGTATCTGCAGGTGGCAGGAGATGTCTGTAAGGCCACCCCATTTGCCCCCCTCTCCCGCTGCCTCCCCCTTCTTCTTTCAACCTGGCTTCCTTTCCTCCCTTTGAAATCTTTGAAGCTGTTAGTACTTGGATCTGAAGTTCTGTGTGTCTATAGGAGGTTTTCTGAGAGACTGTATTCTTGTATTTAAGGGAGTGTCTGATGAGGACTCCCACGTTTATATGTGTGTGTTAACTCTGTGTTCTGTGTTGTGATTTTTGATGGCCATTTTGCTTTGTCTGGCCACCATTTGGTTTAGACCTGCCGCCATTTTGTTAGAACTTGATTTTCTTTCCCTGTGCCTTGAGACCAGGGCTCTCAGGAACACTTATCTAGACCATCTCTAACTCCTGAGACTGAGGGAAAAGGGGAAAAAGACTTTAAAATTTTTATTTATTTCAACTTTTTTTTTATAAACTAGTAAATTTTATATTGTAATATCTAATTCATGACTAAACTTAAAAAATGAAGCTAGATCTTTCACTCTGTCTAAATATGTCTTGGTATGTCTTTGTCTCTGGGTAATATTTTTGAGGTTAATTTGTAAATGAGCTCTATTTATTTGGCTTAAAAAAAGGTAAGTGCTTGCTGCTGCTGCTGCCAAGTCGCTTCAGTCGTGTCCTGCTCTGTGTGACCCCATAGACGGCAGCCCACCAGGCTCCCCTGCCCCTGGGATCCTCCAGGCAAGAACACTGGAGTGGGTTGCCATTTCCTTCTCCAATGCATGAAAGTGAAAAGTGAAAGTGAAGTCACTCAGTCGTGTCCGACTCTTCGCGACCCCATGGACTGCAGCCTACCAGGCTCCTCCATCCATGGGATTTCCCAGGCAAGAGTACTGGAGTGGGGTGCCATCGCCTTCTCTGCTTACAAATCAAATAATTCTAAATTAAACAATAAATTCCAGGTTCATGTGAACTGGTAAATATTCAGTATTAAATACCTGATACTAATGTTTGTTTGTTGACCTAGCTAATATAGACATGTCTTAGAGTAATTAACATTAAGTAGAATATTTTCATTGTACCTAGGTTTAATATAAGTTAAATATTATATCTGTTACAAGTTTATCAACAAGGAAATTACCTTGAGTGAAGAAACTTCTAAAAAATGTAAATGAGATATGAGCTTTTATATAAACTCTATTAAGAATAATTTTTCTTTAGAAATATCTGTCTAAAATAGTCTCTCCAGATTGGCGTAACTTAAATATCTAAGGGTTGTGCCAAGTGTGCTAAGTGTTGGAAGTCTATTGAATAGTTAGGTCATTTCCAAATAAAATAAGATTTTGAAACATTTACTACTAAACACTAATTTCCTTTTACAGAGAAACTAAAGAGATTTGGGACTATAAATGAATATGTTTGGTGCCATCCTAAAATGTTCTAAGAAAGCAAAGGTTTTAGAAATTATCCCTGGTATTTATGTTCACCAATCTATAAAATGCTAATATAAAAGTTCTTGGTTGTTAAAAGAAAGTAGGAAGTGTGTTTTCAGTTAAAAAAAAAAAAAAGAAAATGGTATGAAAAAATACTAAAAAGAATTATGCATGATCAGGATTTTCTAAAATTGGATTACAATTAGTTAGATAAATGGATTTTGTTAGAAATGACCCAGTCATAAGAAAACTGGTTAGAGTCAACTAGGTCCAAGATGGCGGAGCTGACTTTCACTAGACCTTGAGCATTGGTATTTAGGCCTATTGTGACATATCAACAAGCTAAATGATACACCCATCAACATTGACTAAATCTGACCAAATGTTCTAAACCCTTTTAATTGATCTTTTCGATAAAACTTCCTAAATAGAATTCTTTTGAAGCTCCTTTGACCTCTAGCTAACTTTGGGGTGCTTCAGAGGGCTCCTGAAACATCCCAAAGAGAGATATTAAACTGTTTATTTGGTTGGTTAAATTACATGAAAAAGATTATCAAATGAGTAATAAATCCGCTCATGTTATAATGTATGGTAAAATTACTAATACAGATATCCTAGAAATTATAAGGAGTTCTTAACATTCTGATATGTCCTGGTATTCTAATGGAAAACCTGATGACTTCACAAAAGTTAACAAAATGACTAAATGAACCAGCGAATATGCTTATAACTTTTATGGTTTCTATCTGAAAAATTATAGGTTTGAATCTTAGGTTTTCAGGGAGTAGGGAAAATCTTCCTCTCAAACTAATTATGACAATACTTTGGTAAAATTAAACATTATAAACAAAACAATTATATTTTCTCTCTATCTGACTCCTCCAAAAATTGGAAATTCTTAAGTTTCCAATAAGTTTATCAAATGAGTTAGGAAGTTTATCTCACAGGTACAAAAATCTCAAGAAATTTTTGAGACCTTAAAAAGTGAAGAATTCACCTAGATTTGCTAGGCAAAATCTGTGATAAGCCTTTGATGTGAGTTTCCCAGCCCTGTTTTATTTTAAAAGTTCAGTCTGAGACTCTATAAATGTTTCAGCAAAATAAAAAGTCTATAATCAATTATGGTTATATAAATCATCAGACCAAAATTAGTGAGAACAGACCTATTTTGCAAACAAACTAGCCTTAATTTGGTTGTATTTGATAAAAATGAGGGTAAATTTAGGGAGAAAAAGATATTTCAAAAAAATGTTAAATCCCAGTTTGTTAATGGAGGTCTGCATCTAGTAAGACTCACCACTTATATAGTTCTTTGCTGTTATGTGATATTAACGTACAATCTAATTGAATTCTTAAAGAACACCCTAAGTTTGTTTCTGAAGCTTATCTCAGTAATCTATCTTTGGATGAAGATCAGATGCCTCATGACCTGCAACCGGGACTGGAAAAAGACATAATTTAAGGGACTGTCTCCAACCTGGATGGAAGGACTTTTTTATCAGGTACTCTTAACTAGCTCATGCATAATGAAACTGAAGGGAAATTAACTCTTAGATTAATTCCCACTTCCAAAGGCCCCTACACTGGATTGGTCTATAGAGAAGACAGCTGACCTGATCTCACCTTAAAATGATACTCAAGCAGGAGAAACTACACTACACCCGGATGAGAAGACAATGACATCAGAGGTAGACAACTTGCCCAAGATGCTGGACCTGATTCATATGATCATTTATGTTTTCTTGACTTCTTAGACCCTTGCATATAAATCAAATGCTTTTCTATCATAGGCCTGATTCTATGCTAGTTTTAGAAATCAGTTCAATTGTTGGGTTTGTAGCCAATTACCTGTGTCTAGTTCTGGGTTACCTTGGTAAATTTCTCTACTACAAGACTCTAACTTGTTGGCCCTGAGAAAATTTACTTAAAAAAAAAAAATTACAGTCATATTCAGGTCACTGTGATATTACTAGATGGGATCCCCACACCAGGCCAATTAATAATGCCTGCTCTGACTCTGGCCATAAATTTGAGCTTTTTTTTTTATTACTCAAGCTCAATCAGAGCAACAAGAAAAGTTTCAGCAAAGGAGGAAAAAATCTCCCACAATTATGGGATGGATTTATATAGATAACACCAGGCTACGGTAATTTAGGCTTAAAGTCTCCTCTGTGTTGGAAACAATTAAATCATACTAAGGACAATCAATGTACTAACACTAGAAAGCTGGGCTATGTGCCTTATAGATGGTGCCAATATATAATTTCCCTGGAAGATAAAAATCCTACAGAGCAGACTAAGTCACATGACCTGAGATATACTGGGCTACATCTAATGGAAGCCCTTAAGTCTTACTTGTGACTTTACTAATACTGCTGGCTATGTTATTTGTATTTTACCTGTTTTACAAAATTGCTATTTCTTACACTGTCAAATGTGTGTCTAATAGAATAATATATAGTCCCATATGAGATTGATGATGGTAACAGTGTAACTCTAGATGTGGGAAGAAGCAACAAGAGGGAATATTTTCCTGGACCAAAAGGCTAGTAAGACAGGTGGTCCAGAGAATTTTGGATACTGTTTTATGGCCTAGTCCAGTAACAGCACATTGAGTGGCCTGTCAACAAAATCTTTGCCAAACCTGAGAATGGATATTCTCAGCACCATGGGATAAAATGGTCATGAAATGCCCCCCTCAAAATCATGGTCAAGTTTATGAGCAAAAAGGGGCTCTACCAACTGAAGACTGACACTTGCCATCTACAACTACAAAGATTAAATCATGGCCGCTGCAACTGCTGACTTTCAACACCCCTGAAAGGAGTTCAGGGTGAAAATCAGGAATGAGGCACTGTGCTCTGGGAAAAACTGGCAGAACAGGCCTTCAGATAGTTAGATCTTTTCAGAAGAAGATTTTTTGAGTCCCAATTCTTGCATCTTCTCATACCTAGAGAAACACTGATGTCATTAATGGTGAAATCTGCTTTGGCTATTAAGGAAAAGTTTACAATTAAAAGTCAAAATAGAGTAGCTATGATTCAGATATCCTGGGAAATAACTAGGTGATGCTATGGGTGTACTTTCAGATTAGACCTTGTATTGCTAAACACTTCAGTTTTCTGAGTCATGTCAGGCTTGGATGCCACCATTCTCAAAACAATGTCTGCTGGAAGCTAGTAACTAGAACCTTACTTTTTATAAAACTAGGCAACTGGCTACCTGGCTACAAGTATCTCTGAAGTGCCAGGTCCAGACTGGGTTTCAGGCCTATTCTTCTAAAAAGAAATGAGATTTATTTTGTCTACTAAATTCCAGTTATCACTCCTCCAACTACTTCTAATTGGGCCTGTTACACCAAAATGGCAGACCAAGGGATTGAGATTTTAATCATACAAGACTCAGATCTAGAACTTGGAACTCAGAAATACTTCCAATTCAGTGTCTATACTCCAAGCTGAGGCAGTTCTATGCTCCATTTTGACAGGAAGTTATCACAGTCATATTTGCCTGCTGCTGCTGCTAAGTCACTTCAGTCGTGTCCGACTCTGTGCGACCCCATAGACGGCAGCCCACAAGGCTCCCCCGTCCCTGGGATTCTCCAGGCAAGAACACTGGAGTGGGTTGCCATTTCCTTCTCCAATGCAGGAAAGTGGAAAATGAAAGTGAAGTCGCTTGGTTGTGTCCAACTCTTGGCGACCCCTTGGACTGCAGCCTACCAGGCTCCTCTGTCTATGGGATTTTCCAGGCAAGAGTACTGGAGTGGGGTGCCATTGCCTTCTCCTCATAGTTGCCTAGTTCCCTAAATTAAAACTGAGTAGAACTCTGTGGGGCTCTGGAGTAGAGATCTGTTCCGTGTTCTCCATTTCTTGTCTGTAGGATATAGGCTTCATTCAGCCTCCTTGACCTTCTCTGAGTTCCAAAGGGTGGATTCAAACAATTGCTAATCAGGGAAGGAGGGGATACAGAAACAGGAGAAACAATCAAAGGTTGGTACAGCCTCCAGACAGAGTCCTGGTTCCTACTCAAAGAAATATGCACAACAATGTTTCTGAGCCCCCACCCAGGTGGAGGATGGTAACTTCAGACTGAACACAAGATTCCTGGAGCACAGCTCTGTTGCCTCACCACCAACCAATCAAAAAGGGTCACAAACCCTGCAATCCTCACCCCAAATGTTGCCTTCTGTTTCCGGGAACCAGAGATGACCATCCTGTTAGATCTCTTGTTTGGCCCCTGTCTATTTCATCTCTGAGAAGGGCCAACAGTTTCAAACTAAATTGCTGTTATTACAAGGGTGAATGCTGGTTTCAGGCAAAAAATACCTTGACTTAGATCTGGTATAGAGAGACTTCTGCTCTGCTAGGCAGGCCTACGCCCAGGCACAGCAGGAAGAGTTACAGAAGAAAGAGACCTCCGCCCCAATTCCCAAGAAGAATCTTGAGTACAAAGTCTCTCAGGGGAGTTGTTAGGGGAAGCACACTGATTGAAACCACCCACCCTGGCTAGGCACCACAGTAACCATTTGCATGAGTTGTTTTATGACAGGAGATCCTGATAAGGAATATGGAACTAATAAGCCACCACCAACCGGAAGAGTTCGGGAAAGGTCAAAAGGAGACACCGCATCTGTCCACTTCCCAGAATCCCTCTCGCTAGCATCCATCTTGGCTGAGCCATATGTGCACCACCAGGAAAGACTCTGAATTAGAATGATTGGCCAAAGACCACCCTGAAACTAATCCCATCACCATAAAACCCGAGACTGCGAGCCATGTAGCAGAGCAGTTCTCCTGGGTTCCCTAACCCTACTGCTCTCCACCCAGGTGCTTTTTCCCAATAAAATCTCTTGCTTTGTCAGCACATGTGTCTCCTCAGACAATTCATTTCCTAGTGTTAGACAAGAGCCCAGTTTCAGGCCCTGGAAGGGGTCCGCCTTCCTGCAACAGCATGACTTGGGTCCAGTTCTGTTTAGAAGTTAGTGGGAGAGATAATTGGTACTCTGAGGCTATAGCTGCTTAATGTGCAGTAAGGAAATTCTTATGCATCCATGCTGGTTTTTCCCTTACAAACCAGCATTTTTAAGTCAGAGAGTAAGGGTCAATTTGAGCCAGGCTACATGCAACCAATTCCATTATTATCAATACTCATAATTAAACTGGAAAGAAAATTTCAATAAAAATCTTTTTAAATAAATTAAAAATAATAAAACTAATTTAACTAATAAAACTAATTTAAAAAATGGAAAGAACACTGGAAATGTAACATCTCAAAAGCATTATGCAACTGGGTAGAGTAAAAGGTAAGAAGGGTTCCTTGGGAAACTTAAGTGCTGGACTGGACTTCCCTGGTGGTCCAGTGGTTAAGACACGGTGCTTCCACTGCAGGAGCCATGGTTAGGGAACTAAGATCCCACATGCCACAAGGAGCAGCTAAAAACAAAAGTCCTAGATTTTTCTACCATTTCTGGTGTGTAAATATAGTACTAGGAAGAAGAAATATGAACACATAAGATATTCTAGTCCTGGTTTATTGATATAACAGGTTGACCTCTACAAAAATGCTCATTAGGAATGTCATAATAATAATCATGGACATAATAATTGTTTACAATTATAATTACAAGTTGGACGACTGCAACTTTCAGGCAAACAAAGATTTTGGAGCAGCATGATCCTCTCCACAAGCTGATAGAATACGTATTTGTGTGTGTTCAATTGTTTAAACGGTTTGGGAACCTTGTTTTCAAAAGGCAATTTCAAGACCTAAAACTGTTTTACTCCATTAAAAAATATATATATGTTTGAGAGACTAGCTAGAGAGTTACCCACTAATTCATGTAGCAAGTATTTCTCTAAGCATTTACTGAGTGCCTGGTACTGTGACAAGCATTGGAACACAGAAATGGAAAAACAAACATGGTTTGATGACTATACCAGTTCACATAAAAATATTAGTTAATATAACACATTACCTATGGTGGATAAATAACATACTGTCAAAAGTAATTTTCTATAAAAAACAAAAAAATGATTTTCTGCCTCTGGTTTAGCAGAAAGTGCTAAACCACAAAAATTTACAATTCTGTGTGCAAATGAAAATTCACAATTTCTTCAATATGAGTGTGGAAATATACATATATTTTGGCCTTTGAGAGAGAGAAGTGTCATCATAATTTTTAACTACTGTTTATTGAGTACTATTATTGGACCTGTGTTTAATATTAACTCTGGATCTTCAAAACAACCCTGAAAGTAGGTATTATTTACATTTTATGGATGGTTTATGTTGAGAATCCCCTCCCAAATAAGCCCATGATATTTTGAACAATTTGCAGTTCCAGGGCAGCAGCTGCAGCTCATTTAAAAAGATGAAACAATAGTGACCACTTACTGAACATTAACTCTCTCCTTGTATAGTTCCAGGTCCTTTAGATTTATTGGTTCATTTCATTCACAAGAATCCTTCAGGATACATAATAATGTCCCCATATTATAGATGTAGCAACTGAGGCTGAGAGAGGCTCAGCAATGTGCCCTAAATCATACAGTCAGCGAATGACCACCAGCAAGGTTATCAAACCTGGGGCTTCTGACCTTTAAACACTTACTCTCTTCTCTCTAACATATCCCCACGCTCCACTGACGTTCACTTCTCCAGGCCTCCTTTCACGCTCTGCCCTCTGAGTGAAATGGCCTCTTCTGCCTAACTCCCTCTCACTCTCCAAGGTCAAATGCAGACACTACCTTTTCATTCCCAACCACCCCAGGCAAAATGTGTAATCACAGCACAGGATTTTGCTACTAGTCTAGCACTTATCACATCTTATTGTAATTATTTGTATTTCTCTCTCAGGGAGGTTAAGAAGACCTTGAGGGCAAACAATTGTTTATTATTCATTTTTTAGTTCCTAACACATAGTAATCAGCTTGGCACATAGACTGACACCCTAAATTAATCGGTGGCAGGCCCAATAACTCACTCAAGCACACTGTCAATTAAAATCTCCTCTTAAAAAGTGACAAAAAAACAATCCTCCTGCCTCTATAAACTATTTTGTTTGCATGTTTTTATTTGCTTGTTTAAAAGATCCTCAAAAGAGTAAATGCTACCTCCTCCCAATCTCTATTTGTGATTCTCCTAAAAGTGAAAGTGGAGAGTGAAAAAGTTGGCTTAAAACTCAACATTCAGAAAATGAAGATCATGGCTCTGGTCCCATCACTTCATGGGAAATAGATGGGGAAACAGTGGAAACAGTGTCAGACTTTATTTTTCTGGGCTCCAAAATCATTACAGATGGTGACTGCAGCCATGAAATTAAAAGACGCTTACTCCTTGAAAGGAAAGTTACGACCAACCTAGATAGCATATTCAAAAGCAGAAACATCACTTTGCCAACAAAGGTTCGTCTAGTCAAGGCTATGGTTTTTCCAGTGGTCATGTATGGATGTGAGAGTTGGACTGTGAAGAAGGCTGAGCGCCGAAGAATTGAAGCTTTTGAACCGTGGTCTTGGAGAAGACTCTTGAGACTCCCTTGGACTGCAAGGAGATGCAACCAGTCCATTCTGAAGGAGATCAGCCCTGGGATTTCTTTGGAAGCAATGATGCTAAAGCTGAAACTCCAGTACTTTGGCCACCTCATGAGAAGAGTTGACTCATTGGAAAAGACTCTGATGCTGGGAGGGATTGGGGGCAAGAGGAGAAGGGGACGACAGAGGATGAGATGGCTGGATGGCATCACTGACTTGACGGACATGAGTCTGAGTGAACTCCGGAAGTTGGTGATGGACAGGGAGGCCTGGCGTGCTGCGATTCATGGAATCGCAAAGAGTCGGACATGACTGAGTGACTGATCTGATCTGATCTAACAGATCATTCTAGCCCATTTCTGCATGTTTCTGTCCTCTAAGAAAATTATGCCTTCTCCTAATTCAGAAAACACAAAACAATTTTCACAAAATCTGTCTTAATTTTGCCTGTTTATTGGATAACTAAGCTGTGCATGGCACAGAATTTCTCTCTAGATTCTCATCACAGTGATATGTTTTTTTCTTAACAATGAGAAATATGATGACCACAAGGGAGTCTCTGGTGCCAGAAGGAAGGAACACACTGAAAAATGGTGTGTGGCTTAGCCCTTTAAACACAGCAAATGCATTTTTATTTACCAATGCTTTATTTCCCTGTAAGAGATAGTAAATGCTTTGATTCTTGTTTAACAGATTGGAAAACAAAGATATAGAAAGAGTAAATTATTTGGCCTAAATCCTACTGTTCTAGAGTTTGGAATTTAATCCAAAAGTTTTCACCTTCCAGCCTGCAATCAAACCCAAGGGCAAATTTTCAGAAAATGGACTGTAACTATGTTATTTTCTTTATCAAGACAATCAGGTCATTTCTTTAAATAACTCCTTTCTTCTTTAAAAGTGATATTAATATACAATTATCCTAAAAGCCTATATGCAAAACAGGCTAATAAAAATATCTGGCTTTTTTTAAAGTCTATGCTGAATAGAAATATCACAGATAATTGGCAGTGCTGTCTGGACAGAGAGTTGCAGCTTTGTGGTGTAAAAACATAGGCTGTATGTCTAAATTAGCTCAAGAAATTTCCCATTTCTGAGAGGGAGGGCGGGCTGGCTGCCAGTTCTCTAAGAGAATAAAACACCCTCCTAGAACATGAATCATTACACAGCACATAAAGCAAGTGTGCACACACAAATGCATACACACAGAGGCATTTTAGATAATTGTGCAAGACTTTCCTTCACCACATATATCAACATTTTATCAACCAAGACCAGGTTGTCCTTTCCTCATCCATGCTGTCAGAAAGGGTAGACTATTTATCAGTAGCATTGCTACATGAGAAGGCTCAAGATGTGCTGTAAACAAGGGTGCCAAACACACAGGGCAGATGACTCAGAACTGATTTTAGAGTACATGCTGGTAGGCTGAACTTAGTGCCTACAGCTGGTTATTTCTCAATCCTGTTTTATAAACAGATTGGCTGACCTTTGTGCCTAGAACTAGTTACCTTCTAAATCTCATACTTTAAGTGCAACATTCTTAGAGAAAGAATACCTAATCAGTGCTCTTAGTATAGGTGAACTAAGATTAGCATTCTTCTTCAGAAACGTAGATTGAAATTTTGAACAACGACAGAGGTGAGTTCCCCAAGCTGAGACACAACACAAAACCAGAGGCAAAGTGACCTGCCAGAAACGAGAGTGGGCATTTGGATGGCTCCCATCCGTGTCATAAATGAGTACAGTGTGTGTCCTTATTCTTTTTACTGTAAATACTCAAAACTACTGACACACTACAATTAGCTGGAGAGTTTACAATTGAAATGAGACCAAAATAGTTCCAAAATCTAAGACTAAGGAAGCCAGATGTCTCAACATGCGTCCCTAAAAAGCAAGTGTAAAGCACACAATCAAATATAGAAAGAAAACTTACAGGAATAATTGTGCTTTTTAACTGCCTTGAGACAACATATTTCTAACAACAATAAGTTCTACATTAGCTGACAAAAAGAGTTACTAATTTGGCCCAAAAGTTTTTTTCCCTTCTATCAAAATTTCTAATTTCATCATAAATGTTATGGTATCACTATCCAAAGGTCTCAGAATTTAATACATATTTTTAGAAAAATTAATAGAGCAGAATCTCAGCTTTCAAATTTCTTTTCTTTTAGTATTAGAAGAATATTTGTCCATCTTATACTACTTTTTAAAAACTTTTTTTTAATAAGGCATTTTTGGAAAGAATACTTTACACACTTTTTTCAAGCTAACTCTACTTCTTTTTAATAAAAACGAATCCACAAATGTAAGTGCAAACAAAGAATCAAAAAATAAATATGTTCCCTAAATTAAAAGCAAATTTTTTTCTTGCATGGTGTATCAGTAAGCTCAAAATACACTTAAACTGATAAATAAAATGATCTATAATTGTTTTATCTTCAATAATCCAAAGTCCTAGAATAAAACAATGAGAACGTCGGACACTAAAAGATGTATGTACTTCCGGCTAAATACACTGCAACACCCGTGAAGGGACAGATAATGAGAACATTGTTCCTGTAGGAGGCTTCTTAGAAGCATCCATAATGCTGGATTTTTGAAGAGATACAACAATTTTCTTCTGTGTTTTTGGTTAGTGATAGTGGTGGTAGTTGCTTATGAAAGCCATCATATATGGTTATTTATTAACACAAAAGCCTTTAAAATGTAATGAAGCAAGGAAAGATAAAAAGTCAACTTAAAACTATAATATAAACTCTTCTATCGCAGTCCTAAATAACTGTACAAAAAGTGAGATTTGACTTTGAAAACAAAAATCCTTTTCTCATTATTTCTATCCTCTCAAAGTTCTCACAAGTTATATGAAAAGTTACACAGAGAAATTAAACGATTTTTGATAACCTGGAAGAATGTTCAACCTACCACACAATTGCACTCATCTCACATGCTAGCAAAGTAATGCTCAAAATTCTTCAAGCCAGGCTTCAACAGTATCTGAACCATGAACTTCCAGATGTTCAAGCTGGATTTAGAAAAGGCAGAATAACCAGAGATCAAATCACCAACATCTGCTGGATCATCAAAAAAGCAAGAGAGTTCCAGAAAAACATCTACTTTTGCTTTATTGACTACACCAAAGCCTTTGACTGTGTGGATCACAATAAACTGGAAAATTCTTCAAAAGAGGAGAATCCAGACCACCTGACCTGCCTCCTGAGAAGTCTGTATGCAGGTCAGGAAGCAACAGTTAGAACTGGACATGGAACAACAGACTGGTTCCAAATTGGGAAAAGAATATGTCAAGGCTGTATATTTTCACCCTGCTTATTTAACTTCTATGCAGAGTACATCAGGTAAAATGCCAGGCTGGATGAAGCACAAGCTGGAATCAATATTGCTGAAAGAAATATCAATAACCTCAGATATACAGATGACACAACCCTTATGGCAGAAAGCAAAGAGGAACTAAAGAGCTCCTTGCTGAAAGTGAAAGAGGAGAGTGAAAAAGTTGGCTTAAAACTCAACATTCAGAAAACTAAGATCATGGCATCCTGTCCAATTACTTCATAGCAAATAGATGGGGAAACAATAGAAACTGTGACAGACTTTTCTTGGGTTCCAAAATCACTGCCGATGGTGACTGCAGCCATGAAATTAAAAGACACTTGGTCCTTGGAAGAAAAGCTATGACCAACCTAGACAGTATATTAAAAAGCAGAGACACTATTTTGCCAACAAAGGTCCATCTAGTCAAACCTATAGTTTTTCCAGTAGTCATGCACGGATATGAGAGTTGGACTATAAAGAAAGCTGAGCAGTGAAGAATTGATGCTTTTGAACTGTGGTGTTGGAGCAGACTCTTGAGAGTCCCTTGGACTGTAAGGAGATCCAACCAGTCCATCCTAAAGGAGATCAGTCCTGAATATTCATTGGAAGGACTGATGCTAAAGCTGAAACTCCAGTATGTTAGGCCACCTGATGTGAAGAACTGACTCACTGGAAAAGACTCTGACGCTGGGAAAGATTGAAGGTGGGAGAAGGGGACAACAGAGGATGAGATGATTGGATGGCACCACCGACATGATGGACATGAGTTTGAGTAAGCTCCAGAAGTTGGTGATGGACAGGGAAGCCTGGCGTGCTGAAGTCCATGTGGTCATAGACAGTTGGACACGACTGAGCGACTGAACTGAACTGAAAATAACTCACTCAAAAATTAAAATTCTTCAAATTAAGTTAACTCAGTCAATAAATGTATTTGGTTATAGTCTGGTGTCTAGTCATACAGGTGTTTTTAAACTACAGGAATGTAAATATGTGATAGATTTTCTTGGTTATAAAATTAATAAGCATACATTTATATATTATTTTTAAATGGAAAACACATTCTCCTGTTAACGACATTTAGCTTGTTCCTATGTTGAAGCTTATGAATAAAGTTGTTATAAACTTTCCTATACCTGTCTCCTGGCACAAATGGGGGTAGACTTCTGTTGGACATATACACCTAAGAGAGGAATTGCTAGCTCACAAGCTGCTGTGTGTCCTCAGTTATGTCCAGCTCATTGTGATTCCCTGGACTATAGCCCACCAGGCTTCTCTATCCATGGAATTTTCCAGGCAAGAATACGGGAGTGGGTTGCCATTTGCTCTTTCAGGGGATCTTCCTGACCCATGGATCCAACCCACATCTCCTGAAGCTCCTGTATTGCAGGCTGATTCTTTACCCCTGAGCCATCAGCAAACTCTTTCCAAACTGGTTAAACTAGTTTCCATTCCCACTGGCAACTGTATGAGAGTTCCAGGTGCTCTACTTCCTTAGCAATCCTCATTATTTTGTCTTAATTTCAGCCATTCTGAGGCATATGTGGGCTTCCCTGGTGGCTCAGATGGTAAAGAAACCACCTGCAGTGCGGGAGACCTGAGTTCAATCCCTGGGTTAGGAAAATCCCCTAGAGAAGGGAACAGCTACCCACTCCAATATTCTGGCCTGGAGAATTCCATGGACAGAGGAGCCTGGAAAGCTATAGTCCTTGGGGTTGAAAAGAGTGAAGGACTGAGCAACCTTCACACACACAAATGTATGCAAAAAAATATGCAAATGTAGGGGCAGGGACATCTCTTTGCATTTTTAATTTGCATTTCTATTTTGACTAATGAGATTGTCCACCTTATCATATGTTTGTTGACCAATTGGATATTCCCGTTTTAAAGTGGTTATTGAGTCTATTTGCCCATTTTTCTATTAAATTGCATTTTCTTACTGAGTTGTATCAGTTCACATATTCCGGATACAGGGCCTTTGTTGAATTTATGTGTTCCAGATACCCTTTAATCTGTAGCTTGTTTTTACATGTGAGACTCTTTGTGATCCTGTGGACTATAGCCCATCACACCCTCTGTTCATGGTATTTTCCAGGCAAGAATACTGGAGTGGGTTGCCATCTTCTTCTCCATGGGATCAAACCTGCATCTCCTGTATCTCCAGCATTGGCAGGCAGATTCTTCACCACTGAGCCACCTAAGACGTCCCTTAGTTAATTTTAACATTCTTAATTTTGCCAAAGTCTTTGACTGTGTGGATCTCAACAAACTGGAAAGTTCTTAAAGAGAGGGGAATATCGGACCACTTTACTTGCCTCCTGAGAAATCTGTATGCATGTCAAACAGCAAGTTAGAACCGGACATGGAACAATAGACTGGTTCCAAATCAGGAAAGAAGTACGTCAAGGCTGAATATTGTCACCCTGCTTATTTAACTTCTATGCAGAGTACATCATGTGAAATGCCGGGCTGGATGAAGCACAAGCTGGAATCAAGATTGCTGGGAGAAATATCAATAACCTCAGATATACAGACCCTTATGACAGAAAGTGAAGAGGAACTGAGGAACCTCTTAATGAAAGTGAAAGAGGAGAGTGAAAAAGCTGGCTTAAAACTCAACATTCAAAAGACAAAGATCATGGCATCCGGTTCCATAACTTCATGGCAAATAGATGGGGAAATAATGGAAACAGTGACAGACTTTATTTTCTTGAGCCCCAAAATCACTGCAGATGGTGATTGCAGCCATGAAATTAAAAGATGCTTGCTCCTTGGAAGAAAAGCTATGACCATCCTAGAGAGCATTTTTAAAAAGCAGAGACATTACTTTGCCAACAAAGGTCCGTCTAGTTAAAGCTATGGTTTTTCCAGTAGTCATGTATGGATGTGGGAGTTGGACCATAAAGAAAGCTGAGCGCCAAAGAATTTATGCTTTTGAACTGTGGTCTTGGAGAAGACTCTTGAGAGTCCCTTGGACTGCAAAGAGATACAACCAGTCAATCCTAAAGGAAATCAGTCCTGAATATTCATTGAAAGTACTGATGCTGAAGCTGGAGTTCCAATACTTTGGCCACCTGATGGGAAGAACTGACTCATTGGAAAACACCCTGATGCTGGGAAAGATTGAAGGCAGGAGGAGAAGGGGATGACAGAGGATGAGATGGTTGGATGGCATCACCTATTCGATGGACATGAGTTTGAGTAAGCTCCAGGAGTTGGTGATGGACAGGGAAGCCAGGAGTGCTGCATACCATGGGGTCACAAAGAGTTGAACATAACTGAGCAACTGAACTGAACTGAACTAGGTTTGTCATAGCTTTTCTTCCAAAGAGCAAGAGTCCTTTAATTTCCTGGATGTAATCACCATCTACAGTGATTTTGGAGTTCAAGCAAATAAAGTCTGTCACTGTTTCCACTTTTTCATCTATTTGCCATGAAGTGACGGGGCTGGATGCCACCATGATCTTAGTTTTTGGTGAGTTTTAAGCCAGCTTTTCCTCTTTCACCTACGTCAAGAGGCTCTTTAGTTCCTCTTTGCTTCCTGCCACTTGGAGTGGTATCATCTGCATATCTAAGGTTGTTGATATGTCTCCAGGCAATCTTGATTTCTCTTCGTGCTTCATCCAGCCCAGCATTTCACATGATGTCCTCTGCATTTAAGTTTAATAAACAGGGTGACAATATACAGCCTTGTATTCCTTTCCCAATTTTGAGCCAGTCCATTGTTCCTTGTCCGATTCTAACTATTGCTTCTTGACCTGCATATAGACTTCTCAGGAGACAGGCAAGTGGTCTAGTATTCTCATCTCTTTAAGAATTTTCCAGTTTGTTGTAATCCACACAGTAAAAGGTTCAGTTAATGAAGCAAAAGTAGATGTTTTTCTAGAATTCTCTTACTTTCTCTCTGATCCAAAGGATGTTGGCAATTTGGTCTCTGGGTCCTCTGCCTTTTCTAAATCCCAGCTTGTACATCTGAAAATTCTCAGTTCACATACTGTTAAAGCCTAGCTTGAAGGATTTTGAACATTACCTTGCTAGCATGTGAAATGGATGAAATTGTAAGAGAGGTATACATATGTGTATACCTTATATAATACTTCTTTCTTTATCATATTATACATATAAGATATCATGTTACATAACATATTAAAAGGAAAATATGACCTAAGTGACTTTATTTTTTTTTTCTGTATTTTTTTTTTCTAATTTTACTTTATTTTTAAACTTTACATAATTGTATTAGTTTTGCCAAATATCAAAATGAATCCACCACAGGTATACATGTGTTCCCCATCCCGAACCCTCCTCCCTCCTCCCTCCCCATACCATCCCTCTGGGCCGTCCCAGTGCACCAGCCCCAAGCATCCAGCATCGTGCATCGAACCTGGGACTTTATTTTTAAAATAAGATTTTCAAAGCTGGTCCTATCTAAAGAAAAACAACAGAAAAAAGTATAAAACTCTTACTAGGTTCCAGATGCCAGTTGTGGTGTACAAGAAAGAACGCTGGCTTTGGCATCAGAAGACCTGAGTTTGAGGCCTGGCTCTGCTTCTGTTGTCTCTGTAACTTTGATCAAGTTACTAAACTTTTCTGAGTCACAGGGCTTTCATCCAGAAGCAGAATGATAACACATGTGTCTCACCACTGTTATGAGGCTGAAAACAAACAACAGACAAGAAAGAACTTTATAAGTTGAAATATAAATAGAAAAATAAAATACATTTGCCAAAGAACTACATTCTCTGGAAGGGTTCAGAGGAAAAAAGTCTACATCTCTCTGAACATCTTTTCTCAGACAAAGAAAAAAAAAACACACAACAGTCACCTGAATTTCCCGTGGGTCCCACCAAATAGATAAACACACCCACTGGAAACAATCATAAACATAATCATAGACTCTAAAATGGTATATAAAAACAAGTTCCTAATTCTAAGCCTATTCATTTATCTCTCCTTCAGCAAACATGCAATGAATACCAACAATTTTCCAAGCCCTTGAAACTTTTTTTAAAACATCAATTAGACAGTACTTTCAGTCATTCAGAAAGCTTCTTGCTTACAGGGGTGGGGTGCTCATGCATGTATCCTTATAGCCACAGTATAATATTGGGTTTAACAAGTTACACATGTCTGATTCAAACTAATAAGACATGGTACTTGAGTTGAGCCTTAAAAAATTAGTAGGTGATATATCATTTCCCACTAATGAGAATCACAAAATTCCAAAATGTGACAATAAACACTACTGTAAACAATGTAGAGAATCAGGCTCTCATAAACATTGCTGTTGAGAATGTAAGATGGTACAAACTTTATGGCAAAGAACTTGGCAATATTTAACAAAATTAGACATATCTTTCCCTTGTATTGCTGAGACTCAGCAGTCCCACCTCCTGGAATGTATGTAAGATACACCATCAAAAAATGAAAAGACATATGCTCAAGTCTATTCACTGCAGCTGCTGCTGCTAAGTCGCTTCAGTCGTATCCGACTCTCTGCAACCCCATAGACGCCAGTCCACCAGGCTCTGCCGTCCCTGGGATTCTCCAGGCAAGACCACTGGAGTGGGTTGCCATTTCCTTCTCCAATGCATGAAAGTGAAAAGTGAAAGTGAAGTCACTCAGTCTGTCCGACTCTCGACCCCGTGGACTGTAGCCCACCAGGCTCCTCAGTCCATGGGATTTTCCAGGCAAGAGTACTGGAGTGGGGTGCCATTGCCTTCTCCCCTATTCACACTGCAGCCTTATGCATAATATCAAAACTGGAAAAAACCCAAAGTCCATCAATAGGAAACGTGTTGAATAAAACAGGGTCCACTCAAAAAAATAGAATATCACATGATCAATTAAAAGAAAGGGGGTGAGGGGGAAGGTCTCTAGCACATGATCTCCAGAATACATTGTTAAATGACAAAAGCTACCTGAAGATACGCATTAGTATGTTACCATTTAGGAAAGGGGTATATAAATTAACACACATATTTGCTTATTTTTAAATGGAGCAGGAGAAAAAAATGAAAGTAAAGTGTTAGTTGATCAGTCGTGTCCAACTCTTTGTGACTCCATGGACTGTAGCCCACCATGCTCTGTGTCCAAGGAATTCCCCAGGTAAGAATACTGCAGTGGATTGCATTCCCTTCTCCAGGGGAATCTTCCCAACTCAGGGACCAAACCCAGGTCTCTTGCACTACAGGTGGATTCTTTACAGTCAGAGCCACCAGGGAAGCCTGGAGAAAGAATAGTCTTTTCAATAAATACCACTGGGAAAACTGTATACTTAACATCCAAAAGAATGGAGTTAACCTTTATTACACAATATAGAAAAATTAAAATGGTTCAAAGACCTAAATATAAGACCTAAAACTACGCATGTCTTAGAAGAAAACAGGAGAAAAGCTTCAGGAAAAGAAAAAAAAATTAAGAAAGAAATAAAATTTTTTAAAAAAGGAACAGTAGGTTTTCAATTGGCTAAAATAAGTAGAAGACCATTCCAGGAAAAAGGAACTAAGTTCACAATGGTAACAGATATGGGAAAGTAAGGCTTTGTTCAGGGAAGTGAAAAGCCTGGATTACCTGAAGAATGGGTTATGTATAGAGGATATAAAGCATAGGCCATAAAGGAGAGGGCTTCTTAATAAAGGCTAATGCATGTGGACATTATTCCATAGGCAATAAGAAACCCTGGAAGGTTTTCCTTATCAAAGAGGCACGTAATAAAATAGAACTTAATACCAATACTATTTTGGTTTTGTATTGACCTTTACTCTTTTTATTTTTCCTTTTTTAAGCTGTGCTGCCTGGCATGTGGGATCATAGTTCCTCAATCAGGGATGAGCCCCGTGTCCCCTGTAGTGGGAGTACAGTCTTAGTGAACCACCAGGGAAGTCCCTTGATCCTTTGATCTTTACTCCTTACAAACTGCTTTTGTAGCCACGTGATCTCATTTGATCCCTGCCACAACTCTGTGGTAGAGGTTTTGTTACTACTTGTCAGTGGAATAATCTTTAAGACATATCTTTAATAATCTTTAAGACAAATCGTAAGACATACTCCCACGTCTTATGATTTCAAATTCAATCTGCTTCAAATCTACTTCCATTGTAGGAAGATTGAAGTGTTGAAGTTGTGTACAAAATACACTGAAATGAGAAGACACTGAAGGCAACAGGGCAGCTCCTGAAGAACAAAGTAACTGCTGAGACAGAGCTGGCGATTAGGAGCCAGTGTCTAGCCAAGCAATTCAAAACAAATGAGCAGGCCTCTTCTCTTCTAGTAAGTTTGACTCTGTTCTGAAGGCAGCAGGAACAGGATTACGGAGATGATCTCAAATTTCTTTAAAATTCCCCCACTGACCACTGTGCTAGGTATAGAGCATTGCCAAATAGGTGCCTGGGGCATTCATTCCTCTCAATGGGCACTAACATTGCATGCCAAGGACAGAGAGAACCTTGATCGCTACAGAATTCTGAACTGTACTACATGCTTCCAATTGTTTAGTGAAGACCCAGATCACACCACCCCCACAGAATGAAATTAGATGCCTCTTCCAACGTGACAAAGATGTTTGTTTAAATGACAACTGTAGGATTCCCCCAAGGACATGTGGGCCATGTGAAAACTGGGAGTACAGAGCTCACAGCTGTTCATTTCAACAGTCAACAGTGGACAACTGGTAACAATCTAAACAATTTTTTATTGTTTAAGTCTTAGGTGCTGTTGTTTTTCTAATAGCTTCCCTGCTAATGATGCAAATTTGATCTCTCAAAATAAGGATTTTTCAGGAAAAATGTCTGGTGTATGTTAACAATGACTAGTGTTTGACTCAACTTTTCTAACACTGAAATTTAAAGTGATTAAGATGAAAATTTCCTAACATCATATCACCTTTAAAGGCTATTTTCTAAAACAGTTAAAAGATTAAAGTCTAGATTTGTTTCAAGACCTCCCTCCCACCAGATTCTATGTTGGAGTAAGCTGAGCTTTCACAAGACTCTAAGTACAGACTCACTCACCTAGTTCAGATCCTTCTTCAGGTTCCCTGAGAAATGCTGATAGAAGTGTTAAAGCAAAGGATTAACATCCCTCACCCAAATTCCCTAAAATAGTATTAATAGTTTTCTTTTTTTCTGCTTTTTTTTGCTTGGTGTATTTCAGCTCAAGAAATCCTATATTTATAAGGTATCTTTTGTTGAAGTCCACTATGTGCTGTGTGCTGTGCTTAGTTGCTTCAGTCATGTCCAACTCTTTTCGACCCCATGAACTGCATCTCACCAGGTTCCTCTGTCCATGGGATTCTCTGGGCAAGAATACTGGAGTGGGTTGTCATTTCCTTCTCCAGGGGATCTTCCCGACCCAGGGATCAAACCTGTATCTCCTGCATTGCTGGTGGATTCTTTACTACTGAGCCACAGGGGAAGCCTGCTGAAGTCCACTATACAAAACTGCTAAAAGCAGAGTTGTAGTTGATGGAAATAGGAAAAGAGGTGAGGGAGAAATAGAGAACTGATCATTCATCCTCCCTGTGCCCAAAGTCTTTTGCTGGACAGAGTAAAACTGTTGGCCTTGAAGATTTCTGAAGTAGCTTAGAATTTGATGCATGATCTTCAAGATTTGGGAGCATGAAAACACTGAGTTAGACTGACCTCCTGGGTGTGAATAATAGAGCAGTCTACCTGACCTCTTCACTCATTCATTCTTTCCACAGTTATTTGCTGGATATTTACAAGGTGCCAGACACTGTTCTTGGCACAAGGGGTAGAGCAGGAAACAAAAGAGACTATTTTTCTCCTCTCACAGAGCTTACAAGATAGTGGGGGGAGACATTTAATAAAGACATAAATAAATGTATATGTATTTTATGTGATAGGAAATGGATATGAAGAAAAGTAAAATAGGGTAAGAGAATAATAGTTAAGAGGGTATACACATATGAATGTGAGTGTGTGTACTCTCTTATGTGGTAGGCAGGAAAGGACACCCTCCCATGAGGGTGACATTTAAATGGGGAATCAATAAAGTGAAACATCTGGAAAAAGAGCTATTCAGGTGGAAGAAACAGTAAGTAGAAAAGCACTGAAGCAAGAGAGCTTGGCATGTTTGAGGAAAAGTGAGGAAGTCAGAGTGGCAAGAGCCAAACAATGAAGAGTGAGAGAAGTAGAAGATGAGGCCAGGAAGACATCAGCTCTTATGGAGAAGAGGCAAGGTCATCCTTGATGTTGCTCTGAAAGGGGCCAGCTGCAAGTTATGGAGTTGATGGTCAATAAACATATGTTGAGGAGAATCAGAAAGTCCGCCGTTTCAATAAAAAGAACAAGTTAAAGGTAATACATAATTTCTTAGTTCTTCCATGAGAAAGTCTGAGGTGGAAATTTTGTAATATATTTGTCTGATTAGAGTTCAGAACATCTCCTCCCTCCCTAGTGATCCCTGTCTTGGGGACAAAGTGCCCTCAGTGTTTTCAGGGCCACATCTCCCACCAGTCAGTTTCTGATGTTCTTATTGCTCGGATTACATAGGATGGCGTGTTCCAAGGAAAATGATGGTTCTTGAAGGATAAACGCCATTAGTAGATTAGATCCCCTGGCATGTGAAAATCACTTTTGTTTTAGATCAGAAAAGAAACCAATTATTGCAAAATCAATGGCTTTGCACTATAGCCCTGAGCTTTACTGCACTTCTGTCAAGTTTTGGTCAACGATTTCACTCCCTCAGTCACTTAGTGATGCATTAAGCACAATTCCAGGGCTAAACTGATATGAGGCAAAAACAGGTTGACTCTTTTACTTGAATTTCTGGGAGCAGGCCACTTTTATCATGATTTCTTAGGTGGGGTAATTTTCAAATGAAGTTTTATGGCAAGCTTTATAAAATCTCACCAAACAGGCATATGTCTTGTGTTTCTTTTTGAAAGGAAAACCATAGTTTCATTGTTCCCTCTCTTGGCACCCACTATCCAGCAAGAAACAGGAATGACTCTGTTTTTCTGATCGCTTTTGCAATTTGTAACTGAGTGAACAACAACAAGAAAAGTCATTCTGTTTGTAACTCTAAATATATCAAGACTGCCAGACTATTCAATAAAAAAATACAATCTTTGATTTTTACTTAAAGGGACATTTTATCTTTGTTGTAATGAGATTAATTCCAGGTAACACACCCAAAAAAAGCCCTAAATCTGTGCAACATAGATAATGAAGTAACTTAGATTATTGACTGCAGGTGAAACAAGGAAGAGTAGAATATTTTGTACGCCTATTATGAGTAGAAGCAGGACATTATATTTAAATTGCATGACATTAAAAGTCAAAAAGGATAGGAACGTTTGTAGTCAGAGAATTTGGTTTGGTTCCTCATCAGCATCCTTTGTGCCCTGATATATCAGAATGCAACTCAAGTGGTAGGCCTCTTACTCTTTTTATCTTTCTCTGCCACACAGGGGGTACCCTACTGACCTTGTGGAGAGGGTAAGTCAGAAGCCCTGATCTCACCTTACCATTTATACAGTTGGGTTTACAAAAAGACATTCACTGCTAGAGTTCGTGATGAAAGTCCTGCCAAACTCCTTGATGACCATGAGGTAGATCATCCACCCACCTGCTTCAGGTATGAACTCCCTCAACTTTCCTCACAATAAATACTACTTAGACTAGAATGACCAACCAGCTAGGACTGCCCATGACTGAGGAACTGCCTGAGATCTGGGACTTCCAGTGCTAAAATTGGGAAAGTCCCAGGCAAAGCTGAGGAAATGCTCACTCTAAGCTGGACCTCCCACCCTCCCCGCCGGAAATGTGAAACAGCTCTTGACTGGGAGCTGTGGACACTGGGCCCTGGTGGGAGTTTTGCTTCTCCCTTTCACCATACTGGGGGTAACACCTCACTGTCCAGGCCTTTGAGGTACACCATGTAGAAGTCCTCTTGATTGTCCAGTACCAGGGTAACCTTTGACGATTTCCACACTAGCAAAATAGGGGTAATAATTGTGCCTACTTCCTAATTCTTGAGGATTAATTAAGCTAATATTAACATGGATAAAGTGCTTACAGCAAAGCTTGGCACTTGATCAGCGCTTAACAAACATTACCTACTGTCATTATGGTCATTAGTTTCTGGATGGGAGAGAAATGATGCAGGACTTCACATTGTAGTTGACACTGTCCTAATGAATCTTAAGTATCTTATGCATATTATCTTTTCAAAAGTAAGAAAGAAAGGGAAAGAAAGAAAGAAGGAAGGGGAAAAAAGAAGGAAGGAGGGAGAGAGGGTAGGAAGGAAGGAAATATTATGGTCAGTAAAGTCAGTAAGATTTATCTACTTTCTTAAAAAGTGCTCAGGCCCTAGATGTAAGGAATGCTACACTTAGAAGCTGCATAGAGAAGTCAGAACCAGCTAGTGAAACTTAGGAGTCGTCTTTTTAGGTTGGAAGAAATGATCTAATAAAAATTTCTATTAAGGTCACAATTTTGGGTGAGATGAGTGATATACAAGATATATACGGAGGGTTCACATTATAATGGGAAACATAATTATGATGCAGATTTTAAAAGGAAATGCTTTTGGAGAGACAGCAGAACTAAAAGACCAAGGGACAGAAGGCTAGAATTAAATTCCCAGCTCTGACTCTTACTAAATGAATGACATGGGATAGAACACATAATTTGCTCTGAGCCTCAGTCAATTCCCTTGCAAAAGCAGAGATATTAATATTGACCTACCTCAATGGGCTGTTGTGAGAATTTATTGAATTAATGTTTTCAAATATACACTGTAAATGAAAAATATTATACAAGCATAAGGCACTTGCCTTGGCTTTCTGCCTAGAATTTATATTCTTCCAGGACAAGGGCCCACCCTACCCATTTCTCTCTTACCAGTCTTCTGATTGAATTCTGCCTATCTGATGGCATCTATGCACATTCTGTTATCTTTTTCTGTGGCCTGATAGCTAGGGCCTTAGTACCAATTGCCACTCCCAGAGATTTATGCCATTCCAGTTGATGTGGTGTACTTGCCAAACCACTGACCCCATTCTTAACTATCTTTCTGGCCCACCCAACACCCATAAGTCCAAGTTACAATATGCTCCAAGGTGTCATTTCAGAACTAGTCCCACATAAAACTTACTGAGATTCAAAACATACAACATTCATACCTAGTTTGTTTGTTCAGTCACAAAGATTTCTTAAAGTTCTTGAGACCAAAGTACCTTGTATCTTAAAAAGGTGATATCCACAGCAATACATATAAATATAAATGAATGTATATTCACCAATTTATTTCACCTTAAGTTTTTATCTCCATAAAAAATAAAGGCTTCTGTTCATTCAAATAGTCATAAAAATTGCTTATGGTTGTCTGAGGAAGCCTTACAAATAGCTGAGAAAAGGCAAAGCTAAAGGCAAAAAAGAAAAGGAAAACTATATCGACCGGTCTGAATGCAGAGTTCCAAAGAATAGCAAAGAGAGATAAGAAAGCCTTCCTAAGTGATCAATGCAAAGAAATAGAGGAAAACAATAAAATGGAAAGACTAGAGATCTCTTCAACAAAATTAGAGATACTAAGGGAACATGTCATGCAAAGATGGGCATAATAAAGGACAGAAATGGTATGGACCTAACAGAAGCAGGAGATATTAAGAAGAGGTGGCAAAAATACATGGAAGAACTATACAGAAAAGATTTTCATGACCCAGATAACCACAATGGTGTGGTCACTCACCTACAGCCAGACATCCTGGAGTCCAAAGTCAAGTGGGCCTTAGGAAACATCGCTATGAACAAAGGTGGTGGAGGTGATAGGATTCCAGTTGAGCTATTTCAAATCCTAAAAGATAATGCTGTGAAAGTGCTGCACTCAATATGCCAGCAAATTTAGAAAACTTAGCAGTGGCCACAGGACTGGAAATGGTCAGTTTTCATTCCAATCCCAAAGAAAGGCAATGCCAAACAATGTTCACTCATGTTGCACTCATCTCACACACTATCAAAGTAATCTTCAAAATTCTCCAAGCCAGGCTTCAATGGTACGTGAACCAAGAACTTTCAGATGTTCAAACTGGATTTAGAAAAGGCAGAGGAACAAAAGATCAAATTGCCAACATCCGCTGGATCATCGAAAAAGCAAGAGAGTTCCAGAAAAACATCTACTTTTGCTTTATTGACTATGCCAAAGCCTTTGACTGTGTAGTTCACAGCCAACTGTGCAAAATTCTTCAAGAGATGAGAATACCAGAATACCTTCTGTGCTTCCTGAGAAATCTGTATGCAGGTCAAGAAGCAACAGTTAGAATTGGACATGGAACAACAGACTAGTTCCAAATCGGGAAAGGAGTATGTCAAGGTTGAATATTGTCACCCTGCTTATTTAACTTCTATGCATAGTACATCATGTGAAATGCCGGGCTGGATGAAGCACAAGCTAGAATCAAGATTACCAGCAAAAATATCAATAAGCTCAGATAGGCAGATGACACCACCCTTATGGCAGAAAGTGAAGAGGAACTGAGGAACCTCTTAATGAAAGTGAAAGAGGAGAGTGAAAAAGCTGGCTTAAAACTCAACATTCAGAAAACTAAGATCATGGCATCCAGTCCCATCACTTCATGACAAATAGATTGGGAAACAATGGAAACAGTGACAGACTTTATTTGCTTGAGCTCCAAAATCACTGCAGATGGTGACTGCAGCCATGAAATTAAAAGATACTTACTCCTCGGAAGAAAAGTTATGACCAACCTAGACAGCATATTAGGATAAGGCAATGGCAACCCACTCCAGTACTCTTGCCTGGAAAATCCCATGGACAGAGGAACCTGGTAGGCTGCAGTCCATGGGGTCGCACAGAGTCGGACACGACTGAAGCAACTTAGCATATTAAAAAGCAAAGACATTACTTTGCAAACAAAGGTCCATCTAGTCAGAGTTGGACTATAAATAAAACTGAGTGCTGAAGAATTGATGCTTTTGAACTGTGGTGTTGGAGAAGACTCTTGAAAGTCCATTGGACTGCAAGGAGATCCAACCAGTCCATCCTAAAGGAAACCAGTCCTGAATATTCACTGGAAGGACCGATGCTGAAGCTGAAGCTCCAATTCTTTGGCTACCTGATGCAAAGAACTGACTCACTGGAAAAGACCCTGATGCTGGGAAAGATTGAAGGCAGGAGGAGAAGGGGATGATAGAGGATGAGATGGTTGGATGGCATCACCGACTGGATAGATATGAGTCTGAGCAGGCTCCAGGAGATGGTGATGGACAGGGAAGCCTGGCGTGCTGCAGTCCATGGGGTCGCAAATACCTGGACATGACTGAGTGACTGAACTGAACTGATGTTAACAGTTTTTGGATTGTGTCTAAAAGTCTTCTCTAATTAGGTAAGCCGTTCATGTTACTTTTTTGAAGATTCTTAGATCGAGTTTTTTTCATTGTAAATAATTACAGCTTTAAAATTACCAAAAGGTCTATACAATAATTAAATTTCTACCTGCTGGATCATTTTCCTGGGGAAAAATATTCAGTCACTTGTTGGGCTAAGTCTAAAACCAATCCATTGGATTAACTGATATTTTAATTAATATTATAAAAAAGGAAAATTTTAGTTAAATAACGGCATGTTCTCTTAATATTTAATTCACAGCAAATTGCTCTAACTACAAAACTACATCCTTTTATCCTATTTGAGAATAATAAAAATACAATTTTAAAAATAATAAAAATACAATTGAGTCTTGTTACCTTGATCTTTGAGATTTGGGAAAGGGCGAAGAAAGGAGACAGAAGGATACCATGAGAATATCAAATGACATCTAATGGTTTTTAAAACCCCAGCAAAGACTTTGTGCTTCACCAAGCTCTACTCAGGCACAGAAGGAAAAAAAAATGTAATACCCATGACAGGGTATTACAATTATGCCATAGAAGTAATTCTTATTCCAAAACGGAAAGCTACGTATCAAACTAAAATAACTCCAGGTCTTTTACATTTTACACTGGACTAATAATTTTTATTGCAATTTTTAAAGGATGTCAATTTCTACTTTCTAAGAAACTAAATTTAATTTGCTCTTCTCCAATTATTAATCCTCTTTTGGCTCATCCCCAGATTGCAATGAAAAATATTAGTGAACTCGTACTGACTTTACCTAAATTTTTAAGTAGAATACAAACTGCTTCAACTTTCTCATAGGACATGCCAGTTTGCTATAGCCAACTACGTTAAGGAAGTACTCCTCGTTCCGTTGGTGATTGGGGATGACTGGTGATGGGGATAACTGGCAATGGAACTCAGATCTGGGTGAGTTTCAGCATCCATTGTCATGGGTTATATTCTCCCTGTGTTAGTCACTCAGTTGTATCTGACTCTGTGACCCCATGAACTGTAGCCCACCAGGCTCCTCTGTCCATAGAATTCTCCAGGCAAGAATACCGGAGTGGGTTCCCATGCCCTTCTCCAGTATGCTCCAATAGCTTTCTGTATCTTTCTTTCAAAGAGTTTACCAGTTTATATTTATATGCTGCTGCTGCTAAATCACTTCAGTCATGTCCAACTCTGTGCAACCCATAGACAGCAGCCCACCAGCATGAAAGTGAAAAGTGAAAGTGAAGTCGCTCAGTCATGTCCACTCTTAGCAACCCATGGACTGCAGCCTACCAGGCTCCTCTGTCCATGGGATTTTCCAGGCAAGAGTACTGGAGTGGGTTGCCATTGCCTTCTCCTCATATTTATATATTTATGTGATAATATTGCTGATGTCTTTCTCCCTAATATGACAGAAAGATCCGCGACAAAAAGGGTAAGATCAATTTTTCCCACCAACGTATATTCCAGCACCCAGTTCAGTGGGTACCTAGAATGTAGTAAGTATGCATAACATTTTACGAGAAAAAATGAATACAATATAATTCAGTGTATTTTCAAGGAATATTTAAGAATGGAGAATTCTAGGCACAGAGGAGCCTGCAGGGCTACAGTCCACAGGGTCGCAGAGTCAGACATGACTGAGCGACTAACGAACACACAGTACGAATCACTTGGTATGTCCCATGTAATGAAATTCTGCAAGAGGTATTTTTCAACAATCAATTAATAACACCACAATTAGAGTATGCCTCACTTTCCCTGTTATTTTTTGCAGAGGCTGGTTTCAACCTTCTCTAACAAACATGGTGACAGCCTTTTTGAACACTATATTAAGAGCATTCTATCATATATTTGGTGTTCTACAGTTTGTCTTTACAGTCCAATAGAAAATTCAGAACTCCAAAAACAAAACACTCCTTAGAAGTATGTCCCCTAATCTGTTACACCAGTAATAGTAATATAAGAAAAAAAAATTTTTTTTTTATTACAAATGAGTAAAAATGTTAATTGACCTATTTTCAGTTTCCAATGAAATAAAATCATTTTGTCATTCTTTTTTTTTTTTTTTAATGCCATTCTCCCAAATCTTCCCACCCTCTCCCTCTCCCACAGAGTCCATAAGCCTGTTCTATACATCAGTGTCTCTTTTGCTGTCTCGTATACAGGGTTATCGTTACCATCTTTATAAATTCCATATATATGCGTTAGTATACTGTATTGGTGTTTTTCCTTCTGGCTTACTTCACTCTGTATAATAGGCTCCAGTTTCATCCACCTCATTAGAACTGATTCAAATGTATTCTTTTTAATGGCTGAGTAATACTCCATTGTGTATATGTACCACAGCTTTCTTATCCATTCATCTGCTGATGGACATCTAGGTTGCTTCCATGTCCTGGCTATTATAAACAGTGCTGCGATGAACATTGGGGTACACGTGTCTCTTTCCCTTCTGGTTTCCTCAGTGTGTATGCCCAGCAGTGGGATTGCTGGATCATAAGGCAGTTCTATTTCCAATTTTTTAAGGAATCTCCACACTGTTCTCCATAGTGGCTGTACTAGTTTGCATTCCCACCAACAGTGTAAGAGGGTTCCCTTTTCTCCACACCCTCTCCAGCATTTATTATTTGTAGACTTTTGGATCGCAGCCATTCTGACTGGTATGAAATGGTATCTCATAGTGGTTTTGATTTGCATTTCTCTGATAATGAGTGATGTTGAGCATCTTTTCATGTGTTTGTTAGCCATCTGTATGTCTTCTTTAAGAAAGAAGACAGAGAAGAAAAAAATTTTTTCACTTTTTCCCTTCACATGGTGTGAATATCTGAGAGATCTCCTATGGCATGGTGGGGTAATTGCATGGTTCTCAAACTTCAGCATGCATCAGAATCATATGGAGAACCTGTTTTAACAGGTTGGACAAAGTGATCTCACTCAGAGTTTGTGATTCCACAGGTCCAGTGTGGGGTCTGAGAAATTTTGTTTCTAACAAGTGCCCAGGTGGTGCTGATGTGGCTGATCTGAGGACTATACTTTGAGAAGGACTAGCGTAGTTAAACGGAGAAGGCAGTGGCACCCAACTCCAGTACTCTTGCCTGGAAAATCCCACGGGCGGAGGAGCCTGGTGGGCTGCAGTCCATGGGGTCGCTAAGAGTCGGACACGACTGAACGACTTCACTTCCACTTCTCACTTTCATGCACTGGAGAAGGAAATGGCAACCCACTCCAGTGTTCTTGCCTGGAGAATCCCAGGGACAGGGGAGCCTGGTGGGCTGCCTGACTATGGGGTCGCACAGAGTCGGACACGACTGAAGCGACTTAGTAGTAGTAGCGTAGTTAAAAACTAGGCTCAATTCCAGGTATATTCCTGTTTGAAACAGTCTCATACAGAAAATCATAAATGGTTGTTAGAAAAAACAAATTATCAGAGGATGCTACTTAACATATACTACACAATCCATTATTAAATAACCAGCTTGCCTTGGTTGTTGTTTTTTTTTTTTTTTTCAATAACACATCTTCAGAGATTATCTTGTTTCACTTTTTAATAACTAAAATGGGGGAAGGGGAAAATCTCCAAGTTATTTTTGTCCTCAGTAAAAACCACCTCTATTGATTCCCTGTCCTTCAGTGCCTCAAGGGAGTCACTTATCCTCTTTAGGCATTATTCACTTATCTGTAAAAATGGATATATCAGTACCTATCCCAGTGAATTCCTGTAAGGATTAAATGAAACCCTAAACGGAAAATACTTAGGTATCTGTAAATGGTAGCTGCTAAGTTTTTACTAATCTGTCTATTCAAGAAAGTCAATTCCAATGGTCCTGGGACCAGTGTCTGAAACTACTTCTATCTCTAATACATTAATTGCTTACAGCAATAACCTTAAAAGATGGAAGGCAGGAGGAGAAGGGGACGACAGAGGTTGAGATGGTTGGATGGCATCACCAATGCGATGGATATGAGTTTTAGTAGATTTCAGGAGTTGGTGATGGACAGAGAAGCCTGGCATGCTGCAGTCCATGGGGTCACAAAGAGTCACGAATGAGCGACTGAACTGAACTGAAAAACTTGAAACTGTAAAGAAAACGTTCAGTTATGTTCTAGGTATTCTGCTTACTTTGGCAGAGATCTGTTTGATTTGGAAATTTCGGCACAGGGCAACAAGACAGCATCCTCCTAAATACACAAAATTTAAAGAAGAATCACCTGGAGCACTACTTAAATATGCAAGTTTCTGAGCTCCACCCCAAACAACCAAAACTATCTACAAGGGAGGGGTCTAGCTGATTATTTAAAAGTAAACAGTTTCCCATCACTTCATGACAAATAGATGGGGGAATACTCAAAATCTTAAAAACTCAGCTGAATGGAAATAGTGACAGACTTTTATCTTTTTCGGCTCCAAAATCACTGCAGATGGTGACTGCAGCCATGAAATTAAAAGACTCTTACTCCTTGGAAGAAAAGTTATGACCAACCTAGATAGCACATTAAAAAGCAGAGACATTACTTTGCCAACAAAGGTCCATTTAGTCAAAGCTTTGGTTTTTCCGGTAGTCACCTATAGATGTGAGAGTTGAACTATGAAGAAAGCTGAGAGCCAAAGAATTGATGCTTTTGAACTGTGGTGTTGGAGAAGACTCTTGAGAGTCCCTTGGACTGCAAGGAGATCCAACCAGTTCATTCTTTAGGAGATGAGCCCTGGGATTTCTTTGGAAGGAATGATGCTGAAGCTGAAACTCCAATTCCTTGGCCACCTGATGAGAATTGACTCATTTGAAAAGACCCTGATGCTGAGAATGATTGAAGACGGGAGGAGAAAGGAACGACATTGGATGAGATGGTTGAATGGCATCACCGACTCAATGAATATGAGTTTGAGTAAGTTCCCCGAATTGGTGATGGACAGGGAAGCCTGGAGTGCTGCAGTCCATGGGGTTGCAAAGAGTCGGAAATGACTGAGAGACTTAACTGAACCAATTAGTCCAGGTGATTTTTCTGATCAGCAAGCTCGGGAAACAAGGAAGGAACCTCTCACTCCCCTCTAATGATGACTATTACACGCCCTAAACATCGTTTCTATTTCTTCATTCAGTTCAGTCTGTCAGTCACGTCCGACTCTTAGCCACTCCATGAACCGCAGCACGCCAGGCCTCCTTGTCTATCACCAACACCCGGAGTCCACCCAACCCCATGTCCATCGAGTTGGTGATGCCATCCAACCATCTCATCCTCTGTCATCCCCTTCTCCTCCTGCCCTCAATCTTTCCCAGCATCAGGGTCTTTTCAAATGAGTCAGCTCTTTGCATCAAGTGGCCAAAGTACTGGAGTTTCAGCTTCAACATCAGTCCTTCCAATGAACACCCAGAACTGATCTCCTTTAGGATGGACTGGTTGGATCTCCCTGCAGTCCAAGGGACTCTCAAGAGTCTTCTCCAACACCACAGTTCAAAAGCATCAATTCTTCAGCGCTCAGCCTTCTCTATAGCCCAACTCTCACATCCATTCATGACTACTGGAAAAAACCATAGCCTTGACTAGACGGACCTTTGCTGATAAAGTAACGTCTCTGCTTTTTAATACGCTGTCTAGGTTGGTCATAACTTCTCTTTCAAGGAGTAAGCGTCTTTTAATCTTATGGCTGCAATCACCATCAGGCTATTGTTTACCAGGAAATTTCATAAGTCCTTTCTGTCTTACTAAGTTTGTTTTTTGAGTTGAGCAAGTCACCTGGAGAGGCCAGCTGCAAACGGGGTATTTTTTTGTTGGTGCTTTGAAAAGGTTCTCAGTGTTTTTAGTTAACTCACCCTTTCAAACTAGTCGGAGCAGGTGCCTCATTTCTGAATTGCACCCTCTTGAACTTCCTCTTACAGCGTCTCCTTATTGATCTCTCCCTCAGGTCTGGCTTGTTTGTCCCTTAGCTTCATTTCTAGAGTAGAACATTTGGTGCTTTCCCAGTTCACGAGGCTTTGCTGGAATAGATGATTTCCAGGGATTTTACATGCTGGCCAACACAGTTTGTTCAGAACCGTGACGCCAGGGCCGAGGGCTGGCAGCCAGTCCGGCGAGCCTTTCCTGACTCTGCACAACCACCCGTGACCTTGGGCGAGCGAGGAAGCGAGTGAGCGCCGCCTTGCCCCGCTCCTTCCCGGTAGCATCAGGGCAATGCTCAGGTTGGACTTTAGAATCGAAAAGGGTGTGAGGGAACTGGACTTGGGAGCTTCATAAACCGGCGAGAAGACCCAGAAGCAAAGAGCGGTTCATTTTCTCTTCTCGAAGCAAATCCTTCTAACTCGTTCTGGATGGGTGGGTGAGGAGGGAGAATGAGGAGGGAAGGGAAATGTCTGCCAAAGACTCTAGACAAAGCGTGAGAACTTAGAGGGCGAAAAGCGGGCTTGACTGAGAAAATCGGAAGGAGAAAGGCTGAGGGCGGACAATCGAGCTAAAAATAGAAACGCATCCTCCACAGGACTATTTCTTTCCAGCTCCACCCTGGAGCCGGCAGCCGGGCCAGTAACTAGGCTCCGCGCAACAGCAGCGCGGTCAGGCTCGGCCCCGCCTCCCCGGCCGGGTGACTGAAGACAGAGGCGCGGCGTCGGGCACGTGACGTCAAGGCGCTCCCCGCCGCCGCCGCCGCCGTCGGGGTTTTCGCTGACGCACAGACCCCGCCCCCTCCCTCTTTCCATCGCGGGGCGGAGAGAACGCGTCAGTCGGCCGGAGCGCGGACCTGCCTGCATCACCGTTTGGGGCTCCTAGTTCCCGGGAGCTGCAGAGCTTCCCCGGCGGTAGCGAAGCGACGGACAGCGCCGTTCGCGGGCCCTTGCGGTCCCCGGGCTTAGCTGCGCGTGCCCCGCTCGTCCTCGGAGTCAGCCAAACTCGAGGCTGGTGGAGGTGTGAGGCGACGACGGGCGAGCGTAGCGAGCAGCCTTAGCCGCTGCGGCCTTCCGTACTGCTTCCTCCGCCCCCTCCTCCTCCGCTGCTCCCCCCACCGCTTCCCTCCCCCCCACTTCCCGAGCTCCGGCGTGTCCCGGCCACGCTCGGGGCTGCTGCGGGAACAAAGGAGGACTCCGCGGCGGCGGCGGCGGCGCCACCTCCGCCTGCGGCTCCAGCCCGCGGCGGCGGCTCTAGGGCTTCCGGCTCGCCCCTCCCGGAGGGCTCGGCCCGGTCCCCACCTCGCCGGCGTCGTGCGCGAGCCCGGCTCCCGCGGTCGAAGAGTAAGTAGCACTGGGCTAGGGGAAGGCGTCCGGCTGCTCGTGCCGGGCCGCGGGTGGGAGTGGGGGACTAAGCGCCGCGAGCGGGCGAAGCCCGAGCGGCCCACGGATGGCGGCGTCAGGGGGAGGGGAGCCCGCCTGCCAGCTCAGGAAGCACAAAGACGGAGGCGGCATCCTGTCGTCGTGACCGGAGGCCGGTTCCCTGTGCCCCGGACTCGCTCTCACACGCACGGTCGGAGAAAAAAATGCCCGGCGTGCGGCCTCGGGGAGATTCGAGCTCCGGGCCTCGCTCAAATCCGTCCCGGCCGCCTTCTGCGGTGGCGTCCCGCCTGGGCCGCGGAACCGGGAAAGACAAAGAGGCGGTGGCGATGGCCGCGCCCCCAACCCCTTGCCCGCCGCACCCCCCTTCTCCGCCTCCTCCGAGGAGCGTTTCAGGGTCGGGGGTCGGGGGTCGGCGAGGCACCGGCAGAGTGAGGGGCCTGCTTGGCCTACGGAACTGCTGTAATGCATGACTCAGTGGTTTTTGGAGAAGGCCTTGCTGGGCTTTCCTGAACGAGGCCTCTGCTTGGAAGGGCATGGGGGTAGGGGTGGAGGACCAGTGGGATTCGAACTTGTATTAAAATCCCCTGGAACGTTGGGCGATAGGGACTTATCTCAGTTTTACCGAGGTTGCTGAGTTTCTCGCCGGAGATCCCTTTCATGAAGGAAATGGAGCACCTTCCCCTTTGTTTCGTGCATTTAGGCTGATGAACGTGAAATTTTTTGCTTTCTTTCCACGCACTCCGTGGATATGTGTTTTGGGAAAAGGCCTGGGTTATCTTTATTGACTGAATGTTTGCTATTAATCTGGTCTAAGAACACAGTAGTATGTAGGTCATAGAGCCGCTGTTCTTTAACTTGGCCTTTGGCTGATTTACAGACTTTCTTAAAAAATTAAACGAATCATTATTTTACTCCTTATTTTTAAAGTAGGGATTCAGAACTGAATTGGTGAAAATACTGAAATTTTATTTTTTCAAGTTTTCTTCTAAAAATGTCCCCCTCGAGAGATGTTTAAACCTTCCCTATTTTCTCTCTCTCTCTCTCTCAGGCTCTGTATTAAGCCTGAAAAGGAGCCTTTAAAATCACAGTAATCTTCTCCATTTGGCAAGAGGGAACGAAGATCTGGAGAGTAAGGGCTTGCCCAAGGTCACTGGCTTAGTTAGAGGTAGATTAG